>NC_133808.1:24760000-25960000 GCF_043250625.1 Sebastes fasciatus | reverse complement strand
TATATTACAAAAGTTTTTATAATGGCCCTAAAATATACACAAGATAAACCTTTATTGATCCCTAGAGGGGAATCAGCCGTTGCAGCAGCACAAGAGAGAAATAAGTAGATGAAATAACAATATATATCATAATATAATATAATATAATATAGTACAGTATAGTATAGAATGGGATATAGATAGTATAAGGTGCAATGTAATGCATAGATGCAGGAGGTCTTCCAATGTAAAGGCAGTGAGTTGTGATCCAGCAGTGGTTGATATGTTATGGAGGGGGGTGGGGGTTGTGATGCACTGAATACATGTCAATATTTTAAATGAGCAGCCTTGAAAGCAAGAGCATGTGCACATTTCTGATTTGGCAGTGTATTTAAGTGAAATTGTAGTTTTGTGGCCTGAGAGACAAAGCAGTTTTTAATTTTATTGTAAAAAATAAACGACTAAACCAACTGTTGTGTCTGTCAAATTATCATTTTATCATTGTTAATCCAATGAGACAGCTGCCCCTCAGGGTCTTAAAAGGACAACAGCCATCTCAGAGCTGCATGATCAGAGTGGATTAGAAAATGAACACTTGTGATGTGAGATGAAGCTTCATGAAGCATTGAAGCTCTCAAGCACATTGGTTAGCAAAAGGGTTCATTTCACGAGGCTCCATTTGCACCTATTGGCCAAAGAGTGTAAAACAGGCAGATGTACAGTATAGTAGATGATGTCAGCAAAGAGTATTAACATGATGCTGATGAGTTGGAACTTGTGGTCTGAAATTAATAGTTTTACAGTTTATCAGTTCATTTAGGTTATGTTGTGTGTTTCTTTAATGCTAAATGATAAAAAGGAGTAGTCTATAGTCAGCAGCATGTTTTCACCTTGGAGGAAATTCCAAACTGGCGCTGTGAAACTTCTCTCAGTCAAGTCTTCTGGAGCTTCAAGCTGCTGCTCGTTGTCGTCAGAAAGCTCGTCCTGGCCGGCCAAACGTCCGTGTGCGTACCGGTGTTTTTTTGCGTAGCTGAGCTGGGCTAGTGTTAAACAGATCCAAACCCAAGCCATCAGTGCAGAAGCCATGGTGGCGTTCCGGTTCTTCTATAGACTTCACTCTCTCCCCACCAAACTAAGCCAAAGATGCCGACAGGGAACATGAACTGCTGCACACCTGTGCCGTAAAACCTGGCTAGGCCTAATTAACTGCACAGGTACGTTTTCACGCAAAAGACAAGTTGGATTGTGGGAAGTGTAGTGTGGCGGATTCTTACGCATATGGTGCAGTAGGCCTAGTAACCTATTAGAATCAGCTTTTTGTTGATTTGTTGAATTTTTTTTATTTGATTTGTTGAGATATAAAGACAGCCTTACAGGTAACCAAATTTCATGGTAATTGGGTGATAATTAGCAATTAACCTATTTGAATTTCTTTGGAATTACTGCCAAATTATCCCAATATTTACCTCAAAATGTATCGAAAATTACTTTAGAATAAATATTATTTAATGATTATATACTGAAATAAAATATAATGGTTAAAATAAGGCCCTTAGGCTTGAGAAGCAGCTGTTCGCTGCCCTTCATCGTAGCTAGAAAACCAAAACTAATAGAAGACACTTCTGATCAGTCACAAATCTCACCATTGTGTGACTTATTGTCTATGCAAAGGTAAATAGCTAATGTAATGATTCAGGGAGTTTTTTAAGACAAGGAAATAAAGCATATCAATTAACTTTGTAGTCTTTTCCTGAAAATGTATTAAATAAATTACCAACTATTGGGAAATAGCAGAATATAGTTATTGTGTGTCATGTTAAAATAGTTAATAGTCAAATTCACTCAAGGACACAGGTAACCAGTGTAGAGATGCTAAAACCCCAAATCCACCCCCCTGGCTATAGAGCTTTTCAAACTTGACAACATGAACATTCTAAATTGGTCCATTTGTATTTGCTGTTGTAATGTTTGTGAATGCAGCAGCTGACAGGAAGTAAACAGGGCCAAAAGTTGTTGCCCCAGCAACAGAATGGCAATAAAAAGGTCGGTAACATTCCTGATTTTCTGTGGTGGTTATTGAAGAGCAATGTAATTCAACAGATTACAAGGTGGGCTGATTACGGTTATTAGTTAGTAGGTTGATTTTACTAATGAGGACCACACGTAGTTTTATCAGAAGACTCAGTGGGTTTCCACCAGTGTTTTATTCCAGGGTCTGGAACTTGACTTATTTAAAAAACAAAATAAAAGAAACCAACTCAGACTCAGTAATGATTTGTTTATTTTTGGGAGAAAAAAAAACATTTTTGTGAGTGGTGTTGAACTCCATGAGCACCGTTTGAATTGTGGCCTTACCACTAAGGCCACCATACTACTACGATGCGTTGGTCGTCGTGGTCGAGGGGGCGCTGGTGGTCGTGCTCGAGGGGGCGCTGGTGGTCGTGCTCGAGGGAGCGCTGGTGGTCGTGCTCGAGGGGCCGCTGGTCGTCGTGCTCGAGGGGGCGCTGGTCGTCGTGCTCGAGGGGGCGCTGGTGGTCGTGCTCGAGGGAGCGCTGGTGGTCGTGCTCGAGGGAGCGCTGGTGGTCGTGCTCGAGGGGCCGCTGGTCGTCGTGCTCGAGGGGGCGCTGGTCGTCGTGCTCGAGGGGGCGCTGGTCGTCGTGCTCGAGGGGGCGCTGGTGGTCGTGCTCGAGGGGCCGCTGGTCGTCGTGCTCGAGGGGGCGCTGGTCGTCGTGCTGGAGGGGGCGCTGGTCGTCGTGCTCGAGGGGGCGCTGGTGGTCGTGCTCGAGTGGGCGCTGGTGGTCGTGCTCGAGGGGGCGCTGGTCGTCGTGCTCGAGGGGGCGCTGGTGGTCGTGCTCGAGGGGCCGCTGGTCGTCGTGCTCGCGGAGGCGCTGGTCGTCGTGCTCGAGGGGACGCTGGTGGTCGTGCTCGACGGGGCGCTGGTGGTCGTGCTCGAGGGGGCGCTGGTGGTCGTGCTCGAGGGAGCGCTGGTGGTCGTGCTCGAGGGGCCGCTGGTCGTCGTGCTCGAGGGGCCGCTGGTCGTCGTGCTGGAGGGGGCGCTGGTCGTCGTGCTGGAGGGGGCGCTGGTCGTCGTGCTCGAGGGGGCGCTGGTGGTCGTGCTCGAGTGGGCGCTGGTGGTCGTGCTCGAGGGGGCGCTGGTCGTCGTGCTCGAGGGGGCGCTGGTGGTCGTGCTCGAGGGGCCGCTGGTCGTCGTGCTCGCGGAGGCGCTGGTCGTCGTGCTCGAGGGGGCGCTGGTGGTCGTGCTCGAGGGAGCGCTGGTGGTCGTGCTCGAGGGGCCGCTGGTCGTCGTGCTCGAGGGGGCGCTGGTCGTCGTGCTCGAGGGGGCGCTGGTCGTCGTGCTCGAGGGGGCGCTGGTGGTCGTGCTCGAGGGGCCGCTGGTCGTCGTGCTCGAGGGGGCGCTGGTCGTCGTGCTGGAGGGGGCGCTGGTCGTCGTGCTCGAGGGGGCGCTGGTGGTCGTGCTCGAGTGGGCGCTGGTGGTCGTGCTCGAGGGGGCGCTGGTCGTCGTGCTCGAGGGGGCGCTGGTGGTCGTGCTCGAGGGGCCGCTGGTCGTCGTGCTCGCGGAGGCGCTGGTCGTCGTGCTCGAGGGGGCGCTGGTGGTCGTGCTCGACGGGGCGCTGGTGGTCGTGCTCGAGGGGGCGCTGGTGGTCGTGCTCGAGGGAGCGCTGGTGGTCGTGCTCGAGGGGCCGCTGGTCGTCGTGCTCGAGGGGCCGCTGGTCGTCGTGCTCGAGGGGCCGCTGGTCGTCGTGCTCGAGGGGCCGCTGGTCGTCGTGCTCGAGGGGCCGCTGGTCGTCGTGCTCGAGGGGCCGCTGGTCGTCGTGCTCGAGGGGCCGCTGGTCGTCGTGCTCGAGGGGCCGCTGGTCGTCGTGCTCGAGGGGCCGCTGGTCGTCGTGCTCGAGGGGCCGCTGGTCGTCGTGCTCGAGGGGCCGCTGGTCGTCGTGCTCGAGGGGCCGCTGGTCGTCGTGCTCGAGGGGGCGCTGGTCGTCGTGCTCGAGGGGGCGCTGGTCGTCGTGCTCGAGGGGGCGCAGGTCGTCGTGGTTGTCGAGCTGGTCGTGGTTGTCGAGGGGGCGCTGGTCGTGGTTGTGGACGGGGCGCTGGTGGTCGTGCTCGAGGGAACGCTGGTGGTCGTTGTCGAGGGGGCGCTGGTCGTGGTTGTCGAGGGGGCGCTGGTCGTGGTTGTCGAGGGGGCGCTGGTCGTGGTTGTCGAGGGGGCGCTGGTCGTGGTTGTCGAGGGGGCGCTGGTCGTGGTTGTCGAGGGGGCGCTGGTCGTGGTTGTCGAGGGGGCGCTGGTCGTGGTTGTCGAGGGGGCGCTGGTCGTGGTTGTCGAGGGGCCGCTGGTCGTCGTGCTCGAGGGGGCGCTGGTCGTCGTGCTCGAGGGGGCGCTGGTCGTCGTGCTCGAGGGGGCGCTGGTGGTCGTGCTCGAGGGGCCGCTGGTCGTCGTGCTCGAGGGGGCGCTGGTCGTCGTGCTGGAGGGGGCGCTGGTCGTCGTGCTCGAGGGGGCGCTGGTGGTCGTGCTCGAGTGGGCGCTGGTGGTCGTGCTCGAGGGGGCGCTGGTCGTCGTGCTCGAGGGGGCGCTGGTGGTCGTGCTCGAGGGGCCGCTGGTCGTCGTGCTCGCGGAGGCGCTGGTCGTCGTGCTCGAGGGGGCGCTGGTGGTCGTGCTCGACGGGGCGCTGGTGGTCGTGCTCGAGGGGGCGCTGGTGGTCGTGCTCGAGGGAGCGCTGGTGGTCGTGCTCGAGGGGCCGCTGGTCGTCGTGCTCGAGGGGCCGCTGGTCGTCGTGCTCGAGGGGCCGCTGGTCGTCGTGCTCGAGGGGCCGCTGGTCGTCGTGCTCGAGGGGCCGCTGGTCGTCGTGCTCGAGGGGCCGCTGGTCGTCGTGCTCGAGGGGCCGCTGGTCGTCGTGCTCGAGGGGCCGCTGGTCGTCGTGCTCGAGGGGCCGCTGGTCGTCGTGCTCGAGGGGCCGCTGGTCGTCGTGCTCGAGGGGCCGCTGGTCGTCGTGCTCGAGGGGCCGCTGGTCGTCGTGCTCGAGGGGCCGCTGGTGGTCGTGCTCGAGGGGGCGCTGGTGGTCGTGCTCGACGGGGCGCTGGTCGTCCTGGTGGACGGGGCGCTGGTCGTCGTGGTGGACGGGGCGCTGGTCGTCGTTGTCGAGGGGCCGCTGGTCGTCGTGCTCGAGGGGCCGCTGGTCGTCGTGCTCGAGGGGCCGCTGGTCGTCGTGCTCGAGGGGCCGCTGGTCGTCGTGCTCGAGGGGCCGCTGGTCGTCGTGCTCGAGGGGCCGCTGGTCGTCGTGCTCGAGGGGCCGCTGGTCGTCGTGCTCGAGGGGCCGCTGGTCGTCGTGCTCGAGGGGCCGCTGGTCGTCGTGCTCGAGGGGCCGCTGGTCGTCGTGCTCGAGGGGCCGCTGGTCGTCGTGCTCGAGGGGGCGCTGGTCGTCGTGCTCGAGGGGGCGCTGGTCGTCGTGCTCGAGGGGGCGCAGGTCGTCGTGGTTGTCGAGCTGGTCGTGGTTGTCGAGGGGGCGCTGGTCGTGGTTGTGGACGGGGCGCTGGTGGTCGTGCTCGAGGGAACGCTGGTGGTCGTTGTCGAGGGGGCGCTGGTCGTGGTTGTCGAGGGGGCGCTGGTCGTGGTTGTCGAGGGGGCGCTGGTCGTGGTTGTCGAGGGGGCGCTGGTCGTGGTTGTCGAGGGGGCGCTGGTCGTGGTTGTCGAGGGGGCGCTGGTCGTGGTTGTCGAGGGGGCGCTGGTCGTGGTTGTCGAGGGGGCGCTGGTCGTGGTTGTCGAGGGGGCGCTGGTCGTGGTTGTCGAGGGGGCGCTGGTCGTGGTTGTCGAGGGGGCGCTGGTGGTCGTGCTCGAGGGGCCGCTGGTCGTCGTGCTCGACGGGGCGCTGGTCGTCCTGGTGGACGGGGCGCTGGTCGTCGTGGTGGACGGGGCGCTGGTCGTCGTTGTCGAGGGGCCGCTGGTCGTCGTGCTCGAGGGGCCGCTGGTCGTCGTGCTCGAGGGGCCGCTGGTCGTCGTGCTCGAGGGGCCGCTGGTCGTCGTGCTCGAGGGGCCGCTGGTCGTCGTGCTCGAGGGGCCGCTGGTCGTCGTGCTCGAGGGGCCGCTGGTCGTCGTGCTCGAGGGGCCGCTGGTCGTCGTGCTCGAGGGGCCGCTGGTCGTCGTGCTCGAGGGGCCGCTGGTCGTCGTGCTCGAGGGGCCGCTGGTCGTCGTGCTCGAGGGGCCGCTGGTCGTCGTGCTCGAGGGGGCGCTGGTCGTCGTGCTCGAGGGGGCGCTGGTCGTCGTGCTCGAGGGGGCGCAGGTCGTCGTGGTTGTCGAGCTGGTCGTGGTTGTCGAGGGGGCGCTGGTCGTGGTTGTGGACGGGGCGCTGGTGGTCGTGCTCGAGGGAACGCTGGTGGTCGTTGTCGAGGGGGCGCTGGTCGTGGTTGTCGAGGGGGCGCTGGTCGTGGTTGTCGAGGGGGCGCTGGTCGTGGTTGTCGAGGGGGCGCTGGTCGTGGTTGTCGAGGGGGCGCTGGTCGTGGTTGTCGAGGGGGCGCTGGTCGTGGTTGTCGAGGGGGCGCTGGTCGTGGTTGTCGAGGGGGCGCTGGTCGTGGTTGTCGAGGGGGCGCTGGTCGTGGTTGTCGAGGGGGCGCTGGTCGTGGTTGTCGAGGGGGCGCTGGTCGTGGTTGTCGAGGGGGCGCTGGTCGTCGTGCTCGAGGGGGCGCTGGTGGTCGTGCTCGAGGGGGCGCTGGTCGTCGTGCTCGAGGGGGCGCTGGTCGTCGTGCTCGAGGGGCCGCTGGTCGTCGTGCTCGAGGGGCCGCTGGTCGTCGTGCTCGAGGGGGCGCTGGTCGTCGTGCTCGAGGGGGCGCTGGTCGTCGTGCTCGAGGGGGCGCTGGTGGTCGTGCTCGAGGGGGCGCTGGTGGTCGTTGTCGAGGGGGCGCTTGTCGTCGTGGTGGACGGGGCGCTGGTCGTCGTTGTGGACGGGGCGCTGGTCGTGGTTGTCGAGGGGGCGCTGGTCGTGGTTGTCGAGGGGGCGCTGGTCGTTGTGGTGGACGGGGCGCTGGTTGTCGTGGTCGGGGGGGCGCTGGTCGTGGTGGTCGGGGGGGCGCTGGTCGTGGTGGTCGGGGGGGCGCTGGTCGTCGTGGTGGTCGGGGGTGCGCTGGTCGTCGTGGTGGTCGAGGGTGCGCTGGTCGTCGTGGTCGACGGGAAAAGCTGCGGAAAAATTGTGCCGGGAAAATCTGTGGCGGCCGTAGTCATTGTCATGGCAGGGGCAGTAGTGGTTGTTGTTGTTGTAGTGGGAGCAGCTGTGATGGCCGTTATTGTGGGAGTAAATATAAAGGGACCTGTAGCAGCAGTAGTCACCAGTGAAACAGTAGTAACTGTTGTAGTTGAGGCCGTAGGTACTGGTATCTCTGAATCAATTCCAGTGTATGGCTCTTCAGGAATTTCTTCAAATCCCCACAAGTCATAAAATCCTGAATCATAACTACTTTCCTCAACTGTATCAGTTGCTGAGTAAGCCGATGTTTCTGTTGTCATCGTTGGTGATTTTTCTGGATTATATGGTTCAACTGGAACATCATCAAAGTCCCATAGCTCGAATACATCCGGTTCCTCTAGAGCTCTCTTGACTTGATGCCTCACCTTTTTTTGGCAACAAATCGGCAGCAATGTGAACGGTTTCCCAGTAGAGTCAAAATAAACTAGTTCAAAGCCAGAATCCTGTAAACATTCAAAGTGTTAGTTTTCACACTAAAATAACAATTTAACAATGTTTTAACATGTTTTACACCCAACTTACGTTGTCTGGTGACTTTGATATCTCCACAAACAAACCATTGGGGTTCTTCCATTGTCTCACTGAGTATCCTTCGTTAGTGAAAAAATCTGCAGACAAATGTCACAAAGATTTACTTTGCAAGTGTGTGCACAAATCAGAGGCTTAGAAAGTAAAGTTCTTATGGTTCAAGCTATAAAAGCCTGCCTCTGAGCAATGAGCATCAAGGAAATGTCTGCCCAGCATCAATGTTTAACACATTCTGCACCGGATTCCATGATGATAGCAATGTGACCATTAACATAACAGCTGAAGTAGCTAGCTATAACAGAACTGTGTTTCTGTTCTTGATAATGACATGAGAAAAAGTGGTTTGTGCATACTCCCAACTACCTATTTCTTACCAAGCTCTTTCAACTTCTTCAGTTTTGCTTCACGAGGCAGCTTCACAGTGATATGTGTTGCTCTACAAGTCACCAGGGGTGACTTTGCTCTTGGTGACATTACTGGATCCTCACAGACGGCCATGCCTGTCATGTTCTTCTGCAGCAGATGGTCAAAATAATGCAGTTCCAACAGGTGGTATCCGAGTCCATCTTCAGTCTGAGGATTAAAAAAAACACTTTTTGTACGCACCAAAAAACAAACATTAAAGTCATAACTGCATTTACTACGTCAGTCAGAGACATGGATGAACCCAATCCCAATGAACCCAATGTGAAGCAAGTTTGGGCAAAGAAATAAACATTTTACCTGTGTTGCTGTGTAGCAGCCAGTATATGGAAGCTTCACCAGCAGCCACCACCTATTAATATGAATGGAACTGTGACACCTGTCAGCCAGCGACAACAACCACGCCCCATCTGTGGAAAAAATATTTGAAGAAACAACAGACTTCTGAGGACCGCTGACATTTTCTAAAAAGGTAAAATCATACTGTAGGTGGACGAATCAAACAAACCTTCCAGACGCAGATTTGAGTACCGGATGAGTGAAAAGCGCAGGGAAAGTGTCCCATTACTGCAGAGATACTGTGGCTGGTTGAAGTCTGATGCTCCTGAAACTAGATCAGAAAAAAAACACTGCAAAGGATGCCAGAGGAAACCAAGAAAGCCTGGGAGCCGTTGTAATGATGTAAATGAGGAAGCTTTACACTATAAGTATTAGGGCCACATTGAGGGAAAAAACATCTGAGATTTACGAGAATAAAGTCATAACTTTACGAGAAAAAAAGAAAATAACACGTAAAAGTATTACTTTTTAAATAGTATGACTTCATTCTCATAATGCTACTTTTTTTGTCGTGAACTTATGACTTTATTCTCAAAATCTCAGATTTATTTTTTTCCTCAATGTGTCCCTAATACTCCATCATACATTTGCCCTTTGACCCTCACTGCATTAGACTTATATACTATATACTTAGACTATAAACTGTGTTACCTTCATCACAATGTTCAAATGTTTTGTGGCTCCAGACAGATATTTTTTTTTTTTTTTGCCTAAAATGGCTCTTTAGATAGTAAAGGTTGCTGGTCTAAAGGTCTTATATGGATAAGCGCAGATAGATTTATTCAATTTCTGTATCACTTTTCAAAACCAATGTTACAAAGAGTTTCATGCAAAAAAATAAGAGTGCCATAATTTATTTATAAATTGTTTTAATTTAAAAAGGAATAAGGAGAAAATGGTTGGAAAGTTGTTTTTTTCTCTCTCTCTGTTTTACCAGTTTCTCAGGGGAAAATGTGCTTGTAGTATTCACATCACTGATGAATTAATTCTGCTAATTTTATAAATATTTTCATTATTGTTTAATCTGATGATTAAATCTCGATTAGTTAATTACTTTATGGAGTAAAAAAATGTTTTTAATGCTAAATGATAAAAATGAGTAGTCTATAGTCAGCAGCATGTTTTCACCTTGGAGGAAATTCCAAACTAATTATTAAAATTGATCATGCCCTTAAAAACCGTCTTCAGTTATGGACAGTTAATAATGATCTTTGCAGGAGTTTATGCAACCAAGTCCTCGCAGCAGTCTAGACTAAACAGACATTATGAAATATAAAAATAATGATTTCATAATGGAACAATGCTATTATGAAACAAAAACAAACTTTTGAAAACGTTTTTTTTAGACAAAACATTTCTATAATGAAAGTAATAGTTTGACAGTTTATCAGTTCATTTAGGCCATGTTGTGTATAATGCTAAAAGATAAAAAGGAGTAGTCTATAGTCAGCAGCATGTTTTCACCTTGGAGGAAACTCCAAACTGGTGCTGTGAAACTTCTCTCGGTTAAGTCTTCTGGAGCTTCAAGCTGCTGCTCGTTGCCGTCAGAAAGCTCCTCCTGGCCGGCCAAACGTCCGTGTGCGTACCAGTGGCTTTTTGCGTAGTTGAGCTGGGCTAGTGTTAAACAGATCCAAACCCAAGCCATCAGTGCAGAAGCCATGGTTGCACTCCGGGTCCTCTATCGGCTTCTTTCTCTCCACCAGACGAGGCCAAAGATGCAGACAGACAGTGAACCTGAACTGCTGCACACCTGTGCAATTAAAATCTGTCTCGGCCTAATTAACTCCTAAAGCTGCACAGGTGTGTTTTCATGCAGAAGTCAAGTTGGATTGTGGGAAGTGTAGTGCAGCCCCAAATGTGTTTAAATTTAATGAAAATAGTCCCTTACAACCATTTAGGGTACCATTTGCTAAAAAAAAGCCTCTTTTGAAAAATCTAATTATACATTTTGACACATTTGCAATGATATATATCTTCAGGGACAGGTGAACTGTAAAAAAAACTAAATTTTTTTTTCATTTAAATTTTTTTTTATAAATGGAATACATTAAATATCTGTTTTTTAACAGCTTTTGCATGCAAATTTTAACAAAACTAACTGTAAAAATAAGTCTTTTTTATTGATTAAAGTAGCAGGATTTTCTGTAATTTTACAATATTTTTACAATTTCAATTTTTATGTTCTTAAAACTGTTTAAAACCATTAAGTTCAATTTTAAAACGTTATTAACTGTGGATTTGTTGACAATGACAAAAAGAACAAGATCAGCCTTATTCCTTATGATTACTAACGTTAGTGCACCATAGGATCAAATTAATGTTGATTTGTTTTCTTTTATTATCTGAGTTGTTGAGGTATAAAGTCAGCATTATCATTTAAAGAGAATAGAAAGAGGAAGAGCCCCTCCACTTGATCTCCACTTGGATGGGAGACCACCTGGGAATACCTGTGAACACCTGGTACTGTAAGCTTTTCATTCTCTTGTTCCATCAGCAGAGGGTGCTGCTGCTTCTTCAGTGGAGAAAGAGCTGACATGTTATGAAGTATGGAGGATGCAAAATGACCTATTGATCAACAAATAAATCAATCAGTGCTGAAGTAGGTAACATAAGTTTACATAAGTAAATAAATACATATTTTAAAATACATAAACAACGTAATAAATAAATTGAAACAGAAATATCAATTTATGTCACATTTAATCAATTAATTAATGGCTATATTTATTTTTAATATTATTTTTCCTACATTTAATGACATTTATTTATCGAGTCATTTATTTATTCATTTATTTTATTTTGGTAGTAGTCAGGATTCCCATGGTCATCCTGACTATTTGGCTAATTAATTGACTGTTTTGACTAATTGGCTATGCATTTAATACATGCATGCATATATGAATAAATAAATAAATAAATGTTATAGATACATATCTTAAATTCTTACATTTCTACAAGTCTATATTTATTTATTCGTTTAAAGTTAACGAAACAGTTACACACAAGCACCTACAAGCAGCATCAGAAACAATCACACACATCTCTAAAAATTTTCAAAATGTTCAAAATTCATCCATCAAGTTGTAATGTCCTTTGAAGGTCATTTGTTTATTTGATGCAAAGTACTGGAAGGAAGTCTTCTCATGTTCAGCATTTACTTGAGGGGTATATATCAAGTGTCATCCCGTCCTGTGATCTGGTCTGATGAGCAGCTGGTTTTCAATTTGAGAAGAGATGTGATACTGAGGCAGCTTTAATAGGAGACATTTAACTCTCTTTGTGATGCTAGAGAGGACCAGAATACTTTTTCAGTACAGAAAGATGCTTATTCTGTAGCGTCCCAGTCAGATTTTGTTATATTTGGGAACTTTCACATTCTGTGTTACTTCTAGTCAACCACAAGAGAGCGTCCTCACCCATAACAAATCTCACAATGAACTTCAGCTTCAAGGCCAATTTTTCAATTTTCAAGGATTGCTCCCACTGAGGGCAGCCTCTGTCACCACTGCGGGATGCACCAGAATCTGGGAAGGGGTAGAAGTCCACGGACAAGATGCCACAACAAAAGTTCTCTCTCCTTTGTTTCATACCTTTTTTCTTTTGCCAGAATTCAACCAGTATAATAGTTTTAATGCTAATACAGTTCCAATATTTAATCAAGTGAGTGAACTGAGACTACAGAAAGTCCGAAAGGCCTGAGACCACATTATTTGTTAAGGTTTTTTTTAAAGAAAATCTTTTTAAAGGTGGTTTTGATAACACTGATAACATTTAGCCACTAGATGTTGCATTCTCCCTCCCCCGTTCCATTGCATTCATTTCACAACAAGTCGTTGTCAGACACTTACCGCCAGTCTCAGCCATTTATCCGACACAGAGTTACCACGTGATACCAACCAACGTCGTTTTACTATTGGCTCACAAGCCTTGTTAGAAGTCGGAATCAAATGTCAGATATAAAAAAATTAAAAATGATTAATTCACAATAATACTTGTTTTTTTCAGGAAAAGTCGTACTTTTGTTCGGCACCTCTCTAAAAGCTCTGTGGATGTATTATGTAGTTTTTTTTCAAAAAGATTTGTCTACATAAATATGTTATCAATAAGACCTTTAAGATTTCACAGTAATAAGGCCATAGCAACTTATCAAAAGCCTTTTGGACAAGGATATAGTGGCTTCATCTGACGGCTCATTTCCTGCATTAAGTACCCTGTAATGAGGGCCTGTCTAGTTGAGTTTAAGAAATAATTAATTCACATCTACGAAGTTGTTTTCCTGGTTTTAATATCACTAAAATGAGAATTATCTTTAAGGAGGAAGGGAGGCAGCCAGCTCTTAAAGCATCCTCGAACAAGAATTTAAACCGTGTCCATGTGCATCAAACTGTACGTGTCACATTGAAAGAAATAGCAACTATCGATTAAAACTATCCAAGACTGATATGCACGCCATTAGAGTGACCTTTGTTTAAACAACTACTGTGAATTTTAAGTGGAAATCCTGCCCTTCATCATCATTATAAGCTCCATGTGTGCCATGCGAGAACAGAAGGCATAACAACAGTAACTAAGGTGGGCTAGTAAACTCACAAGAGCACCAAATGTGTATAAATTTAATGAAAATGGTCCCTTACAACAGCACATTTTGGGAACCATTTCAGGATTTTCTGTAATTTTACAAAAAAAATGTTTGTTAAACCGATACATCACTGTCAAATACGTAAAAAATACTGTTATTAATTTATTTAAAAGTGTTTAATTGCAAGAAAACATATGCCGTAAGACAGAAATATGTTGTCATTGTGCATAACTTAACCACTACTTTACATACATAAACTACCCTGAGACAGTTAAAAACTACACTTTAACAGATTTTGACTTCCTCTGTATCGCTACATTAGTAGATTTAAAGATTTGATTGTTAAATAAGCGCATTTCATGTTATTAAAACTGTTTAAAACCATAAAGATCATTTAAAAACATTATTAACTGTGTTTTACACTTCCTTACAATAAAATTACCACATACTTTGGACTTGTCATTGAATTTGTTGACAATGAGAAAAAGAACAAGATCAGCCTTATTCCTTATTATTTTTACACAGTTTAGGTTTACTAGGTTTACATTTTAATTTTATTGTTCTTTTTGTAAAATGTAGGCCTAATTTTATAGCACATGATACACTTTGTTACTCTTTCAAACCCTTTCAAAACTAACTTCAGAGCTAGATTTCTTGTTTATTTCTTGTCTTGTGTCATTTGGATCGACACGCAGCAACAGCATTGTAAATGGCTGAAGATTGAGGCCACTAGCTCACCACTCTGTGCCATTTGGTTGAATTCAGACCTGCTGTGCAATCTATGGTACAATCAAACTGGTGCATCACTGCTTTTAGTGCGCAGTTGGTCCAAGTTAGTCTTACACTGGAGAAACCACAGGAGATGCTTTCAAGAGCAAAACCTTACAACTGAAGCAGAATTATTTTGTGTAGTACTGAGTGTGCAATTTGAAACCAAAAATGGCATTTTTATTTTTCATTTTATTGAGAATATTTTTGTGGATTTATTGTATTTTATCTGTATTTGAAATGCACACTGTTTCTGTGGTTAATCAGCATGCAACTTTAATAAAAAAATAAAGTGTGAGTTTTAAATATTTGATATCACAGATGAGTGGCCTTGGTTTGAGATGCCTTTTTCTTTATTGACATCATTTAGCATCTCCAAAATTAAGTGTAATTGTGACTCAACGTGTAAACCAGCACTTCACAACAAAAATTGTTTCAATTAGATCTCCTATTAGGTCTGTTTTTACAATATAAATCAAGAAGTTATTTCCATTGAATGGTGTAAATTATTGGTAAACCCTAACCCCAAGCTACCTTGCCATCTGGTTGAAGCCACTCTCCTGGGTTTCCTTTGTTGATTCAGCTCTGTCTGTTTACAAAGGTAATGTATTCATTGGTTTTTGAGAGAGATGGCTGTTAGGAAAACAATATTCTACTGAACCCAGAACCCAGAGGGTGAGAGAAGCTCATGTCAGACCCATTTAAAAGCACATTAGAGGAAAGGATGTAACAGTGTTTTTCCACTGCACTAACAGCACTAAGAAGTTGAAAAGAGTAAAGTGAGAGTTTTTGCTCCTGAGTTTGTGAATCTCCAGCATACGTTTTTCAACGTGCAGGCTTGGTGTGAGCAGCACGGTGGACACCTTGCTTTTTATCCCAGATGAAGAAAGTCAATATTTCCTTCAAAGACTCTTTGACCACGTGTGTTTTGGACTAGCAGACTCTGCCTCTCCAAAGAAGAAGAAAGTTTCCAAACGAGCCGCCATATTGTTTTCGTTTTGAAAGCTGGGAGCAGAAGCCCACGAGGGAAAGCGTTCATCCAATCAAGGGGCCGAGTGCCTTTTGTCTAGTGGCAGCCCATCAAGTTCAAAAACGCCCCTGTGGACATGATGTACCACAACAGTTAATGGAACACCTGGTGCATTTGATACCGGCGTTAAAGGGTGCCATGTGCAGCGATACTGAACGCCAACAGCTGTGACAAAGCTTCAGTATTTACACCCTGGGAATGAGAATGGGCTGCTCTCTGCCAGCACTCCTGCACCACCTGCTTTGTTGAGTGACCGATTACGTCCGCACAGCTCTAAGCATCAGCTGAATGCTCGATTGAGAATAGGATAAGGCTTATCGCACTCCCTTGGGGAGTTCCATTCTCCACCACACCTTTACTGGAAATTATCTGATCCTATGTTCACTTCCACTATTCAGAAAATCCATTATCCAAATCTATTTCCTCTTACTCCCATTAAATGCAACTTAATTAGAAGACCATCTTTCCACAGCATGTCGTATGCCTACTCCACATCAAAGAATATGCCAACCGCGGACTCTTTCCTCCAGACATAGTGCTGGATCATTAGTACCTTCTCCTTCTCTAAAGGCACTTTGGTAATTGGCCACCATACCTTTTTCTTCCAAAGGGTGCATTAGTATTTCCTTTACAGTAAAGGGCGTTGCATTAACTTTCAAATATGTGCTGTTAAGGCTATACAGGACTACTATTTACTTGCAATTTCTGTGACTTTAACGATTACATACTTCCACCATTCGCCCTTCTTTCCACACTTTATTATACAAAGCCAATAGCTTCTGCAATCCCTCTTCACTCAAATTCTTTGACATTGCTCTCTCTCTAGCTCTTTTTCCTTCATCTAACAAGTTGTGAGAGTTGTGAAACCCAAAAGTGTTTACTGCCCTTGAAAACTACGGTAACATCTGTGAAGTCTACCAGAAGTCTAATGGAGAAAATATTACACCTTGATCTCCACAGGTAGCCTTAGGTATCCTAATTGTACATGCAGGCACTCCAGCTCAAACTATGTATGTTCAGCAGTGGTTTGTTCCATCCTCAGGTGCTCTCTTGGCTGGACGGTTAACATATCACCTATTCAATCTGGGTGAGCAGCCACGAGCAGCTCGAGGACACATACTGAGAGAATTGGGCTTTCAATGGGTAGCCAGAAGAGACTGCAAACAAAAAACTGCACTTTATCTGCCAGTTTTGTTCATATTGTGAATCACGCTTTGAAAAAATAACAGCATACTGAATAACTCTGATAAATTACCACTTTGTATTGCTTTTTGTATCCACTGTGTGTGCAGGTTGTAACACCACTCTGCAGCGTGGTTCTGGTCAAGTCCTAATGATAGATGGCGGCTTCTACGGTCGTAAGATCATTCATTACTGTCGATCCGTGCTCTCCTCACCAGCAACATCCACAGAACATCAGAGCGGCTTGGTGGATGTGTAAGAGTCATTTACAGGCAAAACATGGTCAAATAGGTTTTCTTTGTATGCAATAAAACATGATTTCTATATCATTATATTATACAATTACCTAATCCAGAGCTGTTAAAGGATCTGATCTCTCAGCTTCATAACAGTTCCTCTCATTATATCTGCTGAATAGGAAAAATATGAATTGAAAAACAAACTCGAATTCCTCACGAAGACGTTCTGCATGGATGAAAACTCTGTTGAAACTCAATCCACTTTTGAAGGAAGTGATTGCCAGATATCACAAAGCACATATTGTCTCACTACAGACCATTATTTGCGAAGAATGATTGCCTATCAGGATTTATGGAAGAAAAAGATACATCAATGCTATCCATCCATATTTTTTTTATTATCATTTATATTTTTTTCCAAAGCACAAAGACAATGACAACATCAGACTCACAAGACATCATGAAAACATACATTACATAGATTAACATTGGGGATGGTGATGTCAAGGCAGCTCCCCAGACACCTTTGAGCTTCCACTGTCAGCATGCTGCTCTTACATCATCACCCCACTCAAGACATCAGTTCAGGTCCTACTCATAATCCTTTGGAACATGTATACATATTTCAGAGTCAGATTACTATTATGTTGTTCATGTAGAGTCCACGGTGCACCTAGCATCATCGTCTTTAAGGGTTGAAGCTGCACTCTGCATTGATAATAAGTCCAAGAAGTCCTTCAGCCAGTTATATTTATTATAGCAGTCTGGTTTACAGGTTTTCCAATTCACACGTATTCTCCGTCCTTTATTATCTGTCCAATCTGAGTAATATTATGATGATGGCAAGTACTCTCTGTCAATGTTATTCTGCCTGTTAACAGTGGATTATTCCATATTGGACAAAATCGTAGAGACACTCCATTAATAGACATTCGTGTATAGCCTTTGCAATTCCACAACATTATAATTGGGGTAATACCATAATGACATTATAGAAGTTGATTTATTGTATTCAGATTTAGCCCTCTCCTCCAGCGACTCCCAACTACCTGCTATATATTGGTTCTTATCTTTATATGCCCATGACAGTTGGAATTATCCATCCATTATAGAGTCGATATTGACTCTTGAAGCGGTTGCCTCCCTGGTCAAAAGCTGAAATCAATAAATGAACCAACAAAGAGGTAGAACACTATAACTACAACAATTACCTGTGGCTTCACAGTGTGTGGCAACCTGTCTGAAAACAAAGGTTTTTAACACAAGACATTATGGTCTTTTCAGGCCCCACTAACTGTTAACTAAATTATTGTCAAGCAGTAGACACAAATCCAGGCTTCAAAAAGTCCTATCAGACACTTGGATGTGACTATGTTGTATTTTTATACAGTCTCCGCTTGGTTATACAGTAGTCTCACCTAACAACAACAACAACAACTATGACTTCAAGATAGTTCTCACACAAACAGAAATATGCATAAAAAAATCAGTTCTGACAAGGTGGTTATAAATAATATATTAAATCTGTTTATCATCATATCTTATTGTTTACTCTTACACTTGTTTTTTATTATTCATTACATGTTCCAAATACACCGATCTATTTAATGAAAAAGGAAAGAGGGAACTCATGCAAACTCATGAAGAAAAATGAGATGGAGACAGAGAAAAACAGATCACATTGATGGTCTCTGCTGTGGCCTTGTTGGTGCTGTATTAAATATCCGTGTAGTATCCGTGCCTTCATGCTGTCCGCTGAGATGATGACGATCTGTGCTCGTCTGTTTTTGTGGAAACCCGGTTGGTTACAGCCACTTAGTTGCATTTCTGGTCATTATCTCCCCCCCGGGATCACACTGTCAGTGGGCACCGTGGCTGCTGTTTTTTCAGTGTGAAGTGGCTCTTACATTTGCCTCAGGGAAACCTTAGCTGCAAGCTGAGAACCGTAAACGGCCATGTTATTTGTCTGCATTGTCCAGAAGGGTGTCTTTTACAGACTGACTGAGACTATGTGGGTTTAAGATAAATATTACTCAGCCTGTGAAAACAGTTGTATAATGTCTTCTGTGGCTCTGGAGGAGCGTTGTGAAGTTTGAGAAAATAACCCTGATGATGTGATGATTAGGCTTGAGACTTCACATTTAACAGGTTGAATGTGTTACAAAGTGTAGCGGTAGAGGCGGTAAGTCATAGGCATTTAATAGTCAAGGAAGGCCTAATAAAAGACAAATGAGTTGCATTATGGGAAATATAGGATTCAGTGAAATGTGGGTGTTACGCCCACCCTCGGGCAGCCCTATTGGGGCAAACATTACTCCAACACTGACCCAAACCAACCACAAAAAAAACACCTTTAAAACTCTCAAAATCCATAGGATTAATTAACAAAGACATATAAAAAAATACAATATAAAGTCATAAACTGAGAGGCAGCAGAACCAGCCTTCCCTACACCAGAAGCCTCTTCCTTCTACTGCTGGCACAGGAGCTTTTAAGCACCTCCTTCCCAACCTCATTGAGCAAATGCAGCACACCTGTTCACCTCGTTGAGGAATGCAGCACACCTGGGCAGAGCTACTGGAGAGGGAAAAGGGACAGCAGCACAGAAAACACATACAGCCGTAACAGTGGGACTAAAACTTAGGATAACTCACTGGGATTTCTTTTAGGGCTGTCAATCGATTAAAATATTTAATCATGATTAAACGGAAATTAAAAATGTTTTATGCAAATGTATGTATATATTTATTATTGTAAATAAATCAACAACACAAATCAATGACAAATATTGTTCAGAAACCCACACAGGTACTGCATTCAGCATAAAAGCATATTAAACCAAATAATTATCTTATACTGCACTATAATTTAACTATTGTGTGCTATACTCTGTTTTAGCTTCCAACCGAAATCAGTTTGTTTTTATTTTCTAATCTTTAACAATGCTCTTTTGCACTTTGTCGCAATGTTCTTGCATGTTTGTGTAAAGCACTTTGAATTGCCCTGTTGTTGAAATGTGCTATACAAATAAAGCTGCCGTGCCTAAAAAAACTTGCTCAAATCATAGCATGGCAAACTGCAGCCCAACACGCACAACAGCTGTCAGTGTGTCAGTGTCCTGACTTGACTATGACTTGCTCCAGACTGCATGTGATTATCATAAAGTGAGCTTTGTCTGTAAAGAGGAGACTCGTTGGTACCCATAGAACCCATTTTCATTCACATATCTTGAGGTCAGAGGTCAAGGGACCCCTTTGAAAATGGCAGTTTTTCCTGCCAAAATTTTGCGAAAGTTTGGAGCGTTATTTAACCTTCTTTGCGACTAGTATATTTGCGACTTATTTGCGGCTAGTATAACATGGTTGGTACCAATGGATTCCTTAGGTTTTCTAGTTTCAAATGATACCGATATCTTCACTCTACCTTTAAATCGTATGCACCGTGTGTTTCTCCTCAGAGTTCTGTCATTATAAATAAATATTTGTTGAACTGAAATTTTACAGATAAAATTCCATTAAATGATATCAGTAAGCGAGAAACAGCACATTATCTTTAATTAGCCCACATTATCAACCCATACTGCCATGAAATTAGACCAAAGACTTGAATTATTTATGTGAATATATCTCCATATTTTACGTTAAGAAAATGACAGATTTGACTGGTTTGTGTGTGACCTATATGTGACCTGAATTAGGTGTTTTTCTCCAGGCAAGAGGAACATCCTGCTTACTGTTTATGTGTGTGATTTTTCTCAGGTTGGAGAGCAGCAAGGTGCACAAATATACCCATCCAAGCACATTTGTTGTTGTAGCTGAATGCTCCAGCAGGGACATACACATTACAGCACAGAACATAATTGCCATTCAAGCGCACATTGCAGTGTTTGGTGCGATCTGGTGCTGTGCTGGAAAACTGTCTTTCCATGCCACCAATTGTAAAGCCCTTTACAGAGAGCCATTTCAAATTCAAATTGAGGTAAAAGCAGGTATGTGCCAACATGACCATAACATCACTGCCTGAATGAATCAGTTTGTGGTGCTTCCTTTTTAATGTAAATGTTTAAATGTGTTTCTTTCTCTTTTCTTTCACAAGGTACAAATGTGACCTGCAGAATCCAGAGTGACGAAATGTTGTTGGCGAATTTTTCTGTTTTCAGAGGAAATGTTCCCTTGAACGTCTCATTGACGATGAAGCAGCCTGGACCTGGCTGCCACCAGCTGACCCTTTATGCATCTAACATGATCACGTACCGTGAAGTATCCGCAGTCCTGCAGGTAAATCAACACTAATCAAGTAAACATGTCGTCCATTATCAATAAAGCAGTAACATTATGCATCAACCTGTCATGTTTTTGTTCTGATTGTGATAGTGGAGTATAATACTTGAAGTTGACATTTTGATCATTTGATTAAGGAGTTGATTGAGGAGTAAAAGCCTCTCTAAATTAGAAAATTAAATTTAACCTTTAATTATAGCCTTCCATCACCTAATTAGAGGCATTTCTGTAAACACTAGAACACAGTGGAAGCCTCACTCCTCTGAGTACAGGTAACTGCAAAATATGTCTTTTTATGGCAGGCAGCAGAGCCAAAGCTCAGTCTTAAATTTGATAATTTTCTATCTTTTACATTTTCTACATTCTACATAAAATATTAATATTCACTTATTTTAAGATTCTAGAAAATATCCTATTCAATAAATGTTTGTTTACGACTCATTCTGTTGTTTATAGGTCTACTTAGTCTTAGACCGACAGATGGAGCAAACTGTTTTAAAGGAGGGAGGATTTTAGTGGGAGCACTGGATCGTCAGGTGCAACTGTGTGGCAAATGGTTTACGTGGCTGAGGGGTCAGGACCGGATCGGTACGCAACCGCTGCAGAAAAAAACGCAGCCAACCGGCTACGTGACCTGAGAAATTTACTGATCTAAACTATTAGTTAATGTTGGAGAGAGTTATATGTAGCCGCCATCACTGACTAAGTCTCTCTCTGTTTATATGTTGTATGCACATGCGTTGATATCATAGACTGTATATAAGAAGTGGATGTAGTCACCGTGACGTCCCTCATTGGTTTGTGGACTGCCATTTTGGCTTTCATTTCTATGCCACCACATTAGCTGGATTCAGTTGAATAGAAAAGGTCATTTCAGACCAATGCATTTAATCAACCTCTCTGAAAGCAGAACGGTACCTATTTTCACAGAAAACAAAACTGATATTCAAATGATCTGTTTCAATCATCACCACCTGTCATCTGTCTGTTTGTGTTGCTGGTGGCCGACACCCAGTGTCACTAGGCGTATCCCAGTTCAACACATTTCTGTCATAGCTAAAGGGACTGGTGCAGCTGCAGTGAAATGTTGTTGTTTTTTAAATAATCTGTCATGACATCTACAGGGAGTGTTTAAACTGTCTGTTTATTCATTACTTATGTGTTCGCTTGGCTACTAAAATAACTCTTGTTATTAATATCCAAGAGAGGCAGGGACAGTGTTTCTGCAGTTAATGTAACTTTTCCTTTCAATTTATTTTTCATAATGAATTGATAGAAAAGTGAAATTAATGAATTCCACAGATGTTAACTTCTACTCAAATGTATGTATTTTGCATTAGAACATCCAACACGTTCTGATTCCAACTCGCCACACACTGACACTTTGTCTGACCCCTCAGCGTCACTTTTTGGTCGCAGTAAACACGTTTTTAATGTTGTGAATTAAACAAAAACATGACTGTTAGAAAACTGTTAGGCATGAAAGAGGTTTTGAATCATGTAGCCACAATAATAAAGGCTTTTAAACTTTTATACTTATACTAAATCAGTGTGACTCGATTTCCTTTTCTCTCTTGTGAACATCGTTGCTTTGTGTTGTATCACTATCAGATACACTATCTTTGGCATGTGAACCTTCTGGCCTCTTGCAATAATGTCAGTTGAGGACAATCCACTTCCTCAAACACATGAAGTAGAGTAAATTCTTCAGCACATTCTTACAAATTATCTCATTTGTCTATGGTTGTTGAATTTGCCAGCTCCAAATAGCTTAGATGCATACCATGCAGTCCCGGTGAACCACTAAGTGACTTTTCTAGTTTGGCATCTTTTATTTCCTCATGCGTCTACCATCTGGCACTCCATTCCCGTAAATCTAATAATGTATTTAGCAAAAAGAATGAATTGATAGAATGCATATTCTCAGGTAAGACATATTTGATATTTTGAACTACTGAAACATCCTGAGGTTCCTAAAGACAAGAGCAAATCACAACGGTCTTTCTTGTTGTATTTGTTATGTGGCATTAAAAGGAAACAAACAAAGCTGTATCAATAAACAGGATGAAGAATTATTTCAAAATCCCATCCAAAGCTTACATCATGCAGAACTAGCATGGAAATATGTAATTTCCATTATTATAATATGTTTCCTTCTCTGACAGCCAGAGGTAAGAGCTTCCCCTGTTTGCACTGTGAGACGACTCTTCTCATTCAGCTTCTTTTACCTTGCCTCCAGCCTTTCCTCATCCTTCTGGAAATATGTCTTCCTGAATCTATAATGGTTGCACCAGTCAGGTGTGGGCTGAAAGTCAATATGTCTACATGTCATGTAAAGTAATAATTGTAATGATGCTGAAAAAACTCTATTACATAAGCAAACATATTCCTATTGTAACAAAGAATCAACCTGCACTGGAGAGACTGTTTAGCACTGATCCAGACAGTTTGCACCGTGCTGTCCCAAACGTGCAAACAAAACTGATTGTTTAAACTGTCTGTTTATTCATTACTTATGTGTTCTCTTGGCTACTAAAATAACTCTTGTTATTAATATCCTAGAGAGGCAGGCACAGTGTTTCTGCAGTTCATGTAACTTTTCCTTTTCTATTTATTTTTCATAATGAATTGATAGAAAAGTGAAATTAATGAATTCCACAGTTGTTAACTTCTACTCAAATGTACGTATTTTGCATTAGAACATCCAACACGTTCTCATTCCAACTCGTCACATACTGATGCTTTTGCCAGACCCCACAGAGTCACTTTTTCCGTCGCAGTAAACACTTTTTTAATGTTTTGAATTAAACAAAAACACTTCATGGGCTTAAAATGACTACATTCGTAATATTAAATGTATTTGATTTTATGAATGTGCGCATTAAATATATGAATAAGAGAGTACAGTAAATGCATGAATGTGTGAGTGAAAATATATAAATATGTGAGTGAAAATATATGAATATGTGAGTGAAAATATATTAATATGTGAGTGAAAATACTTGAATGTGTGAGTGAAAATATATTAATATGTGAGTGAAAATACTTGAATGTGTGAGTGAAAATATATAAAAATTAGCGTAAAATGTATGAATGTGTGAGTTAAAATATATAAATATGAAAATAAAAATATGTGGGTGTAAGACTGAACATAAATTAATGTTGATTGTAACCTCAAATTGAAACTTAACACGCGGAACACAAACAGCGGTGTCTGGGAAAGCACTGTTTTGTTTTTCTTTACTGCTGATGAAGACAGATAGGACCAAATATGAGGAAACAAACTTTAAAGAAGAGACAAATTTCCAGTTTAACAAAAGAGGCCAAGATAATGATGAAGGTGTGACAAACATGCAGACTGGCAGAGTCCACATATGGGTTGACACACACGCATGCAAACACAATAATGGAAATTACCACCAGCAGCACACAGTGGCCATGTTCAGAGATTATGAGATTATATAACAGCCTTCATGGCTGAAATAGTACAACACATAATGCCAAAACCATCTCCAAATCTTATTAGATATTTATTTGCTAATTAGGTCTATTCATTGAGAAAGTAGGCATGAAACAGGTTTTGAATCATGTAGCCACAATAATAAAGGCTTTTTTAACTTTTATACTTATATACTAAATCAGTGTGCCTCGCTTTATTTTTTTCTCTTGTGAACATTGTTGCATTGTGTCATCACCGTCAGATTAAATTATATAAACTGTTTGTTAATAATTGTTTGTTTTGTCTTCGTGACAGGTGTGGACGTTTTTTTTTTACCAATCCACTTCCTCAAACAAGGAGTAGAGTAAATTCTTCACCACTTTATTACATATGATTCTCTAATTGGTCTGTGGTTGTTGAGTTTGCCTGCTCCAAATGGCCTAGATCCATACAACGCAGTCCCGGTGAACCACTAAGTGGCTTTTTTCTAGTTTGGCATGTTTTATTTCTTCATGCGTCTACCATGTGCCACTCAAGCAAACATATTTCCTGATTGTAACATGAATCATTTTACAAAGAATCAACCGGACTGCACTGGAGAGACTGTTTAGCACTGATCCAGACAGTTTGCACCGTGCTGTCCCAAACGTGCAGACAAAACTGAAATTAATGAATTCCACAGTTGTTAACTTCTACTCAAATGTATGTATTTCGCATTAGAACATCCAATACGTTCTCATCCCAACTCGCCACATACTGACGCTTTGCCAGACCCCACAGAGTCACTTTTTTCCGTCGCAGTAAACACGTTTTTAATGTTGTGAATTAAACAAAAACACGTAGTTAGATTTAGGAAAAAACTTCATGGGCTTAAAATTACTACGTTTGTAATAGTTAATGTATTTGAATATATGAATGTGCGCATTAAATATATGAATAAGAGAGTAAATGCATGAATGTGTGAGTGAAAATATATAAATATGTGAATGAAAATGCATGAATGTGGGAGTGAAAATATAGAAATATGTGAGCGAAAATGCATGAATTTGTTAGTGAAAATATTTAAATAAAAAAATTTAAAATGTGTGTGTGTGTAGGAATGAACATAAATGAATGTGCCAGTGAACATATCTGTATGTGAAAGGAGAATGTATATCTTGTACGGCCCCTATTAAACAGCTGATTGTAACATCAAATTGAAACTTAACACACGGGACACAAACAGCGGTGTCCGGGAAAGCACTGTTTTGTTTTTCTTTACTGCTGATGAAGACAGATATGACCAAATATGAGGAAACAAACTTTAAAGAAGAGACAAATTTCCAGTTTAACAAAAGAGGCCAAGATAATGATGAAGGTGTGACAAACATGCAGACTGGCAGAGTCCAAATAGGTCGAGACACACGCACACAGACACAATAATGGAAATTACCACCAGCAGCACACAGTAGTCATGTTCAGAGATTATGGGCTCCATGGTTGAAATAGTACAACACATAATGCCAAAACCCATCTCCAAATCTTATTAGATATTTATTTGCTAATTAGGCCTATTCATTGAGAAAGTAGGCATGAAACAGGTTTTGAATCATGTAGCTACAAAAATGAAGGCTTTTTAACTTTTATACTTATATATAATTATATAATTATATATAAGTATATATTATTATTTAATTATCTATTATTATATAATTATATAATTATATACTAAATCAGTGTGCCTTGATTTCTTTTTCGAGCCTTGTGAACATTGTAGCTTTGTGTTATCACTGTCAGATTCAATTATATAAGTTCAGTCAGACAACTCACGTTTGAAATGTTTATTTCAACAGCAGAGCATTGTTCGTCACTCCCTGCAGTTATCATTACATGAGATATTGGGAGTGATGATTAAACTTATTTCCCCCCTGTCGGAGCCTGCAGGTGGATGCTGGGGTGGTGGTGGGACTGAAAGAGCAGGCAGCAGCAGCAGCATTAAAGTTCCCATATCTTGCTCATTATCAGGTTCATACTTGTATTTTGTGTTTCTACTAGAACATGTTTACATACTGTAATGTTAAAAAACAACTTTATTTTCAACATACTGTCTGCCTGAATATGCCTGTATTTACCCTATGTCTGAAATGCTCCGTTTTAGTGCATTTCAACAGAATTGCAACAGAATTGGGTTGCCTGGCAACAGTTTGGGTCCATGTTTACTTCCTGTCAGCTGATGTCATTAACATACACTGCAACCAGGAATAAACTGGGACACATTTAGAATGTTTACATTTAAAACTGTGTAATGGTCTAAATATTGTATATTTGTGACATCACAAATGGACAGAAACAGATACAGATACTTTGTGCAGCAGTTTCACGCTGATGGCCGAGACAAAGCCTCGATATTTGACCGAGAACAGGCTGAACAGTAAAAGTTCCAGACCGATTGCATAACCAGACTGAACTCTGAGGAGAAACTGATGAACTCAGCCAATACTATAAACAATACCTCAGTCTGAGAGAGCCTAAACCAGCTGAAGCAGTGTGTTAATAAGACTTAATAGTGTGCAAAAACATTTGTTGTAACCTGCTGAGATGAGTTGAGATGTGAGAATACATAAAGAACAATTAGCATGCGGTTGAAACAGCTAGCTTCAGAAACGCTGGTAGGTGGATTGTTACCTTTGAACAGAGCCAGGCTAGCTGCTTCCACCTGTTTCCAGTCTTTATGCTAAGCTAAGCTAAGGACAACTGTGGGAGTTGATACCACTTAGTTTTATCGATCTTCTCTGTCCGCAACAAAACAAATATTTCCCTGAATGTTAAACTATTCCTTTAATCAACATGATTTACATTTAATATGAGAAACAATAATCTTTCAGACACATAAAGCATTTGTTTTGCATTTTGCTCAACGGATCATCAGTTTGTAGATTATATAATTAATTATAAACAGATGGTGTGTAAGATGAAATCCAGTCTGGCTATTAATAGTGACTGTCTGGTTGCAAAAAAAATAAATAAATAAATAAAAACAGACTTCCTTTTCTTCAGGTAACAAAAGTTAATAAATGCATCACTGCACATACGTAAACACATGGAGTTTTTGAGTAGGAAAAAAAAACTTCCCAGCAGTGCTCAAACGTCATATGCCGTGCCAGAAAATATATTTTCCATTTCAGCAGTGAAGGATGATTGACAGCTCATAAACCACACGATGTATCATAGGCCTGTAATTTGTAATTGTTCAGCACATCGAACAGGCACTGCACTAGTAATATTAAAATTTACAAAAAATATAAAAATACAATTAGTTAAAACAAACATTTGTAGAAAAAAAACCCTCAATAAAAGACATTTAAAGCTGAAGTCTGTTTTAGGTTTACTCTCCAAGATGTCAACATTTTCACCTTTACATCCTTGAGCAGGCTGGTCAAACTGCTCGGAGCTAAAAGAGCTAAAACCTGCTATAAGTAAGCGTTTAGTCCTGGCCTGCAGAACTACTCAAGAGCTAACTGTAGAGAACTTGAGTGGCCTTCGGTCATACATTAAAACATGTGGTTTAATAACATTGTGCAAGACATTTATTGCTTTAAAAAATTCTTAAATTACTTATAAAAAATCAATGCAAAATCTAATATGCAGCTTCAATGATGTGTGTTCTCTGCACTCTGAGCTTTGGATGAACTGTAACTTTTATGGGTGGACCAGATATAGTGAGCACTATTTATATTGTGCCATGTGTCATATGTTGTTCGTAAAACATCTACAACAAGTAGATAAATATAGAGAGTGCTGTCTTTTAGCATACATTTTGATTTATTTATCTATTTATTCATTCATGTATTAATTCATGTATTTCTTCTTCTTCTTATCATTATTCATGGCAAGGTGAGGTTATTTGTATAGGACCTGCTTTCCAAATATCACATTTAAAATAGATTAAAGATTGAATAGTTGAAGAAATTTGTAAATGTTTCAGGCTGAACTGTTGTGCAAAAAACAGCAGACCATTATCTGATTTTACACGTAGTTTGCTTGATAGATTCCCAGTGTCCTTCACCAACTATGAAATAATTCAATACAAGAGCTGTGCGTGTGTGATTGCATGTCCAGGAGGATAAGTTTTAACATAAAGGGGGTAAGGATGGCTTCTCAAATGTGAATAATGAAACCATTTTGGCTGACAGCCCACCATGTGTATATTTAGTTTCCTGCTCAACCACAATTAATTCTTTGGAACCTGGCCAAACATTGATGCCTCAGGTGTGGCAAATGGGTGTTTCCTGCCACGCTAACTTGTATGTATATATACCGACGACATAATGTTGTTTAAGGCAACGACTCCTGACTGCAGCTGGAGGATCAGAGTGGGACTTCCAAAACATCCCAGGTACAGCGGTCAAGCTTCTTCTTGCCTAACTTTTTAACTTTTGTATAGTTTCTTTTCATGCTTACGAATAGCAGATGTACTTCAGTCAACCATGCCCTCCTGTATATTCAGTATTTCATCAGTTGATTGGCGTGTATTTAACAGGAATATGTCTGTCTTTTTCAGAGATGAAGAGCTTTTTGTGCCTGATAGCAGCGGGTCTTTACCTGTGTTTACAAAACCACGTGAATGCTGGTGAGTAATACCTCGATCACACTGAGTTAAATAAATACAGTCATTATAAATGTGTAAAAAAAGCCTCTTTCTACAGCTTATTTTGGCATTTTAGATCAAAGCTAAATACAGAAGGTCACAGGTGAACAGAAGTTTATACGATAGTATTTTGCTGTAATTACTAAATTGATATTGTGCACCTGAAAGAAACCTGCATTGTAGCTTCAGTAACCTACTTAAAAAAACATCAATATTAACAGAGAGTGAGAAAATAAAGAAACCATGGCGAAAGGTGACTGGATTGTGTTTACGACAGCAGAAAGCAGACTAACTGAAAGATGTTATGTGCCTTCAGAACCAAGATTGAGCAGAAGTATCATCGAAAGAGCCGTGATTGAAGCCAAGGCCACAGTGGACTCAGCTTATGAGTACTCCAGAAGAGAGTGAGTGACCAAACCTGCTGAACTGCTGCACAAGTTCTGCAGTGATAGAAAAATAAATGTGACGGTATAAAAGAGGCCTGCATTCAAATCATGCATGCAAATCTGATCTCTCCACACAACACAGGAGCGTTGATCGTGTGAGGAGGAATGCAGTGAGTCCTTCAGACATCCTGCGGTTGTTGAAGCAGCCTGTTGGGCTAACCCGTACTGCCGTGCGTGCTGCTGACTATATGGATAATGCCATTAAACTGATCAAGAGGTCTTCACAGGGTCGTCAAAAACGCTCCATCAATGCCACAGGTGTGTATCCGAAATAGGTTCTTTTAATTTTGCATACAGGTGGCTGCAAGTCACAGCTTTGTTAATTTTTCTATTTCCTGTCTCTGTTGATTAGATCTGATCTCTGAGGAGGATCTGCAGGTCATTGCTGTTCTGACAGGCTGCACTCCCCGACATCGTCTCCCTTCCTGCAAGACCACTCCTAACTTAAACAAGTTTCGCACTGCAAGCAGCGTCTGCAACAACAGGTGAGGCAGCTGCTAAGTAGCAACTTTGAGATTGACAGGTGAAGGAAAAGAACAAGTGACAAATATGTCCACAGCTAACTGGCTGCTTGATTTGTTTACCCCGGGGCAAAAGTTAATCTTGCCAAAGACTTTGCTCCCAGTTCTCTGTCTGTTTGTTACAAATGGGAGTAGACAGTAATTGCCAGTCTGCGAGACAAAGACAATGTAATAATTAATTGAATAAATAATTAATTTGTTATTTCTTTCCTAGAAACAACAATCTCTGGGGATCCTCCAACACACCTTTCACCCGCTGGCTCCCTGCTGAGTACCAGGATAGAATCTCTCTGCCCAAAGGCTGGGACCCTAAGCGAAGAGTCAACAGACGTCTTCTTCCTTTGGTACTATATAGATATACAGTATATATACAGTATTATTTTGGCGACGAAAAACTGTCATGGCCATTTTCAAAGGGGTCCCTTGACCTCTGACCTCAAGATATGTGAATGTAAATGGGTTCTATGGGTACCCATGAGTCTCCCCTTTACAGACATGCCCACTTTATGATAATCACATGCAGTTTGGGGCAAGTCATAGTCAAGTCAGCACACTGACACACTGACAGCTGTTGTTGCCTGTTGGGCTGCAGTTTGCCATGTTATAATTTGAGACAAATCTCAAATTTCCCTTTAAGGTACCTTTTGAACTGATAATATATGCTCATTGTCTACATCCTGTCTTCAGGTACGGGAAGTGTCCAACAGAATTATGCGAACAGAAAACTCTGATGTGGAGAGCGATCCACTCTACACTCACATGGTGACAATATTCGGCCAGTGGACTGACCACGACATGACCTTCACTCCTCACTCTCCTGTCATCCGTTCATTCAATACGGATATTGACTGTGAGAAGAGCTGTGAACGTACAGAGCCCTGCTTCCCCATTCAGGTCAGTGTCGTCGCATTACACAAGAAAAAGACATGAATACGTCTAAAACACACACATGCTAACTGCATCTTGTCATCTGAACAGATTCCCAGGAACGACCCCCGCTTTGGCAGGAACTCAAAAGAGTGCATGCCCTTCTTCCGCTCATCAGCAGCTTGTGGTTCCGGCAACACAGGCCACGTCTTTGGTGCAAGCACCGTCCGTCAGCAGATGAACTCTCTCACAGCTTTCATCGATGCAGGTCAGGTGTACGGTGCAGACGATGTCAAAGCTCGTTTCCTACGCAACCTCACCTCAGATAAGGGCCTTCTGAGGGTCAACACGCAGTACAAAGACAACGGCCGCGAGCTCCTGCCCTTCGCCCCCATGGCTTCCAGCATATGCGCCAACCGAGCCCGCATTACTAAAGACGTTAATGCAGTGGAGGTGCCCTGCTTTGTGGCTGGTGAGTGGCAGCAAAAACACTGATGTAGGATGTTTTTTACATAATATGTACAACAGTATGTAGAATACAATACCAATAACTCGATCTCAAGTATTACACATTGTGGTTGTCATGGTTAACACAGCTGAGGTAAATCAACCCATAATTGCGGTTATTAAAAGCAGCCGTCTGCTTTGTCCCCCAGGTGACGAGCGCAGCAACGAGCACATTGGTCTGACCGCTATTCACACACTGTTCATGCGTGAGCACAACCGTCTGGCACGTGCTCTGGCCAAACTCAACCCTCACTGGGACGGAGAGACACTCTACCAGGAATCACGCAAGATCATGGGAGGATATTCACAGGTTAGAGAGGGGAAAATTTGCAGCCATGATTTAAGGGATGGATGGTATGTCCTTGAATAGTTTAGGTAACTATTTTTTTTGTCTCTTATAGGTTATTACTATGAGAGACTACTTACGTCACATTGTTGGTCCGGACTTCATTACCAGTCATCTGTCCACCTACCCTGGCTATGATGAAAACGTGGACCCCAGGATCGCCAATGTGTTCGCCACGGCTGCCTACAGATTCGCCCACCTGATGGTTCAGCCTTTCATGTTTCGTCTCAATGAGCAGTACCAGGAGCACCGGGATTACCCCAGCCCACTGCTGCACAAAGCCTTCTTCACACCCTGGAGGATCACCTTTGAAGGTATGGCCAAGATCTTTAACTTGTTAGTATTCATCTTAATTGAAAAAAATAAATCACTAAAGGAAAGATGAACATCAGACAGGAGAGAATGCATGACTTAGTCCAACTGAGTGCAGGTGATTTCAGTAGGGTGAATCATTTCTTACTTGCTTCCTGACAGGAGCGCTGCTCAGCAGTCAGTGCTGCCACTGATGGCTGGAGGCTTTATTGCAATAATACTGATGTAGGAGCATTGGCTGCTATAGTGTGCTATGCAAGCAGACAATTGTCTACTTACAATGGACTGTTGGTACCAAACTGTACAAAAACAATGAACACACAGCAGCTAAAAACTACGATGAATTTTAGAGTGGGGTCATGATTCTCAGATGGATCAGCAGCAGTAGCCAACGTATTCTCATCATTTTTGTGCATTTTACCTACGAATGTCCAGCGTCAATTTCCGCTCCAGTCTTTTCAAAATAAACTTCTGTCTTCACAGGAAACAACTTTGTTATGTTTAGCCAAGAAAACTACTCAGTTTAAAAATCTTAGTTAAGTTACGCTACACTGAAAGTGGTTATACGACACTGGAAGTGGTGTAACTTAAGTGCGGACGTTATGTGACAAAAATGCTTAATTTAAGTACAAAATTTACATTACAAATACATCAACATTGACTTCTAGTTTCACACGGGACACGAAAGCTACTCTCCTGGGCAAAAGTGCGGTATATTTTTGGACCCACCGATCCACCCTGACCGCCCCATACACGACGTTCCCCGGTCTTATACACAAACGGTGTACGAGAACAGCCTTCAGTAGTTAACACTTAAAATGTTCATATCCCTTGTATTCTTCAGGTGGTGTGGACCCAATCATCAGGGGCCTGGTGGGTAGTAAGGCCAAGCTGAACACGCAGGATAAGATGTTGTCTGATGAGCTGAGGGAGAGACTGTTTCAATTCTCCAGCCAGTTGGCACTGGACCTGGCCTCCCTCAACCTGCAGAGAGGCAGAGACCATGGACTCCCTGGTACTACTCTCATTTAGTCTTTCTATTGATTTTGTCTGCATCTGAGCCTTTCCAGGCATTACCGATCATACGTTTTCTTAAACATGGCTATATTTTCTCCCTTTGTGTCCCTTTTCAGGCTACAACGAATGGCGGAAGTTCTGTGGGCTGTCACAGCCACGAAATCGCAAAGAGTTGTCAAAAGTGCTGAAGAACAGAAAGCTGGCCAAGGAACTGATTTCTCTCTACCGCAAACCTGACAACATCGATGTGTGGCTGGGAGGAGTGGCTGAGCCGTTTGTCCCTGGAGGAAGAGTGGGACCCCTGTTTGCCTGCTTGATCGCCACCCAGTTCCAGAAGGTCCGCCAGGGAGACCGGTAAGCACTGAACTAAACATGTACTGAAGATGTGGAGATAGCTGTGTTAGTCGCACTTTCAAACATGAACAAACTGTCAATTTCAGATTTTGGTGGGAGAACAAGGGAGTCTTCACTAAGGACCAGAGGTACTCCCTGAAAAAGACCTCACTCGCCCGCATCATCTGTGACAACACCGGTATCACTGAGGTACCAGCCCAGCCCTTCCAGTACCGGCCCAGACGATCCGGTTACACTAAATGTAGCAAAATCCCGGCCTTTGACCTCAGTCCCTGGAGGGAGATTGTTCATTAGTAATCCTCACTACAGCGGTCTGACAAAATACAGCTACATCTCAGGGCGTCTGATTTTACTGTGTAAGATGAGACTTTTGTATATAGTATGTATATGATCATCATAATGTACTTGATTTCGGACCCCAGGAAGACTAACTGGTGCCATTGGTATCAGCTAACGGGGATCCTTTTTAAATAAATAAATAAATCATACGAAATAGATCAACTACTAGAAATGAACGTGATTGATATGAGTGCCAGCTATCAGTTGAAATGTGATATTTTCTTATTTTCTTATTTTTGTTGTGAATGACTGTGACATATCTGATTAATTGTAAATACAGTAATGTACATTACATAGTGTGTATTTTTCAAAAACAAATATGTGGAATATGGTTTTGTTTGTCTTAAGAGTTTAAGATTTACATCACCTTACAGAAAGTGTAATAAATAAGTTCTATTCGAATAACTATGACTCAGTGTAAATAATATGTATAATAAAGATCATATATAATAATAATCATATTGATCGTACTGTGTGTCATTGCTTGAGCTCTTACAATTTTTATCTGCATGATCTTTAAACTATGAATTATTAGAAAATGTGTTTAGAAAGCATGATTTATGATATGCTTTATGTATACTTGAATTCTGCCATTTTGCTTATGTGAGCTCCAAATGTGTGAGCAGTGTTTGCTGTTTAGTTTGGTTAACATTCACCATGTAGGAATAAAAATGATGGTTAGTTGATAATAACGTTAACCAACCAATAAATACCTACAACTCCAAAGTACATTTAAACAACATTGCATATATAAAAAACAGCTTTTCCCCCTCATACTGTAGTTCCTATCTGAGCTCTCATCTTCTTCTGTGGCACTATAATACTGATTTGATCTTTTTTAATTATTAAAACCTCTTCTAAAAAAACCAATATCCAACAATATTATCAAAATCTAGCATGTTTTTATTTATTTAGTCATAGTGTCTTTCTTTAACAAATCTATCCACATAATGCAACACAGTCTCACTGCACTTAGTGAATATTATGAAAATTGAATTGCAGTAATAATCAATAATTGTTAAGGCTACTTCTTAACACCCTTCTACCTGGAATAGCTGCAGGGCATCAGACTGCGGCACAACTATCCTGCCTGGTGGGCAAATATAGAAATGTCAGAGCCACTCTGAATATCCTCAAAATGCATGGATTTTCTACCTCCTTAGAAGCTTTTATAATATAACATAAGCCTTGGCATTTCTTCTAATTTAGTTATTATGGCATAGAACACCGTGAACATGGAACATATTGTGAGTACAATATGTCCTGGCTCACAATTATCCTGGCGTTGGAGATGATTACTTGCTCTTATTTTCGAGAGAACACGGCCATCAAATACGAGTCAGTTCAGTCATTAGTGCTCCTATAGAGTCACATATTTTGCCGTATTTGAGGCCTGTTCGGCAAACAATTTCTTCAATTTAGTGTACTTTCTCAAGACTGACTTTTTCGCCTGTAAACTTTGAGACATACTCTCACGTGAATCCACGTGGTGGATGAAGTACCTGAATGCCACACTTGAGTAAAAGTACATATCTAACCAGAATATGACTTTAGTAGAAGTTCAAGTCACCTATTAGAATTTGACTGACTGATATTTACTGTACTTAAGTGCATTTAATATCAGAAAATTACAATACTTAAGTATTGAAAGTAAAAGTAAGTAAATACTGCTGAGAGTTATGAAGTTTATTCATCTAAACATATAGACCACATTAAAATGGAGGCTACATTACACTTGAAGAAAAAAAAACTTAAAAAACTTAAAGTAGTGCTGTCAAAGTTAACACGATAATAAAGTCTTAACGCAAATTTGTTTTAACGCCACTAATTTCTTTAACGCATTAACGCAATTGATCTTTCTATGGACACAACAATGGACAATCATGCAATTAATAGAAAGATCAATTGCGTTAATGCGTTAAAGAAGTTAGTGGCGTTGAAACGAATTTGTTTTATTATCGCGTTAACTCTGCCATATTTTAAGTCCCTCAAGTTTTGAAGATCCTCCTTTTTCTTCAAGTGTAATGTAGCCTCCATTTTAATGTGGTCTACATGTTTAGAGGAATAAACTTCACAACTCTCAGCAGCATTTGCTTGTACTTTTACTTTCAATATTTAAGTATTGTAATTTTTTTTATATTAAATTCACTTAAGTACAGTAAATATCAGTCAGTAATATTCTAATAGGTGACTTGAACTTCTACTAAAGTCATATTCTGGTTAGATATGTACTTTTACACAAGTGTGGCATTCAGGTACTTCATCCACCACGTGGATTCATGTGAGAGTATGTCTAAAAGTTTACAGGCGAAAAAGTCAACCTAGATAGATTCGTTAAAGAAAGTCACCATGACAAAAAAAATCATAAAAACATGCTCGATTTTGATAATATTGTTGGATATTGGTTGTTTTAGAAGAGGTTTTAATAATTAAAAAAAAAAAAATCAGTACTTTATATTGCCACAGAGGAAGATGAGAACTCAGATAGGAACTACAGTATGAGGGGGAAAAGCTGTCTTTTATATATGAAATGTTGTTTAAATGTACTTTGGAGTTGTAGGTATTTATTGGTTGGTTAACGTTATTATCAACTAACTATAATTTTTATTCCTACATGGTGAAAGTTAACCAAACTAAACAGCAAACACTGCTCACACATTTGGAGCTCACATAAGCAAAATGGCATACTTCAAGTATATATAAAGCATATCATAAATCATGCTTTCTAAACACATTTTCTAATAATTCATAGTTTAAAGATCATGCAGATAAAAATTGTAAGAGCTCAAGCAATGACACACAGTACGATCAATATGATTATTATTATATATGATCTTTATTATACATATTATTTACACTGAGTCATAGTTATTCGAATAGAACTTATTTATTACACTTTCTGTAAGGTGATGTAAATCTTAAACTCTTAAGACAAACAAAACCATATTCCACATATTTGTTTTTGAAAAATACACACCATGTAATGTACATTACTGTATTTACAATTAATCAGATATGTCACAGTCATTTACAACAAAAATAAGAAAATAAGAAAATATCACATTTCAACTGATAGCTGGCACTCATATCAATCACGTTCATTTCTAGTAGTTGATCTATTTCGTATGATTTATTTATTTATTTAAAAAGGATCCCTGTTAGCTGATACCAATGGCACCAGTTAGTCTTCCTGGGGTCCGAAATCAATTATATTATGATTATCATGTACATACTATATACAAAAGTCTCATCTTACACAGATGCACGCTGTAGTGAGGATTTCTAATGAACAATCTCCTTCCAGGGACTGAGGTCAAACTCCGGGATTTTGCTACATTTAGTGTAACCGGATCGTCTGGGCCGGTACTGGAAGGGCTGGGCTGGTACCTCAGTGATACCGGTGTTGTCACAGATGATGCGGGCGAGTGAGGTCTGTTTCAGGGAGTACCTCTGGTCCTTAGTGAAGACTCCCTTGTTCTCCCACCAAAATCTGAAATTGACAGTTTGTTCATGTTTGAAAGTGCGACTAACACAGCTATCTCCACATCTTCAGTACATGTTTAGTTCAGTGCTTACCGGTCTCCTTGGCGGACCTTCTGGAACTGGGTGGCGATCAAGCATGCAAACAGGGGTCCCACTCTTCCTCCAGGGACAAACGGTTCAGCCACTCCTCCCAGCCACACATCGATGTTGTCAGGTTTGCGGTAGAGAGAAATCAGTTCCTTGGCCAGCTTTCTGTTTTTCAGCACTTTTGACAGCTCCCGACGATTTCGTGGCTGTGACAGCCCACAGAACTTCCGCCATTCGTTGTAGCCTGAGAAGGGACACAAAGGGAGAAAATATAGCCATGTTTAAGATAACGTATGATCGGTAATGCCTGGAAAGGCTCAGATGCAGACAAAATCAATAGAAAGACTAAATGAGAGTAGTACCAGGGAGTCCATGGTCTCTGCCTCTCTGCAGGTTGAGGGAGGCCAGGTCCAGTGCCAACTGGCTGGAGAATTGAAACAGTCTCTCCCTCAGCTCATCAGACAACATGTTATCCTGCGTGTTCAGCTTGGCTTTACTACCCACCAGGCCCCTGATGATTGGGTCCACACCACCTGAAGAATACAAGGGAAGACATTTTAAGTGTTAACTACTGCAGGCTGTTCTCATACACCGTTCATGTATAAGACCGGGGAACGTCGCGTATGGAAGCGGTCAGGGTGGATTGGTGGTAACCAGTACAGTTTTTACAGTTTGGTACCAACAGTCCATTGTAAGTAGACAATTGTCTGCTTGCATAGCACACTATAGCAGCCAATGCTCCTACATCAGTATTATTGCAATAAACCCTCCAGCCATCAGTGGCAGCACTGACTGCTGAGCAGCGCTCCTGTCAGGAAGCAAGTAAGAAATGATTCACCCTACTGAAATCACCTGCACTCAGTTGGACTAAGTCATGCATTCTCTCCTGTCTGATGTTCATCTTTCCTCTAGTGATTTAATATTTCCAATTAAGATGAATACTAACAAGTTAAAGATCTTGGCCATACCTTCAAAGGTGATCCTCCACGGTGTGAAGAAGGCTTTGTGCAGCAGTGGGCTGGGGTAATCCCGGTGCTCCTGGTACTGCTCATTGAGACGAAACATGAAAGGCTGAACCATCAGGTGGGCGAATCTGTAGGCAGCCGTGGCGAACACATTGGCGATCCTGGGATCCACGTTTTCATCATAACCAGGGTAGGTGGACAGATGACTGGTAATGAAGTCCGGACCAACAATGTGAAGTAAGTAGTCTCTGTAAGTCAGAACCTATAAGAGACAAAAAAGTTTAGTTACCTAAACCATTCAAAGACATACCATCCATCCCTTAAATCATGAATGCAAAATTTCCCCTCTCTAACCTGTGAATATCCTCCCATGATCTTGCGCGATTCCTGGTACAGTGTCTCTCCGTCCCAGTGAGGGTTGAGTTTGGCCAGAGCACGTGCCAGACGGTTGTGCTCACGCATGAACAGTGTGTGAACAGCGGTCAGACCAATGTGCTCGTTGGTGCGCTCGTCACCTGGGGGACAAAGCAGACGGCTGCTTTTAATAACCACAATTATGGGTTGACTTACCTCAGCTGTGTTAACCATGACAACCACAATGTGTCATACTTGAGATCGAGTTATTGGTATTGTATTCTACATACTGTTGTACATATTATGTAAAAAACATCCTACATCAGTGTTTTTGCTGCCACTCACCAGCTACAAAGCAGGGCACCTCCACTGCATTAACGTCTTTAGTAATGCGGGCTCGGTTGGCACATATGCTGGAAGCCATGGGGGCGAAGGGCAGGAGCTCGCGGCCGTTGTCTTCGTACTGAGAGTTGACCCTCAGCAGGCCCTTATCTGAGGTGAGGTTGCGTAGGAAACGAGCTTTGACATCGTCTGCACCGTACACCTGACCTGCGTCGATGAAAGCTGTGAGAGAGTTCATCTGCTGACGGACGGTGCTTGCACCAAAGACGTGGCCTGTGTTGCCGGAACCACAAGCTGCTGATGAGCGGAAGAAGGGGATGCACTCCTTTGAGTTCCTGCCAAAGCGGGGGTCGTTCCTGGGAATCTGTTCAGATGACAAGATGCAGTTAGCATGTGTGTGTGTTTTAGACGTATTCATGTCTTTTTCTTGTGTAATGCGACGACACTGACCTGAATGGGGAAGCAGGGCTCTGTACGTTCACAGCTCTTCTCACAGTCAATACCCGTATTGAATGAACGGATGACAGGAGAGTGAGGAGTGAAGGTCATGTCGTGGTCAGTCCACTGGCCGAATATTGTCACCATGTGAGTGTAGAGTGGGTCGCTCTCCACATCAGAGTTTTCTGTTCGCAGAATTCTGTTGGACACTTCCCGTACCTGAAGATAGGATGTAGACAATGAGCATATATTATCTATACAAAAGGTACCTTAAAGGGAAATTTGAGATTTGTCTCAAATCATAACATGGCAAACTCGAACCCAACAGGCAACAATCAATGTGTCAGTGTGTCAGTGTGTTGACTTGACTATGACTTGCCCCAAACTGCATGTGGTTATCATAAAGTGGGCATGTCTTTAAAGGGGAGACTCATGGGTACCCATAGAACCCATTTACATTCACATATCTTGAGGTCAGAGGTCAAGGGACCCCTTTGAAAATGGACATGACAATTTTTCCTCGCCAAAATAATACTGTATATATACTGTATATCTATATAGTACCAAAGGAAGAAGACGTCTGTTGACTCTCCGCTTAGGGTCCCAGCCTTTGGGCAGAGAGATTCTATCCTGGTACTCAGCAGGGAGCCAGCGGGTGAAAGGTGTGTTGGAGGATCCCCAGAGAGTGTTGTTTCTAGGAAAGAAATAAGAATTTGATAATTTATTCAATTAATTATTACATTCTCTTTGTCTCGCAGACTGGCAATTACTGTATACTCCCATTTGTAACAAACAGACAGAGAAGTGGGAGGAAAGTCTTTGGCAAGATTAACTTTGGCCCCAGGGTAAACAAATCAAGCAGCCAGTTAGCTGTGGACATATTTGTCACTTGTTCTTTTCCTTCACCTGTCAATCTCAAAGTTGCTACTTAGCAGCTGCCTCACCTGTTGTTGCAGACGCTGCTTGCAGTGCGAAACTTGTTTAAGTTAGGAGTGGTCTTGCAGGAAGGGAGACGATGTCGGGGAGTGCAGCCTGTCAGATCAGCAATGACCTGCAGATCCTCCTCAGAGATCAGATCTAATCAACAGAGACAGGAAGTAAAAAAATTAACAAAGCTGTGACTTGCAGCCACCTGTATGAAAAATTAAAAGAACCTATTTCGGATACACACCTGTGGCATTGATGGAGCGTTTTTGACGTCCATGTGAAGACCTCTTGATCAGTTTAATGGCATTATCCATATAGTCAGCAGCACGCACGGCAGTACGGGTTAGCCCAACAGGCTGCTTCAACAACCGCAGGATGTCTGAAGGACTCACTGCATTCCTCCTCACACGATCAACGCTCCTGTGTTGCGTGGAAAGATTTGCATGCATGATTTGAATGCAGGCCTATATTATATCGTCACATTTATTTTTTCTATCACTGCAGAACTTGTGCAGCAGTTCAGCAGGTTTGGTCACTCACTCTCTTCTGGAGTACTCATAAGCTGAGTCCACTGTGGCCTTGGCTTCAATCACGGCTCTTTCGATGATACTTCTGCTCAATCTTGGTTCTGAAGGCACATAACATCTTTCAGTTAGTCTGCTTTCTGCTGTCGTAAACACAATCCAGTCACCTTTCTCCGTGGTTTCTTTATTTTCTCATTCTCTGTTAATATTGATGTTTTTTTAAGTAGGTTACTGAAGCTACAATGCAGGTTTCTTTCAGGTGCACAATATCAATTTAGTAATTACAGCAAAAAACTATCGTGTTCATCTGTGACCTTCTGTATTTAGCTTTGATCAAAAATGGCAAAATAAGCTGTAGAAAGAGGCTTTTTATACACATTTATAATGACTGTATTTATTTAACTCAGTGTGATCGAGGTATTACTCACCAGCATTCACGTGGTTTTGTAAACACAGGTAAAGACCCGCAGCTATCAGGCACAAAAAGCTCTTCATCTCTGAAAAAGACAGACATATTCCTGTTAAATACACGCCAATCAACTGATAAAATACTGAATATACAAGAGAGCATGGTTGACTGAAGTACATCTGCTATTCGTAAGCGTGAAGAAAAACTATACAAAAGTTAAAAAGTTAGGCAAGAAGAAGCTAGACCGCTGTACCTGGGATGTTTTGGAAGTCCCACTCTGATCCTCCAGCTGCAGTCAGGAGTCGGTGTCTCAAACTAAATTTTGTTGGTGTATATATACACAGGTTAGAGTGGCAGGAAACACCCATTTGCCACGCCTGAGGCATCATTGTTTGATCAGGTTCCAAAAAATGACATGTGGTTGAACAGGAAACTGTTACAGCATGAAACCATCTCTAAAATAATGAACCCAACAGCAATACAAAAACACTAACACTGGTCAGAACATTGGTCAAACCTCAGCCCAGTATTTCACCAAGCGCTATATTGACTCCCACTGACTTCTTGTGTGTTCTGAATGTTAATCATACACATTATTAAGTTAAAAGCACAACTGACATATAGCGAGTTATGAAAAAATGCACAAATGCAAACAGAGCCTAGTTCAGAAGAATTATCTGGGTGAAACACCCCTGAAATGATTGGATGCATTGGATGTTTCTGAACCAAAAATAAGTTTCATATCAGTCTCGTATCACGCTTGCAGAAACGCAATGCCAAGTGTTTAACGTTGTGAAACGATTGGTTAGGTTTACGCAACAAAACTACTTGGTTAATGTAAAAAAAAAGCCTGTGTTGTTTTTCTTTACTGCTGATGAAGACAGATAGGACCAAATATGAGGAAACAAACATTAAAAAAGAGACAAATTTCCAGTTTAACAAAAGAGGCCAAGATAATGATGAAGGTGTGACAAACATGTGGACTGGCAGAGTCCAAATATAGGTCGAAACAAACGCATGCAACAACAATAATGGGAATTACCACCAGCAGCACACAGTAGTCATGTTCAGAGATTATTAGATTACATAACAGCCTTCATGGCTGAAATAGTACAACACATAATGCCAAAACCATCTCCAAATCTTATTATATATTTATTTGCTAATTAGGCCTATTCATTGAGAAAGTAGGCATGAAACAGGTTTTGAATCATTTAGCCACAATAATAAAGGCTTTTTTTTTTTTACTTTTATACCTACAGTATTTACTAAATCAGTGTGCCTCGATTTCTTTTTCTCTCTTGTGAACATTGTTGCTTCGTGTTATCACTGTCACATTCAATGATATAAGTTGTTTTTTGGCATGTTAACCTTCTGGTCTCTTACCATAATGTCTTCGTGACAGTTGTTGATGTTATTTACCAATCCACTTCCTCAAACAAGAAGTATGGCAAATTCTTCACCACTTCATTAAATAATTATTATTTCATTGGTCTGTTGAATTTGCCAGCTCCAATTAGCCTAGATGCATACCAGGCAGTCTCGGTGAATCACTAAGTGGCTTTTAAAGTTTGGCATCTTTTATTTCCTCATGCTTCTACTATCTGCCAGTCCATTCCCGTCAGTGTAATACCGAAAAAGACCCTGACACGCAAACTATTCCCGACTGTTAGGCCTGCTATGCTTCCTTTAGATAGATAGTTAGAGGTTAGATACTTTTTAAGAAACGAAATCATCTTCCTTGTTATTTTAAATGGGAGTTTGTCTGTCACAGAACCAGGCTGGTTTCATACACTGTTCGCAGCTATATATACGAAAAGTAATGTACTGTAATTCGTATATATCCCACAAAATCAATTTGTGTGTAATTAACATAATCGTGGACCAGGAAACATAAAGAGCGGTAAACGCTGTGTAGGGAGGAGGTTGGGGTGGATGAGTGACTCAAAAAATACCAGACTTTTTCCCAGAACACCCGCGTTCGTGTTCCGTGTGAAACCAGAAGTACACGTTGATTTATTTGTCGCATAACTGACATACTTAAGTAGCGTCACTTCCGGAGTCAATTGAACCCAAACCACGATCTTTTCCTGATCCTAAACAAGTAGAAGTCAACGTTTAATTTCGAAAATACTGTATGCATGTAACGAGCAAAAATTGACACGTGTTGCAGCATTTTTGTTGGAAAACGAACGAAAAAGGAGGAATAACTTTTTCACATGATATCATACAAACCGTGGTATAAGAATACGTTGACAGGAGTTATGTTACCAGCTTATCAAGACTCTCTGCTGTCTGACAAAGCCACAACATGGTCCAACTTACAGTTAGTTTACTAAACAGTGCAACTAGTTCTCATCCCAACTTGTCACAAACTGCCGCCCCTTGGCGTCACTCTAAGTTTAGGCAACAAAACCACTTAGTCAGGTTTAGGAAGAAACTACATGGTTGGACTTAAAATGACTAGGGGTCTCCTGGATGAAAGTGTTTGGTGTTTGTTGGACCCATCCACCATCCACCACCCCTCACACCCAGCCTATGTGTGTCTTTTTGCTCTGAGTGATTGCTGTTCAAACGGGATGCAGAGGATGGATTGATCTTAATGGAAAGTCCGGTGTGTCTCATACAGATACTTTGTGCAGCAGTTTCACGCTGATGGCCGAGACAAAGCCTCGGTATTTCACCGAGAACAGAATGAACAGTAAAAGTTCCTAAGCTCAGCTAAGGACAACTGTGGGAGTTGATACCACTTAGTTTTATCGATCTTCTCTGTCCGCACAAAACAAATATTTCCCTGAATGTTGAACTATTCCTTTAATCAACATGATTCGCATTTAATATGAGAAACAATAATCTTTCAGAAACATAAAGCATTTGTGTTGCATTTTCCTCAACGGATCATCAGTTTGTAGATTATGTAATTAATTATAAACACATGGTGTGTAAGATGAAATCCAGTCTGGCTATTAATAGTGACTGCCAGGTTGAAACAAAAATAAATAAATAAAAACAAACTTCCTTTACTTCAGGTAACAAAAGTTAATAAATGCATCACTGCACATACCTAAACACATGGAGTTTACGAGAAGGAAAAAAAAACTTCCCAGCAGTGCTCAAGCGTCATATGCCGTGCCAAGTATTTTCCATTTCAGCAGTGAAGGATGATTGACAGCTCATAAACCACATCATGTATCATAGGCCAGTAATTTGTAATTGTTCAGCACACCGAACAGGCACTGCACTAGTAATATTTAAATTTACAAAAAATATAAAAATATAATTAGTTAAAACAAACATTTGGAGGAAAAAAACTCAATAAAAGACATTTAAAGCTGAAGTCTGTTTTAGGTTTACTCTCTAGGATGTCAACATTTTCACCTTTACATCCTTGAGCAGGCTTGTCAAACTGCTCGGAGCTAAAAGAGCTAAAACCTGTGTCTTGGTGAACAGCAGCCGGGTGCTGTGACTTGTTACCATGAGCTTGCCGGACATAGTTACAGCATGTAAACCAGAATTCATTGTTGTAACATATCTGTGTTATTGATCTTCTCATCTAACTCTTGGCAGGAAAAATGAATAAGCCTATTTCCCAAAATGTTAGAATATTATTTAAAAATACTGCCAGCCGTTTCCCAAACCTACTGCCAAATCTGCAGCTGGATTCCATTCATTTCAACACACAAAGAAAACCGATTTTCAGTGACTTGAAAAATGTGTGATACAAGCCACCGTGACAAAGTCAGAACGTCCTTGAAAGCAAATTCAAAAACAGTTTCCATATAGTAACTGTATTATCCTTTGTGAGTAATAATAACACAACAAATTATATAAAGGCAATTAACACTTCACTTTAAAGGTTGTCAAGTTACTTTCAAGCCTTTGGCTTATCGTGTAAAGGAAAAATAAATATATGCAGTTTGAAGATATCAGACTAACACCTGCAAATCCACCAGTGTGGTCTTTTTAATGAGTTCATCTGGGTTGACACAGCTGAATGTGAGCAGCTGATCTTCAACAGTGGTGTAATGTAACAAAGTCAGAATACTTTATTACAGTATTTAAGTATTTTTTGAGAGTATTTGTGCTTTTTAGTTTGTTTTTTTTCTGTCAACTTTCACTTCTACTCCACTACATTTCCAAAATAAAATGTGTACTTTTACTCCGATACATTTCCCCTAAGCATCTTCGTTACTGGTTGCTATTGCAAGCAAACAGTGGTCCAAGCAAGCAGTGCAAGTTATATCATTCACGTGATGCGCAAGTGCAAACAAAGTGCTCTCAAATCCGTAGTTAAGTTGCGATTTCCACTCAAATCCAGGTAGGTTGCATGTCAGATCATCATGCTACTTCCATTTTAATGTGGTCTACATGTTTAGAGGAATAAACTTCATAACTTTCAACAGCATTTACTTGTACGTTTACTTTCAATACTTAAGTATTGCAATTTTCTGATATCAAATGCACTTAAGTACAGTAAATATCAGTCAGTCAAATTCTAATAGGTGACTTGAACTTCTACTAAAGTCATATTCTGGATAGATATGTACTTTTATTCAAGTGTGGCATTCAGGTATTTCATCCACCACGTGGATTCATGTGAGAGTATATCTAAAAGTTGACGGGCGAAAAAGTCAGCCTTAAGAAAGTACACTAAAATGAAGAAATTGTTTGCCGAACAGGCCTCAAATACGGCAAAATATGTGACTCTATAGGAGCACTAATGACTGAACGGACTCGTATTTGATGGCCGTGTTCTCTCAAAAATAAGAGCAAGTAATCATCTGCAACGCCAGGATAATTGTGAGCCAGGACATATATTGTACTCACAATATGTTCCATATTCACGGTGTTCTAGGCCATAATAACTAAATTAGAAGAAATGCTAAGGCTTATGTTATATTATAAAAGCTTCTAAGGAGGTAGAAAATCCATGCATTTTGAGGATATTCAGAGTGGCTCTGACATTTCTGTATTTGCCCACCAGGCAGGATAGTTGTGCCGCAGTCTGATGCCCTGCAGCTATTCCAGGGAGAAGGGTGTTAAGAAGTAGCCTTAACAATTATTGATTATTACTGCAATTCAATTTTCATAATATTCACTAAGTGCAGTGAGACTGTGTTGCATTATGTGGATAGATTTGTTAAAGAAAAACACTATGACTAAATAAATAAAAACATGCTAGATTTTGATAATATTGTTGGATATTGGTTGTTTTAGAAGAGGTTTTAATACTTAAAAAAGATCAAATCAGTACTTTATAGTGCCACAGAGGAAGATGAGAGCTCAGAGAGGAACTACAGTATGAGGGGGAAAAGCTGTTTTTATATATAAAATGTTGTTTAAATATACTTTGGAGTTGTAGGTATTTATTGGTTGGTTAAAATTATTATCAACTAACCATCATTTTTATTCCTACATGGTGAATGTTAACCAAACTAAACAGCAAACACTGCTCACACATTTGGAGCTCACATAAGCAAAATGGCATACTTCAAGTATATATAAAGCATATCATAAATCATGCTTTCTAAACACATTTTCTAATAATTCATAGTTTAAAGATCATGCAGATAAAAATTGTAAGAGCTCAAGCAATGACACACAGTACGATCAATATGATTATTATTATATATGATCTTTATTATACATATTATTTACACTGAGTCATAGTTATTCGAATAGAACTTATTTATTACACTTTCTGTAAGGTGATGTAAATCTTAAACTCTTAAGACAAACAAAACCATATTCCACATATTTGTTTTTGAAAAATACACACCATGTAATGTACATTACTGTATTTACAATTAATCAGATATGTCATTTACAACAAAAATAAGAAAATAAGAAAATATCACATTTCAACTGATAGCTGGCACTCATATCAATCACGTTCATTTCCAGTAGTTGATCTATTTCGTATAATTTATTTATTTATTTAAAAAGGATCCCCGTTAGCTGATACCAATGGCACCAGTTAGTCTTCCTGGGGTCCGAAATCAAGTACATTATGATGATCATATACATACTATATACAAAAGTCTCATCTTACACAGTAAAATCAGACGCCCTGAGATGTAGCTGTCTTTTGTCAAACCGCTGTAGTGAGGATTACTAATGAACAATCTCCTTCCAGGGACTGAGGTCAAACTCCGGGATTTTGCTACATTTAGTGTAACCGGATCGTCTGGGCCGGTACTGGAAGGGCTGGGCTGGTACCTCAGTGATACCGGTGTTGTCACAGATGATGCGGGCGAGTGAGGTCTGTTTCAGGGAGTACCTCTGGTCCTTAGTGAAGACTCCCTTGTTCTCCCACCAAAATCTGAAATTGACAGTTTGTTCATGTTTGAAAGTGCGACTAACACAGCTATCTCCACATCTTCAGTACATGTTTAGTTCAGTGCTTACCGGTCTCCTTGGCGGACCTTCTGGAACTGGGTGGCGATCAAGCATGCAAACAGGGGTCCCACTCTTCCTCCAGGGACAAACGGTTCAGCCACTCCTCCCAGCCACACATCGATGTTGTCAGGTTTGCGGTAGAGAGAAATCAGTTCCTTGGCCAGCTTTCTGTTTTTCAGCACTTTTGACAGCTCTCGACGATTTCGTGGCTGTGACAGCCCACAGAACTTCCGCCATTCGTTGTAGCCTGAAAAGGGACACAAAGGGAGAAAATATAGCCATGTTTAAGAAAACGTATGATCGGTAATGCCTGGAAAGGCTCAGATGCAGACAAAATCAATAGAAAGACTAAATGAGAGTAGTACCAGGGAGTCCATGGTCTCTGCCTCTCTGCAGGTTGAGGGAGGCCAGGTCCAGTGCCAACTGGCTGGAGAATTGAAACAGTCTCTCCCTCAGCTCATCAGACAACATGTTATCCTGCGTGTTCAGCTTGGCCTTACTACCCACCAGGCCCCTGATGATTGGGTCCACACCACCTGAAGAATACAAGGGAAGACATTTTAAGTGTTAACTACTGCAGGCTGTTCTCATACACCGTTCATGTATAAGACCGGGGAACGTCGCGTATGGAAGCGGTCAGGGTGGTTTGGTGGGACCAAAAATATGGCACTTTTGCCCAGGAGACCAGTACAGTTTTTACAGTTTGGTACCAACAGTCCATTGTAAGTAGACAATTGTCTGCTTGCATAGCACATTGTAGCAGCCAATGCTTCTACATCAGTATTATTGCAATAAACCCTCCAGCCATCAGTGGCAGCACTGACTGCTGAGCAGCGCTCCTGTCAGGAAGCAAGTAAGAAATGATTCACCCTACTGAAATCACCTGCACTCAGTTGGACTAAGTCATGCATTCTCTCCTGTCTGATGTTCATCTTTCCTCTAGTGATTTAATATTTCCAATTAAGATGAATACTAACAAGTTAACGATCTTGGCCATACCTTCAAAGGTGATCCTCCACGGTGTGAAGAAGGCTTTGTGCAGCAGTGGGCTGGGGTAATCCTGGTGCTCCTGGTACTGCTCATTGAGACGAAACATGAAAGGCTGAACCATCAGGTGGGCGAATCTGTAGGCAGCCGTGGCGAACACATTGGCGATCCTGGGATCCACGTTTTCATCATAACCAGGGTAGGTGGACAGATGACTGGTAATGAAGTCCGGACCAACAATGTGAAGTAAGTAGTCTCTGTAAGTCAGAACCTATAAGAGACAAAAAAGTTTAGTTACCTAAACCATTCAAGGACATACCATCCATCCCTTAAATCATGAATGCAAAATTTCCCCTCTCTAACCTGGGAATATCCTCCCATGATCTTGCGCGATTCCTGGTACAGTGTCTCTCCGTCCCAGTGAGGGTTGAGTTTGGCCAGAGCACGTGCCAGACGGTTGTGCTCACGCATGAACAGTGTGTGAACAGCGGTCAGACCAATGTGCTCGTTGGTGCGCTCGTCACCTGGGGGACAAAGCAGACGGCTGCTTTTAATAACCGCAATTATGGGTTGACTTACCTCAGCTGCGTTAACCATGACAACCACAATGTGTCATACTTGAGATCGAGTTATTGGTATTGTATTCTACATACTGTTGTACATATTATGTAAAAAACATCCTACATCAGTGTTTTTGCTGCCACTCACCAGCCACAAAGCAGGGCACCTCCACTGCATTAACGTCTTTAGTAATGCGGGCTCGGTTGGCACATATGCTGGAAGCCATGGGGGCGAAGGGCAGGAGCTCGCGGCCGTTGTCTTCGTACTGAGAGTTGACCCTCAGCAGGCCCTTATCTGAGGTGAGGTTGCGTAGGAAACGAGCTTTGACATCGTCTGCACCGTACACCTGACCTGCGTCGATGAAAGCTGTGAGAGAGTTCATCTGCTGACGGACGGTGCTTGCACCAAAGACGTGGCCTGTGTTGCCAGAACCACAAGCTGCTGATGAGCGGAAGAAAGGGATGCACTCTTCTGAGTTCCTGCCAAAGCGGGGGTCGTTCCTGGGAATCTGTTCAGATGACAAGATGCAGTTAGCATGTGTGTGTTTTAGACGTATTCATGTCTTTTTCTTTTGTAATGCGACGACACTGACCTGAATGGGGAAGCAGGGCTCTGTACGTTCACAGCTCTTCTCACAGTCAATACCCGTATTGAATGAACGGATGACAGGAGAGTGAGGAGTGAAGGTCATGTCGTGGTCAGTCCACTGGCCAAATATTGTCACCATGTGAGTGTAGAGTGGGTCGCTCTCCACATCAGAGTTTTCTGTTCGCAGAATTCTGTTGGACACTTCCCGTACCTGAAGACAGGATGTAGACAATGAGCATATATTATCTATACAAAAGGTACCTTAAAGGGAAATTTGAGATTTGTCTCAAATCATAACATGGCAAACTGCAGCCCAACAGGCAACAACAGCTGTCAGTGTGTCAGTGTGTTGACTTGACTATGACTTGCCCCAAACTGCATGTGGTTATCATAAAGTGAGCATGTCTTTAAAGGGGAGACTCATGGGTACCCATAGAACCCATTTACATTCACATATCTTGAGGTCAGAGGTCAAGGGACCCCTTTGAAAATGGACATGACAATTTTTCCTCGCCAAAATAATACTGTATATATACTGTATATCTATATAGTACCAAAGGAAGAAGACGTCTGTTGACTCTTCGCTTAGGGTCCCAGCCTTTGGGCAGAGAGATTCTATCCTGGTACTCAGCAGGGAGCCAGCGGGTGAAAGGTGTGTTGGAGGATCCCCAGAGATTGTTGTTTCTAGACAAAGAAATAAGAATTTAATAATTTATTCAACTAATTATTACATTGTCTTTGTCTCGCATACTGGCAATTACTGTCTACTCCCATTTGTAACAAACAGACAGAGAAGTGGGAGGAAAGTCTTTGGCAAGATTAACTTTGGCCCCGGGGTAAACAAATCAAGCAGCCAGTTAGCTGTGGACATATTTGTCACTTGTTCTTTTCCTTCACCTGTCAATCTCAAAGTTGCTACTTAGCAGCTGCCTCACCTGTTGTTGCAGACGCTGCTTGCAGTGCGAAACTTGTTTAAGTTAGGAGTGGTCTTGCAGGAAGGGAGACGATGTCGGGGAGTGCAGCCTGTCAGATCAGCAATGACCTGCAGATCCTCCTCAGAGATCAGATCTAATCAACAGAGACAGGAAGTAGAAAAATTAACAAAGCTGTGACTTGCAGCCACCTCTATGCAAAATTAAAAGAACCTATTTCGGATACATACCTGTCGCATTGATGGAGCGTTTTTGACGTCCATGTGAAGACCTCTTGATCAGTTTAATGGCGTTATCCATATAGTCAGCAGCACGCACGGCAGTACGGGTTAGCCCAACAGGCTGCTTCAACAACCGCAGGATGTCTGAAGGACTCACTGCATTCCTCCTCACACGATCAACGCTCCTGTGTTGCGTGGAAAGATTTGCATGCATGATTTGAATGCAGGCCTATATTATATCGTCACATTTATTTTTCTATCACTGCAGAACTTGTGCAGCAGTTCAGCAGGTTTGGTCACTCACTCTCTTCTGGAGTACTCATAAGCTGAGTCCACTGTGGCCTTGGCTTCAATCACGGCTCTTTCGATGATACTTCTGCTCAATCTTGGTTCTGAAGGCACATAACATCTTTCAGTTAGTCTGCTTTCTGCTGTCGTAAACACAATCCAGTCACCTTTCTCCGTGGTTTCTTTATTTTCTCATTCTCTGTTAATATTGATGTTTTTTTAAGTAGGTTACTGAAGCTACAATGCAGGTTTCTTTCAGGTGCACAATATCAATTTAGTAATTACAGCAAAAAACTATCGTGTTCATCGGTGACCTTCTGTATTTAGCTTTGATCAAAAATGGCAAAATAAGCTGTAGAAAGAGGCTTTTTATACACATTTATAATGACTGTATTTATTTAACTCAGTGTGATCGAGGTATTACTCACCAGCATTCACGTGGTTTTGTAAACACAGGTAAAGACCCGCTGCTATCAGGCACAAAAAGCTCTTCATCTCTGAAAAAGACAGACATATTCCTGTTAAATACACGCCAATCAACTGATAAAATACTGAATATACAAGAGAGCATGGTTGACTGAAGTACATCTGCTATTCGTAAGCGTGAAGAAAAACTATACAAAAGTTAAAAAGTTAGGCAAGAAGAAGCTTGACCGCTGTACCTGGGATGTTTTGGAAGTCCCACCCTGATCCTCCAGCTGCAGTCAGGAGTCGGTGTCTCAAACTAAATTTTGTTGGTGTATATATACACAGGTTAGAGTGGCAGGAAACACCCATTTGCCACGCCTGAGGCATCATTGTTTGATCAGGTTCCAAAAAATGACGTGTGGTTGAACAGGAAACTGTTACAGCATGAAACCATCTCTAAAATAATGAACCCAACAGCAATACAAAAACACTAACACTGGTCAGAACATTGGTCAAACCTCAGCCCAGTATTTCACCAAGCGCTATATTGACTCCCACTGACTTCTTGTGTGTTCTGAATGCTAATCATACACATTATTAAGTTAAAAGCACAACTGACAAATAGCGAGTTATGAAAAAATGCACAAATGCAAACAGAGCCTAGTTCAGAAGAATTATCTGGGTGAAACACCCCTGAAATGATTGGATGCATTGGATGTTTCTGAACCAAAAATAAGTTTCATATCATTCTCGTATCACGCTTGCAGAAACGCAATGCCAAGTGTTTAACGTTGTGAAACGATTGGTTAGGTTTAGGCAACAAAACTACTTGGTTAATGTAAAAAAAAAGCCTGTGTTGTTTTTCTTTACTGCTGATGAAGACAGTTAGGACCGAATATGAGGAAACAAACATTAAAAAAGAAACCATCTCCAAATCTTATTAGATATGTGTTAGCTATAATTAGGCCTATTAATTGAGAGAAATTTCCAGTTTAACAAAAGAGGCCAAGATAATGATGAAGGTGTGACAAACATGTGGACTGGCAGAGTCCAAATATAGGTCGAAACAAACGCATGCGACAACAATAATGGGAATTACCACCAGCAGCACACAGTAGTCATGTTCAGAGATTATGAGATTACATAACAGCCTTCATGGCTGAAATAGTACAACACATAATGCCAAAACCATCTCCAAATCTTATTATATATTTATTTATTTACTAATTAGGCCTATTCATTGAGAAAGTAGGCATGAAACAGGTTTTGAATCATTTAGCCACAATAATAAAGGCTTTTTTTAAACTTTTATACCTACAGTATTTACTAAATCAGTGTGCCTTGATTTCTTTTTCTCTCTTGTGAACATTGTTGCTTTGTGTTGTATCACTGTCAGATTCAATGATATAAGTTGTTTTTTGGCATGTTAACCTTCTGGTCTCTTACCATAATGTCTTCGTGACAGTTGTGGATGTTAATTACCAATCCACTTCCTCAAACAAGAAGTAGGGCAAATTCTTCACCACTTTATTACATAATTATTATTTCATTGGTCTGTTGAATTTGCCAGCTCCAATTAGCCTAGATGCATACCAGGCAGTCTCGGTGAATCACTAAGTGGCTTTTAAAGTTTGGCATCTTTTATTTCCTCATGCTTCTACTATCTGCCAGTCCATTCCCGTCAGTGTAATACCGAAAAAGACCCTGACACGCAAACTATTCCCGGCTGTTAGGCCTGCTATGCTTCCTTTAGATAGATAGTTAGAGGTTAGATACTTTTTAAGAAACGAAATCATCTTCCTTGTTATTTTAAATGGGAGTTTGTCTGTCACAGAACCAGGCTGGTTTCATACACTGTTCGCAGCTATATATACGAAAAGTAATGTACTGTAATTCGTATATATCCCACAAAATCAATTTGTGTGTAATTAACATAATCGTGGACCAGGAAACATAAAGAGCGGTAAACGCTGTGTAGGGAGGAGGTTGGGGTGGATGAGTGACTCAAAAAATACCAGACTTTTTCCCAGAACACCCGCGTTCATGTTCCGTGTGAAACCAGAAGTACACGTTGATTTATTTGTCGCATAACTGACATACTTAAGTAGCGTCACTTCCGGAGTCAATTGAACCCAAACCACGATCTTTTCCTGATCCTAAACAAGTAGAAGTCAACGTTTATTTTCGAAAATACTGTATGCATGTAACGAGCAAAAATTGACACGTGTTGCAGCATTTTTGTAGGAAAATGAACGAAAAAGGAGGAATAACTTTTTCACATGATATCATACAAACCGTGGTATAAGAATACGTTGACAGGAGTTATGTTACCAGCTTATCAAGACTCTCTGCTGTCTGACAAAGCCACAACATGGTCCAACTTACAGTTAGTTTACTAAACAGTGCAACTAGTTCTCATCCCAACTCGTCACAAACTGCCGCCCCTTGGCGTCACTCTAAGTTTAGGCAACAAAACCACTTAGTCAGGTTTAGGAAGAAACTACATGGTTGGACTTAAAATGACTAGGGGTCTCCTGGATGAGACTCCTGGATGTGTTTGGTGTTTGTTGGACCCATCCACCATCCACTACCCCTCACACCCACCCTATGTGTGTCTTTTTGCTCTGAGTGATTGCTGTTCAAACGGGATGCAGAGGATGGATTGATCTTAATGGAAAGTCCGGTGTGTCTCATACAGATACTTTGTGCAGCAGTTTCACGCTGATGGCCGAGACAAAGCCTCGGTATTTGACCGAGAACAGAATGAACAGTAAAAGTTCCTAAGCTCAGCTAAGGACAACTGTGGGAGTTGATACCACTTAGTTTTATCGATCTTCTCTGTCCGCAACAAAACAAATATTTCCCTGAATGTTGAACTATTCCTTTAATCAACATGATTCGCATTTAATATGAGAAACAATAATCTTTCAGAAACATAAAGCATTTGTGTTGCATTTTCCTCAACGGATCATCAGTTTGTAGATTATGTAATTAATTATAAACACATGGTGTGTAAGATGAAATCCAGTCTGGCTATTAATAGTGACTGCCAGGTTGAAACAAAAATAAATAAATAAAAACAAACTTCCTTTACTTCAGGTAACAAAAGTTAATAAATGCATCACTGCACATACCTAAACACATGGAGTTTACGAGAAGGAAAAAAAAAATTCCAAGCAGTGCTCAAACGTCATATGCCGTGCCAGAAAAGGTATTTTCCATTTCAGCAGTGAAGGATGATTGACAGCTCATAAACCACATCATGTATCATAGGCCAGTAATTTGTAATTGTTCAGCACACCGAACAGGCACTGCACTAGTAATATTTAAATTTACAAAAAATATAAAAATATAATTAGTTAAAACAAACATTTGGAGGAAAAAAACTCAATAAAAGACATTTAAAGCTGAAGTCTGTTTTAGGTTTACTCTCTAGGATGTCAACATTTTCACCTTTACATCCTTGAGCAGGCTTGTCAAACTGCTCGGAGCTAAAAGAGCTAAAACCTGTGTCTTGGTGAACAGCAGCCGGGTGCTGTGACTTGTTACCATGAGCTTGCCGGACATAGTTACAGCATGTAAACCAGAATTCATTGTTGTAACATATCTGTGTTATTGATCTTCTCATCTAACTCTTGGCAGGAAAAATGAATAAGCCTATTTCCCAAAATGTTAGAATATTATTTAAAAATACTGCCAGCCGTTTCCCAAACCTACTGCCAAATCTGCAGCTGGATTCCATTCATTTCAACACACAAAGAAAACCGATTTTCAGTGACTTGAAAAATGTGTGATACAAGCCACCGTGACAAAGTCAGAATGTCCTTGAAAGCAAATTCAAAAACAGTTTCCATATAGTAACTGTATTATCCTTTGTGAGTAATAATAACACAACAAATTATATAAAGGCAATTAACACTTCACTTTAAAGGTTGTCAAGTTACTTTCAAGCCTTTGGCTTATCGTGTAAAGGAAAAATAAATATATGCAGTTTGAAGATATCAGACTAACACCTGCAAATCCACCAGTGTGGTCTTTTTAATGAGTTCATCTGGGTTGACACAGCTGAATGTGAGCAGCTGATCTTCAACAGTGGTGTAATGTAACAAAGTCAGAATACTTTAGAGAGAATAGGGGCCCACTTCATGTCAAACTCATTTTGACAGGTGAGACTAATCAGGAATTTCCGGAACGAATTGGAATTTCCGGAACGAATTGGCTTCCTGTATCCCCCCTCATACCGGAAACCACGCCCACCCCCCTTTTTTCCCACGCTACATCATGGTAGGCGTATTTCCCCCCTCCTCCGTGTGAATTTTTTAATCCGCCGGAGGCGGGGGGTAAAAAAAAAATGAGAGGGGAGGGTGGGGTTTTTTAAGATAGAATAAAGTGGATTTTTCATTCTTTCCTCCTACCTTGTACTCGGCATGGATCCTCAAGCGTTGATTACGATTGAAATGGAGAATTGTAAGCCTTTGGAAGAAGAAGAGGCTTCGTCTTCCTCTAACAGAAAACCTTCTGATGGCTGGTCCTCATCATTGCTCAGTCAGACGCCTGTAACAGTTTATCAAGATGTTACTGTGGTACCAGGAGCTCCAAAGAGATGTATGATGTATCTGTGCCGTACTCAGATGCCTCCTCCTTCAGGATCTCTGCATGAAGAATGGTCTCTATATCCCTGGATGTCTGGATCCTGGGGTTATGTGTTCAAGTATGAGTTGGGTGAGCTGTGGATGTACCAGCTGGGTGAGGGGGAAATTCTGGGTCCTTCAACCATCATGACGGTGTTGAGCATCGAGGATTGGGCTGTGATGAAGCTGATGATAAAGATGGCTGTTGCTATGAATAAGAGCCCTGTGAAAGAAGAGAACAAAGAGGCCTCATCTGAAGAAGAGAGCGAGGATGTTGATGTGACTACGTCAGATTCAGGTTGTTGTTTGGAGGAGGAGGAGGAGGATGAGAATAAGGAGAATAAGGAGAAAAAGGAGAAAAAGGAGAACGGAAAGAGAGTGCATAGTCCTATTCGTCCTCCTCTTGGGGAGAAACGTCAGAGATTGGTTATTCGGTTTGATGACCTGGAGTTGGCTAAGATGAAAATCATTTTGGGAACAATATGGCCATCCAAAAGCACAGGCTCAGGCAAATGGATGACTCAAGCCAGTCTGCGTTCACACAGTTCACAGGCATTCCCGGAACAGGAGAAATCCGTCAGCATCTTTGTGATGGAGAGATTTAATCCTGACTGCGGGTTATTCCGCAACGTTCTAGTGATACCCGCGAAGGAATGGCTCCACAGGATGTTGGAGATGAGGGAGAGGATTTCTATCCTTTACCAGAGTTGTCGCAACTGGAGAGAGGCGATGGTGGTAAGAAAAACTCTAAAATTTTGAGTTTCGCTGAAAAAAAAAAAAAAGAATACCACGCCTCCTTGTACCTCCCACTTCTAAACCACAATTCCACGCCTCCTTAACCACGCCTCTTTGAACCTCTTTGAACCTCCCCTCTTCTGGTATTATAAAGAACGCTGTCATTACCGTTGCACTTTTTGAATATGCCCTACACACGACCAAAGCGCACCCTCCGTCCTCGTAAGCTCTTCTCTTCTTCTTCTTCTTCCGACTTCATCTACCTCGGCTCCATGGATTTAACAGAATTTTGTCAGCAAAGTATGGACGTTGTCTCAGAGGACGAGCAGACGGTGTCCGAGGTACAGAGCCAGGCCTTGGAGGACGAGCAACCGTTGTCTCAGGTAGCGGAGGACGAGCAACCGTTGTCCCAGGTATCGGAGGACGAGCAACCGTTGTCCCAGGTATCGGAGGACGAGCAACCGTTGTCCCTGGTAGTGGATAAGGACCTGGAGGACGAGCAAACGTTACCCGAGACACCTCCTTGTTCGGAGGAGGAGGAGGAGGAGGATGATGAGAATAAGGAGAATAATGTGGACGGGGTTGACGGATGGATGGCTGGATGGATCGTGGACAGCATCAAATCTGCTGTTTATCATCTGCTCAGCCTGACTATCCGCAAGTACCGCGTCGATGAATGCTATGGATGTCAGATCAATCATCCTAGCCAGAGAAATCATGACTGCTTGGAGGTGTTGGAGGAAGACTTTCTCCAGGATCACTATGAACATTTGATGAAACGACTCAACACCCCTCGCTTCATTCCCTCCATTCAACGCCTGCTGAGGAGCCGCAACGTCAACATGAATGATCTCAGAGTCCGGATGGTGGCAGAGACTCTCCTGCATGAGTTGAAAACGGTCAAGTGCAGATGGGAAGCTCTCTCTGATGCGTGTGAGAATCTGACCGGAGAGGATACTGAGAAACTGAAACAGCTGCAGACCACCGGTGACAGCTGCAACGTCTATTGATAAGCTGAAATGATCTGACCTTGTTACCAAATGTTTTTTTTAGTAATCATATATCCTGTTTTCTTTTTAGTAATCATATATCCTGTTTTACCAAATGTTTTCTTTTTAGTAATCATATATCCTTGTTACCAAATGTTTTCTTTTTAGTAATCATATATCCTTGTTACCAAATGTTTTTTTTTTTTTTTTTAGTAATCATATATCCTGTTTTACCAAATGTTTTCTTTTTAGTAATCATATATCCAAAGTTTTTTTTACCTTGTTACCAAATGTTTTCTTTTTGGTAATCATATATCCAAAGTTTTTTTTACCTTGTTACTGTGGTATATTTTCAGGTCTGATGCCGGACTGAGAGGCCCCTAATTGTAAACATATGTGAAAGAAGTAGGGCAAAGGCCAGGGGCTGAAAGATAAACATGTAGGAGATACCTAAGACATGAGTTCATATCTTAGCTCGGTGATTGGAGGGCCTGAACCCGATATAAGGTGGTCGGGGGCCCCCAAGCTGCAGGACTTTCATATTCGACTGGAGGCCTCCGGACTGCTCGCGACGTCCGTATGACATGTGTGGCTTGTTTGTAATAAACTCTATTTTACCAGCAAGAACAGTGTCCTCGGAGCATCCTTCATCATCACTTCAACAGCACTGTCGCAGAAAAGATACGACATAATTTGGCGTCACGAGACAGGATCGGAGGTGACCATCAGCACAACTTCACAGAACGGTGAGATCACTCATTGAATGCTGGTCATTAATTGGGGCTGTTATGTGGAGTTGTTTGGACACACCGTAAATTAAGAACCTTCTGGTTATAGACATGTACTGTTGATTTGATGTTTAAAGTGAGGCTCCGTGCTAAATTTAATGAAAAAAGGGGGAATGAATAGAGAAAAGATATAAAGGGAAGAAAAGAAGTATGAGAAATACAAGGAATAGTTTAGAATAGCTTTATGGTAACGATAAGGTGGTTAAAAAGTATCGTGCAGGATTAATGAAGAGGGGCCCTAAACTTCTTAACGGTAAGACGCATGCATATTAGCCACTGCGTAACGATGGCTCTGACATAGTCCGGAATTAACTTAGAAAGACAAAATTGGGAAACCTGGATCCAGGTAATTTGAATAAATAAATGTAAAGAGTGTTAAGAGAGATAAGGAAATAAAGGAAATAAAGGAAATAAAGGAAATGATCATATGACAAGCCGCAAATCGGATAGGATAGAGCCCTCAGGTGAGGAGCATTGTAGTATGGGCCAAATTAAAACCTGAAACAACATCTGATGGTCAGTTAATAACTGGAGAGTGTAGAATCACAATTCGATTGACAGTTACCACTCTGACGCTGTTGACGAACGGTGATTCAAGAAGTAACTTCTCGTCGAAAATTTTACATCTCATGGGTAGCAGAAATTTTACGAGAAAAAGTAAGGAAATAGCGGCAGAAAGCATGCATAGGAATATATCTAAAAGTTCAAGTGAAGAAAATGTGGGTGCGTGTTTACTTTGGGATGGAAGGGTGCAGTTGAGAAAAATGGGTGTGCGTTGGAGTCTGGATGTATGTGCGTTGGAGTTTTGGAGTGAAAAAAAAAAAAAAAAAAAAGGTGGGGGTGTGTTTACTTTGAGGGGAGCAGAAGGGAAAAATGTGGGTGCGTAAATGTGTGTGTGACATTTGGCTGCTGATGGAGTCCAGATGTGGGCCATAAAATGGTTAGAAGACTAATGATATATTGTGTAAACCAATGAGCTTCTTGCCTTTTTCTAAGAAGACTGTTGAATTGAATAATGTAGTGTGTAAAACCATGAGCTTCTTATAAAAGACTAAAACATGAGCTCTTCTTAAAAGGGACGTTATATAATAATTAAAGCTGTTAAAGCACAAAATGAACTTCTCTAAGAAGGGTAGTGATTGAAACCTCTCTCTCTCTCTCTCTCTCTCTCTCTCTCTTCCCAAAATTCCTTTCGATGACCCTTTCTTGGGAGATACAGAAAATTCCTTTGCCATTTGAACTGTTTGGTCCAGTGGGATTCTTTAATGTTTAGATAAGGGGTTTAAGTTAGGAATATAATGTATGATGCTGTTAAAGGGACCTATGGGTTCACAAGAGACTAAATCATTGCCTGTTCCTTGTCTGTTATGTCATTTATGGTGAGTGAGAATTGAGACGGGAGACAAGGCAGAGGGCCGGCACATCACGGAGGGTGGATTGCTGACGTCGACTTGGAAGGCTTTCCAGGTCAATCTACTAAAAAGGCCGGTACAACTTATACACAAACTCTTTAACAAAAACAAAACCTGCATTTCCATATGTGTGTGTGTTCTCAGTCATAAGCAATATTGATGGTACACATATGGACCTGCTTTCATTTATTAAGCCTAAGAGGAAACTGACCTGCTCAGTTAGGAGAAATAAATAAATGAATTAATAGAAAACTTGGCAACGGATTGATCAGTTAATGCATTTGATTAATTAATGGCATATGATTGTTGAGTCTAACCTCTACTGACAATTACAGATGTTCATGTATGTTATGGTGCGTAGTTTGTCTGATCTGTGATGTGGTGGACATTCAAGGTGGTGACTGTTTGAAGATTTGAGCTGAATATTGATTGATTAGATGACTGGTTAATTTGTTGATTAATTGAGGAGTTGGATAATCGGATAAATTGTTGATTGACTGATTGGCTAGTTGATCAATTGGTTAATTGGATAATTGGTTAACTGATTGGTTGGATAATCGGATAAATTGTTGATTGACTGATTGGTTAGTTGATTGATTGGTTAATTGGTTGATTTGAGAATTGGTTAATTGATTGATTGGTTAATTGGTTAATTGGTTGATTGGTTGATTGGTTAATTGATTGATTGGTTGATTGGTTAATTGGTTAATTGGTTAATTGGTCAATTGGTTAATTGGTTAATTGGAGAATTGGTTAATTGGTTAATTGGTTAATTGGTTAATTGGATAATTGGTTAATTGATTAATTGGGTAATTGGATTTAAAAAAAAAAAAAAAAAGGGGGGAAGTAATCTAAATAAGCCTTGAGTAGTTTTTAATTTCAGCAATTACTTCTTAAAGTACAATAACGGAACATAAGGAAGCCGTTATAATGGGGAAGAAGAACACTAAAAATCCGAAAGTAATCACTCCTGTTGAGATAGTACAGAAGAATAATCCTTTAATTAGGGGCATCGCAAACATTGCAAAAATATCGGAAAAATGGCACAAACGCTGGCCTGAAATTGACCAACCATGGCCAATAGAGGGGACGCTTAACCCAGATGTAATTAGAATAATGCTAGTACTTGTATCGACATACAAAGCCGAGCAAAAGAAGGGAAAAAAGGGGATAAAACGCAAAGAGAAGAGGCAAGTGGAGCTTGGCATTCTCCAGTTATTTGAAGATGAGGGACAGAAACTGATCAAAGCTGCAAACGATAAGAGGGATAAAGTTGAAGAAGAAATAAAACAAAACACAGAACAAACAGAAAAACTAAGGAAAGACACCAATTCATCGTTCTCACACATGAACCCTGTGATGGGACCACCACCCTATGAGGTAAAGACGATGGCTAAGAAAATCTATCCTCAAATCCCGGTGATCAGTCAGGAAGGTGACTACCGTATCAGAAACGAGGAGGACAGAATAATAGAAACAGGACGAGCGGAGACAACTATAACGATGTATCCAAGATCCAAAAGTAAGAGTAAAACAAAGTTTGGGTCTAGGAGGCAAAAGCGGGACCATGGAAACGAGAGTGACCAAAGCGATCAGGAAGGGTGCAGAGGAGGATATGACCCTGAAGTCAGGCGGATGTTGGCAAGAGCGGAAATAAGAGGAAATGATAACTCTGATGACAGTGAGGATGAAGAGGGCCAGGAAGAGGGCCATGAAGAGGATGCACGGAAAACTATGAGAGAAATCGAAAGAAGCATAGAGGAATGCTTTTCATGCTTGGATAGAAGTCCCAGCCCTGATCGCCAAGGAACGTTGGAAGAACAATTGGAGGAACTGTATAGACAGAAAAAAGAGTTACAGAAGAAGAGCTCCCCAAAACCAGCTATGAGATATGCATTGCGCTCAAGAAACAAGAAGGAGACTGGAAAAATCTGTCCAGTCATTATCCGAGGACGGAAGTTGGAGTACAAGCCTTGGCAGAATACAGATATGTCAAACATACGCGAAAAGTTACCTACTCTTGAAGATGGAGCACATCCTTGGATTTCGAAGTTGGAAGAAATCACAGTGGGAGAGCAACTGGCCATGGGAGATATAAAGAGAATCTTGGCCTGCCTCATTGGAATTCACGCTATGGAAGATATTCTACAGAAAGCTGGACTTAATCGATATGTGGGAACTGCTGTGAATGATTCAGAGCTGTTTGCTGCAAGTAGAGGCCCAGTGTGCAGGGCGCTGAAAGACACATTTCCGACAAACGTACATCCTGACAATATTTTTATTGATCCACTGGGACATGAGGAAAACCCGAGGGCCTATGTGTCGAGAGTTCATCAAGTGTGGAGAAGTATCACAGGAAATGACCCGGATTTGAATCAAATGGAGCAGTCGATTTTGCGAACCAGAATACAGAAGGGGTTGCCCCTGCCAGTGAGAAGCAAATTGGCAGAGGTGGTTGGTCTTGGAAGCATGGAAAAGAGGGTTTATGCGGCTCATATAGCCCACCAAGTTGAGCTGTATAGGAAAAAGGAACATGATCAAAAAGACCAGGACCAAGAGACCCTCAGGAAACTTAATCAAATACAACTGACGGATAACAAGAGGATGGAAAAGAAGCAGGCTCTGGTGATGCAGAATCAGGCTCCACTAAATCAAATAGTACCACTACCACAGCCGAACCAGGTTCAGCTCCAAGCGTTCCAGCCACCGCCGGTGGTTCCAGTTGTCACCTACCCACAGCCAGCCTTTGATCAAGCGCAGCCCTGGAGAGGAAGAGATCAAAGAAATTTCGGAAGAGGAGGAAGGTTTAATCCAAACTTTCAACAGCAACCAACCGGATGTTATACTTGTGGACAACAAGGCCATTTCGCTCGCGAGTGCAACAGGCCCGGAGGAAACATCAGAGGAGGAAACATCAGAGGAGGATTCAGGGGAGGATTCAGGGGCCAATCAAGGTCACCCAGAGGACCGGTGAACCCTTACAGGGGCCCGGAACCTGGTTACTAGGGGTGCCCGGAAGACTCGAGAGGGGGGTGTCAGCTGGTAGTATCAGGGCCGGAGGAAGATCCAACAATAGAGGTAAAAGTAAATAATCGTCCAGTGGAAGTGATGGCGGACAGCGGAGCTGCTTTTACCTGTATTCGGCCTGAAGATGCTATACATCTCCCCATGTCTGATCAATTGATTCGGACAATCGGGTTCGAGGGAGTAAAACAGCTAGTTCCTCTCACTAAACCAATCGAGATCAGCTATAAAAAGAAGAAGATTACGTTACCCATATTGGTATCAGAACATACACCTATTGCGCTTTTGGGAAGAGATGCTATGTGTAAATTGGGGTGTACAATAAAATGCACGCCAGACGGCTGTCTGGTGGAAATGCCGAACGAGAGGGTTCACCAATTATTGATGACAACAGAGACTGGAGCGTCGTCGGTATTTTGGATTGGAAATCTCAGTGCAGATTTTTTTGAGCCGGTTAAGTTGTGGGAAAAGTTTATCACCGCAAATATGCCCGACGCAAAGCTTCCAGAGTATCCATTTCACTGCACGCTCCAGTATTTCAATGATGATGCTCAAATAAACGCAGAAGAATGGTTGAGCCGACAACCAAAACAAGTTCAAATAAATTCAGGCTGTATAATTTTGGGACCACAAGGAGCAGCTATGAAAATACACAAAGATGACTATTTGGACAAAGAGTTTGATATCGAGAAGAGTGTCCCACATGTGACCTTGTGGGTGCGTGAAGAACATACCCAGAAGCAAGTGGGAGAAATGATGGCGGAGGCTGAAAAAGCTGTTTTTACACCAGTAACAGAGAATCTTGCCATCTGGACGAGTGAGGATCAGAGATTCATTAAGATTATGATCTCTGCTCAAGGACTAGGACAGCCACAAACCGTGCGAATGACACATGAATCCATCTGCAGTGCTAAGATGGACTCAGACTCAATGAGAGAAGAGATGCTACAACAAGTTCCAGAATGTTTATGGGCTCGGCATAATACGGATATTGGACTTGTGAAGTCAGCTCAACCAGTGAGAGTTGAACTCCGACCAGGAGTCAAACCACCGTGGAAGAACCAGTATCCACTGAGTGAAGAGGCAATCCGAGGAATTGAACCACAGATTGAGGGACTTCTTAAGGCGGGGGTGTTGAAGATAACACAGGATCCCCAGAGCAACACGCCTTTGTTGCCGATAAAGAAGCCAGATGATTCATATCGCCTAACACATGATCTAAGAGCGGTCAATGAAGTGGTGGTTGATTTTCCAGCAGAGGTGCCGGATCCACATACTTTGCTAGCCCAACTTCCGCCAAAAGCGACACATTTCACAGTGTTAGATTTATGTGGTGCGTTTTTCAGTGTTCCACTCAGTAGGGAAAGCCAAGGGTTATTTGGGTTCACGTACAATGGACAATCTTATGAGTATGAGAGACTGCCACAAGGATTCAAACATAGTCCTCACATTTTCAATAAAATAGTGAAAGACGATTTGGAGGGGATAGAGCAGGTACTAAAAAGCAATGTAATTCAATACGTGGACGACATCATCATTTGTTCACCAGATGAGGAGACATGCAAAAAGGACTCAATTAAATTGCTACAAATACTGGCAGAGAAGGGCCACAAGGCCTCTCTGAAGAAACTGCAGTATTGTCAGGAGAAGGTAATCTATTTGGGTCAAACAATAACGCAGGGACACAGAAGCATCTCTGATATTCACGTGGAGGCTATTCGTAAGGCTCCAAAACCCAGAACAGTCCGAGAGATGATGACATTCCTTGGTATTGCAGGATATTCCTCAGCATGGGTTGAGGATTATGCTAGCTTGACGGGGCCTTTAAGAGCTATGATCAAAGATACTGGGAATGCTAAGCTACACTGTAATCTGTCCTGGACACATGATGGCCTTTTGGCATTTGAAACGACAAAAAAGAAGTTGCAAGAGGCTCCGGCGCTAGCAATTCCAGACTACTCTAAGAATTTTGTGTTATATGTATCTACTTCCATTGGGGGTAAATATGCATGTGCAGTTCTTTGTCAACCAACGGGTACGGGTACGAGTCCTCAACCTATTTCGTATTACTCCACGGCTTATTCAGAAGTAGAGCTAGGGTTACCACTGTGTTACAGAGCTATGGTGGGAGTTTCTCTAATGTACAATAAAGCATCATCTGTAACAATGGGTTATCCAGTGACAATTCTTACACATCATAGTCTAAGAAATCTTTTGAACTATGGTAAGAACAACTTGACCATGTCTAGGCTCAGAGACTATCATAGGCTCTTAGAGCAGGAAGATGTTACCCTAGCAAGGTGTGTTACGGTAAATCCAGCAGAGAATTTGCCAACTCCAGAAGACGGTGAGCCACACGATTGTGTTCAAGAAGCAGAGAAATACTCTAGGCTTAGATCAGATTTACAAGCTCTCCCATTGCATGTGGTAGACCTGGAGTATTGGACTGATGGGTCTTGTTATCGTGTGGGCGATAAATTAAGGGCCGGCTATGCGATAGTAAAAGCCCAAGGAACTGGATTTACAGTTGAGAAGGCTGAAGAGATACCACAGCCTGCATCTGCACAACTTGCTGAGCTGGTGGGGCTAACTGAAGCATGTTTGTTGGCAGAAGGGAAGCGAGTGACGATATACACTGACTCTGCATATGCACATAATGTGTGCCACTTGTTTGGAGCAGTGTGGAAGAACCGAGGGTTTAAGAAAACGGATGGTTCGCCGATACAGCATCACGCCCAGATCATGAAATTGTTGCATGCTATGATGAAGCCTAAAGAAATAGCAATAGCTAAATGTGCGGCACATAAGAAGGATGCGTCAAGGGTTTCACAAGGGAACAGAGCGGCTGATGAAGCTGCAAAAGCAGTCACTGGAGCAGATAAACTGGGCAAAGTTCTCCTCGTCACGCATGAAGTGAACTTGGAAGACAAAATTACACTCAAAGATGTGATTTTAATGCAGGAAGCTGCTCCTGAAATGGACAAACAGTTGTGGCTAGACCGAGGTGCCACCCGAGATTCTACTGGACTTTGGAGAACTCATGAGGGGCTGGTACTATCACCTCCAGACCTGTTGGGTCTGATGATTCAGGAGGCGCATGGCTTAGCTCACGTTGCAAGGGGGGAAGTGAAGAGAAAGATCACGAAAGAGTATGGTTTTTGGGCACCATGTTTGCTTGAACAGATTGATTATGTCATAGGCAGGTGTACTATCTGTCTGAAAAACAATGTTCGGAGGGGAGTGCCGGTTCCTCCTGGCCACATCCCAACTCCAAGAGGTCCTATGCAGGAACTAGTTATAGACTATGTTGACATGATAAAACCGATTGAAGGGAAAAGGTACATGCTAGTCGTGGTGGACAGATTTTCACGATGGCCTGAGGCCTGTCCAACAAAACGAAAGGATGCTCAATCGGTTGCCAAGTTCTTATGCAGAGAGGTCATAAGCAGGTGGGGACTTCCAGATCGAATATCCTCAGACAATGGGAAAGAGTTTGTGGATAAGACGGTGAAATTGATTTTGCAAAAACTAGGAATCAAACAGCGTCTTGGGGCAATCTATAGCCCACGTAGTCAAGGAATCTGCGAGAGAATGAATGGTGTTCTGAAAAATCGTATTGTCAAAATATGCCAGCACACGGGGTTAAACTGGATTGCAGCACTTCCATTGGCGTTAATGGTATGTCGCTCTAGTGAGCTCCGCGATTTACATATGACACCTCATGAGTTGGTTACAGGAAGACTGATGCCAACGCCTTGTCTGCGGACAAGTGGTAAAGGTCCAAGTTTGGCCCTTTTGGAAGATGAAATGCAAACGTATGTCACATACATGGTTAATCTACATAAAAGAATATCCACATATGTGTCTGACAGGCAAACTAAGGAGGAGGTGCAGGAGAAGCTCGATGCGCAAAAAAGGATCACAGTGCAACCTGGAGACACGGTGTTCGTGAAGGTGTTTAGACGGAAGTGGTATAACGAACGCCGTGAGGGACCGTTTGAAGTGGTTCGCAGTACTGGAACCGCGGTCCAGGTTAAGGGGTCTCCAACTTGGTATCATTTATCGCACTGCGTCAAAGCACCCAGAGAAGAGGTACAACCCACACAGAGTCGAGATGACTCTGTGGAACAAAATGAGGGAGAACAGGCAGCCGAAGGGCAGATGCATGAAAATCCCCAGAGTCAGAATTCAGAAGGAGAGATCACCCAGGTTGTGGACAATGTTGATGTTTCTGTACACATTCCTGATGATGCCAGAAATGACTCGGCAGTTGATGGACAGGACAGAAGATTTAGAGACATTGTCTTTCAACATGTCCCAGACCCAGCAGGGCCTATTTCAGTTGCCTGCAAAGCGCCAGAGATATCAAAGGGCGGTGACTCCGCTGCAGGACAACCCAGGGATCCAGCCAGACCAAGGAGCCCGAGACCAGTTAGGAGAAGAGTCAAACCAGACCGTTATTAGAACCAGGGTTGAAGTAACCTTGGGACAGTCAGTTAGGCTTCCATGTCAGTGTACAGAAGAAAACAGTGGTAAAGGGAAACTCAGAGTTCAGTGGGAAGATAACCATGGTAAGATCCTAGATCTGTCAGAGACAGTACCATTAGGGAAGTATACATTAGTTAATGACAAAAGGAGAGTGAAGGTTGAGGGAGACTGTAGTCTCTATGTATATAAGCCTCAACAGGAAGATCAAGGTGATTACAGGTGTTCTTTTTACGATCGACATATTGGAAGTGAGCTGTCCGAGCTAGGATTTGGAGTTCGCGTGGTGTCTCTAGTAATACTAGGGGGGAATAAGAGTATAGATTCACAAGAGGTTGGGGAAACAAGAGAATTGACAACGATGACATCAACTCTCCAGACGAAAGCTGGACAGATGGAAGAGAAATCTACTCCTTCAATGGCAAAAGCTATTGAAAGTATAAATGCATCACATGTAACTACAAAGGCGCCTCAGGTGATATCTATAACGTCACCTCCTTTGAGTACTGTGATCAGAGCTAGGTTAGGAGGAACAGCTTACCTTCCTTGTCAGTGTGGGAGATGGAATAATGGAGGGAACTTGTTTCCCAAATGGGAAAATAGTCGTGGTGAAGATTTGTTGTTGACAAGACCGGACGATGACGTTGTGCCTCGTGGTCAGAGGAAGTATATTTTGTTTAATGAGGTTAGGTGGATAAAAATTAAAGATGATTGTTCCCTTGTCCTGCGTAACGTTACTCGGGAAGACGAAGGAGAATACATGTGTTCTTATGAAGATCCGGAGTTTAAATTTGTTCCATATCAAAATTATTGGATCACAGGTCGTGTGACTCGTAGAGTGTCACTCCTGATAAAAGATTTGGGGCCTATTGGAGTTTCTAGGGGTACTAAAGAAGTTCAGAAACAATTTACTACAGTAACCACTCCAAAGGTGATTAGTACACAGATAAAGCTTGTTACATTAGTTCCAAAAACAACTAAGAATGTTCATACACCGACTCTGGCTACTACTCTAATTATGACTTCAAAGGGGATGAATGTTACAACAGTGACGACATCCGTGGCATCTACGACATTTGTAAATACAACGCAGACATCTAATATGACATCTTGGACCTTTAAGGATGTGGTTAATTTAGTCGAGAAGCAAGTGTCAAAAATAGAGCCTAGAGTGAACAGAAGCAATGACATTGTTGAAGTTAGAGAACAGAGGATAGAAGAAAAGGATGTAGAGTCATCTACGTCCAGCTTAGAGGCTGCTACTTTAAATTTGAAATCAATAAATAATGATAATGCTTCCAATCAGAGTACTGCCTTGGCGGTAATATTAACGCCTAGGAAATTGGAGAATGTGACACAGACACTTGATAAAGTATCCTTGAAAGTGAAAGAGATGGTAAATGAGAGACGGAAGTCTATGTTGGAGATGGGGATTAGTGTGGGTAGTAGGAAGGAGATTGAGGAAGTGAAGGTTGGAAATTCATCCGAGACTGTTCAGAGGAATATTTTAGATATGGGAAAGGAGTTTGTTGACTCAGATCAGATATCACAGGAGATGTTTGAACAGAACCATGTATTGCAGAAGAGAGACACTAAATGGAAGGCATTTGGGTTTGATCCTTCAGTGTTACAAATCGCAGACCCGTGGGCAGGTAGGAACTTATGGTTTCAGCAAGTAACCCACTCCGTAAGATCGGTTGTGAAAACGGATGGTCCGTATCTGGTGAAAATCCGATCGCCAAGCTCATGGCCTTCGATTTTAGAGACTATACCAGAACCACTAACCACTATGTGTCAAAATTATGCATTATCATGGCTCTTGTATCAACAGCAATCATCAGTGGATAAAGTGATGGCTTTAGCAATGAACCTTTTTAAGCCTAGATTGACTTGTTCTTGGGTGGCAGGTTTACCATATGTAAATATACGCGATCAGCATGAAGATATCAGAACAGCGGTCCCTGATATAATGGAGGTGACAGCAGTGGGAGCTACCAGCTGTTTTTGTTCAAATACAACTCATGAAGGGCCGGGAACGTTTATGGGGTTATCAAAGTGTGATAAATATATGATGGACTTGGGTAAAATGGAACGTGGGAATAGTAATGATTCGTATGAAGCGTCTTTTCAGGCATCACAACACAAAAAGAAGACAATTTTGAGGGTACATAACCAGATATTGCCAGGGAATGTGACTATAGGGAATTTCAAGGATATTTGGTGGGTCTGTGGTAATAAGGCATACATATTTCTACCATATGGGTGGACAGGATGCTGTTATATGTCACTATTGAAACTTCCATATGAGGTTCTTACTATCCAGAAGGGAGTAGGGACAGAGGGGGTCCAATCTGATGTCGCTTCAAGTAGTAGGAGAAAACGTGAGTTGGCACAGTTTCACAAGTTGGAATCCTTCCATTGGAGAATAAGTTTAGGAGAGAAGTGGGGTATAGGATTTTTTCCATGGTATGGTGTGACGTTCTTGGCAGATCACATCGACAACATTACATACACCTTACAGGGCTTTGCAAACGAAACTATAAGAGGTTTCGAATTGTTGTCAAACACCCAGAGAAGTCACAGACTGACGTTGCTGAAACATGACATGGCTCTTGATTATATTTTGGCCAAACAAGGGGGCTTATGTGTTGCTTTAAATTTAACAGGAGATGCTTGCTACACTTTGATTCCCGATAGTTATGATAATATGACTAGTGTCATAGGGGCATTGAAGCTCATAAGAGATGCGTTTGGCCCATCAGAAGACGCGGGATGGTCTGCAAATGCTTGGTTGCGGGATAAATTGGGGCCACTAGGAGCAGTGTTAGTTCAGGTTTTGGTAGCGCTCGTTCTGTCGTTGTGCGTGATGTTTTGTTTTTGCACGATGTTGTTGACCTTTGCAAAGGCCATGATAATTAAATGGGTTGGAGTTGTGCTGCCCGGCGATCAAACGTTGATGCCATTATTACACGAAGCTGACACGGACGTGGAAGAGGATGACGCAATGAAGATCGAAGTGATGGAGGAATATCCATTTTAAAACATAATCATATTATTTACCTCTGTTTTTGCTTGTGTAGTTTGTAGTGTTGATGTTGTGTTGCTCTTTCGAGACTTTGTTTAGTCTCGAAGGGGGGGTATGGCAACAAATGAACAATATGATTAATTTCACATTTATGATTTCTAATATGAACAATATGATTAATGGACATTTATGAACAATATGATTAATTTCACATTTATGATTTCTAATTTCACATTTTTACTTATAAAAGTGTTCTTATTCTGTGTTTGATGTTTAAATTTGTATCTGTTCTGTATGCAAAAGATACTGGTTTTCTTTTCTTTCATTCTAGAACATTCTGGGGGAAGAACACTGTGAGGGTGGTGGATTGTCAGGGACTCCGAGGGGCTGAATGGATTCAGACATTTCAAACATGAAAATACGAATGGCCTGAAGAACTCTGAACGTGGACTGACGATACAACATCCAGAGTCAAGACGTCATCGATACTACACCGGCGTCAAGGCTGCTGAGAAACTACAGCGTTATACAGTCTTATGTCTTCTCTGAGATGTTACCTTAGTGTTATTGAAAAGGAATTTTCTTTTTTGTGTATTACATGCTTGAGAAATGATGGTTTCTAAATACAATGGGACCTCAGATGTTTTCTTTTTCTTTTTCTCGATGTTTAGGGACAGTGGGGTAGGCAGGAAAAGGTTCATAGAAGGGTGCGATGGGTCGACCAGCCTGACTTTGGACATTGTTTTGTTTTAATTTGCTGAGAGTTCCATATGCATTTGCTTAAATCATTTCCATATACAAATTGCTAAAAATTCCTCATGTCAGTGTTATGGAGTACGACGTATGGTCGCCTTGGCAGAGGGACCGTGAGAGAATTTTCCTGTATACATTGTTTAATACATTGTTCAAGAAAGATTAGCTGCCTGACAGGTTTTTCACTCTCACTTTTATACTCCATAAAGTTGTTTCAATGGTAATAAGGACAGGTTGTTAAATTTGTCATGTTGATACACCTGTATGTTTCTTCTCTTATTTTTTCGAGACTTTGTTAAGTCTCGAAGGGGGGAATATGTGGTATATTTTCAGGTCTGATGCCGGACTGAGAGGCCCCTAATTGTAAACATATGTGAAAGAAGTAGGGCAAAGGCCAGGGGCTGAAAGATAAACATGTAGGAGATACCTAAGACATGAGTTCATATCTTAGCTCGGTGATTGGAGGGCCTGAACCCGATATAAGGTGGTCGGGGGCCCCCAAGCTGCAGGACTTTCATATTCGACTGGAGGCCTCCGGACTGCTCGCGACGTCCGTATGACATGTGTGGCTTGTTTGTAATAAACTCTATTTTACCAGCAAGAACAGTGTCCTCGGAGCATCCTTCATCATCACTTCAACAGCACTGTCGCAGAAAAGATACGACATTACCAAATGTTTTCTTTTTTTTTAGTAATCATATATCCTGTTACCAAATGTTTTCTTTTTAATAATCATATATCCTTGTTACCAAATGTTTTCTTTTTGGTAATCATATATCCTGTTTTACCTTGTTACCAAATGTTTTCTTTTTAGTAATCATATATCCAAAGTTTTTTTTCTTGAGTTTTGTATTCTCGAGTTTGTATTGAGTAACCTGTTGAATAAAAAAAAAAAAAAAATGCTATTGTTTTTTCTTCCTTTTTAAAAAAAAAAAAAAAAAAAGTTTATAAAAGCCATCTCACACAGAGATTTGTCACAGTTTTTCAGAAGACAGGATGGCAGAGAGACGGGTGATGAAAAAAGTGTATTACAACCCCCTTCATCCGGCAAGCTTTGGAGGAGTTGAACGACTCCGTCAGGGTGTAGAAGATGAAATGGGGGAAAAAGTCAGTGTTTATGATGTTAAAGATTTTTTATCAGAGCAAGACGCTTATACTCTGCACAAACCAGCCCGAGTACATTTCAAGAGAAACAGAGTGTTTGTGACCAAACCGTTGAAACAATTTCAAGCCGACCTGTGCGATATGCAAGCCTTGGTCAAACATAATGACGGATTCAATTATTTATTGACCGTTATAGACGTATTTTCGAAAAAAGCCTATGCGCGCGTCTTGAAGAAGAAGACGGCGTCTGAAGTGGCAAAGGCTTTCGAGTCGGTGTTACTGGAGAGTCAAATACCTGAAAAGCTACAAACAGATGCGGGTAAAGAATTTTTCAACAAGAGGTTTCAGGCTCTGATGCTGAAATATGGTATGGTGCATTTTAAGACGGCTAGTGACTTAAAGGCCTCGGTGGTGGAGAGATTTAATCGTACGTTAAAAACGAGAATGTGGAGATATTTTACGGCTCACAACACCAAACGTTACCTCGAGGTCTTACCCGACCTGTTGATTAGCTACAACAACAGTTACCATAAGAGTATAAAAATGACTCCTATGGAGGTAACCTCTACGAATGCTGTTCAAGTGTTTCATCACCTGTACGGTACAATCTCCTCACGTCCAAAAATAAAAATGATTTTTAAAAAAGGGGATCTGGTCAGAATATCAAAGTTGAGAGGAGTGTTTGATAAAAAATATGAACAGAGTTTTACGGACGAAGTGTTTACAGTGACGGGTAGCATTCCACGCACACCCCCCGTATACAAACTACAAGATTATGACGGTGAGCCTATTGAGGGTTCGTTTTATGAAGCCGAGCTGCAAAAAGTAAAAATGACCGGCGATAAAATGTTTCATGTGGAGAAAATCTTAAAACGACGCGTCGTCAAAGGTGAAAAACAGGTTTTAGTCAGATGGAAAAACTGGCCAGAGAAGTTCAACAGCTGGGTTAAAGCCTCGGAGGTGGTGGGTATATAAAAAACCTCGTACCAAGCTCCTCGGATCATTCAGAGAAAAAAAATACAGAATCATGGAACATACCAACGCCGATGGGTTTTACGTGACTCTACCTTCCAACGCTAGTAAGGAATTATTTAAAAGTAATACCAGTAGTTGTTTCACCGTGGATTTGGCTAAACCCATTGAACTGAGTGGCGAATGGGTGGTGGGTCTGTGCGAATTCATCTACCCTCGCACCTGGTATAATTTATCCTCGGACTCGTCCTATTTTGAACTGAACCGAACGATTGAAGAACCTCAACCCTTGGTGATTGTAAAATTCGGTCGAGGAGGGCATTACAGCCGTCATAAAGATCTCCTGGACCAGGTGACCCCGGCCGTCAAAAAGTACGACCCCTCCTTTGAAGCTTCTTTCAACAACGTGACCAAATGCCTCGATGTCAAAGGCGACGGTCAATATAAAATCCGCGCCTATCCTCCTCTGGCTTATATGTTAGGAATAAAAGTCAACGAGTGGTGGACTCTGTCAAAGCGCTCTACCCCTTACCCCTGCGATTTAAACGCTGGAATATATAACCTGTTTCTATACACTGACATTGTTCAGTATCAAACGGTCGGCGACAGCTACTCACCGCTGCTGTGTGTAGTGAACGTGAAAGGTGATTACGGAGACGTGGTGAGTCTCAGATATAATACGGTACATTACCTACCCGTATCGAAAAATTACATCAAATCCATCCATATTGAAATTAAAACAGACCGCAACAAGTACGTGGACTTTGTTTATGGGAAAACGATAATCAAGCTGCACTTCAGACCCGTGCAGCGTTCTCTACCGCTTCATTAAGAAGGATGGCCACGTTACGTCTCCGGGAGGATCCTCATCGCTTTGTCAGCTATTATGAAAATCAAGTGGGAGGGACTCTACCCGGTTTTTACGGAGCACCGGTGATGTACGGTAGAGGTATAGGATCAATCTTCTCAAAATTGTTTCGTTTCGTAGCTCCTCTACTGAAGAGGGGTTTTGCCGTAGCCAAACCTCATCTTAAAACGGCCGCCACCAACATAGCCTCTGAGGCGGTCCAAAGAGTGGTGGGAAAACTGACGCAACCGAAGAATCAAGAGGGTTCCGGAGGTATTATGGTCTTATCACGTAAAAAGAGGAAACGCCCACCAGGCAACCGAGTTTCCTCTAAAAAACGCTCCAAAAGTAAAAAGAGCAAATCATTCGGGAGTGACGGCGTGAAGAGAAGCAAGTCTGCGCAGAGCTCCGATATATTTTAACGTCTAGTCAAACATTAAAAAAAAAAATGGCTCTTTTACATCAGAAATCACCCGAGTGCACTCTGGCAGAACTGGATCTATTTTCAGCTCCTATGACACAATTATCCATAGAGGATAAAAAATATCAAGAATGTCAACCCCTCTCAGCGCTGAACGACAACTCTCCCATTGAATTCTTCATCCCCGGAGACGGTGAAAAGTATCTTGATCTGAATGACACCATGCTACATCTCAGGGTGAAAATTACGGAGAAGGACGGAACCAACATCCCCGCCGATACGGCCGTAGGGCTCATCAATTATCCTCTCAATACGATTTTCAGCCAATGTGACGTTATTCTGGGGGATAGACTGATTTCACAATCCAGCTCCACACATCCTTACAGAGCCATGATCGAGACTCTGCTCAACTATTCTGAAGATACGTTAAAGAGTCAATTCAGCGCCGGTCTGTTTTACAAAGACACAGCGGGTTCTATGAACTCTGTCGTCATCAATAACGGTCCTAACAAAGGGCTCGTCCAAAGAAGCGTCTTCACGGCCGAGTCCAAAGAAGTCGACCTGCTGGGCCCGCTTCACACCGACATATTTTTCTGCGAGAGACTTTTGCTGAACTCTGTAGATTTGAGAATTAAACTGATACGCAACAACGATGCCTTCTGTCTGATGGGAACACGCGCCTCAGAGTTTGCTCTGAAGATAACAGGCGCCTCCCTGTTTATCAAAAAAGTTACCGTTTCCCCGGCCGTCAGATTGGGTCATGAGGCGGCCCTGATGAGAGGAAATGCCCTCTACCCCCTCTCACGCGTGACTGTGAAAACCTACTCCATCCCTGAGAATTCCAGGATCTGTAACCAGGAGAATCTCTTTCTGGGCGCTATACCTAAATATGTGGTTCTGGCCATGGTACACCACGACGCCTTCACAGGCAGGAGGGACCTGTCCCCCTTTCATTTCAGACACAACGACGTGGAGTACCTGGCGCTCTGTCAGGACGGACGACAGATTCCCTCTAAAGCCTTTCAACCCCAGTTTGATCGAGGGAATTCGGTCAGAGAGTTTTACCACATGTTTACCGCCACGGGGAGACACCTCAAAGATTTACCTCTGAGTATCGATCGTAGGGAATTTAACGAGGGGTATTCTCTGTTTGCTTTCAATCTGGAACCGACCGACGACACCGCTGCCCTGTCCCCCGTTTCCAACGGAAATTTGAGGCTGGAGATGAGATTCAGGGTCCCTCTGCCTCAGACAACCACACTTATCGTATACGCCTGTTACGATTCCATTCTGGAGATCAATGCTAAAAGACAGGTGATGGTGGATTATTATTAAAAAAAATAAAAAAAATGGATAATCGTCGGCTGGACCATCTTTTACATCGTCTGTTGGGAGATGTATTCTGCGGGGTGTGGGCTTCTGATCAGCTAGCCTTACTGACGCATGAGTTTCAAGCACCAGCCTACTTCATCGTCAACACTCACCCGTCACATCTACCTGGAGAACATTGGTTATCTCTGACTCTGGAACAGGATGGCTCTGCCACCTTTTTTGACTCTTACGGATTCCCGCCTGATTTTCCACACTACCCCTCCAGCATCTTGGAGTTTCTGGAAAACCGTTCAGAGAAAATACTGTACCATGACCGTCAGCTTCAACACCCTCTGTCGATCGTTTGCGGGCAGCATTGTGTTTTTTATCTCTGCCATAAGGCCTGCGGATTATCTTATAAAGAAATATTGTCTCTGTATCACCACGATGTCTTAGAAAATGATCGTATAGTATCTAATTTTGTGACTAAATATCAGCGCTGTCTCACTCCACATCAACGTGGTCAGAATTTTCATCACAGGGCCTGCTCTTTACACATGTTTAGAGATGCTTGTAAAACGTTTGTAAAACGCATGTAAAAAAAAATACAAAAATCAACAATAAACATTTATTGAAATGTATTTATTTCATTTTTTTCTTGTGTGTGAGAAAACATACCAAAATCAATCAAAAAGTCATCCAGCTCGGAGATAGGATGATTCTCCTCTTTATCCTCTTTGATCGTGGTAGGGGTGTTTTTTCTTCATCCGTTTTGAGATGCCTGTACTGCTCGCGCGCAAAACGGTTACTCAACATAGATAAGGGGATGTTTACCTCCGCCAAGGTATTTAAGAAACTTAACCAACCTTTAGGAGAAGATGAGTTTTTTTTTTTTTTATGAGTCAGTGAAAGGTTTTTGAATAAATCCATGATATGAGAACCTTTGACCACGTTCCCCTGATAAACAAATTCACCCTTGGAAGTCCAGTCCACGTTGCCTTCTGATAATTTCTGCATAATGTATTGAGCGTTTTTACGAGAGCGCGGGGGTAGGTTTTTTATGACCTCGCTCGCTGCCTCTAGTCTGTCTTTCCCTGTCTGAGCAGATGCAGACGCAGTCCTCTCAGATGCCTGGACAGATGTAGGTTCAGGCTGCAGGGGGTCAGGCTGCAGGGGGTCAGGTTGCAGGGGGTCAGGTTGCAGGTGGAGAGTAACCCCGCGTTCATCATTCTGACCTTGTCTCATGAGAGTGAGATATCTGTGCAGCAAAGCTTCATACCTCTTCACCTTTTCATAGGAACTCAACCCTCTCTCGTCGAGTATAGCTCTCATTTTTTCATCCAAATCATTTTCAGCCGTCTGCCTGATGGAGGAGGAGGAGGAGGAGGAGGAGGAGGAGGAGGTTTGGGTTAGCCTGTTCATCTCATGGGGTGTCAGGAGAAACATTTTGTTTACCTTGGCCATCTTTTACATCTATTTTTTCTGAATCAAGTTTCCAAAAAGACCCCCTAGGAGAGGTATGGCTGCGGCCAGCAGAGGAAAAATAAATCCTCCCGTCTGTTTCTTCAAAACTCGATGTTTACGTTTTAAACTGGTTTTCTTATCAGCCAGCAGTCTGATGATCTTTTTTTGACTTTTCAGTTTTTTGTATTGAGAAGTAGATAGAGGAATGTTCCCCTTTAAAAGATTTAAAGCTATCTCACACAGCGTCTGGAGAAAGTCGGGGGAGCTGTGGGCGATGATATCTTTACGCTTCTGAGGCGTGGCGTGGTACAGAGCCTTTAGTAAGACGGCGTTCCTTTTTATACGCTTTGACATGATGACCTACTTGGTTTTAGGCAGGTAGATGACGGGCCACTGGTCGGGAAGTAAACCACTCCTCACTCTGTAGCGTTCTGGACAGGAAGGTGTGAGATCCAGGATTAAATACCCGTAGGGATCTCTGGTGGCATCTTCAAAACTTTCCAAGAAAAATGTCTTTTGCGAGGGGAAAATTTGACGACCTAGAATATTCATCTGTAATTTGTCTCTGGGGTTTTTAAACAACACCATATAATTGCAGTTTAAACTGATAGTGCGGCTGTATTTACCCTGATGAAATACATTCTGAGTCAACATCATGACAGACATATTTTTGTGATGTCGGTACTGTGTGAAAATTTTAACCACCTCAGCATGATCAGAGGCTTGAAAAATAACATCGTCCAGGATGATCAGAGTATCTTCAAAATCCTCAAAAGAATCAGGCAGCCCTTCAATAAATTTTATCTTTTTATTCATTTTCTGCAGTTCACCGTACATGGGTTGAAAAGAAGTATAAATCCACACAATTTTCTCAGGTACAGTATTCATCACATGTGCACAGTTTTCCAGTACAGATTTTACAAAATAGGTTTTCCCACATCCGCTGGGTCCCACCATCAGACATGAAAAAGGCACTTTCAGTCTAGGGTCAAATTCAACCTCCTCCATCATGGCAAGGTGTGAAATTTTTTTTTTTTTTCCCCTTTTCATAAAAAAAAATACAAATCTAATAACCAAAAGGCAGAGTCGTACCGTCAGGGAAGAGACGTCTTTTGTCGTAGACCACTCGAAACTTTTTCTGGAATGCCGAGTTTTTCAGCAGAAACCCCTTTTTATCCCTTCTAATGCCCTGCTGAGGGGTCTCAAGCACCATCTCCTTCATACCATCAAGGTAGCCTTCCACCAACCCTCTCACGCTGTCAAAGTTGATCTTTTCACAACACTCACGAGTTTGGGTTATACCTTTAATTTTCACGACTACTTTTTTCAGTGTTCTGGTTTGATAAGCATAACTCTTGGGACCCGCTGCAACAAATTCCTGAATAGTGTCACCCCCCAACTCGTCCGTCAAATCCCCCAAATAATTACCCAATTCCAGAGGGGTCTCTCCTTCTTTCACTGTATAGACCAGACTGTCTGTGTCGGTATAAAGAACGTTGTGCTGCAACTTTTCTAAATAACTGTACAACTTTAGACGCGCGTAGGCGGTGGTAAATGCGGCTATAAAAATGTTATTTGACCTACCGGGGGGTACGACGCAACGCTCGTTATAGCTCCGTTGAATCAGAGCTATATAACCCTCTCTTTTTACCGGTAAGAAGGAAACGTGTCTGAGATCGTATTGACCTGAAAATGCAATGTTGAAAAACTGATTTGGGGTCCTGACGAGGCTGGTTTGGATTAGATTGGTTCTCTGCGCAAACTTTCCCCAGAAGCTGTTAAGACACAGCTTAGACACCTGCCTCTTGGCAGGGTTTACCTCAATTTTTGCCGGGTCTAACCGGATGCCCTGATGCTTCTCGTACTCGTCAACGTATGTTTTCCTACATTTTCCTTCGGGGTAACCTGAAGCTTCCTGCTTACCTTTTAGAAAGGTGTGTATGTAGTCGTGAAACACGCTGCTGCTACGCTGTTCAAAGTGCCACACCTCTGTGATTTTTCCCACCCTGTAGCCCAGCTCTAAGGCTTTGTTTAACTCGACAGTCACCCAGACCCCCGTCAGAGCTCTAGCCTCCTCATCATGAGTGCAAGAACCGCTCTGATGATTGATTTCAGCGCAGGTGCGGCAAAGGGTAAACACTAATTTACCTCGAGACGTTTTATACGGTAAAACGGGAAAAAACAACCCTCGCGGGGGGTGGACAACGGCTCTGATCAGCCCAAAGTACTGACAGGGATCACCAAAATCCTCGTGGATGATGAGGGGGTGATGTAGAGGATAAGAGCAGTTGACATTGACGTACGGATACAAGGAGGTGACGTCTACATAATGCACACTTTCTTCGGGAGGAGTACTATAACGTAACCTCAAGGCCGAAGTCCGACCTCCGTAAAGGGCCGAGCGAGGGTAGAGAGGTTCGGGAGAAACGTAGCTCTTTAGGAACTTTTTTACCTCCTCATTTGATTTTTTCATCTCCGTCCATTCGTGCTCCGTCATCACTATGGTACGAACGCCATAAACGTTTCTCAGCTCCTGCAATCTCGCCTCACTAGAAGCGTGCAGATCCCCGTAAGGAGCGTTTGTCAGAGGACAGATTTCATCAGACCGGAAGCATGAGGGGCAGCCGTGAAAAAAACACCCCTGGAACTCCCAGACCCATTTCTCATTATCTCTCACGGCGTAGCCGTCTACATAGTACCGACCGATTTGCATTTCCCCCCTGTTTAGAGCATGCTGGATACATATTTTTTCAGAATAAGCTACCCACTCCAGCCATTGGATGGACACGTTGGAGTATGCTTTGGATTGACGTCTGTAGTCGTCGGGGGAAGGTATGGCCAGAGTTTTTTCGGGCAAGAAATTGGTGAGAAACACTTTCATGCACGCAGAGGCTATGGTCATGCAGCTTAAAGGGTCCACACGCGTTTCTTCGATAAACTGGTCTCTGAATTTCATACAGCCCACCCGGAGAATATCAACGTCGTTTTGACAGTAGTACAGAGCCTCCTTCTCAAAGTTAAAGACACCTTGAGAGACCTCTCTGTACCAACCGTAAAACCCTTCCTGCTCAGCGGACAACATGCGTTCTACGCCGTAATCGGAGGGAGGCGGGTAAGGACCTACATAGTTTAACCGTTCCTGTGAGCTGAATTTGTGAGGGAAATGACCCTTGGATTTATCCTCAAAACCTAAAGCCTTAGGGAAAGCGCTGAGACGCATGGTGAGGAAAGATAGAGAGTCGATGAACCTCAACTGGAAATCGGATTCTGTGAAGCTGATAATTTTACTACCTTGCATGATGATAGAGGGCGTCATACCCTCTCCCACCAGGTAACTAAGGACCAAGTAGCTGTCAAATCCTTTAGCGTTGTGCGCTATAAAGGTAGCCTCCCTATGTTTGCTCTTCCTGAAATTTTGGACAAACTTTTCAACGCAATTTAGACCGTAAGCGTTCCACTCTTCACCATGGAGCGATTTTGTACACACCAGATAGGGTACGTGTACACCCTGCGGGTTGACGAATGTTTCAAAATCGTAAAAGAATATAGCGTCGGTGTATTCATCTTCCTTCGGAAGAGGTCGCATGTAACACAGATGCTGATCGGAGGGAATTTCAGAGTCGCTGAGATTCCCCCCACAGATTCTACATCTTTCAGCTGTGCACCTGTGTTTCCCCTGGCGTGAGACGAGATGTTTACAGCCGAGGCATTTGTACATTTGCTGGCAGATACTGAGCTTCGAATGAGAGAGGGGTCTAGGCTGTCTGTGTTTCGAGTAACACGCTTGTGTACGGCAAGTCCTGTTACAGGCTGAGCAGAATACACTTTCAGCATAATGAGTAGCGCAGTCAGGATTGAGGCAGAGATTACAATGATTAGGACAGAAGTGTTTCTCGTGGGACTTGTAACCCCTGTGACAGTAATTGCAGACATATTTGACTCCTAAAAGAGCCTTAAGATTTTTTATGCCGTAGTAGTGGTTTTCAAACAAGAAAAGATACAACGGATGAGGTGACTTGGGAAACTCTGTTTCAAAAGGTAAAAGATTTCGGTCCTCAGACCGTCGGCAATACACCACAATTTTACGATTCAGTATCTGTTCAAATCTGCCTATGTCACTCAGGGTGACTTCCGTCTGGTCATTCAGACCTGCCAAACGTTGCAACTCTCTGCCTCGTTCCCGGGCTTGACTATCATTGAAATTGGGATTGGTGAGATGAGCCAGACCTATGGCGAAGCAGAGACGGTCATTTTCATTGTTTACTATGTACAGATGGGCTTGTTTCAGGTTTATGATTTCGTTATCTAACAGTTGATGCTGCTTTCGTCTACCACCGCCTCGAGGGTTTCGCAACACTTGAACGACTAATTCTAGCTGGGAGCCTCCAATGATTTGACCGTTAGATTGTATTAACCTGGCTAACAAACCTTCGAAAGCCGACACTATGTTGTCGTCCTGCTCATCGTATTTAATGATGATGTGATCTCGCACATTTTCACCTATTATCTCGAGCTGTATGAGGTCGTTACGTCTAACCTCAGGTCTGACTCTCTCGGCTAGATCTGTAAGGTTCTGCACAACGTCTAAATAAAATTGAGCAAGATTGGGTACAGCTCCGAGGGTAGGAATGTTAAAGACGCGTCTTATTTCCAGATTGTTAAAAGGCTCGCGCTGTGTTACGGTTTCGTTCTGATTTTGAGGAACTGACTGGACAGGATCATGAGGAAATTCGTTCTGATTTTGACAAACGTGTTGGTGAGCTTCTTCTATCGGTTGGAGTAGGTCAGGGTTAGGGTTATGCTCCACCGGAGCATAACATTCATTTAATTCTTCTATAGCTTCATGCAATGCCCACGGAATTATACCCCTTTGATCAGAGTCTCGATTTAATTCTTCTATAGCTTCATACAATGCATCAGGAATACTGGGGAGGTCAGACATGATTTTTTTTTTTTTTTTAGCCCACCTTCAAAAAAAATGTCACACCTTACATGTTTTGAGCTACGGACATAATTCCCTGGATACCAGCATTATACATATCAACGATTCCTCGAAGGTATAGCTGCTTGTCACGGAAGGTGTGGGGGGCTCGGGTCATCCTCTTTTGCTGTTGATTGGTCGTCGAAAGCCTCCGATAACGTCTTCGTACTGCTTCTGTTGTAAAACAGATTAATATAAATTAAATATAACCTATAAATAATAATAACAAAAAAAATACATCTCATAAAAAATCACCTCCAGCTCTCCTAGCACGTATTGCAGGTTCAGCTTCAGACTCTGGTGCAGGCTCTGGTGCAGGTTCTGGTGCAGGTGCAGCTTCAGGCTCTGGTGCAGGTGCAGGCTCTGGTGCAGGCTCAGACTCAGGTGCAGGCTCAGGCTCAGGTTCAGTCACTGCAACTTCCTCTACTATAAAAAAAAATTAAACAAATATTAATATAACCTATAAATAAGGTCTATAGATAGGGTTTCCTATCGGGGCTTTTTCAAAGACTTTTTTTTTTTTTTTTTTTTTTTTTTATAAAAGCATAAAATCATAAAATACAAAAGTATATACCACTCCAGCCCCTAAGGGACAGAAATATTATCATAATGAACCGATAGGATTATGTCATATCCGGAGGAGGGGACATAACTACAACATATCCATTCATTCAGACATCCGGTGGGAGGACGTAGCAGTCGCATATAGCTAAACAGTGTATATGTGTGAAATAAACATGCAATTTCCTTTTATTATTTACCTTCACGTTCCTCCGTTGACGGTTCGGGATTTCTTATACTGTTTTCACCGGATGGAACTTCAGGATGGAACGTGGGATTGCCTCCCTCTTCACTGGTGTGGAATGTGATATTTCCTTCTTCTCTCTGTCTTTCACTGATAGGGACCCTCTGTGCTGTAGATACATCTTCATCCGTATCAGATATATAGGTGATATCTTCAGATATATCGCTGAGACTTCCCCAGTACACATTTGGCTCTGAGGTATTTTTCTCGCATCGATCGAGTGAATCTGTAAGTAAATAACGCATTTACAGTTGATTTAAAAACGTTATGCTTTGCAAATGTACCGATTGACATAAAACATGCTTTAAAATAAACAATCATTTTAAAACATACCGAAGTCCCTTTGTGTAAAATTTATGTCTGTAAATTCCTGCGGAGTAACTTTTTTAGAGAGAGAGAGAGAGAGAGAGAGATTTAATATTAAAAGTTAAATAACTAATTATAAAAGTTAAATAATTCTTAAATCTTAATTACTTACCAGCAAACAGAGGGGTTGGATTCTGTTCATAGCCCATGCCTGAGGTTTGCTGTCTGCGCTGCATTTTTTTTCGTGCCGGTTTATATTGTATGAAGAGACTTGCTGGTGTGGCAGAGTATTTCTAGACCAACAACTAACAATTTTTTTAACCGGACACCCCAGTCATCTGTTAAAGACATTAGCCGCAGTTTTGGTCATTTAAACACTGGAGACTTATACATCTGTCCCATTAGCTAGTGCTAAGAGTTCAAAAGGTTAAAAAGAGTTCATACCCCAGTCATCTATTAAAGACATTAGCCGCAGTTTTGGTCAATTTAAACAGTGGAGACTTATACATCTGTCCCATTAGCTAGTGCTAAGAGTTCAAAAGGTTAAAAAGAGTTCATACCCCAGTCATCTATTAAAGACATTAGCCGCAGTTTTGGTCAATTTAAACAGTGGAGACTTATACATCTGTCCCATTAGCTAATGCTAAGAGTTCAAAAGGTAGAATGTTTTTCTCCCATCACATGGTCCCATCACATGGTCCCAGCTCATGTGATTAAAAAATTCACACGGAGGAGGGGGGAAATACGCCTACCATGATGTAGCGTGGGAAAAAAGGGGGGTGGGCGTGGTTTCCGGTATGAGGGGGGATACAGGAAGCCAATTCGTTCCGGAAATTCCAATTCGTTCCGGAAATTCCTGATTAGTCTCACCTGTCAAAATGAGTTTGACATGAAGTGGGCCCCTATTCTCTCTTACTTTATTACAGTATTTAAGTGTTTTTTGAGAGTATTTGTGCTTTTTAGTTTTGTTTTTTTTCTGTCAACTTTCACTTCTACTCCACTACATTTCCAAAATAAAATGTGTACTTTTACTCCGATACATTTCCCCTAAGCATCTTCGTTACTGGTTGCTATTGCAAGCAAACAGTGGTCCAAGCAAGCAGTGCAAGTTACATCATTCACGTGATGCGCAAGTGCAAACAAAGTGCTCTCAAATCCGTAGTTAAGTTGCGATTTCCACTCAAATCCAGGTAGGTTGCATGTCAGATCATCATGCTACTTCCATTTTAATGTGGTCTACATGTTTAGAGGAATAAACTTCATAACTTTCAGCAGCATTTACTTGTACGTTTACTTTCAATACTTAAGTATTGCAATTTTCTGATATCAAATGCACTTAAGTACAGTAAATATCAGTCAGTCAAATTCTAATAGGTGACTTGAACTTCTACTAAAGTCATATTCTGGATAGATATGTACTTTTATTCAAGTGTGGCATTCAGGTATTTCATCCACCACGTGGATTCATGTGAGAGTATATCTAAAAGTTGACGGGCGAAAAAGTCAGCCTTAAGAAAGTACACTAAAATGAAGAAATTGTTTGCCGAACAGGCCTCAAATACGGCAAAATATGTGACTCTATAGGAGCACTAATGACTGAACGGACTCGTATTTGATGGCCGTGTTCTCTCAAAAATAAGAGCAAGTAATCATCTGCAACGCCAGGATAATTGTGAGCCAGGACATATATTGTACTCACAATATGTTCCATATTCACGGTGTTCTAGGCCATAATAACTAAATTAGAAGAAATGCCAAGGCTTATGTTATATTATAAAAGCTTCTAAGGAGGTAGAAAATCCATGCATTTTGAGGATATTCAGAGTGGCTCTGACATTTCTGTATTTGCCCACCGGGCAGGATAGTTGTGCCACAGTCTGATGCCCTGCAGCTATTCCAGGGAGAAGGGTGTTAAGAAGTAGCCTTAACAATTATTGATTATTACTGCAATTCAATTTTCATAATATTCACTAAGTGCAGTGAGACTATGTTGCATTATGTGGATAGATTTGTTAAAGAAAAACACTATGACTAAATAAATAAAAACATGCTAGATTTTGATAATATTGTTGGATATTGGTTGTTTTAGAAGAGGTTTTAATACTTAAAAAAGATCAAATCAGTACTTTATAGTGCCACAGAGGAAGATGAGAGCTCAGATAGGAACTACAGTATGAGGGGGAAAAGCTGTTTTTATATATAAAATGTTGTTTAAATATACTTTGGAGTTGTAGGTATTTATTGGTTGGTTAAAATTATTATCAACTAACCATCATTTTTATTCCTACATGGTGAATGTTAACCAAACTAAACAGCAAACACTGCTCACACATTTGGAGCTCACATAAGCAAAATGGCATACTTCAAGTATATATAAAGCATATCATAAATCATGCTTTCTAAACACATTTTCTAATAATTCATAGTTTAAAGATCATGCAGATAAAAATTGTAAGAGCTCAAGCAATGACACACAGTACGATCAATATGATTATTATTATATATGATCTTTATTATACATATTATTTACACTGAGTCATAGTTATTCGAATAGAACTTATTTATTACACTTTCTGTAAGGTGATGTAAATCTTAAACTCTTAAGACAAACAAAACCATATTCCACATATTTGTTTTTGAAAAATACACACCATGTAATGTACATTACTGTATTTACAATTAATCAGATATGTCATTTACAACAAAAATAAGAAAATAAGAAAATATCACATTTCAACTGATAGCTGGCACTCATATCAATCACGTTCATTTCCAGTAGTTGATCTATTTCGTATAATTTATTTATTTATTTAAAAAGGATCCCCGTTAGCTGATACCAATGGCACCAGTTAGTCTTCCTGGGGTCCGAAATCAAGTACATTATGATGATCATATACATACTATATACAAAAGTCTCATCTTACACAGTAAAATCAGACGCCCTGAGATGTAGCTGTCTTTTGTCAGACCGCTGTAGTGAGGATTACTAATGAACAATCTCCTTCCAGGGACTGAGGTCAAACTCCGGGATTTTGCTACATTTAGTGTAACCGGATCGTCTGGGCCGGTACTGGAAGGGCTGGGCTGGTACCTCAGTGATACCGGTGTTGTCACAGATGATGCGGGCGAGTGAGGTCTGTTTCAGGGAGTACCTCTGGTCCTTAGTGAAGACTCCCTTGTTCTCCCACCAAAATCTGAAATTGACAGTTTGTTCATGTTTGAAAGTGCGACTAACACAGCTATCTCCACATCTTCAGTACATGTTTAGTTCAGTGCTTACCGGTCTCCTTGGCGGACCTTCTGGAACTGGGTGGCGATCAAGCATGCAAACAGGGGTCCCACTCTTCCTCCAGGGACAAACGGTTCAGCCACTCCTCCCAGCCACACATCGATGTTGTCAGGTTTGCGGTAGAGAGAAATCAGTTCCTTGGCCAGCTTTCTGTTTTTCAGCACTTTTGACAGCTCCCGACGATTTCGTGGCTGTGACAGCCCACAGAACTTCCGCCATTCGTTGTAGCCTGAGAAGGGACACAAAGGGAGAAAATATAGCCATGTTTAAGATAACGTATGATCGGTAATGCCTGGAAAGGCTCAGATGCAGACAAAATCAATAGAAAGACTAAATGAGAGTAGTACCAGGGAGTCCATGGTCTCTGCCTCTCTGCAGGTTGAGGGAGGCCAGGTCCAGTGCCAACTGGCTGGAGAATTGAAACAGTCTCTCCCTCAGCTCATCAGACAACATGTTATCCTGCGTGTTCAGCTTGGCCTTACTACCCACCAGGCCCCTGATGATTGGGTCCACACCACCTGAAGAATACAAGGGAAGACATTTTAAGTGTTAACTACTGCAGGCTGTTCTCATACACCGTTCATGTATAAGACCGGGGAACGTCGCGTATGGAAGCGGTCAGGGTGGATTGGTGGGACCAAAAATATGGCACTTTTGCCCAGGAGACCAGTACAGTTTTTACAGTTTGGTACCAACAGTCCATTGTAAGTAGACAATTGTCTGCTTGCATAGCACACTATAGCAGCCAATGCTCCTACATCAGTATTATTGCAATAAACCCTCCAGCCATCAGTGGCAGCACTGACTGCTGAGCAGCGCTCCTGTCAGGAAGCAAGTAAGAAATGATTCACCCTACTGAAATCACCTGCACTCAGTTGGACTAAGTCATGCATTCTCTCCTGTCTGATGTTCATCTTTCCTCTAGTGATTTAATATTTCCAATTAAGATGAATACTAACAAGTTAACGATCTTGGCCATACCTTCAAAGGTGATCCTCCAGGGTGTGAAGAAGGCTTTGTGCAGCAGTGGGCTGGGGTAATCCCGGTGCTCCTGGTACTGCTCATTGAGACGAAACATGAAAGGCTGAACCATCAGGTGGGCGAATCTGTAGGCAGCCGTAGCGAACACATTGGCGATCCTGGGATCCACGTTTTCATCATAACCAGGGTAGGTGGACAGATGACTGGTAATGAAGTCCGGACCAACAATGTGAAGTAAGTAGTCTCTGTAAGTCAGAACCTATAAGAGACAAAAAAGTTTAGTTACCTAAACCATTCAAGGACATACCATCCATCCCTTAAATCATGAATGCAAAATTTCCCCTCTCTAACCTGGGAATATCCTCCCATGATCTTGCGCGATTCCTGGTACAGTGTCTCTCCGTCCCAGTGAGGGTTGAGTTTGGCCAGAGCACGTGCCAGACGGTTGTGCTCACGCATGAACAGTGTGTGAACAGCGGTCAGACCAATGTGCTCGTTGGTGCGCTCGTCACCTGGGGGACAAAGCAGACGGCTGCTTTTAATAACCGCAATTATGGGTTGACTTACCTCAGCTGCGTTAACCATGACAACCACAATGTGTAATACTTGAGATCGAGTTATTGGTATTGTATTCTACATACTGTTGTATATATTATGTAAAAAACATCCTACATCAGTGTTTTTGCTGCCACTCACCAGCCACAAAGCAGGGCACCTCCACTGCATTAACGTCTTTAATAATGCGGGCTCGGTTGGCACATATGCTGGAAGCCATGGGGGCGAAGGGCAGGAGCTCGCGGCCGTTGTCTTCGTACTGAGAGTTGACCCTCAGCAGGCCCTTATCTGAGGTGAGGTTGCGTAGGAAACGAGCTTTGACATCGTCTGCACCGTACACCTGACCTGCGTCGATGAAAGCTGTGAGAGAGTTCATCTGCTGACGGACGGTGCTTGCACCAAAGACGTGGCCTGTGTTGCCAGAACCACAAGCTGCTGATGAGCGGAAGAAAGGGATGCACTCTTCTGAGTTCCTGCCAAAGCGGGGGTCGTTCCTGGGAATCTGTTCAGATGACAAGATGCAGTTAGCATGTGTGTGTTTTAGACGTATTCATGTCTTTTTCTTTTGTAATGTGACGACACTGACCTGAATGGGGAAGCAGGGCTCTGTACGTTCACAGCTCTTCTCACAGTCAATACCCGTATTGAATGAACGGATGACAGGAGAGTGAGGAGTGAAGGTCATGTCGTGGTCAGTCCACTGGCCAAATATTGTCACCATGTGAGTGTAGAGTGGGTCGCTCTCCACATCAGAGTTTTCTGTTCGCAGAATTCTGTTGGACACTTCCCGTACCTGAAGACAGGATGTAGACAATGAGCATATATTATCTATACAAAAGGTACCTTAAAGGGAAATTTGAGATTTGTCTCAAATCATAACATGGCAAACTCGAGCCCAACAGGCAACAACAGCTGTCAGTGTGTCAGTGTGTTGACTTGACTATGACTTGCCCCAAACTGCATGTGGTTATCATAAAGTGGGCATGTCTTTAAAGGGGAGACTCATGGGTACCCATAGAACCCATTTACATTCACATATCTTGAGGTCAGAGGTCAAGGGACCCCTTTGAAAATGGACATGACAATTTTTCCTCGCCAAAATAATACTGTATATATACTGTATATCTATATAGTACCAAAGGAAGAAGACGTCTGTTGACTCTTCGCTTAGGGTCCCAGCCTTTGGGCAGAGAGATTCTATCCTGGTACTCAGCAGGGAGCCAGCGGGTGAAAGGTGTGTTGGAGGATCCCCAGAGATTGTTGTTTCTAGACAAAGAAATAAGAATTTAATAATTTATTCAATTAATTATTACATTCTCTTTGTCTCGCATACTGGCAATTACTGTCTACTCCCATTTGTAACAAACAGACAGAGAAGTGGGAGGAAAGTCTTTGGCAAGATTAACTTTGGCCCCGGGGTAAACAAATCAAGCAGCCAGTTAGCTGTGGACATATTTGTCACTTGTTCTTTTCCTTCACCTGTCAATCTCAAAGTTGCTACTTAGCAGCTGCCTCACCTGTTGTTGCAGACGCTGCTTGCAGTGCGAAACTTGTTTAAGTTAGGAGTGGTCTTGCAGGAAGGGAGACGATGTCGGGGAGTGCAGCCTGTCAGATCAGCAATGACCTGCAGATCCTCCTCAGAGATCAGATCTAATCAACAGAGACAGGAAGTAGAAAAATTAACAAAGCTGTGACTTGCAGCCACCTCTATGCAAAATTAAAAGAACCTATTTCGGATACATACCTGTCGCATTGATGGAGCGTTTTTGACGTCCATGTGAAGACCTCTTGATTAGTTTAATGGCATTATCCATATAGTCAGCAGCACGCACGGCAGTACGGGTTAGCCCAACAGGCTGCTTCAACAACCGCAGGATGTCTGAAGGACTCACTGCATTCCTCCTCACACGATCAACGCTCCTGTGTTGCGTGGAAAGATTTGCATGCATGATTTGAATGCAGGCCTATATTATATCGTCACATTTATTTTTCTATCACTGCAGAACTTGTGCAGCAGTTCAGCAGGTTTGGTCACTCACTCTCTTCTGGAGTACTCATAAGCTGAGTCCACTGTGGCCTTGGCTTCAATCACGGCTCTTTCGATGATACTTCTGCTCAATCTTGGTTCTGAAAGCACATAACATCTTTCAGTTAGTCTGCTTTCTGCTGTCGTAAACACAATCCAGTCACCTTTCGCCGTGGTTTCTTTATTTTCTCATTCTCTGTTAATATTGATGTTTTTTTAAGTAGGTTACTGAAGCTACAATGCAGGTTTCTTTCAGGTGCACAATATCAATTTAGTAATTACAGCAAAAAACTATCGTGTTCATCGGTGACCTTCTGTATTTAGCTTTGATCAAAAATGGCAAAATAAGCTGTAGAAAGAGGCTTTTTATACACATTTATAATGACTGTATTTATTTAACTCAGTGTGATCGAGGTATTACTCACCAGCATTCACGTGGTTTTGTAAACACAGGTAAAGACCCGCTGCTATCAGGCACAAAAAGCTCTTCATCTCTGAAAAAGACAGACATATTCCTGTTAAATACACGCCGATCAACTGATAAAATACTGAATATACAAGAGAGCATGGTTGACTGAAGTACATCTGCTATTCGTAAGCGTGAAGAAAAACTATACAAAAGTTAAAAAGTTAGGCAAGAAGAAGCTTGACCGCTGTACCTGGGATGTTTTGGAAGTCCCACTCTGATCCTCCAGCTGCAGTCAGGAGTCGGTGTCTCAAACTAAATTTTGTTGGTGTATATATACACAGGTTAGAGTGGCAGGAAACACCCATTTGCCACGCCTGAGGCATCATTGTTTGATCAGGTTCCAAAAAATTACGTGTGGTTGAACAGGAAACTGTTACAGCATGAAACCATCTCTAAAATAATGAACCCAACAGCAATACAAAAACACTAACACTGGTCAGAACATTGGTCAAACCTCAGCCCAGTATTTCACCAAGCGCTATATTGACTCCCACTGACTTCTTGTGTGTTCTGAATGCTAATCATACACATTATTAAGTTAAAAGCACAACTGACAAATAGCGAGTTATGAAAAAATGCACAAATGCAAACAGAGCCTAGTTCAGAAGAATTATCTGGGTGAAACACCCCTGAAATGATTGGATGCATTGGATGTTTCTGAACCAAAAATAAGTTTCATATCATTCTCGTATCACGCTTGCAGAAACGCAATGCCAAGTGTTTAACGTTGTGAAACGATTGGTTAGGTTTAGGCAACAAAACTACTTGGTTAATGTAAAAAAAAAGCCTGTGTTGTTTTTCTTTACTGCTGATGAAGACAGTTAGGACCGAATATGAGGAAACAAACATTAAAAAAGAAACCATCTCCAAATCTTATTAGATATGTGTTAGCTATAATTAGGCCTATTAATTGAGAGAAATTTCCAGTTTAACAAAAGAGGCCAAAATAATGATGAATGTGTGACAAACATGTGGACTGGCAGAGTCCAAATATAGGTCGAAACAAACGCATGCGACAACAATAATGGAAATTACCACCAGCAGCACACAGTAGTCATGTTCAGAGATTATGAGATTACATAACAGCCTTCATGGCTGAAATAGTACAACACATAATGCCAAAACCATCTCCAAATCTTATTATATATTTATTTATTTACTAATTAGGCCTATTCATTGAGAAAGTAGGCATGAAACAGGTTTTGAATCATTTAGCCACAATAATAAAGGCTTTTTTTAAACTTTTATACCTACAGTATTTACTAAATCAGTGTGCCTTGATTTCTTTTTCTCTCTTGTGAACATTGTTGCTTTGTGTTGTATCACTGTCAGATTCAATGATATAAGTTGTTTTTTGGCATGTTAACCTTCTGGTCTCTTACCATAATGTCTTCGTGACAGTTGTGGATGTTAATTACCAATCCACTTCCTCAAACAAGAAGTAGGGCAAATTCTTCACCACTTTATTACATAATTATTATTTCATTGGTCTGTTGAATTTGCCAGCTACAATTAGCCTAGATGCATACCAGGCAGTCTCGGTGAATCACTAAGTGGCTTTTAAAGTTTGGCATCTTTTATTTCCTCATGCTTCTACTATCTGCCAGTCCATTCCCGTCAGTCTAATACCGAAAAAGACCCTGACACGCAAACTATTCCCGGCTGTTAGGCCTGCTATGCTTCCTTTAGATAGATAGTTAGAGGTTAGATACTTTTTAAGAAACGAAATCATCTTCCTTGTTATTTTAAATGGGAGTTTGTCTGTCACAGAACCAGGCTGGTTTCATACACTGTTCGCAGCTATATATACGAAAAGTAATGTACTGTAATTCGTATATATCCCACAAAATCAATTTGTGTGTAATTAACATAATCGTGGACCAGGAAACATAAAGAGCGGTAAACGCTGTGTAGGGAGGAGGTTGGGGTAGATGAGTGACTCAAAAAATACCAGACTTTTTCCCAGAACACCCGCGTTCGTGTTCCGTGTGAAACCAGAAGTACACGTTGATTTATTTGTCGCATAACTGACATACTTAAGTAACGTCACTTCCGGAGTCAATTGAACCCAAACCACGATCTTTTCCTGATCCTAAACAAGTAGAAGTCAACGTTTATTTTCGAAAATACTGTATGCATGTAACGAGCAAAAATTGACACGTGTTGCAGCATTTTTGTTGGAAAACGAACGAAAAAGGAGGAATAACTTTTTCACATGATATCATACAAACCGTGGTATAAGAATACGTTGACAGGAGATATGTTACCAGCTTATCAAGACTCTCTGCTCTCTGACAAAGCCACAACATGGTCCAACTTACAGTTAGTTTACTAAACAGTGCAACTAGTTCTCATCCCAACTCGTCACAAACTGCCGCCCCTTGGCGTCACTCTAAGTTTAGGCAACAAAACCACTTAGTCAGGTTTAGGAAGAAACTACATGGTTGGACTTAAAATGACTAGGGGTCTCCTGGATGAAAGTGTTTGGTGTTTGTTGGACCCATCCACCATCCACTACCCCTCACACCCACCCTATGTGTGTCTTTTTGCTCTGAGTGATTGCTGTTCAAACGGGATGCAGAGGATGGATTGATCTTAATGGAAAGTCCGGTGTGTCTCATACAGATACTTTGTGCAGCAGTTTCACGCTGATGGCCGAGACAAAGCCTCGGTATTTGACCGAGAACAGAATGAACAGTAAAAGTTCCTAAGCTCAGCTAAGGACAACTGTGGGAGTTGATACCACTTAGTTTTATCGATCTTCTCTGTCCGCAACAAAACAAATATTTCCCTGAATGTTGAACTATTCCTTTAATCAACATGATTCGCATTTAATATGAGAAACAATAATCTTTCAGAAACATAAAGCATTTGTGTTGCATTTTCCTCAACGGATCATCAGTTTGTAGATTATGTAATTAATTATAAACACATGGTGTGTAAAATGAAATCCAGTCTGGCTATTAATAGTGACTGCCAGGTTGAAACAAAAATAAATAAATAAAAACAAACATCCTTTACTTCAGGTAACAAAAGTTAATAAATGCATCACTGCACATACCTAAACACATGGAGTTTACGAGAAGGAAAAAAAAAATTCCAAGCAGTGCTCAAACGTCATATGCCGTGCCAGAAAAGGTATTTTCCATTTCAGCAGTGAAGGATGATTGACAGCTCATAAACCACATCATGTATCATAGGCCAGTAATTTGTAATTGTTCAGCACACCGAACAGGCACTGCACTAGTAATATTTAAATTTACAAAAAATATAAAAATACAATAAGTTAAAACAAACATTTGGAGGAAAAAAACTCAATAAAAGACATTTAAAGCTGAAGTCTGTTTTAGGTTTACTCTCTAGGATGTCAACATTTTCACCTTTACATCCTTGAGCAGGCTTGTCAAACTGCTCGGAGCTAAAAGAGCTAAAACCTGTGTCTTGGTGAACAGCAGCCGGGTGCTGTGACTTGTTACCATGAGCTTGCCGGACATAGTTACAGCATGTAAACCAGAATTCATTGTTGTAACATATCTGTGTTATTGATCTTCTCATCTAACTCTTGGCAGGAAAAATGAATAAGCCTATTTCCCAAAATGTTAGAATATTATTTAAAAATACTGCCAGCCGTTTCCCAAACCTACTGCCAAATCTGCAGCTGGATTCCATTCATTTCAACACACAAAGAAAACCGATTTTCAGTGACTTGAAAAATGTGTGATACAAGCCACCGTGACAAAGTCAGAATGTCCTTGAAAGCAAATTCAAAAACAGTTTCCATATAGTAACTGTATTATCCTTTGTGAGTAATAATAACACAACAAATTATATAAAGGCAATTAACACTTCACTTTAAAGGTTGTCAAGTTACTTTCAAGCCTTTGGCTTATCGTGTAAAGGAAAAATAAATATATGCAGTTTGAAGATATCAGACTAACACCTGCAAATCCACCAGTGTGGTCTTTTTAATGAGTTCATCTGGGTTGACACAGCTGAATGTGAGCAGCTGATCTTCAACAGTGGTGTAATGTAACAAAGTCAGAATACTTTATTACAGTATTTAAGTGTTTTTTGAGAGTATTTGTGCTTTTTAGTTTTGTTTTTTTTCTGTCAACTTTCACTTCTACTCCACTACATTTCCAAAATAAAATGTGTACTTTTACTCCGATACATTTGTCAGATCATCATGCTACTTCCATTTTAATGTGGTCTACATGTTTAGAGGAATAAACTTCATAACTTTCAGCAGCATTTACTTGTACGTTTACTTTCAATACTTAAGTATTGCAATTTTCTGATATCAAATGCACTTAAGTACAGTAAATATCAGTCAGTCAAATTCTAATAGGTGACTTGAACTTCTACTAAAGTCATATTCTGGATAGATATGTACTTTTATTCAAGTGTGGCATTCAGGTATTTCATCCACCACGTGGATTCATGTGAGAGTATATCTAAAAGTTGACGGGCGAAAAAGTCAGCCTTAAGAAAGTACACTAAAATGAAGAAATTGTTTGCCGAACAGGCCTCAAATACGGCAAAATATGTGACTCTATAGGAGCACTAATGACTGAACGGACTCGTATTTGATGGCCGTGTTCTCTCAAAAATAAGAGCAAGTAATCATCTGCAACGCCAGGATAATTGTGAGCCAGGACATATATTGTACTCACAATATGTTCCATATTCACGGTGTTCTAGGCCATAATAACTAAATTAGAAGAAATGCCAAGGCTTATGTTATATTATAAAAGCTTCTAAGGAGGTAGAAAATCCATGCATTTTGAGGATATTCAGAGTGGCTCTGACATTTCTGTATTTGCCCACCGGGCAGGATAGTTGTGCCACAGTCTGATGCCCTGCAGCTATTCCAGGGAGAAGGGTGTTAAGAAGTAGCCTTAACAATTATTGATTATTACTGCAATTCAATTTTCATAATATTCACTAAGTGCAGTGAGACTGTGTTGCATTATGTGGATAGATTTGTTAAAGAAAAACACTATGACTAAATAAATAAAAACATGCTAGATTTTGATAATATTGTTGGATATTGGTTGTTTTAGAAGAGGTTTTAATACTTAAAAAAGATCAAATCAGTACTTTATAGTGCCACAGAGGAAGATGAGAGCTCAGAGAGGAACTACAGTATGGGGGGGAAAAGCTGTTTTTATATATAAAATGTTGTTTAAATATACTTTGGAGTTGTAGGTATTTATTGGTTGGTTAAAATTATTATCAACTAACCATCATTTTTATTCCTACATGGTGAATGTTAACCAAACTAAACAGTAAACACTGCTCACACATTTGGAGCTCACATAAGCAAAATGGCATACTTCAAGTATATATAAAGCATATCATAAATCATGCTTTCTAAACACATTTTCTAATAATTCATAGTTTAAAGATCATGCAGATAAAAATTGTAAGAGCTCAAGCAATGACACACAGTACGATCAATATGATTATTATTATATATGATCTTTATTATACATATTATTTACACTGAGTCATAGTTATTCGAATAGAACTTATTTATTACACTTTCTGTAAGGTGATGTAAATCTTAAACTCTTAAGACAAACAAAACCATATTCCACATATTTGTTTTTGAAAAATACACACCATGTAATGTACATTACTGTATTTACAATTAATCAGATATGTCATTTACAACAAAAATAAGAAAATAAGAAAATATCACATTTCAACTGATAGCTGGCACTCATATCAATCACGTTCATTTCCAGTAGTTGATCTATTTCGTATAATTTATTTATTTATTTAAAAAGGATCCCCGTTAGCTGATACCAATGGCACCAGTTAGTCTTCCTGGGGTCCGAAATCAAGTACATTATGATGATCATATACATACTATATACAAAAGTCTCATCTTACACAGTAAAATCAGACGCCCTGAGATGTAGCTGTCTTTTGTCAGACCGCTGTAGTGAGGATTACTAATGAACAATCTCCTTCCAGGGACTGAGGTCAAACTCCGGGATTTTGCTACATTTAGTGTAACCGGATCGTCTGGGCCGGTACTGGAAGGGCTGGGCTGGTACCTCAGTGATACCGGTGTTGTCACAGATGATGCGGGCGAGTGAGGTCTGTTTCAGGGAGTACCTCTGGTCCTTAGTGAAGACTCCCTTGTTCTCCCACCAAAATCTGAAATTGACAGTTTGTTCATGTTTGAAAGTGCGACTAACACAGCTATCTCCACATCTTCAGTACATGTTTAGTTCAGTGCTTACCGGTCTCCTTGGCGGACCTTCTGGAACTGGGTGGCGATCAAGCATGCAAACAGGGGTCCCACTCTTCCTCCAGGGACAAACGGTTCAGCCACTCCTCCCAGCCACACATCGATGTTGTCAGGTTTGCGGTAGAGAGAAATCAGTTCCTTGGCCAGCTTTCTGTTTTTCAGCACTTTTGACAGCTCCCGACGATTTCGTGGCTGTGACAGCCCACAGAACTTCCGCCATTCGTTGTAGCCTGAGAAGGGACACAAAGGGAGAAAATATAGCCATGTTTAAGATAACGTATGATCGGTAATGCCTGGAAAGGCTCAGATGCAGACAAAATCAATAGAAAGACTAAATGAGAGTAGTACCAGGGAGTCCATGGTCTCTGCCTCTCTGCAGGTTGAGGGAGGCCAGGTCCAGTGCCAACTGGCTGGAGAATTGAAACAGTCTCTCCCTCAGCTCATCAGACAACATGTTATCCTGCGTGTTCAGCTTGGCCTTACTACCCACCAGGCCCCTGATGATTGGGTCCACACCACCTGAAGAATACAAGGGAAGACATTTTAAGTGTTAACTACTGCAGGCTGTTCTCATACACCGTTCATGTATAAGACCGGGGAACGTCGCGTATGGAAGCGGTCAGGGTGGATTGGTGGGACCAAAAATATGGCACTTTTGCCCAGGAGACCAGTACAGTTTTTACAGTTTGGTACCAACAGTCCATTGTAAGTAGACAATTGTCTGCTTGCATAGCACACTATAGCAGCCAATGCTCCTACATCAGTATTATTGCAATAAACCCTCCAGCCATCAGTGGCAGCACTGACTGCTGAGCAGCGCTCCTGTCAGGAAGCAAGTAAGAAATGATTCACCCTACTGAAATCACCTGCACTCAGTTGGACTAAGTCATGCATTCTCTCCTGTCTGATGTTCATCTTTCCTCTAGTGATTTAATATTTCCAATTAAGATGAATACTAACAAGTTAACGATCTTGGCCATACCTTCAAAGGTGATCCTCCAGGGTGTGAAGAAGGCTTTGTGCAGCAGTGGGCTGGGGTAATCCCGGTGCTCCTGGTACTGCTCATTGAGACGAAACATGAAAGGCTGAACCATCAGGTGGGCGAATCTGTAGGCAGCCGTAGCGAACACATTGGCGATCCTGGGATCCACGTTTTCATCATAACCAGGGTAGGTGGACAGATGACTGGTAATGAAGTCCGGACCAACAATGTGAAGTAAGTAGTCTCTGTAAGTCAGAACCTATAAGAGACAAAAAAGTTTAGTTACCTAAACAATTCAAGGACATACCATCCATCCCTTAAATCATGAATGCAAAATTTCCCCTCTCTAACCTGCGAATATCCTCCCATGATCTTGCGCGATTCCTGGTAGAGTGTCTCTCCGTCCCAGTGAGGGTTGAGTTTGGCCAGAGCACGTGCCAGACGGTTGTGCTCACGCATGAACAGTGTGTGAACAGCGGTCAGACCAATGTGCTCGTTGGTGCGCTCGTCACCTGGGGGACAAAGCAGACGGCTGCTTTTAATAACCACAATTATGGGTTGACTTACCTCAGCTGCGTTAACCATGACAACCACAATGTGTCATACTTGAGATCGAGTTATTGGTATTGTATTCTACATACTGTTGTACATATTATGTAAAAAGCATCCTACATCAGTGTTTTTGCTGCCACTCACCAGCCACAAAGCAGGGCACCTCCACTGCATTAACGTCTTTAGTAATGCGGGCTCGGTTGGCACATATGCTGGAAGCCATGGGGGCGAAGGGCAGGAGCTCGCGGCCGTTGTCTTCGTACTGAGAGTTGACCCTCAGCAGGCCCTTATCTGAGGTGAGGTTGCGTAGGAAACGAGCTTTGACATCGTCTGCACCGTACACCTGACCTGCGTCGATGAAAGCTGTGAGAGAGTTCATCTGCTGACGGACGGTGCTTGCACCAAAGACGTGGCCTGTGTTGCCAGAACCACAAGCTGCTGATGAGCGGAAGAAAGGGATGCACTCTTCTGAGTTCCTGCCAAAGCGGGGATCGTTCCTGGGAATCTGTTCAGATGACAAGATGCAGTTAGCATGTGTGTGTTTTAGACGTATTCATGTCTTTTTCTTGTGTAATGCGACGACACTGACCTGAATGGGGAAGCAGGGCTCTGTACGTTCACAGCTCTTCTCACAGTCAATACCCGTATTGAATGAACGGATGACAGGAGAGTGAGGAGTGAAGGTCATGTCGTGGTCAGTCCACTGGCCGAATATTGTCACCATGTGAGTGTAGAGTGGGTCGCTCTCCACATCAGAGTTTTCTGTTCGCAGAATTCTGTTGGACACTTCCCGTACCTGAAGACAGGATGTAGACAATGAGCATATATTATCTATACAAAAGGTACCTTAAAGGGAAATTGGAGATTTGTCTCAAATCATAACATGGCAAACTCGAGCCCAACAGGCAACAACAGCTGTCAGTGTGTCAGTGTGTTGACTTGACTATGACTTGCCCCAAACTGCATGTGATTATCATAAAGTGGGCATGTCTGTAAAGGGGAGACTCGTGGGTACCCATAGAACCCATTTACATTCACATATCTTGAGGTCAGAGGTCAAGGGACCCCTTTAAAAATGGCCTTGACAGTTTTTCCTCGCCAAAATAATACTGTATATATACTGTATATCTATATAGTACCAAAGGAAGAAGACGTCTGTTGACTCTTCGCTTAGGGTCCCAGCCTTTGGGCAGAGAGATTCTATCCTGGTACTCAGCAGGGAGCCAGCGGGTGAAAGGTGTGTTGGAGGATCCCCAGAGAGTGTTGTTTCTAGGAAAGAAATAAGAATTTGATAATTTATTCAATTAATTATTACATTCTCTTTGTCTCGCAGACTGGCAATTACTGTCTACTCCCATTTGTAACAAACAGACAGAGAAGTGGGAGGAAAGTCTTTGGCAAGATTAACTTTGGCCCCGGGGTAAACAAATCAAGCAGCCAGTTAGCTGTGGACATATTTGTCACTTGTTCTTTTCCTTCACCTGTCAATCTCAAAGTTGCTACTTAGCAGCTGCCTCACCTGTTGTTGCAGACGCTGCTTGCAGTGCGAAACTTGTTTAAGTTAGGAGTGGTCTTGCAGGAAGGGAGACGATGTCGGGGAGTGCAGCCTGTCAGATCAGCAATGACCTGCAGATCCTCCTCAGAGATCAGATCTAATCAACAGAGACAGGAAGTAGAAAAATTAACAAAGCTGTGACTTGCAGCCACCTCTATGCAAAATTAAAAGAACCTATTTCGGATACACACCTGTGGCATTGATGGAGCGTTTTTGACGTCCATGTGAAGACCTCTTGATTAGTTTAATGGCATTATCCATATAGTCAGCAGCACGCACGGCAGTACGGGTTAGCCCAACAGGCTGCTTCAACAACCGCAGGATGTCTGAAGGACTCACTGCATTCCTCCTCACACGATCAACGCTCCTGTGTTGCGTGGAAAGATTTGCATGCATGATTTGAATGCAGGCCTATATTATATCGTCACATTTATTTTTCTATCACTGCAGAACTTGTGCAGCAGTTCAGCAGGTTTGGTCACTCACTCTCTTCTGGAGTACTCATAAGCTGAGTCCACTGTGGCCTTGGCTTCAATCACGGCTCTTTCGATGATACTTCTGCTCAATCTTGGTTCTGAAAGCACATAACATCTTTCAGTTAGTCTGCTTTCTGCTGTCGTAAACACAATCCAGTCACCTTTCTCCGTGGTTTCTTTATTTTCTCATTCTCTGTTAATATTGATGTTTTTTTAAGTAGGTTACTGAAGCTACAATGCAGGTTTCTTTCAGGTGCACAATATCAATTTAGTAATTACAGCAAAAAACTATCGTGTTCATCGGTGACCTTCTGTATTTAGCTTTGATCAAAAATGGCAAAATAAGCTGTAGAAAGAGGCTTTTTATACACATTTATAATGACTGTATTTATTTAACTCAGTGTGATCGAGGTATTACTCACCAGCATTCACGTGGTTTTGTAAACACAGGTAAAGACCCGCTGCTATCAGGCACAAAAAGCTCTTCATCTCTGAAAAAGACAGACATATTCCTGTTAAATACACGCCAATCAACTGATAAAATACTGAATATACAGGAGGGCATGGTTGAATGAAGTACATCTGCTATTCGTAAGCGTGAAGAAAAACTATACAAAAGTTAAAAAGTTAGGCAAGAAGAAGCTTGACCGCTGTACCTGGGATGTTTTGGAAGTTCCACTCTGATCCTCCAGCTGCAGTCAGGAGTCGGTGCTTTAAACAGCATTGTCTTGCTGTGTATATATACAGGTTAGAGTGGCAGGAAACACCCATTTGCCACGCCTGAGGCATCATTGTTTGATCAGGTTCCAAAAAATGACGTGTGGTTGAACAGGAAACTGTTACAGCATGAAACCATCTCTAAAATAATGAACCCAACAGCAATACAAAAACACTAACACTGGTCAGAACATTGGTCAAACCTCAGCCCAGTATTTCACCAAGCGCTATATTGACTCCCACTGACTTCTTGTGTGTTCTGAATGCTTATCATACACATTATTAAGTTAAAAGCACAACTGACAAATAGCGAGTTATGAAAAAATGCACAAATGCAAACAGAGCCTAGTTCAGAAGAATTATCTGGGTGAAACACCCCTGAAATGATTGGATGCATTGGACGTTTCTGAACCAAAAATAAGTTTCATATCATTCTCGTATCACGCTTGCAGAAACGCAATGCCAAGTGTTTAACGTTGTGAAACGATTGGTTAGGTTTAGGCAACAAAACTACTTGGTTAATGTAAAAAAAAAGCCTGTGTTGTTTTTCTTTACTGCTGATGAAGACAGATAGGACCGAATATGAGGAAACAAACATTAAAAAAGAAACCATCTCCAAATCTTATTAGATATGTGTTAGCTATAATTAGGCCTATTAATTGAGAGAAATTTCCAGTTTAACAAAAGAGGCCAAAATAATGATGAATGTGTGACAAACATGTGGACTGGCAGAGTCCAAATATAGGTCGAAACAAACGCATGCGACAACAATAATGGAAATTACCACCAGCAGCACACAGTAGTCATGTTCAGAGATTATGAGATTACATAACAGCCTTCATGGCTGAAATAGTACAACACATAATGCCAAAACCATCTCCAAATCTTATTATATATTTATTTATTTACTAATTAGGCCTATTCATTGAGAAAGTAGGCATGAAACAGGTTTTGAATCATTTAGCCACAATAATAAAGGCTTTTTTTAAACTTTTATACCTACAGTATTTACTAAATCAGTGTGCCTTGATTTCTTTTTCTCTCTTGTGAACATTGTTGCTTTGTGTTGTATCACTGTCAGATTCAATGATATAAGTTGTTTTTTGGCATGTTAACCTTCTGGTCTCTTACCATAATGTCTTCGTGACAGTTGTGGATGTTAATTACCAATCCACTTCATCAAACAAGAAGTAGGGCAAATTCTTCACCACTTTATTACATAATTATTATTTCATTGGTCTGTTGAATTTGCCAGCTACAATTAGCCTAGATGCATACCAGGCAGTCTCGGTGAATCACTAAGTGGCTTTTAAAGTTTGGCATCTTTTATTTCCTCATGCTTCTACTATCTGCCAGTCCATTCCCGTCAGTCTAATACCGAAAAAGACCCTGACACGCAAACTATTCCCGGCTGTTAGGCCTGCTATGCTTCCTTTAGATAGATAGTTAGAGGTTAGATACTTTTTAAGAAACGAAATCATCTTCCTTGTTATTTTAAATGGGAGTTTGTCTGTCACAGAACCAGGCTGGTTTCATACACTGTTCACAGCTATATATACGAAAAGTAATGTACTGTAATTCGTATATATCCCACAAAATCAATTTGTGTGTAATTAACATAATCGTGGACCAGGAAACATAAAGAGCGGTAAACGCTGTGTAGGGAGGAGGTTGGGGTGGATGGGTGACTCAAAAAATACCAGACTTTTTCCCAGAACACCCGCGTTTGTGTCCCGTGTGAAACCAGAAGTACACGTTGATTTATTTGTCGCATAACTGACATACTTAAGTAGCGTCACTTCCGGAGTCAATTGAACCCAAACCACGATCTTTTCCTGATCCTAAACAAGTAGAAGTCAACGTTTATTTTCGAAAATACTGTATGCATGTAACGAGCAAAAATTGACACGTGTTGCAGCATTTTTGTTGGAAAACGAACGAAAAAGGAGGAATAACTTTTTCACATGATATCATACGAACCGTGGTATGAGAATACGTTGACAGGAGTTATGTTACCAGCTTATGAAGACTCTCTGCTGTCTGACAAAGCCACAACATGGTCCAACTTACAGTTAGTTTACTAAACAGTGCAACACGTTCTTATCCCAACTCGTCACATACTGACGCCCCTGGGCGTCACTCTAAGTTTAGGCAACAAAACCACTTAGTCAGGTTTAGGAAGAAACTACATGGTTGGACTTAAAATGACTAGGGGTCTACTGGATGAAAGTGTTGGTGTTTGTTGGACCCATCCACCATCCACCACCCCTCACACCCAGCCTATGTGCGTCTTTTTGCTCTAAACTACGTCATCACACTCCCTGCGCATTTTCTCTGAGTGATTGCTGTTCAAATGGGATGCAGAGGATGGATTGATCTCAATGGAAAGTCCGGTGTGTCTCATACAGATACTTTGTACAGCAGTTTCACGCTGATGGCCGAGACAAAGCCTCGGTATTTAACCGAGAACAGGCTGAACAGTAAAAGTTCCTAAACTAAGCTAAGGACAACTGTGGGAGTTGATACCACTTAGTTTTATCGATCTTCTCTGTCCGCAACAAAACAAATATTTCCCTGAATGTTAAACTATTCCTTTAATCAACATGATTCACATTTAATATGAGAAACAATAATCTTTCAGAAACATAAAGCATTTGTGTTGCATTTTCCTCAACGGATCATCAGTTTGTAGATTATATAATTAATTATAAACACAGGGTGTGTAAGATGAAATCCAGTCTGGCTATTAATAGTGACTGCCAGGTTGAAACAAAAATAAATAAATAAAAACAAACTTCCTTTTTCTTCAGATAACAAAAGCATTAATAAATGCATCACTGCACATAATTGTTCAGCACATCGAACAGGCACTGCACTAGTAATATTAAAATTTACAAAAAATATAAAAATACAATTAGTTAAAACAAACATTTGGAGGAAAAAAACTCAATAAAAGACATTTAAAGCTGAAGTCTGTTTTAGGTTTACTCTCTAAGATGTCAACATTTTCACCTTTACATCCTTGAGCAGGCTGGTCAAACTGCTCGGAGCTAAAAGAGCTAAAACCTGCTTTAAGTAAGAGTTCTCAAGAGCTAACTGCAGAGAACTTGAGTGGCCTTCGGTCATACATTAAAACATGTGGTTTAATAACATTGTGCAAAACATGTAGTGCTTTAAAAATTTCCGAAATTACTTATCAAAAATCAATGCAAAATCTAATATGCAGCTTCAATGATGTGTGTTCTCTGCACTCTGAGCTTTGGATGAACTGTAACTTTTATGGGACCAGATATAGGGAGCACTATTTATATTGTGCCATGGGTCATATGTTGTTCGTAAAACATCTACAACAAGTAGATAAATATTGTGAGTGCTGTCTTTTAGCATACATTTTTATTTATTTATCTATTTATTCATTCATGTATTAATTAATGTATTTATTCATGTATTTCTTATTATTATTAACATTATTCATAGCAAGGTGAGGTTATTTGTATAAGACCTGCTTTCCAAATATCACATTTAAAATAGATTAAAGATTGAATAGTTGAAGAAATTTGTGAATGTTTCAGGCTGAACTGCAAAAAACAGCAGACCATTATCTGATTTTACACGTAGTTTGCTTGATAGATTCCTAGTGTCCTTCACCAACTATGAAATAATTCAATACAAGAGCTGTACGTGTGTGATTGCATGTCTAGGAGGATAAAGTTTTAACGCTAATAATAAAGCTGATTCCACCTGTTTCCAGTCTTTATGCTAAGCTAAGCTAAGGAAAACTGTGGGAGTTGATACCACTTAGTGTTATCGATCTTCTTCTTCCGCACCCAACAAATATTTCCCTAAATGTTGAACTATTCCTTTAATTAACATGATTCACATTTAATATGAGAAACAATAATCTTTCAGGAACATAAAGCATTTTGCTCAACGGATCATCAGTTTATAGATTATGTAATTAATTATAAACACAGGGTGTGTAAAATGAAATCCAGTCTGGCTATTAATAGTGACTGCCAGGTTGAAACAAAAATAAATAAATAAATAAAAACAAACTTCCTTTTTCTTCAGATAACAAAAGCATTAATAAATGCATCACTGCACATAAGTAAACACATGGAGTTCTCGAGAAGGAAAAAAAAACTTCCCAGCAGTGCTCAAACGTCATATGCCGTGCCAAGTATTTTCCATTTCAGCAGTGAAGGATGATTGACAGCTCATAAACCACACGGTGTATCATAGGCCTGTAATTTGTAATTGTTCAGCACACCGAACAGGCACTGCACTAGTAATATTAAAATTTCCAAAAAATATAAAAATACAATAAGTTAAAACAAACATTTGGAGGAAAAAAAACTCAATAAAAGACATTTAAAGCTGAAGTCTGTTTTAGGTTTACTCTATAAGATGTCAACATTTTCACCTTTACATCCTTGAGCAGGCTTGTCAAACTGCTCGGAGCTAAAAGAGCTAAAACCTGTGTCTTGGTGAACAGCAGCCGGGTGCTGTGACTTTTCACCATGAGCTTGCCGGTCATAGTTACAGCATGTAAACCAGAATTCATTGTTGTAACATATCTGTGTTATTGATCTTCTCATTTAACTCTTGGCAAGAAAAATAAATAAGCCTATTTCCCAAAATATTAAACTATAATTAAAAATACTGCCAGCCGTTTCCCAAACCTACTGCCAAATCTGCAGCTGTATTCCATTCATTTCAACACACAAAGAAAACCGATTTTCAGTGACTTGAAAAATGTGTGATACAAGCCACTGTGACAAAGTCAGAACGTCCTTGAAAGCACATTCAAAAACAGTTTCCATATAGCAACTGCATTATCCTGTGTGAGTAATAATAACACAACAAATTATATAAAGGCAATTAACACTTCACTTTAAAGGTTGTCAAGTTACTTTCAAGCCTTTGGCTTATCGTGTAAAGGAAAAATAAATATATGCATTTTTGAAGATATCAGACAAACACCTGCAAATCCACCAGTGTGGTCTTTTTAATGAGTTCATCTGGGTTGACACAGCTGAATGTGAGCAGCTGATCTTCAACAGTGGTGTAATGTAACAAAGTCAGAATACTTTATTACAGTATTTAAGTATTTTTTGAGAGTATTTGTGCTTTTTAGTTTGTTTTTTTTCTGTCAACTTTCACTTCTACTCCACTACATTTCCAAAATAAAATGTGTACTTTTACTCCGATACATTTCCCCTAAGCATCTTCGTTACTGGTTGCTATTGCAAGCAAACAGTGGTCCAAGCAAGCAGTGCAAGTTATATCATTCACGTGATGCGCAAGTGCAAACAAAGTGCTCTCAAATCCGTAGTTAAGTTGCGATTTCCACTCAAATCCAGGCAGGTTGCATGTCAGATCATCATGCTACTTCCATTTTAATGTGGTCTACATGTTTAGAGGAATAAACTTCATAACTTTCAGCAGCATTTACTTGTACGTTTACTTTCAATACTTAAGTATTGTAATTTTCTGATATCAAATGCACTTAAGTACAGTAAATATCAGTCAGTCAAATTCTAATAGGTGACTTGAACTTCTACTAAAGTCATATTCTGGTTAGATATGTACTTTTACTCATGTGTGGCATTCAGGTATTTCATCCACCACGTGGATTCATGTGAGAGTATGTCTAAAAGTTGACGGGCGAAAAAGTCAGCCTTGAGAAAGTACACTAAAATGAAGAAATTGTTTGCCGAACAGGCCTCAAATACGGCAAAATATGTGACTATATAGGAGCACTAATGACTGAAAAGACTATTTGATGGCCGTGTTCTCTCGAAAATAAGAGCAAGTAATCATCTGCAATGCCAGGATAATTGTGAGCCAGGACATATATTGTACTCACAATATGTTCCATATTCACGGTGTTCTAGGCCATAATAACTAAATTAGAAGAAATTCCAAGGCTTATGTTATATTATAAAAGCTTCTAAGGAGGTATAAAATCCATGCATTTTGAGGATATTCAGAGTGGCTCTGACATTTCTGTATTTGCCCACCAGGCAGGATAGTTGTGCCGCAGTCTGATGCCCTGCAGCTATTCCAGGGAGAAGGGTGTTAAGAAGTAGCCTTAACAATTATTGATTATTACTGCAATTCAATTTTCATAATATTCACGAAGTGCAGTGAGACTGTGTTGGAATAGGTGGATAGATTTGTTATAGAATAAACACAAAAAAATCATAAAAACATGCTATATTTTGATAATTAATCAATTAATTTTGATTATTACTGCAATTCAATTTTCATAATATTCACTAAGTGCAGTGAGACTGTGTTGCATTATGTGGATAGATTCGTTAAAGAAAGACACTATGACTAAATAAATAAAAACATGCTAGATTTTGATAATATTGTTGGATATTGGTTGTTTTAGAAGAGGTTTTAATACTTAAAAAAGATCAAATCAGTACTTTATAGTGCCACAGAGGAAGATGAGAGCTCAGAGAGGAACTACAGTATGAGGGGGAAAAGCTGTTTTTATATATAAAATGTTGTTTAAATATACTTTGGAGTTGTAGGTATTTATTGGTTGGTTAAAATTATTATCAACTAACCATCATTTTTATTCCTACATGGTGAATGTTAACCAAACTAAACAGCAAACACTGCTCACACATTTGGAGCTCACATAAGCAAAATGGCATACTTCAAGTATATATAAAGCATATCATAAATCATGCTTTCTAAACACATTTTCTAATAATTCATAGTTTAAAGATCATGCAGATAAAAATTGTAAGAGCTCAAGCAATGACACACAGTACGATCAATATGATTATTATTATATATGATCTTTATTATACATATTATTTACACTGAGTCATAGTTATTCGAATAGAACTTATTTATTACACTTTCTGTAAGGTGATGTAAATCTTAAACTCTTAAGACAAACAAAACCATATTCCACATATTTGTTTTTGAAAAATACACACCATGTAATGTACATTACTGTATTTACAATTAATCAGATATGTCACAGTCATTTACAACAAAAATAAGAAAATAAGAAAATATCACATTTCAACTGATAGCTGGCACTCATATCAATCACGTTCATTTCTAGTAGTTGATCTATTTCGTATGATTTATTTATTTATTTAAAAAGGATCCCCGTTAGCTGATACCAATGGCACCAGTTAGTCTTCCTGGGGTCCGAAATCAAGTACATTATGATGATCATATACATACTATATACAAAAGTCTCATCTTACACAGTAAAATCAGACGCCCTGAGATGTAGCTGTCTTTTGTCAGACCGCTGTAGTGAGGATTTCTAATGAACAATCTCCCTCCAGGGACTGAGGTCAAAGGCCGGGATTTTGCTACATTTAGTGTAACCGTACCGTCTGGGCCGGTACTGGAAGGGCTGGGCTGGTACCTCAGTGATACCGGTGTTGTCACAGATGATGCGGGTGAGTGAGGTCTGTTTCAGGGAGTACCTCTGGTCCTTAGTGAAGACTCCCTTGTTCTCCCACCAAAATCTGAAATTGACAGTTTGTTCATGTTTGAAAGTTCGACTAACACAGCTATCTCCACATCTTCAGTACATGTTTAGTTCAGTGCTTACCGGTCTCCTTGGCGGACCTTCTGGAACTGGGTGGCGATCAAGCATGCAAACAGGGGTCCCACTCTTCCTCCAGGGACAAACGGCTCAGCCACTCCTCCCAGCCACACATCGATGTTGTCAGGTTTGCGGTAGAGAGAAATCAGTTCCTTGGCCAGCTTTCTGTTTTTCAGCACTTTTGACAGCTCTCGACGATTTCGTGGCTGTGACAGCCCACAGAACTTCCGCCATTCGTTGTATCCTGAAAAGGAACACAAAGGGAGAAAATATAGCCATGTTTAAGATAACGTATGATCGGTAATGCCTGGAAAGGCTCAGATGCAGACAAAATCAATAGAAAGACTAAATGAGAGTAGTACCAGGGAGTCCATGGTCTCTGCCTCTCTGCAGGTTGAGGGAGGCCAGGTCCAGTGCCAACTGGCTGGAGAATTGAAACAGTCTCTCCCTCAGCTCATCAGACAACATGTTATCCTGCGTGTTCAGCTTGGCCTTACTACCCACCAGGCCCCTGATGATTGGGTCCACACCACCTGAAGAATACAAGGGAAGACATTTTAAGTGTTGACTACTGCAGGCTGTTCTCATACACCGTTCATGTATAAGACCGGGGAACGTCGCGTATGGAAGCGGTCAGGGTGGATTGGTGGGACCAAAAATATGTCACTTTTGCCCAGGAGACCAGTACAGTTTTTACAGTTTGGTACCAACAGTCCATTGTAAGTAGACAATTGTCTGCTTGCATAGCACACTATAGCAGCCAATGCTCCTACATCAGTATTATTGCAATAAACCCTCCAGCCATCAGTGGCAGCACTGACTGCTGAGCAGCGCTCCTGTCAGGAAGCAAGTAAGAAATGATTCACCCTATCAAATTAGTCAGTTGGACTAAGTCATGCATTCTCTCCTGTCTGATGTTCATCTTTCCTCTAGTGATTTAATATTTCCAATTAAGATGAATACTAACAAGTTAACGATCTTGGCCATACCTTCAAAGGTGATCCTCCACGGTGTGAAGAAGGCTTTGTGCAGCAGTGGGCTGGGGTAATCCTGGTGCTCCTGGTACTGCTCATTGAGACGAAACATGAAAGGCTGAACCATCAGGTGGGCGAATCTGTAGGCAGCCGTGGCGAACACATTGGCGATCCTGGGGTCCACGTTTTCATCGTAACCAGGGTAGGTGGACAGATGACTGGTAATGAAGTCCGGACCAACAATGTGAAGTAAGTAGTCTCTGTAAGTCAGAACCTATAAGAGACAAAAAATTGTTACCTAAACCATTCAAAGACATACCATCCATCCCTTAAATCATGAATGCAAAATTTCCCCTCTCTAACCTGTGAATATCCTCCCATGATCTTGCGCGATTCCTGGTACAGTGTCTCTCCGTCCCAGTGAGGGTTGAGTTTGGCCAGAGCACGTGCCAGACGGTTGTGCTCACGCATGAACAGTGTGTGAACAGCGGTCAGACCAATGTGCTCGTTGGTGCGCTCGTCACCTGGGGGACAAAGCAGACGGCTGCTTTTAATAACCGCAATTATGGGTTGACTTACCTCAGCTGCGTTAACCATGACAACCACAATGTGTCATACTTGAGATCGAGTTATTGGTATTGTATTCTACATACTGTTGTACATATTATGTAAAAAACATCCTACATCAGTGTTTTTGCTGCCACTCACCAGCTACAAAGCAGGGCACCTCCACTGCATTAACGTCTTTAGTAATGCGGGCTCGGTTGGCACATATGCTGGAAGCCATGGGGGCGAAGGGCAGGAGCTCGCGGCCGTTGTCTTCGTACTGAGAGTTGACCCTCAGCAGGCCCTTATCTGAGGTGAGGTTGCGTAGGAAACGAGCTTTGACATCGTCTGCACCGTACACCTGACCTGCGTCGATGAAAGCTGTGAGAGAGTTCATCTGCTGACGGACGGTGCTTGCACCAAAGACGTGGCCTGTGTTGCCGGAACCACAAGCTGCTGATGAGCGGAAGAAGGGGATGCACTCTTTTGAGTTCCTGCCAAAGCGGGGGTCGTTCCTGGGAATCTGTTCAGATGACAAGATGCAGTTAGCATGTGTGTGTTTTAGACGTATTCATGTCTTTTTCTTGTGTAATGCGACGACACTGACCTGAATGGGGAAGCAGGGCTCTGTACGTTCACAGCTCTTCTCACAGTCAATACCCGTATTGAATGAACGGATGACAGGAGAGTGAGGAGTGAAGGTCATGTCGTGGTCAGTCCACTGGCCGAATATTGTCACCATGTGAGTGTAGAGTGGGTCGCTCTCCACATCAGAGTTTTCTGTTCGCAGAATTCTGTTGGACACTTCCCGTACCTGAAGACAGGATGTAGACAATGAGCATATATTATCTATACAAAAGGTACCTTAAAGGGAAATTTGAGATTTGTCTCAAATCATAACATGGCAAACTCGAGCCCAACAGGCAACAATCAATGTGTCAGTGTGTCAGTGTGTTGACTTGACTATGACTTGCCCCAAACTGCATGTGGTTATCATAAAGTGGGCATGTCTTTAAAGGGGAGACTCATGGGTACCCATAGAACCCATTTACATTCACATATCTTGAGGTCAGAGGTCAAGGGACCCCTTTGAAAATGGACATGACAATTTTTCCTCGCCAAAATAATACTGTATATATACTGTATATCTATATAGTACCAAAGGAAGAAGACGTCTGTTGACTCTCCGCTTAGGGTCCCAGCCTTTGGGCAGAGAGATTCTATCCTGGTACTCAGCAGGGAGCCAGCGGGTGAAAGGTGTGTTGGAGGATCCCCAGAGATTGTTGTTTCTAGACAAAGAAATAAGAATTTAATAATTTATTCAATTAATTATTACATTCTCTTTGTCTCGCATACTGGCAATTACTGTCTACTCCCATTTGTAACAAACAGACAGAGAAGTGGGAGGAAAGTCTTTGGCAAGATTAACTTTGGCCCCGGGGTAAACAAATCAAGCAGCCAGTTAGCTGTGGACATATTTGTCACTTGTTCTTTTCCTTCACCTGTCAATCTCAAAGTTGCTACTTAGCAGCTGCCTCACCTGTTGTTGCAGACGCTGCTTGCAGTGCGAAACTTGTTTAAGTTAGGAGTGGTCTTGCAGGAAGGGAGACGATGTCGGGGAGTGCAGCCTGTCAGATCAGCAATGACCTGCAGATCCTCCTCAGAGATCAGATCTAATCAACAGAGACAGGAAGTAGAAAAATTAACAAAGCTGTGACTTGCAGCCACCTGTATGAAAAATTAAAAGAACATATTTCGGATACACACCTGTGGCATTGATGGAGCGTTTTTGACGTCCATGTGAAGACCTCTTGATCAGTTTAATGGCATTATCCATATAGTCAGCAGCACGCACGGCAGTACGGGTTAGCCCAACAGGCTGCTTCAACAACCGCAGGATGTCTGAAGGACTCACTGCATTCCTCCTCACACGATCAACGCTCCTGTGTTGCGTGGAAAGATTTGCATGCATGATTTGAATGCAGGCCTATATTATATCGTCACATTTATTTTTTCTATCACTGCAGAACTTGTGCAGCAGTTCAGCAGGTTTGGTCACTCACTCTCTTCTGGAGTACTCATAAGCTGAGTCCACTGTGGCCTTGGCTTCAATCACGGCTCTTTCGATGATACTTCTGCTCAATCTTGGTTCTGAAGGCACATAACATCTTTCAGTTAGTCTGCTTTCTGCTGTCGTAAACACAATCCAGTCACCTTTCGCCGTGGTTTCTTTATTTTCTCATTCTCTGTTAATATTGATGTTTTTTTAAGTAGGTTACTGAAGCTACAATGCAGGTTTCTTTCAGGTGCACAATATCAATTTAGTAATTACAGCAAAAAACTATCATGTTCATCGGTGACCTTCTGTATTTAGCTTTGATCAAAAATGGCAAAATAAGCTGTAGAAAGAGGCTTTTTATACACATTTATAATGACTGTATTTATTTAACTCAGTGTGATCGAGGTATTACTCACCAGCATTCACGTGGTTTTGTAAACACAGGTAAAGACCCGCAGCTATCAGGCACAAAAAGCTCTTCATCTCTGAAAAAGACAGACATATTCCTGTTAAATACACGCCAATCAACTGATAAAATACTGAATATACAAGAGAGCATGGTTGACTGAAGTACATCTGCTATTCGTAAGCGTGAAGAAAAACTATACAAAAGTTAAAAAGTTAGGCAAGAAGAAGCTTGACCGCTGTACCTGGGATGTTTTGGAAGTCCCACTCTGATCCTCCAGCTGCAGTCAGGAGTCGGTGCTTTAAACAGCATTGTCTTGCTGTGTATATATACAGGTTAGAGTGGCAGGAAACACCCATTTGCCACGCCTGAGGCATCATTGTTTGATCAGGTTCCAAAAAATGACGTGTGGTTGAACAGGAAACTGTTACAGCATGAAACCATCTCTAAAATAATGAACCCAACAGCAATACAAAAACACTAACACTGGTCAGAACATTGGTCAAACCTCAGCCCAGTATTTCACCAAGCGCTATATTGACTCCCACTGACTTCTTGTGTGTTCTGAATGCTTATCATACACATTATTAAGTTAAAAGCACAACTGACAAATAGCGAGTTATGAAAAAATGCACAAATGCAAACAGAGCCTAGTTCAGAAGAATTATCTGGGTGAAACACCCCTGAAATGATTGGATGCATTGGACGTTTCTGAACCAAAAATAAGTTTCATATCATTCTCGTATCACGCTTGCAGAAACGCAATGCCAAGTGTTTAACGTTGTGAAACGATTGGTTAGGTTTAGGCAACAAAACTACTTGGTTAAGGTAAAAATAAAAGCCCGTGTTGTTTTTCTTTACTGCTGATGAAGACAGATAGGACCAAATATGAGGAAACAAACATTAAAAAAGAAACCATCTCCAAATCTTATTAGATATGTGTTTGCTATAATTAGGCCTATTAATTGAGAGAAATTTCCAGTTTAACAAAAGAGGCCAAAATAATGATGAATGTGTGACAAACATGTGGACTGGCAGAGTCCAAATATAGGTCGAAACAAACGCATGCGACAACAATAATGGAAATTACCACCAGCAGCACACAGTTGTCATGTTCAGAGATTATGAGATTATATAACAACCTTCATGCCTGAAATAGTACAACACATAATGCCAAAACCATCTCCAAATCTTATTATATATTTATTTATTTACTAATTAGGCCTATTCATTGAGAAAGTAGGCATGAAACAGGTTTTGAATCATTTAGCCACAATAATAAAGGCTTTTTTTAAACTTTTATACCTACAGTATTTACTAAATCAGTGTGCCTTGATTTCTTTTTCTCTCTTGTGAACATTGTTGCTTTGTGTGTTATCACTGTCAGATTCAATGATATAAGTTGTTTTTTGGCATGTTAACCTTCTGGTCTCTTACCATAATGTCTTCGTGACAGTTGTGGATGTTAATTACCAATCCACTTCCTCAAACAAGAAGTAGGGCAAATTCTTAACCACTTCATTACATAATTATTATTTCATTGGTCTGTTGAATTTGCCAGCTCCAATTAGCCTAGATGCATACCAGGCAGTCTCGGTGAATCACTAAGTGGCTTTTAAAGTTTGGCATCTTTTATTTCCTCATGCTTCTACTATCTGCCAGTCCATTCCCGTCAGTGTAATACCGAAAAAGACCCTGACACGCAAACTATTCCCGGCTGTTAGGCCTGCTATGCTTCCTTTAGATAGATAGTTAGAGGTTAGATACTTTTTAAGAAACGAAATCATCTTCCTTGTTATTTTAAATGGGAGTTTGTCTGTCACAGAACCAGGCTGGTTTCATACACTGTTCGCAGCTATATATACGAAAAGTAATGTACTGTAATTCGTATATATCCCACAAAATCAATTTGTGTGTAATTAACATAATCGTGGACCAGGAAACATAAAGAGCGGTAAACGCTGTGTAGGGAGGAGGTTGGGGTGGATGAGTGACTCAAAAAATACCAGACTTTTTCCCAGAACACCCGCGTTCGTGTTCCGTGTGAAACCAGAAGTACACGTTGATTTATTTGTCGCATAACTGACATACTTAAGTAACGTCACTTCCGGAGTCAATTGAACCCAAACCACGATCTTTTCCTGATCCTAAACAAGTAGAAGTCAACGTTTATTTTCGAAAATACTGTATGCATGTAACGAGCAAAAATTGACACGTGTTGCAGCATTTTTGTTGGAAAACGAACGAAAAAGGAGGAATAACTTTTTCACATGATATCATACAAACCGTGGTATAAGAATACGTTGACAGGAGATATGTTACCAGCTTATCAAGACTCTCTGCTGTCTGACAAAGCCACAACATGGTCCAACTTACAGTTAGTTTACTAAACAGTGCAACTAGTTCTCATCCCAACTCGTCACAAACTGCCGCCCCTTGGCGTCACTCTAAGTTTAGGCAACAAAACCACTTAGTCAGGTTTAGGAAGAAACTACATGGTTGGACTTAAAATGACTAGGGGTCTCCTGGATGAAAGTGTTTGGTGTTTGTTGGACCCATCCACCATCCACCACCCCTCACACCCAGCCTATGTGTGTCTTTTTGCTCTGAGTGATTGCTGTTCAAACGGGATGCAGAGGATGGATTGATCTTAATGGAAAGTCCGGTGTGTCTCATACAGATACTTTGTGCAGCAGTTTCACGCTGATGGCCGAGACAAAGCCTCGGTATTTGACCGAGAACAGAATGAACAGTAAAAGTTCCTAAGCTCAGCTAAGGACAACTGTGGGAGTTGATACCACTTAGTTTTATCGATCTTCTCTGTCCGCAACAAAACAAATATTTCCCTGAATGTTGAACTATTCCTTTAATCAACATGATTCGCATTTAATATGAGAAACAATAATCTTTCAGAAACATAAAGCATTTGTGTTGCATTTTCCTCAACGGATCATCAGTTTGTAGATTATGTAATTAATTATAAACACATGGTGTGTAAGATGAAATCCAGTCTGGCTATTAATAGTGACTGCCAGGTTGAAACAAAAATAAATAAATAAAAACAAACTTCCTTTACTTCAGGTAACAAAAGTTAATAAATGCATCACTGCACATACCTAAACACATGGAGTTTACGAGAAGGAAAAAAAAAATTCCAAGCAGTGCTCAAACGTCATATGCCGTGCCAGAAAAGGTATTTTCCATTTCAGCAGTGAAGGATGATTGACAGCTCATAAACCACATCATGTATCATAGGCCAGTAATTTGTAATTGTTCAGCACACCGAACAGGCACTGCACTAGTAATATTTAAATTTACAAAAAATATAAAAATATAATTAGTTAAAACAAACATTTGGAGGAAAAAAACTCAATAAAAGACATTTAAAGCTGAAGTCTGTTTTAGGTTTACTCTCTAGGATGTCAACATTTTCACCTTTACATCCTTGAGCAGGCTGGTCAAACTGCTCGGAGCTAAAAGGGCTAAAACCTGTGTCTTGGTGAACAGCAGCCGGGTGCTGTGACTTGTTACCATGAGCTTGCCGGACATAGTTACAGCATGTAAACCAGAATTCATTGTTGTAACATATCTGTGTTATTGATCTTCTCATCTAACTCTTGGCAGGAAAAATGAATAAGCCTATTTCCCAAAATGTTAGAATATTATTTAAAAATACTGCCAGCCGTTTCCCAAACCTACTGCCAAATCTGCAGCTGGATTCCATTCATTTCAACACACAAAGAAAACCGATTTTCAGTGACTTGAAAAATGTGTGATACAAGCCACCGTGACAAAGTCAGAATGTCCTTGAAAGCAAATTCAAAAACAGTTTCCATATAGTAACTGTATTATCCTTTGTGAGTAATAATAACACAACAAATTATATAAAGGCAATTAACACTTCACTTTAAAGGTTGTCAAGTTACTTTCAAGCCTTTGGCTTATCGTGTAAAGGAAAAATAAATATATGCAGTTTGAAGATATCAGACTAACACCTGCAAATCCACCAGTGTGGTCTTTTTAATGAGTTCATCTGGGTTGACACAGCTGAATGTGAGCAGCTGATCTTCAACAGTGGTGTAATGTAACAAAGTCAGAATACTTTAGAGAGAATAGGGGCCCACTTCATGTCAAACTCATTTTGACAGGTGAGACTAATCAGGAATTTCCGGAACGAATTGGAATTTCCGGAACGAATTGGCTTCCTGTATCCCCCCTCATACCGGAAACCACGCCCACCCCCCTTTTTTCCCACGCTACATCATGGTAGGCGTATTTCCCCCCTCCTCCGTGTGAATTTTTTAATCCGCCGGAGGCGGGGGGTAAAAAAAAAATGAGAGGGGAGGGTGGGGTTTTTTAAGATAGAATAAAGTGGATTTTTCATTCTTTCCTCCTACCTTGTACTCGGCATGGATCCTCAAGCGTTGATTACGATTGAAATGGAGAATTGTAAGCCTTTGGAAGAAGAAGAGGCTTCGTCTTCCTCTAACAGAAAACCTTCTGATGGCTGGTCCTCATCATTGCTCAGTCAGACGCCTGTAACAGTTTATCAAGATGTTACTGTGGTACCAGGAGCTCCAAAGAGATGTATGATGTATCTGTGCCGTACTCAGATGCCTCCTCCTTCAGGATCTCTGCATGAAGAATGGTCTCTATATCCCTGGATGTCTGGATCCTGGGGTTATGTGTTCAAGTATGAGTTGGGTGAGCTGTGGATGTACCAGCTGGGTGAGGGGGAAATTCTGGGTCCTTCAACCATCATGACGGTGTTGAGCATCGAGGATTGGGCTGTGATGAAGCTGATGATAAAGATGGCTGTTGCTATGAATAAGAGCCCTGTGAAAGAAGAGAACAAAGAGGCCTCATCTGAAGAAGAGAGCGAGGATGTTGATGTGACTACGTCAGATTCAGGTTGTTGTTTGGAGGAGGAGGAGGAGGATGAGAATAAGGAGAATAAGGAGAAAAAGGAGAAAAAGGAGAACGGAAAGAGAGTGCATAGTCCTATTCGTCCTCCTCTTGGGGAGAAACGTCAGAGATTGGTTATTCGGTTTGATGACCTGGAGTTGGCTAAGATGAAAATCATTTTGGGAACAATATGGCCATCCAAAAGCACAGGCTCAGGCAAATGGATGACTCAAGCCAGTCTGCGTTCACACAGTTCACAGGCATTCCCGGAACAGGAGAAATCCGTCAGCATCTTTGTGATGGAGAGATTTAATCCTGACTGCGGGTTATTCCGCAACGTTCTAGTGATACCCGCGAAGGAATGGCTCCACAGGATGTTGGAGATGAGGGAGAGGATTTCTATCCTTTACCAGAGTTGTCGCAACTGGAGAGAGGCGATGGTGGTAAGAAAAACTCTAAAATTTTGAGTTTCGCTGAAAAAAAAAAAAAAGAATACCACGCCTCCTTGTACCTCCCACTTCTAAACCACAATTCCACGCCTCCTTAACCACGCCTCTTTGAACCTCTTTGAACCTCCCCTCTTCTGGTATTATAAAGAACGCTGTCATTACCGTTGCACTTTTTGAATATGCCCTACACACGACCAAAGCGCACCCTCCGTCCTCGTAAGCTCTTCTCTTCTTCTTCTTCTTCCGACTTCATCTACCTCGGCTCCATGGATTTAACAGAATTTTGTCAGCAAAGTATGGACGTTGTCTCAGAGGACGAGCAGACGGTGTCCGAGGTACAGAGCCAGGCCTTGGAGGACGAGCAACCGTTGTCTCAGGTAGCGGAGGACGAGCAACCGTTGTCCCAGGTATCGGAGGACGAGCAACCGTTGTCCCAGGTATCGGAGGACGAGCAACCGTTGTCCCTGGTAGTGGATAAGGACCTGGAGGACGAGCAAACGTTACCCGAGACACCTCCTTGTTCGGAGGAGGAGGAGGAGGAGGATGATGAGAATAAGGAGAATAATGTGGACGGGGTTGACGGATGGATGGCTGGATGGATCGTGGACAGCATCAAATCTGCTGTTTATCATCTGCTCAGCCTGACTATCCGCAAGTACCGCGTCGATGAATGCTATGGATGTCAGATCAATCATCCTAGCCAGAGAAATCATGACTGCTTGGAGGTGTTGGAGGAAGACTTTCTCCAGGATCACTATGAACATTTGATGAAACGACTCAACACCCCTCGCTTCATTCCCTCCATTCAACGCCTGCTGAGGAGCCGCAACGTCAACATGAATGATCTCAGAGTCCGGATGGTGGCAGAGACTCTCCTGCATGAGTTGAAAACGGTCAAGTGCAGATGGGAAGCTCTCTCTGATGCGTGTGAGAATCTGACCGGAGAGGATACTGAGAAACTGAAACAGCTGCAGACCACCGGTGACAGCTGCAACGTCTATTGATAAGCTGAAATGATCTGACCTTGTTACCAAATGTTTTTTTTAGTAATCATATATCCTGTTTTCTTTTTAGTAATCATATATCCTGTTTTACCAAATGTTTTCTTTTTAGTAATCATATATCCTGTTTTACCAAATGTTTTCTTTTTAGTAATCATATATCCAAAGTTTTTTTTACCTTGTTACCAAATGTTTTCTTTTTGGTAATCATATATCCAAAGTTTTTTTTACCTTGTTACCAAATGTTTTCTTTTTTTTTAGTAATCATATATCCTGTTACCAAATGTTTTCTTTTTAATAATCATATATCCTTGTTACCAAATGTTTTCTTTTTGGTAATCATATATCCTGTTTTACCTTGTTACCAAATGTTTTCTTTTTAGTAATCATATATCCAAAGTTTTTTTTCTTGAGTTTTGTATTCTCGAGTTTGTATTGAGTAACCTGTTGAATAAAAAAAAAAAAAAAATGCTATTGTTTTTTCTTCCTTTTTAAAAAAAAAAAAAAAAAAAGTTTATAAAAGCCATCTCACACAGAGATTTGTCACAGTTTTTCAGAAGACAGGATGGCAGAGAGACGGGTGATGAAAAAAGTGTATTACAACCCCCTTCATCCGGCAAGCTTTGGAGGAGTTGAACGACTCCGTCAGGGTGTAGAAGATGAAATGGGGGAAAAAGTCAGTGTTTATGATGTTAAAGATTTTTTATCAGAGCAAGACGCTTATACTCTGCACAAACCAGCCCGAGTACATTTCAAGAGAAACAGAGTGTTTGTGACCAAACCGTTGAAACAATTTCAAGCCGACCTGTGCGATATGCAAGCCTTGGTCAAACATAATGACGGATTCAATTATTTATTGACCGTTATAGACGTATTTTCGAAAAAAGCCTATGCGCGCGTCTTGAAGAAGAAGACGGCGTCTGAAGTGGCAAAGGCTTTCGAGTCGGTGTTACTGGAGAGTCAAATACCTGAAAAGCTACAAACAGATGCGGGTAAAGAATTTTTCAACAAGAGGTTTCAGGCTCTGATGCTGAAATATGGTATGGTGCATTTTAAGACGGCTAGTGACTTAAAGGCCTCGGTGGTGGAGAGATTTAATCGTACGTTAAAAACGAGAATGTGGAGATATTTTACGGCTCACAACACCAAACGTTACCTCGAGGTCTTACCCGACCTGTTGATTAGCTACAACAACAGTTACCATAAGAGTATAAAAATGACTCCTATGGAGGTAACCTCTACGAATGCTGTTCAAGTGTTTCATCACCTGTACGGTACAATCTCCTCACGTCCAAAAATAAAAATGATTTTTAAAAAAGGGGATCTGGTCAGAATATCAAAGTTGAGAGGAGTGTTTGATAAAAAATATGAACAGAGTTTTACGGACGAAGTGTTTACAGTGACGGGTAGCATTCCACGCACACCCCCCGTATACAAACTACAAGATTATGACGGTGAGCCTATTGAGGGTTCGTTTTATGAAGCCGAGCTGCAAAAAGTAAAAATGACCGGCGATAAAATGTTTCATGTGGAGAAAATCTTAAAACGACGCGTCGTCAAAGGTGAAAAACAGGTTTTAGTCAGATGGAAAAACTGGCCAGAGAAGTTCAACAGCTGGGTTAAAGCCTCGGAGGTGGTGGGTATATAAAAAACCTCGTACCAAGCTCCTCGGATCATTCAGAGAAAAAAAATACAGAATCATGGAACATACCAACGCCGATGGGTTTTACGTGACTCTACCTTCCAACGCTAGTAAGGAATTATTTAAAAGTAATACCAGTAGTTGTTTCACCGTGGATTTGGCTAAACCCATTGAACTGAGTGGCGAATGGGTGGTGGGTCTGTGCGAATTCATCTACCCTCGCACCTGGTATAATTTATCCTCGGACTCGTCCTATTTTGAACTGAACCGAACGATTGAAGAACCTCAACCCTTGGTGATTGTAAAATTCGGTCGAGGAGGGCATTACAGCCGTCATAAAGATCTCCTGGACCAGGTGACCCCGGCCGTCAAAAAGTACGACCCCTCCTTTGAAGCTTCTTTCAACAACGTGACCAAATGCCTCGATGTCAAAGGCGACGGTCAATATAAAATCCGCGCCTATCCTCCTCTGGCTTATATGTTAGGAATAAAAGTCAACGAGTGGTGGACTCTGTCAAAGCGCTCTACCCCTTACCCCTGCGATTTAAACGCTGGAATATATAACCTGTTTCTATACACTGACATTGTTCAGTATCAAACGGTCGGCGACAGCTACTCACCGCTGCTGTGTGTAGTGAACGTGAAAGGTGATTACGGAGACGTGGTGAGTCTCAGATATAATACGGTACATTACCTACCCGTATCGAAAAATTACATCAAATCCATCCATATTGAAATTAAAACAGACCGCAACAAGTACGTGGACTTTGTTTATGGGAAAACGATAATCAAGCTGCACTTCAGACCCGTGCAGCGTTCTCTACCGCTTCATTAAGAAGGATGGCCACGTTACGTCTCCGGGAGGATCCTCATCGCTTTGTCAGCTATTATGAAAATCAAGTGGGAGGGACTCTACCCGGTTTTTACGGAGCACCGGTGATGTACGGTAGAGGTATAGGATCAATCTTCTCAAAATTGTTTCGTTTCGTAGCTCCTCTACTGAAGAGGGGTTTTGCCGTAGCCAAACCTCATCTTAAAACGGCCGCCACCAACATAGCCTCTGAGGCGGTCCAAAGAGTGGTGGGAAAACTGACGCAACCGAAGAATCAAGAGGGTTCCGGAGGTATTATGGTCTTATCACGTAAAAAGAGGAAACCCCCACCAGGCAACCGAGTTTCCTCTAAAAAACGCTCCAAAAGTAAAAAGAGCAAATCATTCGGGAGTGACGGCGTGAAGAGAAGCAAGTCTGCGCAGAGCTCCGATATATTTTAACGTCTAGTCAAACATTAAAAAAAAAAATGGCTCTTTTACATCAGAAATCACCCGAGTGCACTCTGGCAGAACTGGATCTATTTTCAGCTCCTATGACACAATTATCCATAGAGGATAAAAAATATCAAGAATGTCAACCCCTCTCAGCGCTGAACGACAACTCTCCCATTGAATTCTTCATCCCCGGAGACGGTGAAAAGTATCTTGATCTGAATGACACCATGCTACATCTCAGGGTGAAAATTACGGAGAAGGACGGAACCAACATCCCCGCCGATACGGCCGTAGGGCTCATCAATTATCCTCTCAATACGATTTTCAGCCAATGTGACGTTATTCTGGGGGATAGACTGATTTCACAATCCAGCTCCACACATCCTTACAGAGCCATGATCGAGACTCTGCTCAACTATTCTGAAGATACGTTAAAGAGTCAATTCAGCGCCGGTCTGTTTTACAAAGACACAGCGGGTTCTATGAACTCTGTCGTCATCAATAACGGTCCTAACAAAGGGCTCGTCCAAAGAAGCGTCTTCACGGCCGAGTCCAAAGAAGTCGACCTGCTGGGCCCGCTTCACACCGACATATTTTTCTGCGAGAGACTTTTGCTGAACTCTGTAGATTTGAGAATTAAACTGATACGCAACAACGATGCCTTCTGTCTGATGGGAACACGCGCCTCAGAGTTTGCTCTGAAGATAACAGGCGCCTCCCTGTTTATCAAAAAAGTTACCGTTTCCCCGGCCGTCAGATTGGGTCATGAGGCGGCCCTGATGAGAGGAAATGCCCTCTACCCCCTCTCACGCGTGACTGTGAAAACCTACTCCATCCCTGAGAATTCCAGGATCTGTAACCAGGAGAATCTCTTTCTGGGCGCTATACCTAAATATGTGGTTCTGGCCATGGTACACCACGACGCCTTCACAGGCAGGAGGGACCTGTCCCCCTTTCATTTCAGACACAACGACGTGGAGTACCTGGCGCTCTGTCAGGACGGACGACAGATTCCCTCTAAAGCCTTTCAACCCCAGTTTGATCGAGGGAATTCGGTCAGAGAGTTTTACCACATGTTTACCGCCACGGGGAGACACCTCAAAGATTTACCTCTGAGTATCGATCGTAGGGAATTTAACGAGGGGTATTCTCTGTTTGCTTTCAATCTGGAACCGACCGACGACACCGCTGCCCTGTCCCCCGTTTCCAACGGAAATTTGAGGCTGGAGATGAGATTCAGGGTCCCTCTGCCTCAGACAACCACACTTATCGTATACGCCTGTTACGATTCCATTCTGGAGATCAATGCTAAAAGACAGGTGATGGTGGATTATTATTAAAAAAAATAAAAAAAATGGATAATCGTCGGCTGGACCATCTTTTACATCGTCTGTTGGGAGATGTATTCTGCGGGGTGTGGGCTTCTGATCAGCTAGCCTTACTGACGCATGAGTTTCAAGCACCAGCCTACTTCATCGTCAACACTCACCCGTCACATCTACCTGGAGAACATTGGTTATCTCTGACTCTGGAACAGGATGGCTCTGCCACCTTTTTTGACTCTTACGGATTCCCGCCTGATTTTCCACACTACCCCTCCAGCATCTTGGAGTTTCTGGAAAACCGTTCAGAGAAAATACTGTACCATGACCGTCAGCTTCAACACCCTCTGTCGATCGTTTGCGGGCAGCATTGTGTTTTTTATCTCTGCCATAAGGCCTGCGGATTATCTTATAAAGAAATATTGTCTCTGTATCACCACGATGTCTTAGAAAATGATCGTATAGTATCTAATTTTGTGACTAAATATCAGCGCTGTCTCACTCCACATCAACGTGGTCAGAATTTTCATCACAGGGCCTGCTCTTTACACATGTTTAGAGATGCTTGTAAAACGTTTGTAAAACGCATGTAAAAAAAAATACAAAAATCAACAATAAACATTTATTGAAATGTATTTATTTCATTTTTTTCTTGTGTGTGAGAAAACATACCAAAATCAATCAAAAAGTCATCCAGCTCGGAGATAGGATGATTCTCCTCTTTATCCTCTTTGATCGTGGTAGGGGTGTTTTTTCTTCATCCGTTTTGAGATGCCTGTACTGCTCGCGCGCAAAACGGTTACTCAACATAGATAAGGGGATGTTTACCTCCGCCAAGGTATTTAAGAAACTTAACCAACCTTTAGGAGAAGATGAGTTTTTTTTTTTTTTATGAGTCAGTGAAAGGTTTTTGAATAAATCCATGATATGAGAACCTTTGACCACGTTCCCCTGATAAACAAATTCACCCTTGGAAGTCCAGTCCACGTTGCCTTCTGATAATTTCTGCATAATGTATTGAGCGTTTTTACGAGAGCGCGGGGGTAGGTTTTTTATGACCTCGCTCGCTGCCTCTAGTCTGTCTTTCCCTGTCTGAGCAGATGCAGACGCAGTCCTCTCAGATGCCTGGACAGATGTAGGTTCAGGCTGCAGGGGGTCAGGCTGCAGGGGGTCAGGTTGCAGGGGGTCAGGTTGCAGGTGGAGAGTAACCCCGCGTTCATCATTCTGACCTTGTCTCATGAGAGTGAGATATCTGTGCAGCAAAGCTTCATACCTCTTCACCTTTTCATAGGAACTCAACCCTCTCTCGTCGAGTATAGCTCTCATTTTTTCATCCAAATCATTTTCAGCCGTCTGCCTGATGGAGGAGGAGGAGGAGGAGGAGGAGGAGGAGGAGGTTTGGGTTAGCCTGTTCATCTCATGGGGTGTCAGGAGAAACATTTTGTTTACCTTGGCCATCTTTTACATCTATTTTTTCTGAATCAAGTTTCCAAAAAGACCCCCTAGGAGAGGTATGGCTGCGGCCAGCAGAGGAAAAATAAATCTTCCCGTCTGTTTCTTCAAAACTCGATGTTTACGTTTTAAACTGGTTTTCTTATCAGCCAGCAGTCTGATGATCTTTTTTTGACTTTTCAGTTTTTTGTATTGAGAAGTAGATAGAGGAATGTTCCCCTTTAAAAGATTTAAAGCTATCTCACACAGCGTCTGGAGAAAGTCGGGGGAGCTGTGGGCGATGATATCTTTACGCTTCTGAGGCGTGGCGTGGTACAGAGCCTTTAGTAAGACGGCGTTCCTTTTTATACGCTTTGACATGATGACCTACTTGGTTTTAGGCAGGTAGATGACGGGCCACTGGTCGGGAAGTAAACCACTCCTCACTCTGTAGCGTTCTGGACAGGAAGGTGTGAGATCCAGGATTAAATACCCGTAGGGATCTCTGGTGGCATCTTCAAAACTTTCCAAGAAAAATGTCTTTTGCGAGGGGAAAATTTGACGACCTAGAATATTCATCTGTAATTTGTCTCTGGGGTTTTTAAACAACACCATATAATTGCAGTTTAAACTGATAGTGCGGCTGTATTTACCCTGATGAAATACATTCTGAGTCAACATCATGACAGACATATTTTTGTGATGTCGGTACTGTGTGAAAATTTTAACCACCTCAGCATGATCAGAGGCTTGAAAAATAACATCGTCCAGGATGATCAGAGTATCTTCAAAATCCTCAAAAGAATCAGGCAGCCCTTCAATAAATTTTATCTTTTTATTCATTTTCTGCAGTTCACCGTACATGGGTTGAAAAGAAGTATAAATCCACACAATTTTCTCAGGTACAGTATTCATCACATGTGCACAGTTTTCCAGTACAGATTTTACAAAATAGGTTTTCCCACATCCGCTGGGTCCCACCATCAGACATGAAAAAGGCACTTTCAGTCTAGGGTCAAATTCAACCTCCTCCATCATGGCAAGGTGTGAAATTTTTTTTTTTTTTCCCCTTTTCATAAAAAAAAATACAAATCTAATAACCAAAAGGCAGAGTCGTACCGTCAGGGAAGAGACGTCTTTTGTCGTAGACCACTCGAAACTTTTTCTGGAATGCCGAGTTTTTCAGCAGAAACCCCTTTTTATCCCTTCTAATGCCCTGCTGAGGGGTCTCAAGCACCATCTCCTTCATACCATCAAGGTAGCCTTCCACCAACCCTCTCACGCTGTCAAAGTTGATCTTTTCACAACACTCACGAGTTTGGGTTATACCTTTAATTTTCACGACTACTTTTTTCAGTGTTCTGGTTTGATAAGCATAACTCTTGGGACCCGCTGCAACAAATTCCTGAATAGTGTCACCCCCCAACTCGTCCGTCAAATCCCCCAAATAATTACCCAATTCCAGAGGGGTCTCTCCTTCTTTCACTGTATAGACCAGACTGTCTGTGTCGGTATAAAGAACGTTGTGCTGCAACTTTTCTAAATAACTGTACAACTTTAGACGCGCGTAGGCGGTGGTAAATGCGGCTATAAAAATGTTATTTGACCTACCGGGGGGTACGACGCAACGCTCGTTATAGCTCCGTTGAATCAGAGCTATATAACCCTCTCTTTTTACCGGTAAGAAGGAAACGTGTCTGAGATCGTATTGACCTGAAAATGCAATGTTGAAAAACTGATTTGGGGTCCTGACGAGGCTGGTTTGGATTAGATTGGTTCTCTGCGCAAACTTTCCCCAGAAGCTGTTAAGACACAGCTTAGACACCTGCCTCTTGGCAGGGTTTACCTCAATTTTTGCCGGGTCTAACCGGATGCCCTGATGCTTCTCGTACTCGTCAACGTATGTTTTCCTACATTTTCCTTCGGGGTAACCTGAAGCTTCCTGCTTACCTTTTAGAAAGGTGTGTATGTAGTCGTGAAACACGCTGCTGCTACGCTGTTCAAAGTGCCACACCTCTGTGATTTTTCCCACCCTGTAGCCCAGCTCTAAGGCTTTGTTTAACTCGACAGTCACCCAGACCCCCGTCAGAGCTCTAGCCTCCTCATCATGAGTGCAAGAACCGCTCTGATGATTGATTTCAGCGCAGGTGCGGCAAAGGGTAAACACTAATTTACCTCGAGACGTTTTATACGGTAAAACGGGAAAAAACAACCCTCGCGGGGGGTGGACAACGGCTCTGATCAGCCCAAAGTACTGACAGGGATCACCAAAATCCTCGTGGATGATGAGGGGGTGATGTAGAGGATAAGAGCAGTTGACATTGACGTACGGATACAAGGAGGTGACGTCTACATAATGCACACTTTCTTCGGGAGGAGTACTATAACGTAACCTCAAGGCCGAAGTCCGACCTCCGTAAAGGGCCGAGCGAGGGTAGAGAGGTTCGGGAGAAACGTAGCTCTTTAGGAACTTTTTTACCTCCTCATTTGATTTTTTCATCTCCGTCCATTCGTGCTCCGTCATCACTATGGTACGAACGCCATAAACGTTTCTCAGCTCCTGCAATCTCGCCTCACTAGAAGCGTGCAGATCCCCGTAAGGAGCGTTTGTCAGAGGACAGATTTCATCAGACCGGAAGCATGAGGGGCAGCCGTGAAAAAAACACCCCTGGAACTCCCAGACCCATTTCTCATTATCTCTCACGGCGTAGCCGTCTACATAGTACCGACCGATTTGCATTTCCCCCCTGTTTAGAGCATGCTGGATACATATTTTTTCAGAATAAGCTACCCACTCCAGCCATTGGATGGACACGTTGGAGTATGCTTTGGATTGACGTCTGTAGTCGTCGGGGGAAGGTATGGCCAGAGTTTTTTCGGGCAAGAAATTGGTGAGAAACACTTTCATGCACGCAGAGGCTATGGTCATGCAGCTTAAAGGGTCCACACGCGTTTCTTCGATAAACTGGTCTCTGAATTTCATACAGCCCACCCGGAGAATATCAACGTCGTTTTGACAGTAGTACAGAGCCTCCTTCTCAAAGTTAAAGACACCTTGAGAGACCTCTCTGTACCAACCGTAAAACCCTTCCTGCTCAGCGGACAACATGCGTTCTACGCCGTAATCGGAGGGAGGCGGGTAAGGACCTACATAGTTTAACCGTTCCTGTGAGCTGAATTTGTGAGGGAAATGACCCTTGGATTTATCCTCAAAACCTAAAGCCTTAGGGAAAGCGCTGAGACGCATGGTGAGGAAAGACAGAGAGTCGATGAACCTCAACTGGAAATCGGATTCTGTGAAGCTGATAATTTTACTACCTTGCATGATGATAGAGGGCGTCATACCCTCTCCCACCAGGTAACTAAGGACCAAGTAGCTGTCAAATCCTTTAGCGTTGTGCGCTATAAAGGTAGCCTCCCTATGTTTGCTCTTCCTGAAATTTTGGACAAACTTTTCAACGCAATTTAGACCGTAAGCGTTCCACTCTTCACCATGGAGCGATTTTGTACACACCAGATAGGGTACGTGTACACCCTGCGGGTTGACGAATGTTTAAAAATCGTAAAAGAATATAGCGTCGGTGTATTCATCTTCCTTCGGAAGAGGTCGCATGTAACACAGATGCTGATCGGAGGGAATTTCAGAGTCGCTGAGATTCCCCCCACAGATTCTACATCTTTCAGCTGTGCACCTGTGTTTCCCCTGGCGTGAGACGAGATGTTTACAGCCGAGGCATTTGTACATTTGCTGGCAGATACTGAGCTTCGAATGAGAGAGGGGTCTAGGCTGTCTGTGTTTCGAGTAACACGCTTGTGTACGGCAAGTCCTGTTACAGGCTGAGCAGAATACACTTTCAGCATAATGAGTAGCGCAGTCAGGATTGAGGCAGAGATTACAATGATTAGGACAGAAGTGTTTCTCGTGGGACTTGTAACCCCTGTGACAGTAATTGCAGACATATTTGACTCCTAAAAGAGCCTTAAGATTTTTTATGCCGTAGTAGTGGTTTTCAAACAAGAAAAGATACAACGGATGAGGTGACTTGGGAAACTCTGTTTCAAAAGGTAAAAGATTTCGGTCCTCAGACCGTCGGCAATACACCACAATTTTACGATTCAGTATCTGTTCAAATCTGCCTATGTCACTCAGGGTGACTTCCGTCTGGTCATTCAGACCTGCCAAACGTTGCAACTCTCTGCCTCGTTCCCGGGCTTGACTATCATTGAAATTGGGATTGGTGAGATGAGCCAGACCTATGGCGAAGCAGAGACGGTCATTTTCATTGTTTACTATGTACAGATGGGCTTGTTTCAGGTTTATGATTTCGTTATCTAACAGTTGATGCTGCTTTCGTCTACCACCGCCTCGAGGGTTTCGCAACACTTGAACGACTAATTCTAGCTGGGAGCCTCCAATGATTTGACCGTTAGATTGTATTAACCTGGCTAACAAACCTTCGAAAGCCGACACTATGTTGTCGTCCTGCTCATCGTATTTAATGATGATGTGATCTCGCACATTTTCACCTATTATCTCGAGCTGTATGAGGTCGTTACGTCTAACCTCAGGTCTGACTCTCTCGGCTAGATCTGTAAGGTTCTGCACAACGTCTAAATAAAATTGAGCAAGATTGGGTACAGCTCCGAGGGTAGGAATGTTAAAGACGCGTCTTATTTCCAGATTGTTAAAAGGCTCGCGCTGTGTTACGGTTTCGTTCTGATTTTGAGGAACTGACTGGACAGGATCATGAGGAAATTCGTTCTGATTTTGACAAACGTGTTGGTGAGCTTCTTCTATCGGTTGGAGTAGGTCAGGGTTAGGGTTATGCTCCACCGGAGCATAACATTCATTTAATTCTTCTATAGCTTCATGCAATGCCCACGGAATTATACCCCTTTGATCAGAGTCTCGATTTAATTCTTCTATAGCTTCATACAATGCATCAGGAATACTGGGGAGGTCAGACATGATTTTTTTTTTTTTTTTAGCCCACCTTCAAAAAAAATGTCACACCTTACATGTTTTGAGCTACGGACATAATTCCCTGGATACCAGCATTATACATATCAACGATTCCTCGAAGGTATAGCTGCTTGTCACGGAAGGTGTGGGGGGCTCGGGTCATCCTCTTTTGCTGTTGATTGGTCGTCGAAAGCCTCCGATAACGTCTTCGTACTGCTTCTGTTGTAAAACAGATTAATATAAATTAAATATAACCTATAAATAATAATAACAAAAAAAATACATCTCATAAAAAATCACCTCCAGCTCTCCTAGCACGTATTGCAGGTTCAGCTTCAGACTCTGGTGCAGGCTCTGGTGCAGGTTCTGGTGCAGGTGCAGCTTCAGGCTCTGGTGCAGGTGCAGGCTCTGGTGCAGGCTCAGACTCAGGTGCAGGCTCAGGCTCAGGTTCAGTCACTGCAACTTCCTCTACTATAAAAAAAAATTAAACAAATATTAATATAACCTATAAATAAGGTCTATAGATAGGGTTTCCTATCGGGGCTTTTTCAAAGACTTTTTTTTTTTTTTTTTTTTTTTTTTATAAAAGCATAAAATCATAAAATACAAAAGTATATACCACTCCAGCCCCTAAGGGACAGAAATATTATCATAATGAACCGATAGGATTATGTCATATCCGGAGGAGGGGACATAACTACAACATATCCATTCATTCAGACATCCGGTGGGAGGACGTAGCAGTCGCATATAGCTAAACAGTGTATATGTGTGAAATAAACATGCAATTTCCTTTTATTATTTACCTTCACGTTCCTCCGTTGACGGTTCGGGATTTCTTATACTGTTTTCACCGGATGGAACTTCAGGATGGAACGTGGGATTGCCTCCCTCTTCACTGGTGTGGAATGTGATATTTCCTTCTTCTCTCTGTCTTTCACTGATAGGGACCCTCTGTGCTGTAGATACATCTTCATCCGTATCAGATATATAGGTGATATCTTCAGATATATCGCTGAGACTTCCCCAGTACACATTTGGCTCTGAGGTATTTTTCTCGCATCGATCGAGTGAATCTGTAAGTAAATAACGCATTTACAGTTGATTTAAAAACGTTATGCTTTGCAAATGTACCGATTGACATAAAACATGCTTTAAAATAAACAATCATTTTAAAACATACCGAAGTCCCTTTGTGTAAAATTTATGTCTGTAAATTCCTGCGGAGTAACTTTTTTAGAGAGAGAGAGAGAGAGAGAGAGATTTAATATTAAAAGTTAAATAACTAATTATAAAAGTTAAATAATTCTTAAATCTTAATTACTTACCAGCAAACAGAGGGGTTGGATTCTGTTCATAGCCCATGCCTGAGGTTTGCTGTCTGCGCTGCATTTTTTTTCGTGCCGGTTTATATTGTATGAAGAGACTTGCTGGTGTGGCAGAGTATTTCTAGACCAACAACTAACAATTTTTTTAACCGGACACCCCAGTCATCTGTTAAAGACATTAGCCGCAGTTTTGGTCATTTAAACACTGGAGACTTATACATCTGTCCCATTAGCTAGTGCTAAGAGTTCAAAAGGTTAAAAAGAGTTCATACCCCAGTCATCTATTAAAGACATTAGCCGCAGTTTTGGTCAATTTAAACAGTGGAGACTTATACATCTGTCCCATTAGCTAGTGCTAAGAGTTCAAAAGGTTAAAAAGAGTTCATACCCCAGTCATCTATTAAAGACATTAGCCGCAGTTTTGGTCAATTTAAACAGTGGAGACTTATACATCTGTCCCATTAGCTAATGCTAAGAGTTCAAAAGGTAGAATGTTTTTCTCCCATCACATGGTCCCATCACATGGTCCCAGCTCATGTGATTAAAAAATTCACACGGAGGAGGGGGGAAATACGCCTACCATGATGTAGCGTGGGAAAAAAGGGGGGTGGGCGTGGTTTCCGGTATGAGGGGGGATACAGGAAGCCAATTCGTTCCGGAAATTCCAATTCGTTCCGGAAATTCCTGATTAGTCTCACCTGTCAAAATGAGTTTGACATGAAGTGGGCCCCTATTCTCTCTTACTTTATTACAGTATTTAAGTGTTTTTTGAGAGTATTTGTGCTTTTTAGTTTTGTTTTTTTTCTGTCAACTTTCACTTCTACTCCACTACATTTCCAAAATAAAATGTGTACTTTTACTCCGATACATTTCCCCTAAGCATCTTCGTTACTGGTTGCTATTGCAAGCAAACAGTGGTCCAAGCAAGCAGTGCAAGTTACATCATTCACGTGATGCGCAAGTGCAAACAAAGTGCTCTCAAATCCGTAGTTAAGTTGCGATTTCCACTCAAATCCAGGTAGGTTGCATGTCAGATCATCATGCTACTTCCATTTTAATGTGGTCTACATGTTTAGAGGAATAAACTTCATAACTTTCAGCAGCATTTACTTGTACGTTTACTTTCAATACTTAAGTATTGCAATTTTCTGATATCAAATGCACTTAAGTACAGTAAATATCAGTCAGTCAAATTCTAATAGGTGACTTGAACTTCTACTAAAGTCATATTCTGGATAGATATGTACTTTTATTCAAGTGTGGCATTCAGGTATTTCATCCACCACGTGGATTCATGTGAGAGTATATCTAAAAGTTGACGGGCGAAAAAGTCAGCCTTAAGAAAGTACACTAAAATGAAGAAATTGTTTGCCGAACAGGCCTCAAATACGGCAAAATATGTGACTCTATAGGAGCACTAATGACTGAAAAGACTATTTGATGGCCGTGTTCTCTCGAAAATAAGAGCAAGTAATCATCTGCAACGCCAGGATAATTGTGAGCCAGGACATATATTGTACTCACAATATGTTCCATATTCACGGTGTTCTAGGCCATAATAACTAAATTAGAAGAAATGCCAAGGCTTATGTTATATTATAAAAGCTTCTAAGGAGGTAGAAAATCCATGCATTTTGAGGATATTCAGAGTGGCTCTGACATTTCTGTATTTGCCCACCGGGCAGGATAGTTGTGCCACAGTCTGATGCCCTGCAGCTATTCCAGGGAGAAGGGTGTTAAGAAGTAGCCTTAACAATTATTGATTATTACTGCAATTCAATTTTCATAATATTCACTAAGTGCAGTGAGACTATGTTGCATTATGTGGATAGATTTGTTAAAGAAAAACACTATGACTAAATAAATAAAAACATGCTAGATTTTGATAATATTGTTGGATATTGGTTGTTTTAGAAGAGGTTTTAATACTTAAAAAAGATCAAATCAGTACTTTATAGTGCCACAGAGGAAGATGAGAGCTCAGAGAGGAACTACAGTATGAGGGGGAAAAGCTGTTTTTATATATAAAATGTTGTTTAAATATACTTTGGAGTTGTAGGTATTTATTGGTTGGTTAAAATTATTATCAACTAACCATCATTTTTATTCCTACATGGTGAATGTTAACCAAACTAAACAGCAAACACTGCTCACACATTTGGAGCTCACATAAGCAAAATGGCATACTTCAAGTATATATAAAGCATATCATAAATCATGCTTTCTAAACACATTTTCTAATAATTCATAGTTTAAAGATCATGCAGATAAAAATTGTAAGAGCTCAAGCAATGACACACAGTACGATCAATATGATTATTATTATATATGATCTTTATTATACATATTATTTACACTGAGTCATAGTTATTCGAATAGAACTTATTTATTACACTTTCTGTAAGGTGATGTAAATCTTAAACTCTTAAGACAAACAAAACCATATTCCACATATTTGTTTTTGAAAAATACACACCATGTAATGTACATTACTGTATTTACAATTAATCAGATATGTCATTTACAACAAAAATAAGAAAATAAGAAAATATCACATTTCAACTGATAGCTGGCACTCATATCAATCACGTTCATTTCCAGTAGTTGATCTATTTCGTATAATTTATTTATTTATTTAAAAAGGATCCCCGTTAGCTGATACCAATGGCACCAGTTAGTCTTCCTGGGGTCCGAAATCAAGTACATTATGATGATCATATACATACTATATACAAAAGTCTCATCTTACACAGTAAAATCAGACGCCCTGAGATGTAGCTGTCTTTTGTCAGACCGCTGTAGTGAGGATTACTAATGAACAATCTCCTTCCAGGGACTGAGGTCAAACTCCGGGATTTTGCTACATTTAGTGTAACCGGATCGTCTGGGCCGGTACTGGAAGGGCTGGGCTGGTACCTCAGTGATACCGGTGTTGTCACAGATGATGCGGGCGAGTGAGGTCTGTTTCAGGGAGTACCTCTGGTCCTTAGTGAAGACTCCCTTGTTCTCCCACCAAAATCTGAAATTGACAGTTTGTTCATGTTTGAAAGTGCGACTAACACAGCTATCTCCACATCTTCAGTACATGTTTAGTTCAGTGCTTACCGGTCTCCTTGGCGGACCTTCTGGAACTGGGTGGCGATCAAGCATGCAAACAGGGGTCCCACTCTTCCTCCAGGGACAAACGGTTCAGCCACTCCTCCCAGCCACACATCGATGTTGTCAGGTTTGCGGTAGAGAGAAATCAGTTCCTTGGCCAGCTTTCTGTTTTTCAGCACTTTTGACAGCTCCCGACGATTTCGTGGCTGTGACAGCCCACAGAACTTCCGCCATTCGTTGTAGCCTGAGAAGGGACACAAAGGGAGAAAATATAGCCATGTTTAAGATAACGTATGATCGGTAATGCCTGGAAAGGCTCAGATGCAGACAAAATCAATAGAAAGACTAAATGAGAGTAGTACCAGGGAGTCCATGGTCTCTGCCTCTCTGCAGGTTGAGGGAGGCCAGGTCCAGTGCCAACTGGCTGGAGAATTGAAACAGTCTCTCCCTCAGCTCATCAGACAACATGTTATCCTGCGTGTTCAGCTTGGCCTTACTACCCACCAGGCCCCTGATGATTGGGTCCACACCACCTGAAGAATACAAGGGAAGACATTTTAAGTGTTGACTACTGCAGGCTGTTCTCATACACCGTTCATGTATAAGACCGGGGAACGTCGCGTATGGAAGCGGTCAGGGTGGATTGGTGTGACCAAAAATATGGCACTTTTGCCCAGGAGACCAGTACAGTTTTTACAGTTTGGTACCAACAGTCCATTGTAAGTAGACAATTGTCTGCTTGCATAGCACACTATAGCAGCCAATGCTCCTACATCAGTATTATTGCAATAAACCCTCCAGCCATCAGTGGCAGCACTGACTGCTGAGCAGCGCTCCTGTCAGGAAGCAAGTAAGAAATGATTCACCCTACTGAAATCACCTGCACTCAGTTGGACTAAGTCATGCATTCTCTCCTGTCTGATGTTCATCTTTCCTCTAGTGATTTAATATTTCCAATTAAGATGAATACTAACAAGTTAACGATCTTGGCCATACCTTCAAAGGTGATCCTCCAGGGTGTGAAGAAGGCTTTGTGCAGCAGTGGGCTGGGGTAATCCCGGTGCTCCTGGTACTGCTCATTGAGACGAAACATGAAAGGCTGAACCATCAGGTGGGCGAATCTGTAGGCAGCCGTAGCGAACACATTGGCGATCCTGGGATCCACGTTTTCATCATAACCAGGGTAGGTGGACAGATGACTGGTAATGAAGTCCGGACCAACAATGTGAAGTAAGTAGTCTCTGTAAGTCAGAACCTATAAGAGACAAAAAAGTTTAGTTACCTAAACAATTCAAGGACATACCATCCATCCCTTAAATCATGAATGCAAAATTTCCCCTCTCTAACCTGCGAATATCCTCCCATGATCTTGCGCGATTCCTGGTAGAGTGTCTCTCCGTCCCAGTGAGGGTTGAGTTTGGCCAGAGCACGTGCCAGACGGTTGTGCTCACGCATGAACAGTGTGTGAACAGCGGTCAGACCAATGTGCTCGTTGGTGCGCTCGTCACCTGGGGGACAAAGCAGACGGCTGCTTTTAATAACCACAATTATGGGTTGACTTACCTCAGCTGCGTTAACCATGACAACCACAATGTGTCATACTTGAGATCGAGTTATTGGTATTGTATTCTACATACTGTTGTACATATTATGTAAAAAGCATCCTACATCAGTGTTTTTGCTGCCACTCACCAGCCACAAAGCAGGGCACCTCCACTGCATTAACGTCTTTAGTAATGCGGGCTCGGTTGGCACATATGCTGGAAGCCATGGGGGCGAAGGGCAGGAGCTCGCGGCCGTTGTCTTCGTACTGAGAGTTGACCCTCAGCAGGCCCTTATCTGAGGTGAGGTTGCGTAGGAAACGAGCTTTGACATCGTCTGCACCGTACACCTGACCTGCGTCGATGAAAGCTGTGAGAGAGTTCATCTGCTGACGGACGGTGCTTGCACCAAAGACGTGGCCTGTGTTGCCGGAACCACAAGCTGCTGATGAGCGGAAGAAAGGGATGCACTCTTCTGAGTTCCTGCCAAAGCGGGGATCGTTCCTGGGAATCTGTTCAGATGACAAGATGCAGTTAGCATGTGTGTGTTTTAGACGTATTCATGTCTTTTTCTTGTGTAATGCGACGACACTGACCTGAATGGGGAAGCAGGGCTCTGTACGTTCACAGCTCTTCTCACAGTCAATACCCGTATTGAATGAACGGATGACAGGAGAGTGAGGAGTGAAGGTCATGTCGTGGTCAGTCCACTGGCCGAATATTGTCACCATGTGAGTGTAGAGTGGGTCGCTCTCCACATCAGAGTTTTCTGTTCGCAGAATTCTGTTGGACACTTCCCGTACCTGAAGACAGGATGTAGACAATGAGCATATATTATCTATACAAAAGGTACCTTAAAGGGAAATTGGAGATTTGTCTCAAATCATAACATGGCAAACTCGAGCCCAACAGGCAACAACAGCTGTCAGTGTGTCAGTGTGTTGACTTGACTATGACTTGCCCCAAACTGCATGTGATTATCATAAAGTGGGCATGTCTGTAAAGGGGAGACTCGTGGGTACCCATAGAACCCATTTACATTCACATATCTTGAGGTCAGAGGTCAAGGGACCCCTTTAAAAATGGCCTTGACAGTTTTTCCTCGCCAAAATAATACTGTATATATACTGTATATCTATATAGTACCAAAGGAAGAAGACGTCTGTTGACTCTTCGCTTAGGGTCCCAGCCTTTGGGCAGAGAGATTCTATCCTGGTACTCAGCAGGGAGCCAGCGGGTGAAAGGTGTGTTGGAGGATCCCCAGAGAGTGTTGTTTCTAGGAAAGAAATAAGAATTTGATAATTTATTCAATTAATTATTACATTCTCTTTGTCTCGCAGACTGGCAATTACTGTCTACTCCCATTTGTAACAAACAGACAGAGAAGTGGGAGGAAAGTCTTTGGCAAGATTAACTTTGGCCCCGGGGTAAACAAATCAAGCAGCCAGTTAGCTGTGGACATATTTGTCACTTGTTCTTTTCCTTCACCTGTCAATCTCAAAGTTGCTACTTAGCAGCTGCCTCACCTGTTGTTGCAGACGCTGCTTGCAGTGCGAAACTTGTTTAAGTTAGGAGTGGTCTTGCAGGAAGGGAGACGATGTCGGGGAGTGCAGCCTGTCAGATCAGCAATGACCTGCAGATCCTCCTCAGAGATCAGATCTAATCAACAGAGACAGGAAGTAGAAAAATTAACAAAGCTGTGACTTGCAGCCACCTCTATGCAAAATTAAAAGAACCTATTTCGGATACATACCTGTCGCATTGATGGAGCGTTTTTGACGTCCATGTGAAGACCTCTTGATTAGTTTAATGGCATTATCCATATAGTCAGCAGCACGCACGGCAGTACGGGTTAGCCCAACAGGCTGCTTCAACAACCGCAGGATGTCTGAAGGACTCACTGCATTCCTCCTCACACGATCAACGCTCCTGTGTTGCGTGGAAAGATTTGCATGCATGATTTGAATGCAGGCCTATATTATATCGTCACATTTATTTTTCTATCACTGCAGAACTTGTGCAGCAGTTCAGCAGGTTTGGTCACTCACTCTCTTCTGGAGTACTCATAAGCTGAGTCCACTGTGGCCTTGGCTTCAATCACGGCTCTTTCGATGATACTTCTGCTCAATCTTGGTTCTGAAAGCACATAACATCTTTCAGTTAGTCTGCTTTCTGCTGTCGTAAACACAATCCAGTCACCTTTCTCCGTGGTTTCTTTATTTTCTCATTCTCTGTTAATATTGATGTTTTTTTAAGTAGGTTACTGAAGCTACAATGCAGGTTTCTTTCAGGTGCACAATATCAATTTAGTAATTACAGCAAAAAACTATCGTGTTCATCGGTGACCTTCTGTATTTAGCTTTGATCAAAAATGGCAAAATAAGCTGTAGAAAGAGGCTTTTTATACACATTTATAATGACTGTATTTATTTAACTCAGTGTGATCGAGGTATTACTCACCAGCATTCACGTGGTTTTGTAAACACAGGTAAAGACCCGCTGCTATCAGGCACAAAAAGCTCTTCATCTCTGAAAAAGACAGACATATTCCTGTTAAATACACGCCAATCAACTGATAAAATACTGAATATACAGGAGGGCATGGTTGAATGAAGTACATCTGCTATTCGTAAGCGTGAAGAAAAACTATACAAAAGTTAAAAAGTTAGGCAAGAAGAAGCTTGACCGCTGTACCTGGGATGTTTTGGAAGTTCCACTCTGATCCTCCAGCTGCAGTCAGGAGTCGGTGCTTTAAACAGCATTGTCTTGCTGTGTATATATACAGGTTAGAGTGGCAGGAAACACCCATTTGCCACGCCTGAGGCATCATTGTTTGATCAGGTTCCAAAAAATGACGTGTGGTTGAACAGGAAACTGTTACAGCATGAAACCATCTCTAAAATAATGAACCCAACAGCAATACAAAAACACTAACACTGGTCAGAACATTGGTCAAACCTCAGCCCAGTATTTCACCAAGCGCTATATTGACTCCCACTGACTTCTTGTGTGTTCTGAATGCTTATCATACACATTATTAAGTTAAAAGCACAACTGACAAATAGCGAGTTATGAAAAAATGCACAAATGCAAACAGAGCCTAGTTCAGAAGAATTATCTGGGTGAAACACCCCTGAAATGATTGGATGCATTGGACGTTTCTGAACCAAAAATAAGTTTCATATCATTCTCGTATCACGCTTGCAGAAACGCAATGCCAAGTGTTTAACGTTGTGAAACGATTGGTTAGGTTTAGGCAACAAAACTACTTGGTTAATGTAAAAAAAAAGCCTGTGTTGTTTTTCTTTACTGCTGATGAAGACAGATAGGACCGAATATGAGGAAACAAACATTAAAAAAGAAACCATCTCCAAATCTTATTAGATATGTGTTAGCTATAATTAGGCCTATTAATTGAGAGAAATTTCCAGTTTAACAAAAGAGGCCAAAATAATGATGAATGTGTGACAAACATGTGGACTGGCAGAGTCCAAATATAGGTCGAAACAAACGCATGCGACAACAATAATGGAAATTACCACCAGCAGCACACAGTAGTCATGTTCAGAGATTATGAGATTACATAACAGCCTTCATGGCTGAAATAGTACAACACATAATGCCAAAACCATCTCCAAATCTTATTATATATTTATTTATTTACTAATTAGGCCTATTCATTGAGAAAGTAGGCATGAAACAGGTTTTGAATCATTTAGCCACAATAATAAAGGCTTTTTTTAAACTTTTATACCTACAGTATTTACTAAATCAGTGTGCCTTGATTTCTTTTTCTCTCTTGTGAACATTGTTGCTTTGTGTTGTATCACTGTCAGATTCAATGATATAAGTTGTTTTTTGGCATGTTAACCTTCTGGTCTCTTACCATAATGTCTTCGTGACAGTTGTGGATGTTAATTACCAATCCACTTCCTCAAACAAGAAGTAGGGCAAATTCTTCACCACTTTATTACATAATTATTATTTCATTGGTCTGTTGAATTTGCCAGCTACAATTAGCCTAGATGCATACCAGGCAGTCTCGGTGAATCACTAAGTGGCTTTTAAAGTTTGGCATCTTTTATTTCCTCATGCTTCTACTATCTGCCAGTCCATTCCCGTCAGTCTAATACTGAAAAAGACCCTGACACGCAAACTATTCCCGGCTGTTAGGCCTGCTATGCTTCCTTTAGATAGATAGTTAGAGGTTAGATACTTTTTAAGAAACGAAATCATCTTCCTTGTTATTTTAAATGGGAGTTTGTCTGTCACAGAACCAGGCTGGTTTCATACACTGTTCACAGCTATATATACGAAAAGTAATGTACTGTAATTCGTATATATCCCACAAAATCAATTTGTGTGTAATTAACATAATCGTGGACCAGGAAACATAAAGAGCGGTAAACGCTGTGTAGGGAGGAGGTTGGGGTGGATGGGTGACTCAAAAAATACCAGACTTTTTCCCAGAACACCCGCGTTTGTGTCCCGTGTGAAACCAGAAGTACACGTTGATTTATTTGTCGCATAACTGACATACTTAAGTAGCGTCACTTCCGGAGTCAATTGAACCCAAACCACGATCTTTTCCTGATCCTAAACAAGTAGAAGTCAACGTTTATTTTCGAAAATACTGTATGCATGTAACGAGCAAAAATTGACACGTGTTGCAGCATTTTTGTTGGAAAACGAACGAAAAAGGAGGAATAACTTTTTCACATGATATCATACGAACCGTGGTATGAGAATACGTTGACAGGAGTTATGTTACCAGCTTATGAAGACTCTCTGCTGTCTGACAAAGCCACAACATGGTCCAACTTACAGTTAGTTTACTAAACAGTGCAACACGTTCTTATCCCAACTCGTCACATACTGACGCCCCTGGGCGTCACTCTAAGTTTAGGCAACAAAACCACTTAGTCAGGTTTAGGAAGAAACTACATGGTTGGACTTAAAATGACTAGGGGTCTACTGGATGAAAGTGTTGGTGTTTGTTGGACCCATCCACCATCCACCACCCCTCACACCCAGCCTATGTGCGTCTTTTTGCTCTAAACTACGTCATCACACTCCCTGCGCATTTTCTCTGAGTGATTGCTGTTCAAATGGGATGCAGAGGATGGATTGATCTCAATGGAAAGTCCGGTGTGTCTCATACAGATACTTTGTACAGCAGTTTCACGCTGATGGCCGAGACAAAGCCTCGGTATTTAACCGAGAACAGGCTGAACAGTAAAAGTTCCTAAACTAAGCTAAGGACAACTGTGGGAGTTGATACCACTTAGTTTTATCGATCTTCTCTGTCCGCAACAAAACAAATATTTCCCTGAATGTTAAACTATTCCTTTAATCAACATGATTCACATTTAATATGAGAAACAATAATCTTTCAGAAACATAAAGCATTTGTGTTGCATTTTCCTCAACGGATCATCAGTTTGTAGATTATATAATTAATTATAAACACAGGGTGTGTAAGATGAAATCCAGTCTGGCTATTAATAGTGACTGCCTGGTTGAAACAAAAATAAATAAATAAAAACAAACTTCCTTTTTCTTCAGATAACAAAAGCATTAATAAATGCATCACTGCACATAATTGTTCAGCACATCGAACAGGCACTGCACTAGTAATATTAAAATTTACAAAAAATATAAAAATACAATTAGTTAAAACAAACATTTGGAGGAAAAAAACTCAATAAAAGACATTTAAAGCTGAAGTCTGTTTTAGGTTTACTCTCTAAGATGTCAACATTTTCACCTTTACATCCTTGAGCAGGCTGGTCAAACTGCTCGGAGCTAAAAGAGCTAAAACCTGCTTTAAGTAAGAGTTCTCAAGAGCTAACTGCAGAGAACTTGAGTGGCCTTCGGTCATACATTAAAACATGTGGTTTAATAACATTGTGCAAAACATGTAGTGCTTTAAAAATTTCCGAAATTACTTATCAAAAATCAATGCAAAATCTAATATGCAGCTTCAATGATGTGTGTTCTCTGCACTCTGAGCTTTGGATGAACTGTAACTTTTATGGGACCAGATATAGGGAGCACTATTTATATTGTGCCATGGGTCATATGTTGTTCGTAAAACATCTACAACAAGTAGATAAATATTGTGAGTGCTGTCTTTTAGCATACATTTTTATTTATTTATCTATTTATTCATTCATGTATTAATTAATGTATTTATTCATGTATTTCTTATTATTATTAACATTATTCATAGCAAGGTGAGGTTATTTGTATAAGACCTGCTTTCCAAATATCACATTTAAAATAGATTAAAGATTGAATAGTTGAAGAAATTTGTGAATGTTTCAGGCTGAACTGCAAAAAACAGCAGACCATTATCTGATTTTACACGTAGTTTGCTTGATAGATTCCTAGTGTCCTTCACCAACTATGAAATAATTCAATACAAGAGCTGTACGTGTGTGATTGCATGTCTAGGAGGATAAAGTTTTAACGCTAATAATAAAGCTGATTCCACCTGTTTCCAGTCTTTATGCTAAGCTAAGCTAAGGACAACTGTGGGAGTTGATACCACTTAGTGTTATCGATCTTCTTCTTCCGCACCCAACAAATATTTCCCTAAATGTTGAACTATTCCTTTAATTAACATGATTCACATTTAATATGAGAAACAATAATCTTTCAGAAACATAAAGCATTTGTGTTGCATTTTCCTCAACGGATCATCAGTTTGTAGATTATGTAATTAATTATAAACACATGGTGTGTAAGATGAATTCCAGTCTGGCTATTAATAGTGACTGCCAGGTTGAAACAAAAATAAATAAATAAAAACAAACTTCCTTTTCTTCAGGTAACAAAAGCATTAATAAATGCATCACTGCACATGCGTAAACACATGGAGTTTTCGAGAAGGAAAAAAAAACTTCCCAGCAGTGCTCAAACGTCATATGCCGTGCCAGAAAATATATTTTCCATTTCAACAATGAAGGATGATTGACAGCTCATAAACCACATCATGTATCATAGGCCAGTAATTAGTAATTGTTCAGCACACCAAACAGGCACTGCACTAGTAATATTTAAATTTACAAAAAAAATATAAAAATACAATTAGTTAAAACAAACATTTGGAGGAAAAAAAATCAATAAAAGACATTTAAAGCTGAAGTCTGTTTTAGGTTTACTCTCTAAGATGTCAACATTTTCACCTTTACATCCTTGAGCAGGCTGGTCAAACTGCTCGGAGCTAAAAGAGCTAAAACCTGCTTTAAGTAAGCGTTTAGTCCTGGCCTGCAGAACTACTCAAGAGCTAACTGTAGAGAACTTGAGTGGCCTTCGGTCATACATTAAAACATGTGGTTTAATAACATTGTGCAAAACATGTAGTGCTTTAAAAATTTCTGAAATTACTTATTAAAAATCAATGCAAAATCTAATATGCAGCTTTAGTGATGTGTGTTCTTTGCACTCTGAGCTTTGGATGAACTGTAACTTTTATGGGTGGACCAGATATAGGGAGCACTATTTATATTGTGCCATGGGTCATATGTGGTTCGTAAAACATCTACAACAAGTAGATAAATATTGTGAGTGCTGTCTTTTAGCATACATTTTGATTTATTTATCTATTTATTCATTCATGTATTAATTCATGTATTAATTCATGTATTAATTCATGTATTAATTCATGTATTTATTCATGTATTTATTCTTCTTATTATCATTATTCATAGCAAGGTGAGGTTATTTGTATAAGACCTGCTTTCCAAATATCACATTTAAAATAGATTAAAGATTGAATAGTTGAAGAAATTTGTGAATGTTTCAGGCTGAACTGCAAAAAACAGCAGACCATTATCTGATTTTACACGTAGTTTGCTTGATAGATTCCTAGTGTCCTTCGCCAACTATGAAATAATTCAATACAAGAGCTGTACGTGCGTGATTGCATGTCTAGGAGGAGAAATATTTAACGTAAAGGGGGTAAGGATGGCTTCTCAAATGTGAATCATGGAACCATTTTGGCTGATGTGAGATGTGAGAATATATAGAGAACAATTAGCATGCGGTTGAAACAGCTAGCTTCAGAAACGCTGGTAGGTGGATTGTGTTACCTTTGAACAGAGCCAGGCTAGCTGCTTCCACCTGTTTCCAGTCTTTATGTTGAGCTAAGCTAAGGACAACTGTGGGAGTTGATACCACTTAGTGTTATCGATCTTCTCTCTCCGCAAGAAAAAAAATATTTCCCTGAATGTTGAACTATTCCTTTAATCAACATGATTTACATTTAATATGAGAAACAATAATCTTTCAGAAACATAAAGCATTTTGCTCAACGGATCATCAGTTTGTAGATTATGTAATTAATTATAAACACATGGTGTGTAAAGATGAAATCCAGTCTGGCTATACAAAAACAAATAAATAAAAACAAACTTCCTTTTCTTCAGGTAACAAAAGCATTAATAAATGCATCACTGCACATACCTAAACACATGGAGTTTACAAGAAGGAAAAAAAAACTTCCCAGCAGTGCTCAAGCGTCATATGCCGTGCCAACTCGTCACATACTGCCGCCCCTTGACATCACTCTAAGTTTAGGCAACAAAACCACTTAGTCAGGTTTAGGAAGAAACTACATGGTTGGACTTAAAATGACTAGGGGTCTCCTGGATGAAAGTGTCTGGTGTTTGTTAGACCCATCCACCATCCACCATCCCTCACACCCACCCTATGTGCGTCTTTTTGCTCTGAGTGATTGCTGTTCAAACGGGATGCAGAGGATGGATTGATCTTAATGGAAAGTCCGGTGTGTCTCATACAGATACTTTGTGCAACAGTTTCACGCTGATGGCCGAGACAAAGCCTCGGTATTTCACAGAGAACAGAATGAACAGTAAAAGTTCCTAAACTCAGCTAAGGACAACTGTGGGAGTTGATACCACTTAGTTTTATCGATCTTCTCTGTCCGCAACAAAACAAATATTTCCCTGAATGTTGAACTATTCCTTTAATCAACATGATTCACATTTAATATGAGAAACAATAATCTTTCAGAAACATAAAGCATTTGTGTTGCATTTTCCTCAACGGATCATCAGTTTGTAGATTATGTAATTAATTATAAACACATGGTGTGGAAGATGAAATCCAGTCTGGCTATTAATAGTGACTGCCAAGTTGAAAAAAAAAAAAACAACTTCCTTTTCTTCAGGTAACAAAAGCATTAATAAATGCATCACTGCACATACCTAAACACATGGAGTTTTCGAGAAGGAAAAAAAAACTTCCCAGCAGTGCTCAAACGTCATATGCCGTGCCAGAAAAAGTATTTTCCATTTCAGCAGTGAAGGATGATTGACAGCTCATAAACCCCACGGTGTATCATAGGCCTGTAATTAGTAACTGTTTAGCACACCGAACAGACACTGCACTAGTAATATTAAAATTTACAAAATGTTAACTTTTGGTTTCACACAGGACACGAACGCGGGTGTTCTGGGAATAAGTCCGGTACTTTTTGAGCCACCCATCAACCCCAACCTCCTCCCTACACAGCGTTTACCGCTCTTTATATTTCCTGGTTCACGATTATGCTAATTACAAACTAATTGATATTGTGGGATATATACGAATTACAGTATATTATTTTTGTCGTATATAGCTACGAACAGTGTATGAAACTAGCCGTGTTCTGTGACAGACAAACTCCCATTGAAAATAGCAAGGAAGTTGATTTAGTTTCTTTAAAAGTATCCAACCTCTATCTATCTAAAGGAAGTATAGCAGGCCTAACAGCCGGGAATAGATTGCGTGTCAGGGTCTTTTTCGGTAAATAGATTATTAGATTGATTGGAATGGAGTGGCAGATGCTAGACGCATGAGTAAATAAAAGATGCCAAACTTGAAAAGCCACTTAGTGATTCACCGAGACTGCCTGGTATGCATCTAGGCTAATTATAGCTGGCAAATTCAACAGACCAATGAAACAATAATTATGTAATAAAGTGGTGAAGAATCTGCTCTACTTCTTGTTCAAGGAAGTGGATTGGTAAATAACATCCACACCTGTCACAAAGACATTATGAAAAGAGAAAAAAAACCTCAATAAAAGACATTTAAAGCTGAAGTCTGTTTTAGGTTTACTCTCTAAGATGTCAACATTTTCACCTTTACATCCTTGAGCAGGCTGGTCAAACTGCTCGGAGCTAAAAGAGCTAAAACCTGCTTTAAGTAAGAGTTTAGGTCTGGCCTGCAGAACCACTCAAGAGCTAACTGCAGAGCTAACTGCAGAGAACTTGAGTGGCCTTCGGTCATACATTAAAACATGTGGTTTAATAACATTGTGCAAGACATTTAGTGTTTTAAAAATGTCTTAAATTACTTATTAAAAATTAATGTAAAATCTGATATGCAGCTTCAATGATGTGTGTTCTCTGCACTCTGAGCTTTGGATGAACTGTAACTTTTATGGGTGGACCAGATATAGTGAGCACTATTTATATTGTGCCATGTGTCATATGTGGTTCGTAAAACATCTACAACAAGTAGATAAATATTGTGAGTGCTGTCTTTTAGCATACATTTTTATTTATTTATTCATTAATGTATTAATTCATATATTTATTCATGTATTTCTTCTTCTTATTATTATTCATGGCAAAGTGAGGTTATTTGTATAAGACCTGCTTTCCAAATATCACATTTAAAATAGATTTAAGATTGAATAGTTGAAGACATTTGTAAATGTTTCTGGCTGAACAAAAAACAACTGACCATTATCTGATTTTACACGTAATAAATTTAAATATTGAAATAATTCAATACAAGAGCTGTACGTGTGTGATTGCATGTCTAGGAGGAGAACGTTTTAACGTAAAGGGGGTAAGGATGGCTTCTCAAATGTGAATCAAGGAACCATTTTGGCTGACAGCCCAGTATGTCTATATTTAGTTTCCTGTTCAACCACACACCACAGGTGTAGCAAATGGGTGTTTCCTGCCACACTTACCTGTATATAAACACAGCAAGACAATGCTGTTTAAATCACCGACTCCTGACTGCAGCTGGAAGATCAGAGTGGAACTTCCAAAACATCCCAGGTACAGCGATCAAGCTTCTTCTTGCCTAACTTTTTAACTTTTGTATAGTTTTTCTTCACGCTTACGAATAGCAGATGTACTTCAGTCAACCATGACTTCTTTTAAATTCAGTATTTCGTCAGTTGATTGGCGTGTATTTAACAGGAATATGTCTGTCTTTTTCAGAGATGAAGAGCTTTTTGTGCCTGATAGCAGCGGGTCTTTACCTGTGTTTACAAAACCACGTGAATGCTGGTGAGTAATACCTCGATCACACTGAGTTAAATAAAAACAGTCATTATAAATGTGTATAAAGCAAGTGTATAGAGCTTGTTTTGTCATTTTAGATCAAAACTAAATACTGAAGGTCACAGATGAACAGGAGTTTATACGATAGTATTTTTCTGTAATTACTGAATTGATATTGTGCAACTGAAAGAAACCTGCATTGTAGCTTCAGTAATCTACTTCAAAAATCATCAATATTAACAGAGAATGAGAAAATAAAGAAACCACGGAGAAAGGTGACTGGATTGTGTTTACGACAGCAGAAAGCAGACAAACTGAAAGATGTTATGTGCCTTCAGAACCACGATTGAGCAGAAGTATCATCGAAAGAGCCGTGATTGAAGCCAAGGCCACAGTGGACTCAGCTTATGAGTACTCCAGAAGAGAGTGAGTGACCAAACCTGCTGAACTGCTGCACAAGTTCTGCAGTGATAGAAAAATAAATGTGATGGTATAAAATAGGCCTGCATTAAAATCATGCATGCAAATCTGATCTCTCCACGCAACACAGGAGCGTTGATCGTGTGAGGAGGAATGCAGTGAGTCCTTCAGACATCCTGCGGTTGTTGAAGCAGCCTGTTGGGCTAACCCGTACTGCCGTGCGTGCTGCTGACTATATGGATAACGCCATTAAACTAATCAAGAGGTCTTCACATGGACGTCAAAAACGCTCCATCAATGCCACAGGTGTGTATCCGAAATAGGTTCTTTTAATTTTCCATACAGGTGGCTGCAAGTCACAGCTTTGTTAATTTTTCTACTTCCTGTCTCTGTTGATTAGATCTGATCTCTGAGGAGGATCTGCAGGTCATTGCTGATCTGACAGGCTGCACTCCCCGACATCGTCTCCCTTCCTGCAAGACCACTCCTAACTTAAACAAGTTTCGCACTGCAAGCAGCGTCTGCAACAACAGGTGAGGCAGCTGCTAAGTAGCAACTTTGAGATTGACAGGTGAAGGAAAAGAACAAGTGACAAATATGTCCACAGCTAACTGGCTGCTTGATTTGTTTACCCCGGGGCCAAAGTTAATCTTGCCAAAGACTTTCCTCCCACTTCTCTGTCTGTTTGTTACAAATGGGAGTAGACAGTAATTGCCAGTCTGCGAGACAAAGAGAATGTAATAATTAATTGAATAAATAATTAATTTGTTATTTCTTTCCTAGAAACAACACTCTCTGGGGATCCTCCAACACACCTTTCACCCGCTGGCTCCCTGCTGAGTACCAGGATAGAATCTCTCTGCCCAAAGGCTGGGACCCTAAGCGAAGAGTCAACAGACGTCTTCTTCCTTTGGTACTATATAGATATACAGTATATATACAGTATTATTTTGGCGAGGAAAAACTGTCAGGCCATTTTCAAAGGGGTCCCTTGACCTCTGACCTCAAGATATGTGAATGAAAATGTGTTCTATGGGTACCCACGAGTCTCCCCTTTACAGACATGCCCACTTAATGATAATCACATGCCGTTTGGGACAAGTCATAGTCAAGTCAGCACACTGACACACTGACAGCTGTTGTTGTCTGTTGGGCTGCAGTTTGCCATGTTATGATTTTAGACACATCTCAAATTTCCCTTTAAGGTACCTTTTGAACTGATAATATATGCTCATTGTCTGCATCCTGTCCTCAGGTACGGGAAGTGTCCAACAGAATTCTGCGAACAGAAAACTCGGATGTGGAGAGCGACCCACTCTACACTCACATGGTGACAATATTCGGCCAGTGGACTGACCACGACATGACCTTCACTCCTCACTCTCCTGTCATCCGTTCATTCAATACGGGTATTGACTGTGAGAAGAGCTGTGAACGTACAGAGCCCTGCTTCCCCATTCAGGTCAGTGTCGTCGCATTACACAAGAAAAAGACATGAATACGTCTAAAACACACACATGCTAACTGCATCTTGTCATCTGAACAGATTCCCAGGAACGACCCCCGCTTTGGCAGGAACTCAAAAGAGTGCATCCCCTTCTTCCGCTCATCAGCAGCTTGTGGTTCTGGCAACACAGGCCACGTCTTTGGTGCAAGCACCGTCCGTCAGCAGATGAACTCTCTCACAGCTTTCATCGACGCAGGTCAGGTGTACGGTGCAGACGATGTCAAAGCTCGTTTCCTACGCAACCTCACCTCAGATAAGGGCCTGCTGAGGGTCAACTCTCAGTACGAAGACAACGGCCACGAGCTCCTGCCCTTCGCCCCCATGGCTTCCAGCATATGTGCCAACCGAGCCCGCATTACTAAAGACGTTAATGCAGTGGAGGTGCCCTGCTTTGTGGCTGGTGAGTGGCAGCAAAAACGCTTATGTACGATGTTTTTTACATAATATGTACAACAGTATGTAGAATACAATACCAATAACTCGATCTCAAGTATTACACATTGTGGTTGTCATGGTTAACACAGCTGAGGTAAGTCAATCCATAATTGCGGTTATTAAAAGCAGCCGTCTGCTTTGTCCCCCAGGTGACGAGCGCACCAACGAGCACATTGGTCTGACCGCTGTTCACACACTGTTCATGCGTGAGCACAACCGTCTGGCACGTACTCTGGCCAAACTCAACCCTCACTGGGACGGAGAGACACTCTACCAGGAATCACGCAAGATCATGGGAGGATATTCACAGGTTAGAGAGGGGAAAATTTGCATTCATGATTTAAGGGATGGATGGTATGTCCTTGAATGGTTTAGGTAACTATTTTTTGTCTCTTATAGGTTCTGACTTACAGAGACTACTTACTTCACATTGTTGGTCCGGACTTCATTACCAGTCATCTCTCTACCTACCCTGGCTATGATGAAAACGTGGACCCCAGGATCGCCAATGTGTTCGCCACGGCTGCCTACAGATTCGCCCACCTGATGGTTCAGCCTTTCATGTTTCGTCTCAATGAGCAGTACCAGGAGCACCAGGATTACCCCAGCCCACTGCTGCACAAAGCCTTCTTCACACCGTGGAGGATCACCTTTGAAGGTATGGCCAAGATCTTTAACTTGTTAGTATTCATCTTAATTGAAAATATTAAATCACTAAAGGAAAGATGAACATCAGACAGGAGAGAATGCATGACTTAGTCCAACTGAGTGCAGGTGATTTCAGTAGGGTGAATCATTTCTTACTTGCTTCCTGACAGGAGCGCTGCTCAGCAGTCAGTGCTGCCACTGATGGCTGGAGGGTTTATTGCAATAATACTGATGTAGGAGCATTGGCTGCTGTAGTGTGCTATGCAAGCAGACAATTGTCTACTTACAATGGACTATTGGTAACAAACTGTAAAAACTGTACTGGTCTCCTGGGCAAAAGTGCGGTGTATTTTTGGACCCACCAATCCACCCTGACCGCTTCCATACGCGACGTTCCCCGGTCTTATACACGAACGGTGTATGAGAACAGCCTGCAGTAGTTAACACTTAAAATGTCTTCCCTTGTATTCTTCAGGTGGTGTGGACCCAATCATCAGGGGCCTGGTGGGTAGTAAGGCCAAGCTGAACACGCAGGATAACATGTTGTCTGATGAGCTGAGGGAGAGACTGTTTCAATTCTCCAGCCAGTTGGCACTGGACCTGGCCTCCCTCAACCTGCAGAGAGGCAGAGACCATGGACTCCCTGGTACTACTCTCATTTAGTCTTTCTATTGATTTTGTCTGCATCTGAGCCTTTCCAGGCATTACCGATCATACGTTATCTTAAACGTGGCTATATTTTCTCCCTTTGTGTTCCTTTTCAGGATACAACGAATGGCGGAAGTTCTGTGGGCTGTCACAGCCACGAAATCGCAAAGAGCTGTCAAAAGTGCTGAAGAACAGAAAGCTGGCCAAGGAACTGATTTCTCTCTACCGCAAACCTGACAACATCGATGTGTGGCTGGGAGGAGTGGCTGAGCCGTTTGTCCCTGGAGGAAGAGTGGGACCCCTGTTTGCCTGCTTGATCGCCACCCAGTTCCAGAAGGTCCGCCAAGGAGACCGGTAAGCACTGAACTAAACATGTACTGAAGATGTGGAGATAGCTGTGTTAGTCGCACTTTCAAACATGAACAAACTGTCAATTTCAGATTTTGGTGGGAGAACAAGGGAGTCTTCACTAAGGACCAGAGGTACTCCCTGAAACAGACCTCACTCGCCCGCATCATCTGTGACAACACCGGCATCACTGAGGTACCAGCCCAGCCCTTCCAGTACCGGCCCAGACGATCCGGTTACACTAAATGTAGCAAAATCCCGGAGTTTGACCTCAGTCCCTGGAAGGAGATTGTTCATTAGAAATCCTCACTACAGCGGTCTGACAAAAGACAGCTACATCTCAGGGCGTCTGATTTTACTGTGTAAGATGAGACTTTTGTATATAGTATGTACATGATCATCATAATGTACTTGATTTCGGACCCCAGGAAGACTAACTGGTGCCATTGGTATCAGCTAATGGGGATCCTTTTTAAATAAATAAATAAATCATACGTCACATTTCTCCGATCAACTGCTGGAAATGAACGTGATTGATATGAGTGCCAGCTATCAGTTGAAATGTGATATTTTCTTATTTTCTTATTTTTGTTGTGAATGACTGTGAACTATCTGATTAATTCTAAATACAGTAATGTACATTACATAGTGTGTATTTTTCCAAAACAAATATGTGGAATATGGTGTTGTTTGTGTAGTCTCTTTCCTGCGACAGTGCTGTTGAAGTGATGATGAAGGATGCTTCGCGGACACTGTTCTTTTTGGTATAATAGAGTTTATTACAAACAAGCAACAAATGTCATAACGAACGTCTAGAACGTCCGGAGGTCTCAAGTCAAATCTGAGAGTCCTCCCTTCGGAGCTCTCTCGTCTCCTTATATCGGGTCCATGGCATGTAACAGCTGAGCTGAGCGTATAACCATGCATGGCTCCTTTGTCCTACATAACCATGCATGGCTCCTTTGTCCTACATATTTATCTTTCAGCCCCATGTCATATCTTGTGACCATATTCTCCACTTATGATTCTTACCCATGTGTTTACCCTTATGGCCTCTCGGTCATGTGCAAGACTTGAAAATATACCACATATTCCCCCCTTCGAGACTTACACAAAGTCTCGAAAAAATAAAAGAAGATACATACAGGTGTATTTAACATGACAAATTTAACAACCCGCCCTTTTTACCATTGAAACAACTGTATGGAGTCTAAAAGTGAGAGTGAAAAACCTGTCAGGCAGCTAATCTTTCTTGAAATATCCATTGAACAATGTAGACAGGAAAATTCTCTCACGGTCCCTCTGCCAAGGCGACCATACGTAGAACTTCATACCACTGAAATGAGGAAATTTAGCAATTTGTGTATGGAAATGATTTAAGCAAATACATATGGAACTCTCAGCAAATTAAAACAAGACAATGTCCAAAGTCAGGCTGGTCGACCCATCGCACCTTTCTATGGACCTTTTCCTGCCTACCCCACTGTCCCTAAACATCGAGAAAAAGAAAACATCTGAGGTCCCATTATATTTAGAAACCATCACTTGCCAAGCATGTAATACACAAAAAAGACAATTCATTTTTAAGAATACTAATGTAACATCTAAGAGAAGACATAAGACTATATAACGCTGCAGTTTCTCAGCAGCCTTGACTCCGGTATAGTATCGATGACGTCTTGACTCTGGATGTTGTATCGCCAGTCCACGTTCAGAGTTCTTCAGGCCATTCGTATTTTCATGTTTGAAGTGTCTGAATCCATTCAGCCCATCGGAGTCCCTGACAATCTACCACCCTCACAGTGGTCTTCCCCCAATATGTTCTAGAATGAAAGAAAAGAAAACCAGTATCTTTTGCATACATAACAGATACAAATTAAAACATCAAACACAGAATAAGAACACTTCTATAAGTAAAAATGTGAATTTAGAAATTAGAAATCATATAAGTCAAAATGTGAAATTAGAAATCATATTGTTCCTTTGTTGCCATATCCCCCCTTCGAGACTAAACAAAGTCTCGAAAGAGCAAAACAAAATCAACACTACAAACTACGCAAGCAAAAACAGAGGTAAATAATAGGATTATAATCATATGAGATATTTAAAATGGATATTCCTCCACCAATTCGATCTTTATTGCGTCATCCTCATCCACGTCCGTGTCAGCTTCGTGTAATAATGGCATCAGCGTTTGCTCGCCGGGCAGCACAACTCCAACCCATCTAATTATCATAGCCTTTGCAAAGGTCAACAACAGCGTGCAAAAACAAAACATCACACACAACGCCAGAACGAGCGCTACCAAAACCTGAACTAACACTGCCCCTAGTGGCCCCAATTTATCCTGTAACCAAGCATTTGCAGACCATCCCGCGTCTTCTGATGGGCCAAACGCATCTCTTATGAGCTTCAATGCCCCTATGACACTAGTCATATTATCAGAACTATCAGGAATCAAAGTGTAGCAGGCATCTCCTGTTAAATTTAAAGCAACACATAAGCCCCCTTGTTTGGCCAAAATATAATCAAGAGCCATGTCATGTTTCAGCAACGTCAGTCTGTGACTTCTCTGGGTGTTTGACAACAATTCGAAACCTCTTATGGTTTCGTTCGCAAAGCCTTGCAAGGTGTAGGTAATGTTGTCGATGTGATCTGCTAAGAATGTCACACCATACCACGGAAAAAATCCTATACCCCACTTCTCTCCTAAACTTATTCTCCAATGGAAGGATTCCAACTTGTGAAACTGTGCCAACTCACGTTTTCTCCTACTACTTGAAGCGACATCAGATTGGACCCCCTCTGGCCCTACTCCCTTCTGGATAGTAAGAACCTCATATGGAAGTTTCAACAGTGACATATAACAGCATCCTGTCCACCCATATGGTAGAAATATGTATGCCTTATTACCACAGACCCACCAAATATCCTTGAAATTCCCTATAGTCACATTCCCCGGCAGTATCTGATTATGTACCCTTAAAATTGTCTTCTCTTTGTGTTGTGGTACCTGAAAAGATGCTTCATACGAATCATTACTATTCCCACGTTCCATTTTACCCAAGTCCATCATATATTTATCACACTCTGATAACCCCATAAACGTTCCCGGCCCTTCATGAGTTGTATTTGAACAAAAACAGCTGGTAGCTCCTACTGCTGACACCTCCATTATATCAGGGACCGCTGTTCTGATATCTTCATGCTGATCAAGTACATTTACATATGGTAATTCTGCCAACCAAGAACAAGTCAATCTAGGCTTAAAAAGGTTCATTGCTAAAGCCATCACTTTATCCACTGATGATTGCTGTTGATACAAGAGCCATGATAATGCATAACTTTGACACATAGTGGTTAGTGGTTCTGGTATAGTCTCTAAAATCGAAGGCCATGAGCTTGGCGATCGGATTTTCACCAGACACGGACCATCCGTTTTCACAACCGATCTTACGGAGTGGGTTACTTGCTGAAACCATAAGTTCCTACCTGCCCAAGGGTCTGCGATTTGTAACACTGAAGGATCAAACCCAAATGCCTTCCATTTAGTGTCTCTCTTTTGTATTGTATGGTAATGATCCATCATGTACTCTGGTGTCTGATCAGAGTCAACAAAGGTTTCATCTATGTTTAAACTAGTCCTCTGGGCTGTCATAGATGACTCTACATACTTCTCTTCTATCCTCTGTTCTCTAACTTCAACAATGTCATTACTGCTGTTCACGCTAGGCTCTATTTTTGACATTTGCTTCTGGAGTACATTAGTCACATCCTTAAAGGTCCAAGATGTCATATTAGATATCTGCGTTGTATTTACAAATGTCGTAGATGCCACGGATGTCGTCGCTGTTGTAGCATTCATCCCCTTTGAAGTCATAACTAGAGTAGTAGCCAGAGTAGGTGTATGAACATTCTTAGTTGTTTTTGGAACTAATGTAACAAGCTTTATCTGTGTACTAATCACCTTTGGAGTGGTTACTGTAGTAAATTGTTTCTGAACTTCTTTAGTACCCATAGCAACTTCAATAGGCCCCAAATCTTTTATCAGGAGTGACACTCTACGAGTCACACGACCTTTGATCCAATAATTTTGATATGGAACAAATTTAAACTCCGGTTCTTCATAAGAACACATGTATTCTCCTTCGTCTTCCCGAGTAACGTTACGCAGGACCAGGGAACAATCATCATTAATTTTCATCCACCTAACCTCATTAAACAAAATATACTTCCTCTGATCACGAGGCACAACGTCATCTTCAGGTCTTGTCAACAACAAATCTTCACCACGACTATTTTCCCATTTGGGAAACAAGTTCCCTCCATTATTCCATCTCCCACATTGACAAGGAAGGTAAACTGTTCCTCCTAACCTAGCTCTGATCACAGTACTCAAAGGAGGTGACGTTATAGATATCACCTGAGGCGCCTTTGTAGTTACATGTGATGCATTTATACTTCCAATAGCTTTTGCCATTGAAGGAGTAGATTTCTCTTCCATCTGTCCAGCTTTCATCTGGAGAGTTGATGTCATAGTTGTTAATTCTCTTGTTTCCCCAACCTCTTGGGGGTCTATGCTTTTATTCCCCCCTAGTATCACTAGATACACCACGCGAACTACAAATCCTAACTTGGACCGCTCACTTCCAATACGTCGATCGTAAAAAGAACACCTGTAATCACCTTGATCTTCCTGTTGAGGCTTATATACATAGAGACTACAGTCTCCCTCAACCTTCACTCTCCTTTTGTCATTAACTAATGTATATTTCCCTAATGGTGCTGTCTCTGACAGATCTAGGATCTTACCATGGCTATCTTCCCACTGAACTCTGAGTTTCCCTTTACCACTATTTTCTTCTGTACACTGACATGGAAGCCGAACTGACTTTCCCAAGGTTGCTTCAACCCTGGTTCTAATAACGGTCTGGTTTGACTCTTCTCCTAACTGGTCTCGGGCTCCTTGGTCTAACTGGATCCCTGGGTTGTCCTGCAGCGGAGTCACCGCCCTTTGATATCTCTGACGCTTTGCAGGCAACTGAAATAGGTCCTGCTGGGTCTGGGACATGTTGAAAGACAATGTCTCTAAATCTTCTGTCCTGTCCATCAACTGCCGAGTCATCTCTGGCATCATCAGGAATGTGTACAGAAACATCAACATTGTCCACAACCTGGGTGATCTCTCCTTCTGAGTTCTGACTCTGGGGATTTTCATGCATCTCCCTCTCTGGTGTGTGTTCTTCCACATTGTCTTCGGGCTCTCTTGAGCCTTCAACATCTTGAATCAGTGAATGTGGCGCCCCTTCACTTGGTGCTTTAACACAATGTGATAAATGATACCATGTAGGAGACCCCTTAACCTGGACCCCGGTTCCAGTACTGCGAACCACTTCAAACGGTCCCTCACGGCGTTCGTTATACCACTTCCGTCTAAACACCTTCACGAACACCTTGTCTCCAGGTTGCACTGTGATCCTTTTTTGCTCATCGAGCTTCTCCTGCACCTCCTCCTTAGTTTGCCTGTCAGACACATATGTGGATATTCTTTTATGTAGATTAACCATGTATGTAACATACGTTTGCATTTCATCTTCTAAAAGGGCCAAACTTGGACCTTTCCCACTTGTCCGCAGACAAGGCGTTGGCATCAGTCTTCCTGTAACCAACTCATGAGGTGTCATATGTAAATCGCGGAGCTCACTAGAGCGACATACCATTAACGCCAATGGAAGTGCTGCTATCCAATTTAACCCCGTGTGCTGGCATATTTTGACAATACGATTTTTCAGAACACCATTCATTCTCTCGCAGATTCCTTGACTACGTGGGCTATAGATTGCCCCAAGACGCTGTTTGATTCCTAATTTTTGCAAAATCAATTTCACCGTCTTATCCACAAACTCTTTCCCATTGTCTGAGGATATTCGATCTGGAAGTCCCCACCTGCTTATGACCTCTCTGCATAAGAACTTGGCAACCGATTGAGCATCCTTTCGTTTTGTTGGACAGGCCTCAGGCCATCGTGAAAATCTGTCCACCACGACTAGCATGTACCTTTTCCCTTCAATCGGTTTTATCATGTCAACATAGTCTATAACTAGTTCCCGCATCGGACCTCTTGGAGTTGGGATGTGGCCAGGAGGAACCGGCACTCCCCTCCGAACATTGTTTTTCAGACAAATAGTACACCTGCCTATGACATAATCAATCTGTTCAAGCAAACATGGTGCCCAAAACCCATACTCTTTCGTGATCTTTCTCTTCACTTCCCCCCTTGCAACGTGAGCTAAGCCATGCGCCTCCTGAATCATCAGACCCAACAGGTCTGGAGGTGATAGTACCAGCCCCTCATGATTTCTCCAAAGTCCAGTAGCATCTCGGGTGGCACCTCGGTCTAGCCACAACTGTTTGTCCATTTCAGGAGCAGCTTCCTGCATTAAAATCGCATCTTTGAGCGTAATTTTGTCTTCCAAGTTCACTTCATGCGTGACGAGAAGAACTTTGCCCAATTTATCTGCTCCAGTGACTGCTTTTGCAGCTTCATCAGCCGCTCTGTTCCCTTGTGAAACCCTTGACGCATCCTTCTTATGTGCCGCACATTTAGCTATTGCTATTTCTTTAGGCTTCATCATAGCATGCAACAATTTCATGATCTGGGCGTGATGCTGTATCGGCGAACCATCCGTTTTCTTAAACCCTCGGTTCTTCCACACTGCTCCAAACAAGTGGCACACATTATGTGCATATGCAGAGTCAGTATATATCGTCACTCGCTTCCCTTCTGCCAACAAACACGCTTCAGTTAACCCCACCAGCTCAGCAAGTTGTGCAGATGCAGGCTGTGGTATCTCTTCAGCCTTCTCCACTGTAAATCCAGTTCCTTGGGCTTTTACTATCGCATAGCCGGCCCTTAATTTATCGCCCACACGATAACAAGACCCATCAGTCCAATACTCCAAGTCCACCACATGCAATGGGAGGGCTTGTAAATCCGATCTAAGTCTAGAGTATTTCTCTGCTTCATGAACACAATCGTGTGGCTCACCGTCTTCTGGGGTTGGCAAATTCTCCGCTGGATTTACCGTAACACATCTTGCTAGGGTAACATCTTCCTGCTCTAAGAGCCTATGATAGTCTCTGAGCCTAGACATGGTCAAGTTGTTCTTACCATAATTCAAAAGATTTCTGAGACTATGATGTGTAAGAATTGTCACTGGATAACCCATTGTTACAGATGATGCTTTATTGTACATTAGAGAAACTCCCACCATAGCTCTGTAACACAGTGGTAACCCTAGCTCTACTTCTGATTACATCTGGGTTAAGAGTCCCCTCCATTGGCCATGGTTGGTCAATTTCAGGCCAGCGTTTGTGCCATTTTTCCGATATTTTTTGCAATGTTTGCGATGCCCCTAATTAAAGGATTATTCTTCTGTACTATCTCAACAGGAGTGATTACTTTTGGATTTTTAGTGTTCTTTTTTCCCATTATAACGGCTTCCTTATGTTCCGTTATTGTACTTTAATGAGTAATTGCTAAAATTAAAACTACTCAAGGCTTTTTAGATTACTTCCCCCTTTTTTTTTTTTTTTTTTTTATTTTTTTTTTTTTAACCCAATTACCCAATTAATCAATTAACCAATTAATCAATTAACCAATTATCCAATCAACCAATCAACCAATCAATCAATCAACAATTATCCAATTATCCAATTAATCCAATTAATCAATTAACCAATCAATCAACTAACCAATCAATCAATTAACCAATTTATCCAATTATCCAATTAATCAACAAATCAACCAATCATAAATTATCCAATTAATCAATATTCAGCTCAAATCGTCAAACAGTTACCACATTGAATATCCACCACAGCACAGATCAGACAATCCACGCACAATAACATAAATGAACATCTGCAATTGTCAGCAGAGGTTAGACTAAACAATCATATGCCATTAATTAATCAAATGCATTAACTGATCAATCCGTTGCCAAGTTGTCTATTTATTCATTTATTTATTTCTCCAAACTGCCTAGAGCATGTACTCTTTCATGTGTATAGGAGCAGGTCAGTCTCCTCTTAGGTTTATAAATGCAAGCAGGTTTATATGTGTACCATCAATGTTGCTTACGACTGAGAACACATACAAATATGGAAATGCAGGTTTTGTTTTTGTTAAAGAGTCTGTGGATAAATTTGTACCGGCCTTTAGTAGATTGAAGCGGAAGCCTCCTCATGGACGTCAGCAAGCCACACTCCGTGGTGGGCCGTCTCGCTGCCTTGCCTCCCGTTTCAATTCTCATTCACCATAAATGACATAACAGACAAAAAACATGCAATGATTTAGTCTCTTGTGAACCCATTAGGTCCCTTTAACAGCATCATCAATTTTATTCCTCCCCTTTAAGAAGAGCTCATGTTTTATTTACTGACTCATTTAATTCATATATTTCTATTCTTTTCCAAGGGCCATACGGGTACTGCAGTTACACAACTCCACTTTATTTGTCCTGGCTTATAGTTATTTATCTTATGTGTATGCGTTTATCGTAACCAGGCTCATTTCAGTGGCTCATCGTTTTATTCTTTTTACTGTATCTCCCGGAAATCCCTCTTTTGCAGAGAAAACAAGCATCCACTCCTACCGGCCGTGCCATCACGCCCAACGGCGTGAGTGGCAACAGTGATCCAGAGAGAGCGCGCTTCGATCTCTGATCCAGAGAAATTCCCACAATCAACAGCTTATGTTTTACATTATTTAATTCATTTAGTCTTCTGGAAACAGAAGCTCATGGTTTTATACAATACCTCGGGCCACGTATCTATTCTTACAAATTATTAAATGACACATATACTCTCTGGAGCCAAATGTCACACACACACACACATTTTCCCTCCTCCCAAAGTCCATACACACACATTCTCTTCACTCCAACTTTAGATATCGTCATTCGTACAGCATGCTTTCTGCCGCTATTTTCCTTACTTTTTCTCATAAAATTTGTGCTACCTTTGAGGTGTAAAAATCTTCGACGAGAGGCTGCTTCAGACACCGTTCGTCAACAAACGTCAGAGTGGTAACGGTCATTCGAATTGTGATTCTACACTCTCCAGTTATTAAACTGACCATAAGATGTCGTTTTCAGGTTTTAATTGCGGCCCATACTACATGCTCCTCCACTTGAGGGCTTTCTATTCTATCCGATTTGCGGCTTGTCATATGATCATTTCCTTTATTTCCTTTATTTCCTTTATTTCTCTGTCTCTTAACACTCTTTACATTTATTTATTCAAATTACCTGGATCCAGGTTTCCCACTTTTGTCTTTCTAACTTAATTCCGGACTATGTCAGAGCCATCGTTACGCAGTGGCTAATATGCATGTGTCTTACCGTTAATAAGTTGAGGGCCCCTCTTTATTAATCTCGCACGATACTATTTAACACACCTTACCGTTACCATGAAGCTATTCTAAACTATTCCTTGTATTTCTCATACTTCTTTTCTTCACTTTATATATATATATATATATTTTTTTTTTTTTTTCTCTATTCATTCCCCCTTTTTTCATTAAATTTAGCACGGAGCCTCACTTTAAACATCAAATCAACAGGACATGTCCATAACAAGAAGGTTCTTAATTTACGGTGTGGCCAAACAACTCCACATAACAGCCCCAATTTATGACCAGCATTCAATGAGTGCGCTCACCGTTTTGTGAAGTTGTAGCAGTACTGCTGTTGCGGCCACCTCCGATCCTGTTCGTGACGCCAAATTTGTAGTCTCTTTCCTGCGACAGTGCTGTTGAAGTGATGATGAAGGATGCTTCGCGGACACTGTTCTTTTTGGTATAATAGAGTTTATTACAAACAAGCAACAAATGTCATAACGAACGTCTAGAACGTCCGGAGGTCTCAAGTCAAATCTGAGAGTCCTCCCTTCGGAGCTCTCTCGCCTCCTTATATCGGGTCCATGGCATGTAACAGCTGAGCTGAGCGTATAACCATGCATGGCTCCTTTGTCCTACATAACCATGCATGGCTCCTTTGTCCTACATATTTATCTTTCAGCCCCATGTCATATCTTGTGACCATATTCTCCACTTATGATTCTTACCCATGTGTTTACCCTTATGGCCTCTCGGTCATGTGCAAGACTTGAAAATATACCACATTTGTCTTAAGAGTTTAAGATTTACATCACCTTACAGAAAGTGTAATAAATAAATAAGTGTTATTCGATTAACTATGACTCAGTGTAAATTTTATAACAATATTTTCAAGATCTCTGGTGTTTGTGCAACATCGGACCAGGAGAAAATACATGTTGAAGGGGTCATGCTGGCTTCGTATAGACGGTGTTTAAATAAATAACATGTATAATAAAGATCATATTTAATAATAATCATATTGATCGTACTGTGTGTCATTGCTTGAGCTCTTACAATTTTTATCTGCATGATCTTTAAACTATGAATTAGTAGAAAATGTGTTTAGAAAGCATGATTTATGATATGCTTTATATATACTTGAAGTCTGCCAATTTGCTTATGCGAGCTCCAAATGTGTGAGCAGTGTTTGCTGTTTAGTTTGGTTAACTTTCACCATGTAGGAATACAAATTATGGTTAGTTAATAATAACGTTAACCAACCAATAAATACCTACAACTCCAAAGTACATTCAAACAACATTTATACAGTATATAAAAGGCAGCTTTTCCCCCTCATACTGTAGTTCCTATCTGAGTTCTCATCTGTGGCACTATAATACTGATTTGATCTTTTTTAATTATTAAAACCTCTTCTAAAACCACCAATATCCAACAATATTATCAAAATCGAGCATGTTTTTATGAAATTTTTTGTCATAGTGTTTTCCTTTACTGAATCTATCCACCTATTCCAACACGGTCTCACTGCACTTCGTGAAATTATCACAAAATTGAATCATTTTGACATTTTAACAATTACACTGATCGGCAGATTGAGGGGCATAATAATTATTTGTCTGTACATCACATACAGTTTCCTGAACTTCCTCAAAATGCTTTGAGTTTCTACCTCCTAAGAAGCTTTTATAATATAACATAAGCCTTGGCATTTCTTCTAATTTAGTTATTATGGCCTAGAACACCGTGAACATGGAACATAATGTGAGTACAATATATGTCCTGGCTCACAATTATCCTGGCGTTGCAGATGATTACTTGCTCTTCTTTTCGAGAGAACACGGCCATCAAATACGAGTCCGTTCAGTCATTAGTGCTCCCATAGAGTCACATATTTTGCCGTATTTGAGGCCTGTTCAGCAAACAATTTTTTCATTTTAGTGTACTTTCTCAAGGCTGACTTTTTCGCCTGTCAACTTTTAGACATACTCTCACATGAATCCACGTGGTGGATGAAGTGCCTGAATGCCACACTTGAGTAAAATACATATCTAACCAGGATATGACAGTAGAAGTTCAAGTCACCTATTAGAATATTACTGACTGATATTTACTGTACTTAAGAATTGTAATTTTCTGATAAATGTACTTGAGTATTGAGAGTAAAAGTACAAGTAAATGCTGTTAATAAAAAAGCAAGCAAGTGGAGGCTACATTACACTTGAAGAAAAAGGAGGTCTTCACAACTTGAAAGACTTAAAGTAGTGCTGTCAAAGTTTAGCTTGTAGCATGATGATCCGACATGCAGCCTGCCTGGATTTAAGTGGAAATCAAAACTTAACTACGGCTTTGAGAGCACTTTGAGAGCACCTGCGCATCACGTGAATGATGTAACTTGCACTGCTTGCGAGGACCACTGTTTGGTTGCAATAGCAACCAGTAACGAAGATGCTTAGGGGAAATGTATCCCCTATCTTCACGATAAGCCAAAAGCTTGAAAGTAACTTGACAACCTTTAAAGTGAAGTGTTAATTGCCTTTATATAATTGTTTGTGTTATTATTACTCACACAGGATAATGCAGTTGCTATATGGAAACTGTTTTTGAATGTGCTTTCAAGGACATTCTGACTTTGTCATGGTGGCTTGTATCACATTTTTTCAAGTCACTGCAAATTGCTTTTTCTTTGTGTGTTGAAATGAATGGAATCCAGCTGCAGATTTGGCAGTAGCTTTGGGAAACGGCTGGCAGTAATTTTAAATAATAGTTTAACATTTTGGGAAATAAGCTTATTTACTTTCTTGCCAAGAGTTAGACGAGAAGACCAATAACACAGATATGTAACAACAATGAATTCTGGTTTACATGCTGTAACTATGACCGGCAAGCTCATGGTGACAAGTCACTGCACCCGGCTGCTGTCCAACAAGAAACTTTTACAGCATGAAACCCTCCGTAAAATAATTAACCCAACAGCAATACAAAAACACTGATCAGAACAGTCAAACCTCAGCCCAGTATTTCACAAACGCTATATTGACTCCCACTGGCTTCTTGTGTGTTCTGAACGGTAATCATACATATTATTAAGTTAAAAGCACAACTGACAAATAGTGAGTTATGAACAAATGCAAAAAATGCAAACAGAGCCTAGTTCAGGAGAATTATCTGGGTGAAAAACCCCTGAAATGATTGAATGCATTGGACGTTTCTGATCCAAAAATAGGTTTCATATCATTCTCGTATCATGTTTGCAGAAACGCAATGCCAAGTGGTTAACGTTGTGAAACGATTAGTTAGGTTTAGGCAACACAACTACTTGGTTAAGGTTAGAAAAAGGATGATCATGGTTTGCGTTCAAATAATGTAACAACATAACAACGTAACGTAACAATGCAACAAAACCATTATAGTTAGGTTTAGGAAAGAACTACACGGTTGGGCTTAAAACTACTACGATTGTAACACCGAGCATTGTGAACACAGGACACGAACAAACAGCTGATTATAACATGTAAATGAAACTTAACACATAGGATGGCTATTTAATTTTAATGCTTATAAGTTGGCTACTTTTGTTTCTCAATCTTGGAAAAAACATCAGGATGGTTTATTTGTTTAGTATTATATGTAATTTTTACTCTGGTTTCTGCCTTTGTCTTTTTCTAAATAATGGTGTCTCGTAAGCCCGTTTGGGCTGGGCATATTATTTATGCATGACACAGTAATAAAATAAAATCAAATTAAAAAAAATGTACCAGACTGTCACGCTCCATATTCATGGGAGATGGAGGACGTTACCTCCTATGAACCCGGTTAGAACCACTATGTGAGGGATAATATCTCTACAAGCACCTCCAGCGCATGGATGTACCAGACACAGACTCAGCTCAGGGTTTAACCTGTCTGGGGCAAAATGGTGCTCTACAGGGGAGGTGGCTTAGTAGCAGAGCTCTGTCCAGATTCACATAAATGCCAGCAGGTATACGCACATTAGCAAAATGGACTGCATCAATACGAGAACCAACGATAATATTCTCTTTTTTTTACTGGAGTGCCAGTTCAAAATATCCTCAGGCTAAGTAGGTTCAGTGACCCTCAGATTTATCACTCAATATAGAGATGTAAAAGTGCAACACATAAATTGAGTTAACAGAAGGAGGCCTCAGTAAAAATATTGTTGTGTACTTCATCTATAGCCCCCTTGAGTATCTGTTCAGGAACACATGGTAAATGGTAAATGGACTTACATTTATATAGCACCTTTCTAGTCCTCCGATCACGCAAAGTGCTTTAAACTAAATGCCGGCATTCACACATTCACACACACATTCACACAAACATTCATACACCGATGACAGAGGCTTATATACAATTAACCTGCCCATTCTGGTGTGGAGAGGAGGTTGTGTTGCTCTCACTCTATCTATTTGGCGTAGAGAGGAGGTCGTGTTGCTCTGGCTCTATCGGTTTGGTAAAGGGGAGACTCATGGGTACCCATAGATCCCATTTTCATTCACATATCTTGAGGTCAGAGGTCAAGGGACCCCTTTAAAAATGACCATGACAGTTTTTCTTCGCCGAAATTTAGCGTACGTTCAGCTTTTCTTAGATACAAATGTGTGGGGGGGGGGCTTCAAGGAAAATAGGTTGAGAACCACTGCACTATGAATGAGATCATGCTAGCCTGCTTGTGTTTAAACCAAATTGTTCCTGTTGATTTTATAGGAGCATTTCAGTTCAACATTGAGCTGCAGAGTGTTCATCTTTATACCAATCAACTGGTGGTCTTCACAGCTTCGTTATGGCTGCTGAGATCATACACCTGCTTTCCATCCTCTATTACATGTCCCCGCAGGTATACACACTAACATGACTACTACAAAACGTGCATCCAGCCTCATTAATTGCCTGCTTCTTTGTTATCCATATTGTATTTCAGATATTTAATACGACAGGCTTTCTAGGGTTTTTATATTCACTGAGGGGCTTCACAAACTCAGACTTGACCTCATAATGTGCAGACAGGGCTCATTAGTCTGCTCACATGAACTCTCTCACCCTTTTGGATTGGAGATGGTTTTTTGTTTCAGACCAATTATCCCTGGACATACCACTGTTTGCTACAGAGACTGGCGAGAATCAATCCAACATGAGGATCATTAACAGTATAGAGATTGGTTTGAGGCTGAATCGCTGATGAAGCCACTGTGTTTACAGCTGACTCAGAGCACCTTTTGTTTCTTCTAATCTCTCACCCTGATGAATGAAACAGGACATTAGATTTCCCCCTTTGACCGTATGCCTCTTCAATTATTAAGGAAAAAGAAATATCTGATCACATTAACAATAATGTGTTGATGACGATGTTGATGTTGTTGTGAGAATATAATAGCATTAATCTTCTCCATGATTTCTTCCATATAACAGCTCTTAGTCGGGTCATAATCAAGGCTCCTTGTGTTTTTTACAACAAATTTTTTTTTCTACCCTTGGCATCAAACGCCCCTTTAGGTTTTGGCATCAAAACCACTTAGTTGGGTTGAGGACAAAACATCATGGTTGGGCTTAAAACTACTTTGTTTGTAAAGTGAAAATTAATCTGTTTTTGTAGTTGTTGTGAACACGGGACGAAACCGAACGGCTGGTTGTAATATGATAATGAAACTTAATGAACGAGACACGAACAGCGGTCTCCTGGATGAAATACCTATGTTTGTTGTACCCATCCACCTCGCATCCCGCCCGCCCTGCGTGTCTTTTCCTTCTTTAGACTACGCAACGTATTCTCATACAACGGTTCGTATGATATCTTATGAAAAGGTTATTCCTCCTTTTTTTGTTTGTTTTCCAACAAATGTCCAGCAACACGTGTCAATTTCCGCTCGTTACATGCATACAGTATTTTCAAAATAAACTTCTGTCTTCACGGGAAACAACTTCCTTAGGTTTATGCAATAAAAAAGATTGACTTCGTTAGGATTAGGCAAGAAAACTAATAAGTTAGGTTTAGGAAAGGTTTGACTTTTAATAACAAATACATTTTGTGGGATATATATGAATTAGCATTGGTTTTCGTAGGTATAGCTATGAACAGTGTATGAGACCAGTCTGAACTATGTCCCCACACTTCCGGCTCACTTTCCCTGAGTGTTTAATATTGACGTGGATGGGTTTACATTGTGGTTATTGGAAAGCCCGGTGTGTCTCATACTGGCGCTAAAGGGTGGCTTGTGCGTCGGTATCGAACACAGACTGCCGTGTTGAAGCCTCGGTGTTTGACGCCCTTGGAATGAGAACGTGGCCCTAGGCGTTTCCGCTTCACAATATCAGCACTGACAGCTGACTGAAGAAAATTAGCAGGGCGGAGGTACCATCCTTGATTTTATGCACTTGTTAACAATTACTGTGGCTGACGCACCGGAGCCCACTAATTAAAGGAGACATCTGCATGTTTACAGAGACTTAGCACATTGTGTCTATTTCTGTCTTTCTCATATGTTCTGGGAGAGGAAGGGCTGAGGCTGTTAAAGGCACTTGATAGTTAATTGAGCCAGGTCTTTCAAGGGCTTTCACAGTGTTCCTGCCTCTGTCGTGACAACACAACAAATGTGAGCAACAAACCTCCAATCACCTTGTGACCTTTTATTTCTAATAATTCTTATGCTCGCTGATCTCAAGAGGAAAATGTTGTTTTTACAGAGTACTGATACCAGAAATTACCCAAGCTGTATGGAAGCCCATAGGGGCCTTTATTAAAATTATCATGTAAACTTTAAAATCAAAATGTAATTCCACAATAGCATTATAATTGTCAACATATGTATGTGTTATTTCAGTAAAAATTTTCATTTTTACATTCTTGTATGGGCGTTCTAAGACCATATTAAAATGAAAACGGAAAATCTGTGACACTTAATTTTCAAAGAGTACAGAGTACAGAGTACAATATTCAAAAGTAAATTAAAATCTGAAAATTTAAATGCAAAATAAACAATGTAACCTAATTTTCCATTTATGCAAACAATATTTAAGTCAAAATGAAAATGCAATTTTCTAACAATTAGATTTAAATTTCAAAGACTTCATCTGCTGTAAAGTGGACAATATTCACATGTCAAAATTAAAATGCACTATAAACAATGTAGCCTTATTTTCCATTTGAGCAATATATAACATCATCAACATCATATACATTTTTACCCTCCCTACACCCACCCTTTCCCGTTTCAAAAATGTACATTTCCCCAGAGTGCATTTTAACTGACTTGCTTTTTACAGTTATATAAATGCACTTCACAGGGGTCATTTTACTTGTACTTGAGTAGAATTTCTTAAATGTACTTTTTATCCCTGCCAGCTGCAGTATAAGATGTGCGAGACTTTTATTTTAGTGCAGAACAGTTGTTTTAACATCTTTTCCTGACCTTGGCAAAACGTGTTGCAGTTGGCATGGGAACGCTGCAGAAGTAATGAGTGTTTCTAACGGCTTTGAAAGCCTACTAAGAAAAAACAAACACACTTTGAGTCAATCTGTAAGGAATGATAAAGATTTGAGTGATAGGATTAAAGATAATAGTGCTAAGCTTCCACTGTAGAAAATAATGAAAGCTGTTGACAGCGACTTTATTAACCTGCTTCATGATTTTGAGCTCCAGAAATGAAACTCCATTCACCTCCATTGCAGGCTACTAGAGGAAATGAAACACATGACAAAAGTGTTCAACATGCACACATCAGTTTTGCACAATTGTAGCAATATTACAATAACTACAATACTAATGTCAGAGCTGCTGTTTACATCGCAAGACGTTTTTGTCTCAGACATTTGTCATGTTGATGTGAGGGCGCACAAACTACACAGCTAATCTCAGATGAGTTATACTGATTATTAAACTTGGAGAAAGCAGCGCCACAGGTATCCAGCCAGAAAGCAGACGGTCCGTGAGGCAAAGTATAATGGGAGTAAAGTAAAAAACAAAACAAAAATTCAACTGAAGTTAGTCTAACGTAGATTTAAAATGTTTTTCCATATGTTGTCATGTATAAAATTACGCAAAATTAACTACTTGATTACTATAAGCAAATTGTTTAAACAGCATTTGTATAAGAATGATTCTGTCCCGAGCTTTTTGATCCATATAAGGGACAGGTGAAACTAATCAAGGCGGGGCAGACAATCAAAACTGGCGGGAAAACACACAAAGGCAGGATGTGAAGTGATATGAAATAAGAGGAGGAATGAGTAACAAAATAAAACAGGAAACACTAAACCTGACTGATGAATAAAACAGAATGAAACAAAGGAAAAACATAACCTAGGAGTAGATTATGACAAAAGAAAAATGTGTTGAATTCTAAAGTTTGACATAAAATCATGCAAACATTAAAAGGACATTCCACGTGTCATGAGAACGCATTTTAACCTTTTCGCGCGTCATTTTGTATTTAATGAAGACATATTGTCCTATATAACAATCAGTCTCTTGAGGCAACGTGTTCTCATACAGCGGTTCGTATGATATCTTATGAAAAAGTTATTCTTCCTTTTTCGTTTGTTTTCCTACGAATGTCCAGCAACACGTCTCAATTTCTGCTCGTTACATGCATACAGTCTTTTCAAAATAAATTTCTGTCTTCACAGGAAACGACTTCCTTAGGTTTAGGCAAATAAACAACTTAGTTAGGTTTAGGAAAAGGTCGACTTGGTAAGGCTTAGGCAACAAAAGTACTTAGTTAGGTTTAGGAATAGATAGCGGTTTGGGTTAAAAAAAACTCTGTAAGTGGCGTTACGTAAGTAAAAAAAAGAGTCTTACAATATCGGCGAAGCGTTTCCGAGATGGAGAAAAATGTAGTCTAGTCTATTAGTAACATTTTCTCTCTCTTTAGCCTTAGCGTGAGCGGTGAGCAGCAGTCGTACGGCTAATTACGAGTAACAGAAGGCTAAGCTAAACTATTAGCAACGTTTTCTCTCCATCTCTGAAACGCTTGGCCGATATTGTAACTGTGACACATTTGTAATGCTTACAACTGTGAAATGGTCCATACCAGAATGAAGGCAGTCATGAAGACATACCGTGTTAAAAACTTCAAGATATCTAGACCTCCGTGGAGCCTGAGGCTGGATTGATTATTTCTGAACATGTCTTTCAAGCCCAAAATGGTAAAAACAGGAATTCAGTGTGTTAGCTTACTGTCTAAGTTCCTCGAGCATTATGCTGCTAAAGCATCGACCAGCTCTATTCAGCTTGCTACAATGTTCTTCAGTAAGACACTGAATGAAAAGAAAATATAATTAGGGAAATGGAAGCACATATTGAGGGTGTTAATGGGACTGCAAGTCCCTGGAGGAATAATTATATTTAGGTTAATGTTGAAGCTGAGCTAACACCATTTACTCAAAGCCTTACTTTGTTCTCTCTTCTCTATAACTTATATAACCACTAATTATCAGATCTTTCATGGCACGTAATGTGTAAAATTACATGCCGCCACCGTGGAAACAATTTATTGTTAGATTAAGGCAACAAAATTACTTGATTAGATTTAGGAAAGAAAAGATCATGGTTTGGGTTAAAAGAACTAAGTTTGTTATGCAGCTTTTTTACGTAGCGTACGTAATTTAAAATAACCAGCCCGTTTGCATGGAAAGGCGTATAAATGCCTCAATAATGCACAAGGCTTTTAGCGTGCAATAAATACGCCTTTCTTGATTTCCGCGTATCTTTTTTACGCCGTGTATCCTGTACTGACTGCAATGGAAACGCATCCGCTTATAAATGCTACGGTAAGAGTTAGTGACGTAGTATAAAAAGCGAGAAAGACCACTTATGGCGGGCGGGTGGGTAGGTTGGATAGGCCCAACAAACACAGGACTTTTAACCAGGAGACCGGCGGTCGAGACCGTTGTTGACCGGTGTTTGTTTTGTACGTTTTGTAAGTTAAGTTAGTGATGTTTGGCACATGACAAATGACTCATGTTTTTTGTTTGTGATGTGTTTTCCGTAGTTGTTTCTGTACGTGTTTTACTTAGTTTACTTACTTATTTTAAGCCCAACCATGAAGTTTTTCCTTACCTTAAGTGGTTTTCTTGCCTGAATTTAACTTAGTGGGATTTTTTTTCACACAGGTCATGAAACACTCGTCTCCTGGTTGAAAGTCCCGTGTTGGACCCATCCATCCATCTATCCACCCCAACCTCCTCCCTACGCCATCCCTATGAAATACGTTTTATTAAAACATATTTCTGTTGAACCTGGGAATTGGTGTGTCCACCACAACAAAGGATCCTAATTGACTTTCCATTGGCATTTCCGTGATGCCGACACATTACTTTACCACCACCACGTAATGCGCTGTTAAGAGGCCATGGTCATTTCACATATTTCTGTGAGATCAGGCTGTATTTATCATGTAAATGGTATCATCTAAACTCTTAGTCCAACATGTGTTGTATATCATTTTTCCGTGTTTAAAATGCTTAACTGAAATGAAATTTGTAACTATAAACAACAGCGAGAAAAAAGACACACATCAGACAGTATAGGCGTACTGGCTAATGGGATCGCCATTTGTTTTGTGTGAACGCCTAAACAAGGCTCTTATTTGCATGACTGTGGGTTTGTGAGTGGGGTGGCTCTGCTTTTCTTTTCCACAGCTGGGCTGCAATTAAGCAAGACAAAGACCACAAGGGAGGCGGAGTGTGGCTTTGAAATGAAGTAGACAACAAAGTGGATGAGAAGGGGTAGTCATATTTGCATACAACATAACCTGTAGGTGGCATTGATCTGTTTCACACACAACTCTGCATACGGTTAGTCATGACAATTATTCATAGCAAACATACAACCAGGCCACTAAACCTCCTCACCTGCTGCCCATTATGTTTAAGCATCCCTAATAGCAATGCTAATTAGACGTGGAGTGAAGGCACACATAATTACAGTCAAATTAGTCAAATGATGCATATCCCCCGATGGCTTTGTTTGGAAGAACGCAGAGCCCGGTGGCACACATAAATCTGTGGGCTGGCGTTTGATTTCCGTGAGTGTACCCAATGTAAACATAATAGGCGGCACAATTATTTTCGGGTCGACACTCAAACTGTTCACGGTCAAGCCCCGATAAAATGACCTGGCAACAACGAAGCCCGTAACCATAGTAACTCATTCCTGCCTATGGCTATAGAGGAGAGAGATAAAGACACGCTCTGCTGCTGCCAGAAGTCACTAAAAGGGTCTGAACAGTTTAGAAATGTGCTCACAGCGATTCAGGTGGACAGCATGACCTACGTCCTCTACTCAAGCTGGGAGCACATGACTCTATGAAAGGGTCAGTTATAACATTATGACCGATCGTCAGATCATGGAGAATCTGTAATGGCTTTAAACACAAGGGTTGTTTAGGGCACCTTACTTTGCAAAGTGGTGGGTGTTATGAAATGTTGTGAAAGTGTTTTTTTCCAACTAATATCTGGACAATTTTGTACAAGATCCTGTTGTTTGACCTGAATAATAACAGGTCTGAACAGACAACAGGAGTAATCATTACTTTCCATTACTCAGCCCATCAAAGGTGCCTTCCCACAACTCTAAAGCCACACTCAAATGTTGCATATAAAATAAGACATTGCCGACGCATCACTATGGATAACTCTAGCCAATTTGCCATAGTGGCCAAACAGTGTAATTACAACTTTCGGGTCCGTCCTGCATGCCATTGGGCCCAAAAAGACTTTTTACCCCCATATACATTCATAAAGAGACGTCTGTAAATAGGTGATTATTTTTTTTTTTAGGTATAAATTCAACTACCCACTCAACACATCATTACATCCTAAAAGTTGTAAAATTCACTAATGGCCGAATCCAGAGTTATAACGAACTGTCGCTCATGTGAGCAAGCCGAGACCAAGCGGTGGGGAGGCGGGGTTAAAGGAAACCGTAGTGCGCTTGCTCTATGGGGCCATGGAGGCGGAAGATCCGGGTAATTTTATACCAAGAAAGTCGAGATTTTATACAGCACTGCAACCCGATATCTCGCCAAAGCGTGTAATAGACCCACCTGTCCACCAGAGGACAGTGTGTCAGTGTCATATTACACGCCTGTATTAACGTGCAGTACCAGCAGGGGGGCAACAAACCCACGGATTTAGGATTAGGCAAGAAAACCACTTAGTTAGGTTCAGGGAAAACGTCATGGTTGGGCTTAAAATAAGTACGTAAACTAAGTCAAACACGTACAGAAACAACATAACAGTGTGACATGACAACCGTCACTACAAAACACGTGACAAACGTCATTAACGTAACTTAGTAAACAAAACACCAGTCTTGGTTTTGTTGCTAAATCCTCAAGTGATGCCAAGGGACGTGACGCGACGCAAAGGGACGTGACAAAGTGGCGGTATGTGGCGAGTTGGGATGAGAATGTGTTTTACACATACACACTATTTTTGAAGGCCACGAAAACTGAGTTTTATGACACTTTGAAACAAATATTATACTCGCTACAATGTTATACTGTGTGTGGTTATTGTTTTTTTCAAGTGAATCGTAAAAAAAACAATTTGTCCAATTAATTGACATCTGGAATATCAAAGAGCAGCTCAACAGTTAGTTGTTGAAAACATTAAACATTTATCATCAGTTAACAGCGGGGAGGGAGGAAAAATGGAGGAAGAAGGGAAATAAAGAAAGAGAGAAAGACAGGAAAAAATATCACAGAGGAAAAAATGCATTTAGCACAAAAAACAGACAAGATTAAAAACAATCCGTAGATTTTTTTTAAAGCTTCTGCAGGAGCAGGAGAGGAACGTGTACAATAAAGACCCTATTTTTGTGACTAGCACTACATCTAATGCACTGACAAACATGCAAGCAAAAAGCAGACACAAAATCTTTTAAGCAGCATTGATGTAGCCCTTCATGGTCAGCACAATAGTTGATTGTCAAAAATACAAAAATATCTGGATTTGAATGCTGTCTTAAAGGGACAGTTCACCCCAAAATAAAAAATACATATTCTTCCTCTTACCTGTAGTGCTTTTTAGGGGGGGCAGCAGTAGCTAACTTGACTTGGCAGTTCCAGTCCACACATGGACAAAGTGCGGACTGTAGACTGGTAGTTGGAGAGGTGCCAGTTCACCTCCTGGGCACTGTCGGGGTGCCACTGAGCAAGGCACCGGACGCCCAAACTACTCCATGGGTGCTATACAGTAGCTGCTAACTGCTCCTAATACTAGGATGGATTAAATAAAGAGAGTAAATTTCACATTTTTACATTTACATATTTATCAATCTAGATTGTTTTGGTGTGAGTCGCAGTGCGTTGGAGATATCGGCCGTAGTACAAGTACGGAGTGTGGACTGGTGGCTGGCAACCCAGTCGCCAGAAAAAAATTTGGCATTGGACGTTTCTGCAAACCACGAATACGTTGAATGGCGATGTTTCTGAACCCAAAATACATTTCATATATATGTATATCATCACGCTTGCAGGAATGAAATGCCACATAGTTAACGGTGTGAAACAATTGGTTAGGTTTAGGCAACAAAAAGGTTTAGGTCTGTAAAAAGAAAATAGTTCCCACATGAACCTGCTCACTACCAGGTCTGTGGATTATCTTGAGTAACCGGGTTATAATTTCTGGAAAGAGACATTACTGTTGAGTTTCTCAAATTAATTTCTTTGGTGCTTTCAGCAGCAACATTCGGCAACTCACACCAAAACAATTTAGATTGATAGATAGCGCAACAAGTAAGAGGAAAAATGTGTATTTTGGATTTTTGGATGAACTGTCTCTTCAATGTCACATTTGATGCGCCATAAAAACTGTATGTGCTACTGACTGACATGTTGTGGCCTTGCTTACAAGCAGTAAACATAGCAAGTGAATCCACAGTTGTAACAATTCAAGGTAATAATCACAAATAAAACATATGTTACATACATTGCATTTAGTTCCATTGGAAGCTGTAGCAAGTTTCTCTTCACAAAATGGGCACATTAGTTCACAATGAATTTGTCCATGACAGTAACTCATCAAGACGCATCATCCTCTTGCATGACAGATACTGTCATCGGCTGGAATTGTAATTAAGCCAACAGGAGGGTTAGAAACTCCTGTAAATTACTGTAAATTACATTTAAATATAGCTCTGGAACTCGTGGAGAAAATGACGTACTGTTTGTTCATATTCAGTGAACATTTTGAGAAGAATAACGGTTCATCACATCGACACATTCCAGGAGTTTTCTTTTACAACTATCATGCTGCTGTTACTTTTCAGTAAAAAAACAACAACAAAAAACATCAGCCTTTTTTTCTTACCACCTGTTTCCGCCATTTTATATTATTTCTATGTATTTCTCTCAAGTGTTTCTGTGTGCTCTTTACCGGCTTCACTGTCATCAGTTGTGGTATATTCATGGTCACAGCAGGGAAATGGCACTTCACTGAAACAGCAGCAGCCCTCCCTGAGAGCTTCTAAAGGTGATAAATGATTGTCTTCAGTGAGAGGGTCGATGCAGCAACGACCAACGCTGAAACACTGAAATCATTTTAGATGTGTACTGTTTGTTGCATTTCATCTTTTGGCACCTCACACTCCTACAAAATATATCCATATGCAGATCATCTCCATCAGCGATCAACAACATCTAACACCGAGGCTGAAATGTTTACCTGGCGAGTAAGAAGTGTACCTGTGGAGGCTTCAGAGGTTAACAGACATTTTTAAACATCTGCGGCAGGGTTTTCTATTTTTTAACCATGGATTTTATGTCCTTTTTCATAAGGGGGTTTCAAGACATTTTTCCATTACTTGTACATACTGTCAGCGGGCAACCTCCGGGTCTGAGAAGTGAAGCCACTGCTGAAGTGTCTTAAACTTGCATTCTTTCTAACAGCCAGCAGGGGGCAACTCCTCTGGTTGCAAAAAGAAGTCTGATTTTAAAGAAGTCTACGAGAATATTACCCTACTTCTACCTTGATTCATTACCTCAGTAAACATTGTAAACATGAGTTTATGGTCTCAATCGCTATTTTGAAGTCTTCTTCAATACAGCATGATGTTCATTTAGTAAATTATGGTCCCATTTAGAGTCAAATAGACCATAAAGCAGGGGATGCTTTAAGGCGTGGCTACGTGGCGTGACCACTACCAGGTCACTACTACGGGGTTGTCCGGTCTGGGAGTTGTCCGTGTTTTCGTCTTACAACTTTACGCCCTTTCACAGTGTGTTTTCAGTTCATGAAAGTTAATTGTAACATTTTGGTCGCCTAAAAAGGCCAAAAAACAAAATGCCGAACTCGAGGCTTCCAAACGGCAGTCCACAAAGCAACGGATGACGTCATGGTGACTACGTCCACTTCTTATATACAGTCTATGCATACAGTCAAACATTTGTTTTCTTCAGAGTTTGAATGACAGTGGATTGGGTTGGCACAGCTCCACCTACAAACTTTTTCATCAGTCCCTGCCGCAAGTTTTGACGTTAAACGACTGCTACAGCGTTTCCTCCTCATCCTCAGCTGTTGCACTGGTACTAAGAACAGGAAGGTTTTCCTTCAGCGAGATATCGTCCACCTGCTTGGGCCCGCTGTCCTCGGGTTCTTCAGGTATGGATGGATCCGAGCTACTGATCACGTATCCTGGGAGAGTGCTGATCATGGGGGTACCTGTGCTCCGATAAACACGGCTTGAAACAAGTGTGGTGGAGCGCGTGGAAAGGCCACCCCCTGCCAGGTGGGACTGGCTGCTGGTGCTGTTGTTGTTGATGCCGACAACGACGGAGCCGTAACGGTAGCGTCCGCAGACCACCGGGCCCTCCCACTCAAACGCCAGGTTCCAGCGTGTCCATGTTTTCTTTATCTCTGTCTGGACCTGTGGGGATGGGAAAAACAAAGGTTAGAAATATCAAGAATTATATTAAAAATTGTTATCACAGTGCGAAATATGAGTTTTATTCTGAAATATTTTATTGAAAGTGTCTGGATCATCCTGATTTGATATAGGTAATTATTTTTTTTTATTTTTTTTTATTTTAGGTGTCTACAATGCTGTTTCAACCTGGTTCATTTGTTTTAATTTTTTTCGTGTCAGTGTTGTTGATACTTCTTTGGCAGGAGACCGCTGTTCTTGTCCCGTGTGTTAAGTTTCACTTCAACATTACAAACAGCTAGTGCTATTCCTAATACCATTTTTTGGGCTTTGAAGCTTCTGTGAGAAATATTCGAAGGTATTCGAAGCTCCGGGACAGTTCCACTGCTGCATTACTGTACACAAGCACCCCTATGAATAATGTATGATTTCATCAGTTATTTGGGGATTTATACATTATCATTACATACTTATATAAAAACAAAACAAAAAAAGGAAGCATTTGAATATAGATTTGGAGGTTGATTACTATGGCAATGGTCGAAGATTTTAAGCATTCAGTTTCAGCCCTACAATCAGCTGATCGTTTGTGTCCCATCTTCACGACGTCAAGTCACATTTTCACTCAACAAACATAGTAGATTTAAGCCCAACATGTTGTTTTTTCCTAAACCTAACTAAGTGGTTTTGCTGCCTAAAAATAAGGAAGTGTTTTTGTTTAATTCACAACGTTAAGCACGCGTTTACTGCAATCGTAAAGTGACGCCGAGGGGTCTGACCAAGCGTCAGTATGTGACGAGTTGGGATGAGAACGTGTTGTTTGGTCTCCACCAACTCCTGAGAAACAATAGGATGGTTTTGCATTCCCTAAATGTTTGCCTTCACCCGCATCATATTTTCAATCTCCACCACTTAACATTATGGCAGGAAGCTTGTTTGTCTGTTTTCTGTCAGCATGTTGATGAAATGGTACGTTTCAACTTTATTCTCTGTGTGGGCCTAATAACTAAAGCAATGCATTAAGAGCAGCTCAAATATGCGTAGCTGCAGAGTAAGGTGTTCATTCAAAGTGTTGGCTGAGACCCTTTCACATTACATGAGTCATTTGGTCCTGTGTTTATAACAAAACAATGCTTTATTGAACTCAGATTCAACAGAAAATAAAACTCGTCTGTTTGATTTTGAGTTGCTTGAATTGCATTAACTCCAAGAGGCCCTGGAGGATGAAAAGAGTGCTGCACAAGATATAATGTGGATCACAAAAGGCAAGAGAGAAAAGGCATAAACACAGGGGGTTTTGTGAAGATACAACTGGCAGAAAAAGCTATATCTATTGCCAATTGAGAGTGCTGAGTACAAAGTGTATGAGATAGTGGAGGGAGACAGAGGGAGAGAATGACTGATATCATGAGAGCTCTTTTTATCACATTGCGATTGTCACTTTTGTTATTTCTTCAGCCAAACCCTCTACGATGTGTGCCACTGGAGTAATTATACCCCTTTTCAGCGGCTATGATTAATTTGAAACCGAACTAAAGGTTTTGTACGTTTTTTTTCTTTTAAATTGCTTAGTGTTGGTGTGTTCTGTGTGATCAGTGGCATTTGGAGAAAACGATCCACTCACCTCTCCGTTGCAGAAGCAATAGATAATGGACACAAAGAAACCCTGAAAATAAAGAGATTGAGATACAAGTTGTGAGCTCAGATCTCAGTGGGAGCAAACGAGAACAAACGGCACACACAGATTACATGTCATCCTTATCTGACTTCAACACAAACCACTATCTATCATCAAAAGAAGATGATAAGGATGTTCCAGATCACCAACTATCTCTTTGCCTCAAATACAGCAGTGTTTATCTTATGAAAAGAAAGACAGAAATAGTAATGGCTGTTGCTGTTCCGACCTGTTTCACTCTGTGTTCCTGCTTCCCACCACGATACGAAGTTTAAGGAGGGACACAGTGTCTTTGAAAATGATGGGTTATGGGAAAATGCAGGTGTGTGCCCATGTATGTGTGTTTTTGTTTATGTCTTTGCTGGTGAGCGGCGACCACAGAAGTCTAAATCAACACAGTGTATGCTGATTCATCCTAACATTTGCTATTCAACTCTCATTTGAGACCCCGACTGGTCAGAAAATCACATTTATTCTTGAATGTTCTGGCACCATTTGAAATAAACAAAACAACCAAATAGTCATATTGTATGTACAAGAAAGGAACACTCTGATCTAACATTTATCAGTCGCAGTCTGAGCATCTTTGTGAACATATGTGAGTGGGTGCGTTAATTATAATCTGTTCATGAAGGCACATGCGGTTCTCATCTGTTGGGTAAAAGATTTCAGATAAACCAAATACTGCTGAGAGCAGAGTCGGGCTCATTATAGCCCCGTAATTTGGCTGTGATGGAGTGAAAAGTAGCATGTGACTTTGGATTTTCATCACTATTAACATCTTTGTGAATGTCTTTTAGTAACCTTGGTCCTTGTTGTTTGTCATCATTTCAATACTTGTTTAATATACTATAGAGCCTTGGTTCCATCATGTACTTGGTTCTTTTTGACTAGATATCGTGTCTGCTTGCATAAACATGCAAAGATAGCAGGAGCACCAGCCTCCCAAAGTACATTGTCTCACAGGACACCGTTGTGGGTCCTCGTTTTTCTTTTTTTGGCGTCTCTCTCAATGTACACTGAAATAGATATAACAGCAAGGAACAAGGACAAAGCTGGACAAATAAAAGTAAAAAAAAAAAAAAGACTGGATTGTGATGTACACAAGTTGTGAAAAAATAAGTGTATAGATAAATATTATATAAATATATATAAAAAGCACCAATGACCAACATTAAGATAAGAAATGAAACATTTATATATAACTCAAGTGTTCTGTTAGTTGTAAACTATACAAATAGTGCAAAGAATTAAATACTGAATGGATATACATGGACTGGATGATTATGTACATGTAAAGATGTATTTATGACTGTATGACTGTTATGGATATGTACATATTAAAAAGAAAAGACTGTAAATTATAATCTATGAAATATATTGAAATCAAAGTGTTTTTAGAAAAGCAATGGACAAATGTAATGAAATGTAAGTAGTAAATATGAATAGCAAGCAGAGTCCCCATTTTTTTCAGAATATTGTTAACACTTGGGGGCACTAGGAAAAATGTTCTATACATAGATTTCCTTGTTTGTTTGTTTTTTATTTTCTAGTTCTATCTACTTCTAGCCATGAGTGTGCTGTTTAATGGTGCAGGACTTCTGTATTGATTTATAAAATGTGAGCAAAAACACCCTCAAGCTGCTGGGGGTCAAGATCTATGTTTGATGATGATAACAGATGTATGATCTGTAATTTACACACAAGTGCAAGGCCATTTTCATCGGGCACATCCCATGTTTTTGCAATTGTTTGGTAATAATATGGCTTCCAGCAAAGCTCCCCATGCTCAGGTGGGTGGATTGATGCAGCTGAGCGGGGTTTTTTTTTGGCACATCGGGTGGCGCAGTGCAATTTTGACACTAAATGGTGCTTTTGTTGTGTCACCATCACGAATGCAAACACACAGAGATCTTTTGGCTTTAGTTGGCTGATGCACACACGCAGAGATCTCTCCAACACCACAAAACCCTGTCATGTGTGTTAAATTGGCTTCTTTCACTTTGATATAACTTATTTAAACTAGCACACATCTAAATACACATCGAAAATAAAATTACTGTGATCTAAGTTCATTCCCGTTTGGTTGATTAAATACCCGTCAGATTTCACCAGGAATTATGTGCGCTCCATCTGCAGTCTCTAATTTAAGGAATAAGCTTCTGCATCGCTGACGCATTTTGGGTGCATTCATTAATAAGATAAATCTTCAGACTGGCGTCTAAGAACACAGGTACATGAACTTATGTGATTTTTACAGACTCTTGCATTAACAAAGTAAACATCGTCAACATGAGTCATACTTCCTGTTTGTGAAGACACCTTTCTGTGCTCTTAAGTACTTGTCATGTTTTTGTCCATTAGCCATAAATAGTGACTCCATTTTTCCTGGAAGATAACCGGTGTAAAGATGGCTGTTTTGGTCGGTTTCACTTCCAGCTCTCTATGTGACAGACCCCTGCTCAATCTGCTTGCCCTGATGGACGTTGCCGGCAAATATGAGTAGTATAGGACTGGTTCGTTTGCGCGTGCATGTGAAATGCGCGTGCACGTGAGCATGCGCGCGCGCGTGTGTGCGCGCGCGCGCGCGCGTGTGTGTGTGTGGGGATACAGGTGAACCCTTGGTGACCCTGGTGTCCTTTTTGTAACCCTAGGGCTGATGTTAATTATTGGTAGTTGTCCAAAGGTGTCTGCTGTAAGGTGTTATCAGTTGCTCCACAACAAAAAAAGAAAGACCCCATCCTGTGGATCCTGATGCAGATAAAAAATACAGTTGTATCCCAATATGTGTCTTTTATTACAGTATCATTAAAAGTTCAAACAAACCCTGCTTCCTGTGACCAAATGTTTTTGCCTTTTTGATGTTGCCACAGAAGACCCATACTGTTGATCCTGATTCAGATAAAAAAAAAAAAAGTCGGTTGTATCCAAGATGTTATCAGTTGCTCAGTAAACAAAAGAAGACCCCCTCCTGTTGATACTGGTTCAGTGAACAAAACACAGTTGTATCCCTATATGTGAACTCCGTTGTATCCAAGAGGTGTCTTTTTTTATTACAGTACTCATAAAAGATCAAGCAAACCCCGGTGTGCAGTGGTCAAAATGTTTATGGCTTTTGATGCTGTGGTGGTTGGTACTGTTTGCAGGCTATAGCAGCATGGATCCTGTAACCATATGTTTGTTTGTGAGAGGGTGTATGGATTAGCGTTGTTCGTAGTCGATATTAACATGTATCCAGGACAAATGGTGTGAGAAGGGAAGTATGTCATCTCCTTCATGTCATCTCCTAAAATTCTTTATGAGATGTATCTGTGAGAGGGTGTGGGGTATGGGGTGGTATTGTTTGTAATAGATATCAGCATGTATCCAGGGACAAATGGGGTGGATGTGAGCGGGATGGGGGTCATCTCTTGTATGCCATCTCCTAAAATTCTTTAGGAGATGTATCTGTGCTGTAATGATTTGTTAACATTTTAAATTGGTAGATGTGTGTTAGTACACCACTAATTTTGCTTGTAGTCATCTCCCAAAAAAAAAAAAAGCAGTGCAATGTCGGTAGAGTTACAATATAGTGGGTTTTTAAAAAAAAAAAAAAAAAATTTATGTAGTGTGAATGGGGCAACCTCAAGGCCTGTCAACCATGCGTATTCATGAGATGTCACTAGCTCCATCTTTTACCGACACTTTGTGTATATAGTCAGCATTCAGCTGAGGTCGTGTTTACCAAACTTCACAACTTTTGAAGAGGACGCTTTTCCTAACGCCACTCTTGCATTTTGCACATTAGGTACAGTGTTCTTTTCTTTGGATGCTTCATTTTTGGCGTCTGTGAACATAGAGCTGATGTGACTTGCCAAAAAGCCCCAGTTTTGTCTCATCTGTCCAAAAGACATTCTCCAAGAAGCTTTGTGGCTTGTCAATATGCATTTTGGCATATTCCAGTCTCACTTTTTTATGATTTGGTGTCCTCCGGGGTTGTCTGCCATTAAGTCCACTTTGGCTCAAACAGGAGAAAATGGCTCATGGACTACTACTAAAACACTATGAATACTATAGAACTAACTAGCATTGTTAGAAAAATAATTATTAATGGGACAAATTTCTTGGGTATTTTAGCGTGCGATCAACTGCCTAAACACATCAGGCTGCTTGGAGATGGTCTTATAGCTTTTACCTTTAACATGCTTGTCTATAATTTTCTTTCTAATCTCCTGAGACAACTCTCTCCTTAGCTTTCTGTGGTCCATGTTCAGTGTGGTACACACCATGATACCAATGTTTAATGTGCCCCTATGGTCAAATTATTTTCAATCTTTTCTAGGGGTACCATCATTTTGTCCAGGCCAGCTTCATTAGTTTTTTTTTTTTAAATGATTCTGAACCAAAATTCAAAAACATTAGCTGATTTTCATTAGTTCATTTTCAATACATTTTTATTTATTATTACTTTTTTGTCAGTTTCAAGTTATTTCAGTGACCATTGTTTTTTTTTATTCTTTCTTTAACGGAAGGGTACCAACAATTTTGACTATGTGTGTAGATACACACACACACACACACACACACACACACACACACACACATACAGTATATACATATGTCTATATCCACACCCGCTTACATATAGATATCCACTTAGACACAGCCAATGTTTAATGTGCCCCTATGGTCAAATTATTTTCAATCTTTTCTAGGGGTACCATCATTTTGTCCAGGCCAGCTTCATTAGTTTGTTTTTTTAAATGATTCTGAACCAAAATTCAAAAACATTAGCTGATTTTCATTAGTTCATTTTCAATAAATTTTTATTATTACTTTTTGTCAGTTTCAAGTTATTTCAGTGACCATTGTTTTTTTTTTATTCTTTCTTTTAACGGAAGGGTACCAATAATTTTGACTATGTGTGTAGATACACACACACACACACATACAGTATATACATATGTCTATATCCACACCCGCTTACATATAGATATCCACTTAGACACATTCGCTTACACAGTTATCTATTCTATTTTACAGACAAAAAAAAAAAAAAGGACATATTTACATCCCTTTAGTTGACCTTTTTGTCGACATTACTTATTAATTAATTTTGTTTAACTCCAATCCTCACCCTGACTCAAAGTAGCCCACCCATGATCAAAAATGATATTCTGTTCTTTTATTTCTATTAACATCCCTCTCAAGAACCCACTGATGTTTCAAAAACATTTTGAAATGTTCAGTGTTTAACTGTTGTCTTTTTATAGCTTTAAATATAAATGCTTTCCCCATCGTAATGATGATGTTGTTCAGGTCTTTTCCTTTTTTTTTTTCATCACCCCTTAAATCACCAAACATTATAGATAAAGGACAACTATAGAAATTTGATTTGTAGACTGAGATCCACTTTTTTCAACGTTAATCCAAAATAATGCAACTTCCTTACAATACCAAAAATAAATGAATGTCTGACTCCTCTTCCTCCTCACACAATCTACATATGTCACCTTGTTGGATGCCCCATTTTAATTTTTTTTAGCATTCTCTTAGTAGGCAAGAATTTGTAGATTAGTTTTAGTTGTAAAATTCTAATGGAGACATCAAAAGAAGTTGTGTAAATACATGCATATACTTTCCTCCATGGGATACATTTGTCTAACAAATACCCCCATTTTTGACTGGATAGCTACTGGTGTAGCAGAAATGTGTTTAAGTTGCATGTATAACTGAAATATTTTCTTGTTTATTTTTGTCTTATTCATCCATGTGGTGTCCTTAATGTATGGGTAACATGCCACTTGTTTTGTACATAATAATAGCTTCCTTTTCCAGATCTGAGGTATAGCTGCACAGAGTTGATTAAATGTAAAAAGGTCACAAACATTACCGTATACTATTTTAAATTCATCATAAGTCTTGATTTCGCCCCCACTATTCAAGAGGTCATTTATAAATAATATTCCTTTTTTCAAACATTGATTCAATAAAGATACGGTGATCATTAATCAAAATATTTCTATTATACCACAACACTTGGCTCTGGATTTCATAACTTCACACTGGTTGATGATATTGGTATTGAAACCAACTGACTATGGCCTCGTCCAAAAAGCCGGATAAGTATGGAAATGACTTTCTCTTTAATATAGTGAACTGAAAAGCAGTTAACTGGAGGTAAGGATAGAGTTCGTTGTGGAACAGAGGATGAGCAGACCTCAATCATTTTGCTGAAAACCACTGCGGATTTAAGATACATTTTGGTATAAGGGATGCTTTTAGTGCAAAGTTGAGTGCCTTAAGGTTTAACAATTTAAGTACACAGTGTTTGTAATCATTATACAGATAAGCTCTTTTAATTTTGTCAGGCTTCCAACCCCATATGAAATTGAACACATTTTGCTCATATTTTTTAAACAGCTCCTCTCCTGGGGTAGGTAATGACATGAGGATATAGATAAACTGAGGAATCACTAAGGAATTTATCACGGTTATTTTTTTCCATATAAAGTTAAGTTAGTCATTCCCCAAACTTTTTAATTTTCTGTCTACTGTATGTAGCTTTCTATCAAAGTTTTCCTTCGTGATAAGGTCCATGTCTTTAGGGATATGTATACCAATGACATCTATTGGGCCATCTGACCATTTTAGTGGGCAGATTACTATAGATATTAAAATTTGTACCTTTCAGAGATCCAATTCGCAGCACAGTACATTTATCATAGTTAGGTTTTAGTCAGGAAATTACTGAGAAGTTATTCAACTCTTTAACTAATGCAGTAAAGGATGCAACATTTGGTTGATTTTGAAAGTTTACATCGTCCGCATACATTGATATTTTTGATTCCAAACTATTTATTCTCAAACCTTCTATGTTGTTATTCATTCTTACTTTTTGTGCTAAGATTTCTATAGCTATAATAAATAGATACGCAGACAGTGGACATCCTTCTTTCAATCTTCTATATTGCTTAATTGTTTCAGAAAAAAAACATTGTTTATTATTTTACACTTTGGATTACTATACATTACTTTTTATCCAACTAATTAAAGAGTCTCCAAAGTTAAAATATTCTAAACATTTATAAATAAAATCCAAACGTACTTTATCGAAAGCTTTCTCAAAGGCAGCAAAAAAAAAAAAAAAATGAAAGCAGAGGTTTTTGTTGAGTCATAATATTCAATTATTTCAATTATTTGTCTAATACTGTCACTGATAGATCGACACTGTAAGAAGCCACACTGATCTGGATGAATAATATTGGGCAGTACTAGTTTTAATCTGTTTGCAAGACATTTGGCTAATATTTTAGCATCGTTACATTGTAGTGTGATTGGCCTCCAATTCTTTAGAGTAGTGGGATCTTTATACCTTCCACCTGAATCTTGTTTCAATAATAGTGAGATTAAACCTTCCTGTTGAGTTTCTGTAAGTTGTTTTTTTGCTATATGACCAGTTGAAGGTGTTCAGCAAAGGTGTTTTAACAGACTCATAGAAGGTTTGATAAAAGTTTACAGGTATGCCATCGGCTCCTGGACTTTTTACCTTTTTTCAAAGGAGTTAATAGCTGGATGTAATTCCATCCAGCGTAATAAGTCCCTCACAAGATTTTTTTCTTTCTCTGTTAACTTTACGGTATTATCGTCTTGAGAATTGGGGCTAGTATTTTGAGGCAATAAATCCTCTGGTGGGCTCTGTAAGGAGTACAATTTTGAAAAATAATTATGTTGTACCAGCAAAATTTCCCTTGGTTTTTTCAATGATTTTATTTCCTACTACAAGCTTCAAAACATTTTTCTTTACAGTGTTTTTATACTGCAGATTTAAAAAATATTTGGTTGATCTCTCCCGATTTTTCCAGCCATTCTATTCTATTTCTCAAATATGATACGTTGGCTTTCTCTGCACATAGTCTTTCTAACTCTCTTTCCTTGTGCTCAAGATTGTCCAGTAGAGCTTGTGACACATTTGTATTATTGTCTACCCGTTCTGTTAAATCTTCTATCTCAGCTATCAATATTTTTTTCTGTCTCCAAACGATTTTTATTTTTCCTTGAGCTGTATTGAATGCAGTGTCCCCTTAAGGTGTATTTTAAAAGCATCCCATATAATCAAAGGATCCGCTGTATCATTATTCACTACAAAGAAATCTTTTATGAATTTTGTTTGTTGTATCTATAAACTCTTTATCCTTCAATAGCTTCTGATTTAATTTCCAGTATCCTGGACCCCTATGAAACGTTGTGGTACAAATGCTCAAGGTTATAAGATGATGATCTGACCTAAATCTCTCTTTAATCTCGACTTTATTCATTTTTGGAGTCAAAGAAAATGATGTTAAGAAATAATCTATTCTGCTAGCCTGATTTCCTCGTCTCCATGTATATCTTGTTTGCTTTGGATTTCGCAATCGCCATATGTCAATTAAATCTAGTGAGGTCATGAGGCCAGAAATAGCATTATATGCTCTAGAATGATAATTCTTAGTTTGTATGCCTTTTCGATCCAGATCTACATCCAACACAGTGTTGTAGTCTCCTGTCATTATCAAATTTTTTATCATGTAGTTTTTCTTTTCTTGCAACATGTTGAATATATCTTGAAAGAAGAGTGGATCATCAGAATGAGGTGCATACAGATTTACTAATACAAATTCTAGGCTATCCACCAATATATCTTGTATAATATATCTACCTGCTTGATGTATTATTGTATCTTTGACCACAATATCTACTTCCTTTTTATACATTGTCATTACAACTTTAGAATTTGAGCATCCGTGTGAAAAGTATGTTATCCCCTCCACTCTGTTTTCCATTTAATCTCATACAGTTGGGTAGAGTGAGTCTCTTGTAAACAAAATATATCATAGTTTTTATCCGTAAGCCAACTAATAAAGTGTCCCCTTTTCTTCCTATCAGCTAAACCGTTACAGTTGAAGCTTGATATTACTAACTTAGACATATTTGATCTTCAGTGGATTCTATACTTTCATGATTCTTGAAAAAAAAAAAGGATGGAAATAATAATAGTGACACCAAAACAACGGGAAGGGGCTGAAAATATTTCCTGTTTCTTCCATCCTCTGATGATATATTTTCTATTGTCATATTTCTCTCCCTTTTTAAATAGCGTCTAAGAGAAACATTTTACTATAACAAAACATCCAATCCCAATTTATGAGCGCAAAACTAAGAACAAAAGATCATCAATGCAGAAAATAAAAAAATTATGATCTTTTGTTCTTAGTTTTGCGCTCATAAATTGGGATTGGATGTTTTGTTATAGTAAAATGTTTCTCTTAGACGCTATTTAAAAAGGGAGAGAAATATGACAATAGAAAATATATCATCAGAGGATGGAAGAAACAGGAAATATTTTCAGCCCCTTCCCGTTGTTTTGGTGTCACTATTATTATTTCCATCCTTTTTTTTTTCAAGAATCATGAAAGTATAGAATCCACTGAAGATCAAATATGTCTAAGTTAGTAATATCAAGCTTCAACTGTAACGGTTTAGCTGATAGGAAGAAAAGGGGACACTTTATTAGTTGGCTTACGGATAAAAACTATGATATATTTTGTTTACAAGAGACTCACTCTACCCAACTGTATGAGATTAAATGGAAAACAGAGTGGAGGGGATAACATACTTTTCACACGGATGCTCAAATTCTAAAGTTGTAATGATAATGTATAAAAAGGAAGTAGATATTGTGGTCAAAGATACAATAATACATCAAGCAGGTAGATATATTATACAAGATATATTGGTGGATAGCCTAGAATTTGTATTAGTAAATCTGTATGCACCTCATTCTGATGATCCACTCTTCTTTCAAGATATATTCAACATGTTGCAAGAAAAGAAAAACTACATGATAAAAAAGTTGATAATGACAGGAGACTACAACACTGTGTTGGATGTAGATCTGGATCGAAAAGGCATACAAACTAAGAATTATCATTCTAGAGCATATAATGCTATTTCTGGCCTCATGACCTCACTAGATTTAATTGACATATGGCGATTGCGAAATCCAAAGCAAACAAGATATACATGGAGACGAGGAAATCAGGCTAGCAGAATAGATTATTTCTTAACATCATTTTCTTTGACTCCAAAAATGAATAAAGTCGAGATTAAAGAGAGATTTAGGTCAGATCATCATCTTATAACCTTGAGCATTTGTACCACAACGTTTCATAGGGGTCCAGGATACTGGAAATTAAATCAGAAGCTATTGAAGGATAAAGAGTTTATAGATACAACAAACAAAATTCATAAAAGATTTCTTTGTAGTGAATAATGATACAGCGGATCCTTTGATTATATGGGATGCTTTTAAAATACACCTTAAGGGGACACTGCATTCAATACAGCTCAAGGAAAAATAAAAATCGTTTGGAGACAGAAAAAAATATTGATAGCTGAGATAGAAGATTTAACAGAACGGGTAGACAATAATACAAATGTGTCACAAGCTCTACTGGACAATCTTGAGCACAAGGAAAGAGAGTTAGAAAGACTATGTGCAGAGAAAGCCAACGTATCATATTTGAGAAATAGAATAGAATGGCTGGAAAAATCGGGAGAGATCAACCAAATATTTTTTAAATCTGCAGTATAAAAACACTGTAAAGAAAAATGTTTTGAAGCTTGTAGTAGGAAATAAAATCATTGAAAAAACCAAGGGAAATTTTGCTGGTACAACATAATTATTTTTCAAAATTGTACTCCTTACAGAGCCCACCAGAGGATTTATTGCCTCAAAATACTAGCCCCAATTCTCAAGACGATAATACCGTAAAGTTAACAGAGAAAGAAAAAAATCTTGTGAGGGACTTATTACGCTGGATGGAATTACATCCAGCTATTAACTCCTTTGAAAAAAGGTAAAAAGTCCAGGAGCCGATGGCATACCTGTAAACTTTTATCAAACCTTCTATGAGTCTGTTAAAACACCTTTGCTGAACACCTTCAACTGGTCATATAGCAAAAAAACAACTTACAGAAACTCAACAGGAAGGTTTAATCTCACTATTATTGAAACAAGATTCAGGTGGAAGGTATAAAGATCCCACTACTCTAAAGAATTGGAGGCCAATCACACTACAATGTAACGATGCTAAAATATTAGCCAAATGTCTTGCAAACAGATTAAAACTAGTACTGCCCAATATTATTCATCCAGATCAGTGTGGCTTCTTACAGTGTCGATCTATCAGTGACAGTATTAGACAAATAATTGAAATAATTGAATATTATGACTCAACAAAAACCTCTGCTTTCATTTTTTTTTTTTTTTTGCTGCCTTTGAGAAAGCTTTCGATAAAGTACGTTTGGATTTTATTTATAAATGTTTAGAATATTTTAACTTTGGAGACTCTTTAATTAGTTGGATAAAAAGTAATGTATAGTAATCCAAAGTGTAAAATAATAAACAATGTTTTTTTTCTGAAACAATTAAGCAATATAGAAGATTGAAAGAAGGATGTCCACTGTCTGCGTATCTATTTATTATAGCTATAGAAATCTTAGCACAAAAAGTAAGAATGAATAACAACATAGAAGGTTTGAGAATAAATAGTTTGGAATCAAAAATATCAATGTATGCGGACGATGTAAACTTTCAAAATCAACCAAATGTTGCATCCTTTACTGCATTAGTTAAAGAGTTGAATAACTTCTCAGTAATTTCCTGACTAAAACCTAACTATGATAAATGTACTGTGCTGCGAATTGGATCTCTGAAAGGTACAAATTTTAATATCTATAGTAATCTGCCCACTAAAATGGTCAGATGGCCCAATAGATGTCATTGGTATACATATCCCTAAAGACATGGACCTTATCACGAAGGAAAACTTTGATAGAAAGCTACATACAGTAGACAGAAAATTAAAAAGTTTGGGGAATGACTAACTTAACTTTATATGGAAAAAAATAACCGTGATAAATTCCTTAGTGATTCCTCAGTTTATCTATATCCTCATGTCATTACCTACCCCAGGAGAGGAGCTGTTTAAAAAATATGAGCAAAATGTGTTCAATTTCATATGGGGTTGGAAGCCTGACAAAATTAAAAGAGCTTATCTGTATAATGATTACAAACACTGTGTACTTAAATTGTTAAACCTTAAGGCACTCAACTTTGCACTAAAAGCATCCCTTATACCAAAATGTATCTTAAATCCGCAGTGGTTTTCAGCAAAATGATTGAGGTCTGCTCATCCTCTGTTCCACAACGAACTCTATCCTTACCTCCAGTTAACTGCTTTTCAGTTCACTATATTAAAGAGAAAGTCATTTCCATACTTATCCGGCTTTTTGGACGAGGCCATAGTCAGTTGGTTTCAATACCAATATCATCAACCAGTGTGAAGTTATGAAATCCAGAGCCAAGTGTTGTGGTATAATAGAAATATTTTGATTAATGATCACCGTATCTTTATTGAATCAATGTTTGAAAAAAGGAATATTATTTATAAATGACCTCTTGAATAGTGGGGGCGAAATCAAGACTTATGATGAATTTAAAATAGTATACGGTAATGTTTGTGACCTTTTTACATTTAATCAACTCTGTGCAGCTATACCTCAGATCTGGAAAAGGAAGCTATTATTATGTACAAAACAAGTGGCATGTTACCCATACATTAAGGACACCACATGGATGAATAAGACAAAAATAAACAAGAAAATATTTCAGTTATACATGCAACTTAAACACATTTCTGCTACACCAGTAGCTATCCAGTCAAAAATGGGGGTATTTGTTAGACAAATGTATCCCATGGAGGAAAGTATATGCATGTATTTACACAACTTCTTTTGATGTCTCCATTAGAATTTTACAACTAAAACTAATCTACAAATTCTTGCCTACTAAGAGAATGCTAAAAAAAATTAAAATGGGGCATCCAACAAGGTGACATATGTAGATTGTGTGAGGAGGAAGAGGAGTCAGACATTCATTTATTTTTGGTATTGTAAGGAAGTTGCATTATTTTGGATTAACGTTGAAAAAAGTGGATCTCAGTCTACAAATCAAATTTCTATAGTTGTCCTTTATCTATAATGTTTGGTGATTTAAGGGGTGATGAAAAAAAAAAAGGAAAAGACCTGAACAACATCATCATTACGATGGGGAAAGCATTTATATTTAAAGCTATAAAAAGACAACAGTTAAACACTGAACATTTCAAAATGTTTTTGAAACATCAGTGGGTTCTTGAGAGGGATGTTAATAGAAATAAAAGAACAGAATATCATTTTTGATCATGGGTGGGCTACTTTGAGTCAGGGTGAGGATTGGAGTTAAACAAAATTAATTAATAAGTAATGTCGACAAAAAGGTCAACTAAAGGGATGTAAATATGTCCTTTTTTTTTTTTTTGTCTGTAAAATAGAATAGATAACTGTGTAAGCGAATGTGTCTAAGTGGATATCTATATGTAAGCGGGTGTGGATATAGACATATGTATATACTGTATGTGTGTGTGTGTGTGTATCTACACACATAGTCAAAATTATTGGTACCCTTCCGTTAAAAGAAAGAATAAAAAAAAAACAATGGTCACTGAAATAACTTGAAACTGACAAAAAGTAATAATAAAAATTTATTGAAAATGAACTAATGAAAATCAGCTAATGTTTTTGAATTTTGGTTCAGAATCATTTAAAAAAACAAACTAATGAAGCTGGCCTGGACAAAATGATGGTACCCCTAGAAAAGATTGAAAATAATTTGACCATAGGGGCACATTAAACATTGGCTGTGTCTAAGTGGATATCTATATGTAAGCGGGTGTGGATATAGACATATGTATATACTGTATGTGTGTGTGTGTGTGTGTGTGTGTGTGTGTGTGTGTGTGTGTATCTACACACATAGTCAAAATTGTTGGTACCCTTCCGTTAAAGAAAGAATAAAAAAAAACAATGGTCACTGAAATAACTTGAAACTGACAAAAAAGTAATAATAAATAAAAATGTATTGAAAATGAACTAATGAAAATCAGCTAATGTTTTTGAATTTTGGTTCAGAATCATTTAAAAAAAAAAAACTAATGAAGCTGGCCTGGACAAAATGATGGTACCCCTAGAAAAGATTGAAAATAATTTGACCATAGGGGCACATTAAACATTGGTATCATGGTGTGTACCACACTGAACATGGACCACAGAAAGCTAAGGAGAGAGTTGTCTCAGGAGATTAGAAAGAAAATTATAGACAAGCATGTTAAAGGTAAAAGCTATAAGACCATCTCCAAGCAGCCTGATGTGTTTAGGCAGTTGATCGCACGCTAAAATACCCAAGAAATTTGTCCCATTAATAATTATTTTTCTAACAATGCTAGTTAGTTCTATAGTATTCATAGTGTTTTAGTAGTAGTCCATGAGCCATTTTCTCCTGTTTGAGCCAAAGTGGACTTAATGGCAGACAACCCCGGAGGACACCAAATCATAAAAAAGTGAGACTGGAATATGCCAAAATGCATATTGACAAGCCACAAAGCTTCTTGGAGAATGTCTTTTGGACAGATGAGACAAAACTGGGGCTTTTTGGCAAGTCACATCAGCTCTATGTTCACAGACGCCAAAAATGAAGCATCCAAAGAAAAGAACACTGTACCTAATGTGCAAAATGCAAGAGTGGCGTTAGGAAAAGCGTCCTCTTCAAAAGTTGTGAAGTTTGGTAAACACGACCTCAGCTGAATGCTGACTATATACACAAAGTGTCGGTAAAAGATGGAGCTAGTGACATCTCATGAATACGCATGGTTGACAGGCCTTGAGGTTGCCCCATTCACACTACATAAATTTTTTTTTTTTTTTTTTAAAAACCCACTATATTGTAACTCTACCGACATTGCACTGCTTTTTTTTTTTTTGGGAGATGACTACAAGCAAAATTAGTGGTGTACTAACACACATCTACCAATTTAAAATGTTAACAAATCATTACAGCACAGATACATCTCCTAAAGAATTTTAGGAGATGGCATACAAGAGATGACCCCCATCCCGCTCACATCCACCCCATTTGTCCCTGGATACATGCTGATATCTATTACAAACAATACCACCCCATACCCCACACCCTCTCACAGATACATCTCATAAAGAATTTTAGGAGATGACATGAAGGAGATGACATACTTCCCTTCTCACACCATTTGTCCTGGATACATGTTAATATCGACTACGAACAACGCTAATCCATACACCCTCTCACAAACAAACATATGGTTACAGGATCCATGCTGCTATAGCCTGCAAACAGTACCAACCACCACAGCATCAAAAGCCATAAACATTTTGACCACTGCACACCGGGGTTTGCTTGATCTTTTATGAGTACTGTAATAAAAAAAGACACCTCTTGGATACAACGGAGTTCACATATAGGGATACAACTGTGTTTTGTTCACTGAACCAGTATCAACAGGAGGGGGTCTTCTTTTGTTTACTGAGCAACTGATAACATCTTGGATACAACCGACTTTTTTTTTTTTTATCTGAATCAGGATCAACAGTATGGGTCTTCTGTGGCAACATCAAAAAGGCAAAAACATTTGGTCACAGGAAGCAGGGTTTGTTTGAACTTTTAATGATACTGTAATAAAAGACACATATTGGGATACAACTGTATTTTTTATCTGCATCAGGATCCACAGGATGGGGTCTTTCTTTTTTTGTTGTGGAGCAACTGATAACACCTTACAGCAGACACCTTTGGACAACTACCAATAATTAACATCAGCCCTAGGGTTACAAAAAGGACACCAGGGTCACCAAGGGTTCACCTGTATCCCCACACACACACACGTGCGTGCGCGCGCGCGCACACACGCGCGCGCATGCTCACGTGCACGCGCATTTCACATGCACGCGCAAACGAACCAGTCCTATACTACTAATATGCTTACTTAATGCAAATATATGTATATATTTATTATTGGAAATCAATTAACAACACAAAACAATGACAAATATTGTCTAGAATCCCTCACAGGTACTGCATTTAGCATAAACGAATTTGCTCAAATCATAACATGGCAAACTGCAGCCCAACAGGCAACAACAGCTGTCAGTGTGTCAGTGTGCTGACTTGACTATGACTTACCCCAAACTGCATGTGATTATCATAAAGTGGGCATGTCTGTAAAGGGGAGATCCGTGGGTACCCATAAAACCCATTTTCATTCACATATCTTGAGGTCAGAGGTCAAGGGACCCCTTTGAAAACGGTGGCCCGTCAGATTTTTAAGATGTTAATTAAAAATCGCAAGTTGCGTTCACGCGTTAAAGAAATGAGTGGCAGTAAAATTAATTTGTGTTAATGCGTTATTATCGTGTCAACTTTGACAGCCCTATTATTCATACATATTCAGGAAGGTTGTAACACAGCCGGTAAATCAAAGTGCTGTTAAAATTGATCAAGCTTCTATTATGTAATTTGTTTCATATGTATTTTTACTATCTGACACATGAACTGATGATTCCCTTTAGCGCCACGGACAGCCAACATTAAGGAGCTTTTAACAGCCATTTCAGAACACTACTGTTATAGGTTGCTTTGGGAAATGCACTTATGAGCAATTTTGTATGTCTCTAAGACTGATTATTACTGGGAAATGTGGCCATTGTAAATGACGTATTATCTTAACTAATGGCTGAGTGAACAATGTGCAATGAACATGAATTTGAAAATAAGTCCTGACTAAAACAGAAAAGATCAGTGCCCACAATTTTGACAAAAGTGTGAGCCAACTACAGTATAATCTGCTTGGTACTTTATCATCAGTTTTATGTTACAATATGTTTACATTTGTTTGCCTTTTCCTACTTGGGTCATACAGTTTCAATGTAATGGAGAAACACTTTTTTATTATTGCAAAAGAATACCATGGACTTTATAAAATAAACATTTCCTGTGATCTAAGACAAACAAATCTGCATGCAAGATACACATGTTTTCTCCATAATGAAGTTCACATGAAATGAGCAATCAGTTAAAGAACATGTCTTCTGTTTGGCTCCTGTATTGTAATTTGATTTGCTCCATCCATTTTAATTTCCCCTTGGACGTGCTCTTCCAGAATTAGGTCATTACAATAGCTCGTAGGGCAGAAATGTGTAGTCACCACTGTAAAACATGTTTCATAGGTCAAGAACAAACTCTGATTAAGTACGAACTGTAATTTAGTTCATTCATAGGAAAGGTCACACCTACACGTAATTATGCCGAGCTGAATAATGACACTGAATCAAACTCATTATCAAGCTGCTTCACAGAATAATGAAGTGCAGTCTGGACACCGACATACGAGTCACCCACCGTGAAATTAAAATGTTAAAGGTGATAATGAGCCCCTACTGAGTGTGTGTGTGTGTGTGTGTGTGTGTGTGTGTGTGTGTGTGTAAATGGTCAGGCTGTTCTCATACACCGTTCATAAATATACCTATGAAAAGTTAATGCACTGTAATTAGGATATATATCACGAATCAATTCGTATGTAATCCACATGATTTTGAACAAGTAAGAATAAAGAGCGGCGAACGCTGTGTAGGGAGGAGGTCGGGGTGCATGGCTTGGTCTAAAAACATCAGACTTTCATCCAGGAGACCTGTCTTCGTACCCTGTGAAACCAGACGTGAACGTTGATTTATTTCGGTACTTAAGTAACGCCAATTCCGGTGTTATTTTTAACCCAAACCACAATCTTTTCCTAAACCTAACTAAGTAGCTTTGTTGCCTGAACCTAACCAAGTTGTTTCCTGTGAAGATGGAAGTTTATTTTGAAATCACTGGAGCGGAAACTGATGCTGGGCATTCTGAGGAAAATGCACGAAAAATTAGGAATAACTTTTCGTAAGATATCATACGAACCTTTGAATGAAAATACAATGAGATGGTGGTGGTAGGAGTTGGACTGAGTTACTATGCGGACACTTAATGTGCACGAGTCAGCGACAACAGTAAAAAGACTTAACTGATCTGTGAATGTGAGAATCAACCTTGAGTTGGCTCATGCTTGTGTGAGCGCTTGTTGTACAAATAGTGAGTTATGTATGTAACTGCAGAAGAGAAGGGCGTACCTGAAAGGAGTTGAAGAAGAGCTCACAGTACATGCGGATCTCCCAGCTCGGTCCCTCAAATGTATGAGGCATCCCAACAAAGATGATGTAGTGGATCCCAAACACCAGCACCAACACAAGGGTGGACTTCGCCAGTTTCCTATTGACACACACACACACACACACACACACACACGTAAATATGTATACAGAGCAGAGCCCAGCTCTTACATGTTTATATTTTATATGTTAGTTGGTATATTTAATGTGGTTTCTAACATACTTTATATTGCGTATGTGTATATATATATAGTGTTGATATATATATTTACTTTATATCTATCTATCTATCTATCTGCCAACATATACATCAACAACACTTGACAAATAATACTGGCTGTAATATAGGTTTAATATGTATATGGTTGGAAAATTTGCAGTTTGATAAGTTTGTGCAGTTTATGTGTGAGGTATAGGAGGTATTTATTTGTCAGATAACAACCTGCCGAAGTGACATACTGTATCATGGCATAACTTTGCAAAACTTGAACTTGGTCAGCTTCATGTGTGAATGCAAAACAAAAAAACACTGAAAACAATTTGAGTTTCACATTAAACAAGAATAAAGCAACCATGTTTAGTGTGTAGGGAGATAAATTAGCAGCAAATTAGTTTCACGGTTACCAGGTTAATTGCTTCTGACACCCGAGATACGGAGATCAGTGATGCTTTTTTGTTGCCGAGCTCACATTCCTTTCACAGTTGTCCTTGAGGGAATATTCATCTCTAAGAGAATTTACTCTGCTTGCTCAGCTCTATAGACTGCACTGAAATGCAGGACTTTTTTTCAGCTTGTTGTTTATGCTTAGTGTTCGGGGGAAACCTGCATTATAAATCCTGCAAACTAACTCTGGGTCTCTATTCCTAAAGCGTATAACACCTTTTTGGTATTTTGCTGACTTCAGTCAGAATCCAGTCGGCTAATTTACACATCTAAATCAAAAAGTGACAGATGTTTAGATTTGTTCTGTAAAATAACTTTTTTCTCCAGGGACTATTTCCTGGCGGAGACATACATATTTTAGTTGAGGCGTCCATAAAGCTTTGAGTAGTTTTGAAAATTCATTATAATCCTGTAGAGCATTTTGTTGTGCTGTGTGTGCTTTAGGTTCTTGTTGTGAAATATCTTGCAGCCCTGACAGACAAGAAATAAATATTTTCATTAGTTTTCTAACAAGCCAATCACTGCGGACCTCAGTCATACAGTATTTACCATAGACTGTATATACGAAGTGGACGTAGTCACCGTGACGTCACCCATTGGTTTGAGGACTGAAGTTTTGAAGCCTTGAGTTCAGCATTTTATGGTCTATTTGACTCATTTTCTCATAGGCTTCTATACAATCTGACTTCTTTTTGCAACCAGAGGAGTCGCCCCCTGCTGGCTGTTAGAAAGAATGCAAGTTTAAGGCACTTCCCCATTGGCTTCACTTTTGAGACCCCGGAGTTGCTCACTGGTATTTACGCACTAGAGGAGGTAACAGGTGTGTTCTATGTGCACAGTGATCCTTTCAAGCAATATCTGAAACAGATGAGAATTACAAACACACAATGCTAAACTTCATCTCATCTTAGCTGTCTGATTTAAGAGCATCAGCATACAGTCCGTCTCTCTCGTGTTCAAACCAATCTCAGTGTCAAACAAGGGCAGGTAAAACTCAGACGTCCCTCCTGAGAATGTAATGCAGGGTTCTTCTTCTCCTCCTTTTAATTTATGGAGACCATGAGGATTGTATCTAGCAGCAGCAGCTCGAGGCACGCAATCAACCCGACAGAAGAGACAGATTCCTGATTGGAAAAGCAGTGTTTTTGCAGTTTGTCCCCAGAAAGAATTCAGATATCGACTAGTTGTTGCCTGTTGGGCTTGGGTTTGCCATGTAATGATTTGAGCATATTTTTATGCTAAATGCAGTACCTGTGAGGGTTTCTGGACAATATTTTTCACTGTTTTGTGTTTTTAATTGATTTCCAATTATAAATATATTCATACATTTGCATAAAGCAGCATATTTGCCCACTCCCATGTCATTAAGAGTATTAAATACTTGACAAATCTCTCTTTGAGGTACATTTTGAACAGATTAAAAATGTGCAATCAATCCCAAATTAAATATTTTAACCAATTGAAAGCCCTAATATATCTATTACACAGTTTGGGTGAAGTCTTTAGCTTCTTGTCTTCATGTAATGATCCATCCTGGAATGAAATAAAGTGCTTTTTAGCTTGTTGCATCCATCCAAACTCTACTGGGAATTGAAGCAGTCCTGTGTAAAGTCCAGGAAAATGTTAATGACAACTCCCGGCAAAGAAAATTCCCTGAAGGAGGCTGACCATCCTCTTTACAACCTCTCTCTTTATCATGAACGAAAGGAGAGTATATGCATGCATTTACCATACTGCCTCCAGTCACTGAACAGACGTGATCGCTGTATTTCTCAGCAGGCTGTTACCTTTGTCAGGGAGAGGCAACTGATCTGTCTCCAATGGTAATACTCTGTTGCCCATGCCAGTCCATTTCAATTTACTATGAGCATAACAGATGTTGTCAGTTCATTCAAAGCCTAACTAGCTAGGCCACAATGCTAAAAATCTGCATACATTTTAATAATGCAAAATGAAAATTAATTATAGGATGCATATTCATGGTTATTATGATTTACGGGCTGAAAAATAAAATGCTTGCCCCAACAAACAGGAGGTCAAACAGTGATGTCCTTCTTTTATCATTTCTAGTTTAACTGCTGAAAATGAGAAAATATAGAATAAACACGGTTCCGCCTGTAAATAGGGGTAATGTAATGCAATCCGAGATGCAATTTGCAGTCAGTTTCACTACTCTTTTTTTTTTTTTTTTTAGCAATCACATTATTTAAATTGCTTCCACAACATCCATGATAAACAGGTTGAAGGCTCCTGATTATTATTCATCAGGTTTGGTTTGGCATTTAATAAGAGAAATGGTCATACACGCTTAAGTAACCATACAACTATATATCTTTGTAATTGAAAAATTAAATGGAATATTTACAATAATGTAAGCCATGATATATGAAAAGTTTTAATAACCAACATCAACATCGACTCAGTCTTTGCAAGTTGTGAGGGTCACTTGCCACTCAGCGGGCTGGTTGGGTTAATTATCTCTGAGGAGAGGCAGCTGTGGAGCGTAATTGTCCGTGATGAGGATCAGGTGGTTGAAGCCTAAATCTACCCCTGGTTTCAGTGCTCAGGTGCTGACTCATTGTCTCTTTGTCAGAAGTAGTGAGAGTCCTGTTTTTGCTCTATCTGTAGGGGTGTGTGAATCTGCAGAAGTACCATGTGAACCTATCTGTGGGACTTCTTCTCTTCTCTGGAGTCTCTTAGAGTGGGTTAGGTCTGCGTGCCTTCGCTGGTTCTTTTGTTTCATTTATGTTCTAGTCAGCTGCTGGGCAGTAGTGTTTTAGTCTTTTCAAGATATATTGAGTGTAGGGAGCCTTCCTTTTAGGCCTGTTTTCATTTGGTGTTTCCCCTCTCCCTTTAAATCGCTTGCAATTTTTGTTGTGATTAACCTTCAGGATTAACTTTTAGACTCCTCTGGTCCACAATTGTGTTTCTCTCTCCGTTCCTCTGACACAAGTTCTATTCACTTTCACATTTTTTCAAAAGAATTATGTGCCAGCTATTATCCCTCACCTGCTTCCTCTCTCTGTATTTCCTTTTTTTGGGGTACCCTGACTTCGCCTTAATGTTTCTATCTACACGAAATGTGCTATATTCGGTTTGCATTCATCTTCCAGCGTCGCTTCCAGTCTACTGCACCCGATCACTATCATCTTTTCTGACAGACAGCTCACCCACACAAAGCAACCTCGCATGCAGCATTCAATATCCTGAAAATACTCTGTAATTATAATGTATTTATCGGACACATTGATGCCCGCCCCAGCAGGGGAGGAGAATAGTGATAATTGCAGATGTGAAAATGCTAGAACACATTATATCTGTGTGTGTGTGTGTGTGTGTGTGTGTGTGTGCGTGCATTGCATTGCCACTATAAAAAACTTTTGGCTGATGAAAGTTCTTGGTCTTCGCTGAACAGCTAAATCTCTTCCTATATATATATAGGTATAAATTGGGCCGCTGGTTTTACAGATACAGTCAGTTGAGTACAAACCTGTACTGTTTCCTGGTGTCGTATCTCCCTGCGTTTGTCTCACGGATTTTAGTGGCCAACACCCGAACGATGTTCACAAACAAGATGAAGTTGAGCTGAAACAGAAGAACAGAGATGGAAAGCTCTTAATTTATGCAGTACATGTAAGTGTTGTCAGTTCCTGTTACTATAGTTGATATATTGGGAAAATAAATAATTTTAAATTGCTAATGACTGGCTTTATACCATGCATTGATTAAAGAACATCTACAGGTTGGATCCAAACATGTACAGTATACTTACATACAAAACACATTACTGCAATTTGATCAAATTAAATAATAAAAAAAAACATATTATTAAAGCTAAAATCTGTAGATTTCCATGTTGTTGACTCGTGAATAAGATAGGGTTATATCTAGTTTGGAGCATTTCCAATCATCTCCTGGTTATAAATATCAAGCTACAGTATCTAGCAGAGTGAAATAGTTAATTGTGATTAATTGCACATTTTTTATCTGTTCAAAATGTACCTTAAAGGCGGATTTGTCAAGTATTTAAACTCTTATCAACATGCTAGTGGGCAAATATGCTGCTTTATGCAAACGTATGTATATCTTTATTATTGTAAATCAATTAACAACACAAAAAAATGACAAATATTGTCCAGAAATTCTCTCAAATACTGCATTTAGCATAAAAAATTTGCTCAAATAATAACATGGCAAACTCAAGCGGGGAGGTCAGAGGTCAAGGGTCCCCTTTGAAAATGGCCATGACAGTTTGGAGCGTTATTTAGCCTCCTTCACGACAAGCTAGTGTGACATGGTTGGTACAAAAACTGAGCCCGCTACAACTTCCGAAAGATCGATTTGTGTTAATGCGTTAAAGAAATTATGCATTATTATCATGTTAACTTTGACAGCCAAACTTTAAAACAATCTTTGCTTAACTCCTTAGTTGTTAAACAAGATAAGATATTACAACTTTGTCAGTTATTAGAAGCCAATTTCTCACAAATATTTTACAAGGACACAGAAATAATAACTTTCCTGAAGTGAAGAGGTCTCAAAATATGTTAGAATTAATTGTAAGTAATTCACAACATGAAGATTGTTGAATCGAATCTCAAACATAGTAAGTAGTCTTTTTTCTGATTTCTGACACTTTGTCTTCAAGAGAATCTGTGACAGCCAGCAGTGCGTTAGTCCTGATAAAGCAATGCTGTCTCATTAGAATCTGCAGGAGATTTTTTCCAATCACAGCTTGGCAGCAACTTAACTCAAACAGCAGGCTCAAGGCAGAACATGTCTTTCAACAAAATGGTGTACATTTTCGATAGTTAATTCATTCTGTTGTCAACACAGCAAGACACTGCATAAACAAAACACTTCTGTCTCTATCTTCTCTTTCCTTAGTTTATGCTTTTATGGCATGCTCTAATGCCAAAAGAATCCTCAGCACATAAAAGAGCTGTGCGTTGTATGGAGAGTAAAAGACAGAGAGAGAGGGGGTTGTTAATCCCCATTGATTTGCATGATTTGCATTGGCAACAGATACTGATGCTTTGTGCCATAGAGCTTATTTTTTATTTGAATTATAAGAAGATAAAGAGAGAGATGAGAAGACAAAGAGTATTTTCTGCATATTAAATATTTTACTTAATTACTTGATGCAACTCTACAAAGCACTTCCATACTTGCCAACCCTCTCAATTTTCCCAGGTGACCCCCTGTTTTTCATTGACCTCTCCTGGGATCACGCTTCTCACCTTTTTCTCCAAATTTTCACATCTTTTTTTTTTTCCTTTTCGTTATCTCAACCTGTTTCTGGCGCTGTACAGCGTATATAAGCCTGATACTGTTTCCACCCGGACGACAATAGTGCTTCACCAAATGTCTTTTCCTGGCAGAGGAGAGCTGCTCGCGACACACTCGCTGCACATCACAGTGTGCTGCAGCCAAAGTCGGGCTTTGCTCGACGCAGCGAAAAGCCATTGTGGCGTGGCGCAAGCCATTGGAAATAACAGGTTTCAGAGCGCAGTGGTGCCGTTGTCACGTTGTGTCTGAAAGGGCCTTCAGTGAGAAGGAGAGAGAAGTGGAGAGAACTAAGAGAAAGAAAAATTCAAGCAGGGGCAAACAAACTAATGACTCAATAAAAACTGATGAATATTAGTTTATGCCAGAGAAGTTTAGCCAGAGGGGCAAACTTTATGTTTGTTACGTAAAATAACTATGTTAGTTACAGTACGGAAAGTACGTAACAAAACTAGAGTAAAACCTCTACGTTGACTCCTGAGTGAAAGTCCTGTGTTTGTGTGACCCGTCCAACCGTGTTTCACCACTCCTCCATTAGGCTTCAGTATGTTGAATGCAAACAAGAAGGTCAACAAGCAGGAAACAGTTTGTAACCATTTAACAATTGTGAAACAACTTGTTGGACACTGGTACAAAATCCCTGCAAGACATGAAAGCTGACTGCTGAGTAATTGAAAGGAGAATAACGCGACTCAGCTACTTACATTAATTATATACAATTAAATATAATTCAAATCATTAATGCAATTAAAAGAATATTACAAATTATCATCACGATTAAACGATAGACTTTCACCTGCTGTAACAAAATGTTGCACCATGCTGTGAATTCATAATGATTACAAAAAGTATATGTGTGTATCTGCTGTGATAATGATTAATAACAATAACTATTAATCAGAGTGGCAGGCCTTTTATGAAATTATAATAGTGCTTTTGTTGAGCTTACTATTATAAGCTATTATAAGTTCATGCACGTCATAGACAGAGGGCTGTTTTTTGATAGTTACTGCTTGTTAATTTGGACATGCATTTTTACACACTACGTACTTCAACTCTTGCTTGGAATACAGCAAAAGAAGGGACCCGGAAAGGAAGTTTATACCAAGAATTATGTTGTCACAAGCTGAGAAAACTATTATTTGGATTTATACCCTCAGTCGGACATGCATACACAAAAAGGTCTCCAATTTGGGATGACTGTCCCCGTTCAAAAGGAGTTCATTCTTACTTAAGCCTCAGTAAGAACTTCGAAGCAACTTCTCAAGCTACAATCACACATAGTTATAGCACACTCTGTATTTCACACTCTTACCCCAATGGCTGTCAGGATGGGAACCTGGTAGATCCACTTAATGTTGCCAGCACTTAACTCCCAACACCTGCAGTTGACACAAATACAGAAGAGAGGAGGACGAGAGGACGAAGTTAGAGAAGCAGGAAAAATGACAATTAGGGCTGGGTTATTAAAAAGGCACACTGGAAGTGGTGCAGAGAAAGATGAGACAGAGTAGTAAAGTAGCACTAAATAAATTATTAAGTTCAATGGGAAAGAGAAAAAGAGAGGTTAGAGATTACATTTTGATGTCAAAAGTTCAAATTGTCAAATTCAAATTGTCCCAAACGTTTTGGTTTGTTAAAAGAATCATAGAAAAGATGACAGAGAAGAAGGTGATGTGGAAAAAGCAGATGCAAACAGTGGCAGAGAACAGCAGGAGAGGTGACTTTGTTTACAACCTGCATAAGAAGACAAATGCAAAAGTGAGAAGATAGAGAAATCTAATATGTTGTATGTATTGCAGCTCAGTGTCCAGGTTTCCTTTTCCCCTTTCCCATCTGATATTTTCAATTTGTGGTTTCACACATTTTCAATCTAAGTTGTTATGTTGATCATTTTCCATTATAGATGTTTCATCTTCTTTCACTTTCCATTCTAAACTTTTTTTCATACCGTATAGTGTTTTCAGTTTCAAGACATAACTTCCCAGAGTTTTAATGGTCTGCTTTACCGAGTAGTAGAGGAGAATTGTCTACCATTTTCTCTCATTTCAATTTTTTATTTTAAATTGTTCTATTTAAAAATCAAATGTTGCTTGAATGAGTAGTATTTGTTTAGTTCATCTAGGGACTGCTTGTTTCATTCAGTAGATTTGAGTCATAAATAATTGTGTCAGGCAAAGTTTGCAAACCTGAAAGTGAGAGCAATTATTTTAAATTGCACTCATTCATGGTTCAGTGCAAATTACAAAATAGTGTTATCCTTGTCTGTGAACATTTTTCATAAGATGGCACTGAAAACAACTGAAAGATTTAAATAAAGTGAGATAAATATCCTTTTTCACAGTTAGGTGACAAATTCATTGTTTTGTGTTGTTAATTGATTTCCAACAATAAATATATACATACATTTGCATAAAGCAGCATATTTGCCCACTCCCATGTTAATAAGAGTATTATACTTGACAAATCTCCCTTTAAGGTGCATTTTTAATGGATAAAAAATGTGATTAATTTGCGATTAATCACGATTAACTATGGGCAATCATGAGATTAATTGGAATTCAATATTTGAATCAATGAACATCCCCTAATGACCCACATCTATAGTGCTTATAGCGACCGATAACGCCTATGTAATGGCCTGATAACAGTCGAATCGGGTGCAGCAACAGGCAGAGACTCCTTCAATTAAAGTTAGATGTCATACTGGAGGTGTGAAGGACTTTAGCCTGGCATTCTCTCCATATGTGAACCATCAAAAGGAAAATGTGCATCATAACACAAACATATAGCTTCCCACATTGCGGCTGTTCCAGAGGATTATGCAAACATGATTATGCACTTGTATCCCAAACATTGAGCAGATATCAAGCCAACCAGAGTGTGTGCTTTGCATGATACACAAACATATTCTGTAGAAACATATTCTCATTGTAATGAATGTGGGGGAAATGGCCTGAAAGTAGATTTGCATGCATTACACGCAGAAACGTCCTGAACGTTCATTGGGATTAGAAGAGTGAATCCATGTCAGCTTTAAAAACTTCACCAATTCACCTACTGAAATAGTAGCCTAAATAACACTGAACAAAACGTGTGATCCATTCATTCACTACAGTACAAAGCTGACTGTAGTAAATCAATGTATTGACTTGAAAAATAGCAACCACTGTACAATGTAATGCAGTCCAATACATCAGCACTAACCATGGCCACAACAATTACCACTTATGTCAACTCCTCTCTGACACCGTGTCAGTAATATCAGTAGAACGCAAATTAATCGCACATTTTTTATCTGTACAAAATGTACCTTAAAGGGAGATTTGTCAAGTATTTAATACTCTTGTCAACATGGGAGTGGAAAAATATGCTTGCTTTATGCAAAAGTGTGTATATATTTATTATTGGAAATCAATTAACAACACAAAACAATGACAAATATTGTCCAGAAACCCTCACAGGTACTGCATTTAGCATAAAATATGCTCAAATCATGGTAAATTCAAGCCCAACAGCTGTCAGTGTGCTGACTTGACTATGACTTGCCCCAAAACTGCATGTGATTATCATAAAGTGGGCTTGTCTGTAAAGGGGAGACTCGTGGGTACCCATAGGACCCATTTACATTCACATAACTTTAGGTCAGAGGTCAAGGGACCCTTTTGAAAATGGCCATGCTAGTATTTCTTCGCCAAAATAAAGCGCAACTTTGGAGTATTATTTAACCTCCTTTGTGAGCCGGTATGACATGGTTGGTACCAATGGTTTCTTTAGTTTTTGTAGTTTCATATGATACCAATATCTTCACTCTCGCCTTAAAACTGAGCCCCCTACATCCTCCGAAAAATGTATTGCGTTACTGCGTTAAAGAAGTGCATTAACAGGTAGGCTCTACTAAATCTGTGTACGTGCCTAATAAATCCTCCCAAAATTGAAGAATATGCAGATATTTTTTAACAGGAAGCAATAATTCATACTCAACATCTTACGACTTAGCCCAAAGCAGCTTGTCCAACCCAAAACAGTTCTCAAACGGCTTAAATTGTATGCTGTCATTTCTCATATCTATTCAGCTGCCCTTCAACAACGCTGCCCTTTTTCAATCTTTGAACAGGAGTGAACCAAATAATGAATGCAATCATCGGTTACTGAGAGGCAGAGGAAGGTCATATTTGGCAGGAAATACCATTACATCCGAATTTATGAAAATCAACACTCAACTCGAAACCGCTGATGATTTTCCTGCGAATGGATGATGAAAGCGGACTAGTGCAATCCAACAAATGCAGTACAAATTAAACTATAGTAGATTGTCTTGTAAAACCTCTGGACTGCTCCTATAATTTGATCTTTTGTGTTTCTGAAATGCACTTCATGACCAAAAGTTTGTTTACGTTTTTCATCGTTTGGTTTAAGCCCCTAGGTTCCAATTAAGGGAAATCTTAATGGTACAGCATACAATGAAACTTAAGTCAACTGGCTGTGGTAACGGTTTGGGAAATGTCCCTTCCTGTTTCAGCATGCAGGCATGTGATTGGAAAAGGTCCAAAAAGCAGTAAATATACGGAGCATTCCACATCCACCTATGCCCCGCACAAAATACAACCACGCCCTGGTCCTATACCACCCTCTTATATTGCTTTTTGTTGGTGGAACCTGCAATTCTACCTCTCTAGCACCACACATAGGGCTCAATATTAAAGTGATAATTCTAGTGTTTTGAAGTGGGGTTGTAAGTACCTCAACTTATCCATAGTCAGTGTACTGTACAGTAGACGGCACTCAGCACACCCCCAGTTTGGAGAAACAGACAGGAGTACCGACACGGGAGCAAAGCAATGTACTGTACTATATTTAGAATATTTTCACAGCTTTATCTTGCCGTCAGACAGCCCTTTCTGACGGGGAACTGAACTGAAAGTGAAACTTATGCTCTCTTCAAAGCAGCAAGAGCACGTTAACAAAAACAGTACGTTTCACTTTCAGTTCAGTTCCCTGTCGGAGAGTATTCTAAATATAGCGCATCACATACATTAAGTGTATATATACACTTAAACTTATATTGATTTCTTAGGTGAGCCTTTCTTTTAGGTGGCTAAAATGCATTTTTCTGCCGTCCCTGTCCACAACAGTATATTACTTTGGTTCTGTGCTGGTACTCCTGTCTGTTTCTCTTAACCGGGGGCGTGCCGACTGTCATGAGTACCCAAAACAACCCCACTTCAAAACACCTGAACTATCCAAAAAGCTTTTTCATGATTGTGAAGGGTCACTTGAGAGGTTTTCCACTTAAAACTATGCAATTTCACATTATTTTTGGACCATTATTATTACCATAGATAACGCCCGAAAGACAAAACTTGCTATAGTTAAATAAGGATTTCATTATTTACACATATCACAGCCTTCGTGTGAATATTTAATTCTTCTGGCAATGTTTCCCCTGAAAAAAATCCTATTCTGTAATACAAAAGAGCAGATTCAGAAAAATTTTAATTAATGTGTAAAATTCAAAAAAAGTAATGACAAACAGACAGATGATATGCTTTTAAAAGCATTGCTGCAAATACAGAAATTAATTGCCTGAAAAGTCTTGAAGCCCGAATGCATAGCACTGTGAAACAGTCGGGAGTTGAACCGCTGACCTTGCAGTATGTGGTCATTTGCTCTCACCACTCTAAATGTGTTTGTTTTTCAGTGTGGAAGAACGAGACATGGCTTCACAGAACCCCCTGACCTCAAACCCATACAACGCCTTTGAGAAAGCCGACTGTGAGCTGACCACACAATGAGAATGGGAGAAAATCCCTGCAGGCAGGCTCCAAAAGCAAGTGGGAAGCCTTCTCAGAAGAGTAGAGGCTATTAAAGCAGCACAATAATGTCCATTGTTTTAGAGTGAGATGTTTAACAATCACATATAGGTGTTATGTTCAGCGTCCACACTTTTTTTTAGATGTCTGGATACCTTTTGGCCATAAAGTGTACCTGATATGACGACTTTTAAATGAGCTCTTCTAACAAAAATCTATTCATGGTTCTTTTGCATATTAAATAATGCATATTTAATTAGATTTCACTGATGATTCAAATGTCAGCACAATTAAGCGATAATTATCCCGAAATTCTCTTTGTGTCTCTTGTCATGTTTCTATTCAAGCTCATGTTTCAGACTCGTTGACCTTTTTATAAATCTTAAGTCTATAGTAATTGTTTTTGGTGTAAAAGCAGACCTGCATTCAGACACAGTATGACTTCCTCTCTCTCACCTTGCATCTGCTAGCGTTGCCCTGACAATCGCCCACACTGCCACAAAAACAGCTGGAACACCTGAAATCAACAAACAGAAAAACAAACAGTGAGCTGTGCTGAGCTGTCTCGATGATTTGCTCGCAGGTCCTCAAAAAACCTACCGTGCATTGTGAAAAACAAAGCATAAGCAATTTTAGGGATAAGCATTCAAATGTTATTAGATAGAATTGCACCAGCAAAGTATAAAACACTTTTTGTGTGTGTGTGTGTGTGTGTGTGTGTGTGTGTGTGTCTTTTTACCCTTTGTTTTGTTTTTGTTTATTCATTTATTTCCTGTCTACCTTAGTTAAATGTCACCATGGTGGCTCACACCTTGGCAAAGAAAGTTATATTTAAAAAAAAAAAGGTTATAACAATCTTGTGGAGGGGAAAAGAGAGACTTTAAGTTTTATAATTCAGCAATTACAAGTGAGAGAATTCGTTTTTTTCTCTAAGATCATCAACATTAACATACAAAATGCACAAGACAAACCAAACCTCTGAATCAACAGGGAGTCCTGCTGTTTTTACTTTTTTTGGGTAGCTAGTTGAATTGCAAATTTCTACTAGGGAATGTGATAGATAATGTATGAGAAATGACTTATGTGGCCTCATGAATACATTACACAATCTTAAGCAGAATTCATTTGGATTGTGATTATGGTTGTTGAGGCCGACCTCGTCCCTCTATCATCCCACCAGATGAGCTCCTCATCTGAATATGTCAGCTTCGTTATGCTCACCACGGTCAATCAGTGGAACTTGAACTGCATGATAATTGAAATTTAACCAGATAGACACGTTTTAAATGAATGCTGCATCTTATCTGAAGCTAAAACTGAAAAAATAAATATGGAGCAAAAGGAGAGAGAGGCAGAAAGCCTTATGGGAGTGTGAGAGTAGAGGAAACTGCAGGGATGCATAATGTTACGCTGATAACTGAGCAGAGTACTGGAACAGCATGGGGTTTTATTATTTGTTCAAGGGGCACTCGATGGAAAATAAGAGCAGTTTTCATCTATTTTACCAGCTAGTCTGAGGATTGGGTTTGACAGCATTGATTTTTCTAACCTTTGGGCTTCTGCCATCCACGTTAACATAAACAGATAATTCATTTAGGCAAGATGTTAAAATTATTAAACAGTAAGAAAGAAGTTTGCAAAGGACAGCTATTGAACACATCCATAGGGTGGCTACATTCATATTGTCAGTGTTTATTAATTAAGGTGAGTTGCTATTTCTGTGAAATCTATCAGACATGTCTTCTCAGCATATATATGTCTTCTTTTCACCAGCGAGGAAATGATTCTCCTCTTATTTCCAGAGGAATTCACACTCTCAGTTCAAATTAGCACAACATGTGTGCTGCAAAAACAAGCTGGTTCTTAGGTCTCCGGGGAGAAAATTAAGGGGTGGATGCATAATTTGACAGAGCTGTGTTTTTTTGACCTGTCGAGAAATGTGTCTCATGCATGTGAAAAAGGAGATGATGACACAAAGTAGTACCCCCCCGTGGAGTTGTATACCACTCTTAGCGCCATGGAGCAATGTTTTTATGTCACACCATACCTATTTCACTCTTTATATTCTACATTTATAACTATTAAAAACACAACATCAATTAGAAAGCAGCGATCTGTTAGCTTGTGCTATTAAGAATTTAATTGTTTTTTTCAACATTTTGTTGTCGTCACTCACGGGTGTTTGTATTATCGTGTCACTGTGTGTGTGGTTTTAAATCAGGAGGGAAGGCTGCTGTTGCAGAGCGGTGTGTGTGTGTGTTTGTGTGTTTAAGACATTGAATAAATTGAGGCAATAAATCACCTACTCACAAGTCACAGAATCAGCTCTCTATCTGTGTTCCCCCTTTAGGTAAACTCAACCCCACTGATCTTTAGCATATAGATATAAAAACAAAATCAGTATTCTGGTCAAGAATACTTGTTATGTTAGACTATACCAACAATAGCACAAAAAGTCTCAAATATTTTAGCCATAAAAACCCAGATATTGAGTCTAATGAACGGGACGCAGCCTCTGTAAGGAAGTTGGATAATGCTTCTAAAATGAGCTTACCTGTTTTCCAATCATCACACAGTGGTAGACTTAACACAGAAGCATTAGCATTAAAGTAGGCAATAGCCCTAAAAGAACATTAACATAATCTCGACTTAATGTTAGCAGTGTTTAAAATAACATAAAAGGAAATCCCGCTAAGCTACTTAACTGTAAAGCATAAATTATGCCAACTGTGCATCATTTACTGTCTTTAATCATTTTTCATTCTTGGTTCTTCTCTCTGTCATTCAAAGCATAGCAGCTTTTCTGAAATCTAAATACTGCACAGTATAACACTAAATTGATTGGTGTTATTGGGATATAATCAAACAAAAACCTGAAGAGCCATTTACATTTTGACTGGTGGTACCACAGTTTTGCACTCTGCAGCTACTGCAGATTCACAAGCGCGTCGGAGAACTACGGCAGCCCTCAGGTAACGTAAAAATGCAAAAAGCTGGCGGTATGTAGATATGAAGGGCTCACTCTATGCTAACAAAAACACAAAGATTCTTAGTTTCAGGTGATTATACACTAATGAAAACATAGTTATGATTACTTTATTCCATTTCTGCTAATAGATCCCCCAAAACTGTTCTTTTGAGGGTTATAACTTTAACATTAACACGTTTCTTTGCGATATGAACCTGCTAATTTGTTGACAAAAACATAACTGTGATCAAATGATGCTGATGCTGTTCAGTGTGATTTGTATTGGAAAAATGACATCTATAAGATGCTCAAACCGCACTGTTCCATTAACAAAAGTTTCTGATGGGGGGGGGTAAAAACCTTTCATCTACTTGTCTTGAAATAGTACCAGTAGTTCTGTTGACTTAATAATTACATTTGCTCTGTTTGAGTTATAAAACTCTGATGCCCGGGTAATAGATTTTCTTCCAAAATGCAAGTGTAGCACTTTGTAGAGTAATTTCTCCTAAATATGCAACAAACATGAGCAGACTATATTAATGACCACGGGGGAATTATATATGAGGGTGACAAAACTGTTTTTCCTTCCAATGTGGTTTGGTGCACTGCACAGAGAATATTAATTCATTGTATTGTCTGTTTATTGCTGATAAGGCAATCGTGACTGTATTGTACGTGTGTGCTCGGTATTACCTAAAGCTTTCAGCATCACCTACGTCGTTGCTGAAGTGGTTGGAGGATTGTTTAGTTGCACCATCTCAAAGGTGTTATGTGCGATATGAGATTTTAGTATTTTTTTCTGCTTACCCCATCCGATGAAGGTGAAGCCCCAGAGGTATTTGGAGTCCGATCGGAAGGCCATGAAGATGAGACTGTGGAGGTAGAGGCCTTCTACAAGGATCCAGTAGTAGTTGGTCGCCAGAAAATAGATGAAGAGCAGCACTGTCACCTTGCAGCCAATCTGATAACGACACATTAACACTTTTATCACACCCTATTTGTACCTGCGGATTCGTGTGCCTAACTGTTGACACATTATTGTGTTCACAGTACAAACTATTCTTACACCACAAGGTGCCCCTATAGAGGAGATGATTTTAGCACCCTGTTTTATGATTTGCACAACAATGAGGAAAGTACACAGCAGTGAAACTGTATTTCAACTTAATTTTACTAACTCTAATCACTATAATTAATATAACTATAATTAATAATGATGACAAATTATATTTTATAGTTGGGAGCACAATCATGATAATAAATGAATATATTTATCTGCATTTCCTCTTAAAATGTCTGTATCATCCACAACTAACACATATGAGGAATTCACAGAAAGAATGCATGAACACATAAAGTATCAAAGACACATTTTTAATGTGTATGCAATGCATTCATGTGCAAATTTTACGCTTCACTTTGCCTTAGTTTACATTACATAATCAGTATAATCCATAAAGCAAGCATGACCAAGTATATTGATTTCCAGAGGCTGTGGGGATGTGGGTTTAGGACATGCACTTGTGAGAACGCAGATAATAAAACGTTTACTGTCTGCACACGGTGAATGCAAGACTAGCTAACGTGAGAGCTAGTGACATGAAGTAACTCCATGCTTACTGCTCACTGCTCACTTAGCAGTCCCTTAAAATGATGCACTCCAAAGTATAAATAGTTGTGAATACCTAAATATTAGGGCTGTCAATCAATTAAAATAGTTCATCGCGATTAATCACAAATTAATCACACATTTTTTAATCTGTTCAAAATGTACCTTAAAAGGAGATTTGACAAGTATCTAATACTCTTATCAACATGAGAGTGGGGATAATATGCTTGCTTTATGCAAATGTATGTATATTTTTATTATTATAATTCAATTAACAACACAAAACAATGACAAATATTGTCCAGAAACCCTCACAGGTACTGCATTTATCATAAAAAAATATGCTCAAATCATAACATGGCAAACTGCAGCCCAACAGGCAACAACAGCTGTCAGTGTATCAGTGTGCTGACTTGACTATGACTTGCCCCAAACTGCATGTGATTATCATAAAGTGGGCACGCCTGTAAAGGGGAGACTCGTGGGTACCCAGAGAACCCATTTTCATTCACATATCTGGAGGTCAGAGGTCAAGGGACCCCTTTGAAAATGTCCATGCCAGTTTTTCCTCGCCAAAATTTAGCACAAAGTTTGGAGCGTTAGTTAGCCTCTTTCTCGACAAGCTAGTATGACATTGTTCAATCGCAAGTTGTGTTAATGCGTTAAAGAAATAAGTGTCTTTAAATTTGCATTAGCGCATTATTAGCGTGTTAACTTTGACAGTTTATTTTACATCGTTGGAAAGCCTGTTTCTTTACCTTCACAATGATGTCCAACTATGTAAAATATAATGCCAATTAACATTGTAACAACAGAGAAATAATCCACCAAACACAAATTCACAAACTTTTTTTTCCGAGTTTATCTTACGTATAGAAATATCACTTCAACAACTTGTTACATGGATTCATTTACCATTAACCTGGTACACTATTTGATGGACTTGATGGAAAAAGCAAGAAACAAAGGATAGAAAAATATAAAAAAAAAAAAAAAAAGTGGTGTGGAAAATTAAAGAAAGAAATGACTGTACAACTATATTTTTTTCTTTCACATCAAGGTACATAGCAATCATGTGCAATACAATAATACAGCTAAGACTCTATTCTGTTTTTCTGACTCGTCTGATAACTAATTTTAGGGGCTTACAGCTACAATCAATCTAAAATGTTCTAAAGCAAGTTTTTTTAGTCAGAGCACGCAAAGCACTCACCACCTTACGAGGGTTGCCAACTTTGGTTGCCTGGCTGTGATGAGATTGTGATGACTTGACTGATTGCATATGTTCAAGAAAAAAGTTCTTCTAAAGTTTGAAAAATCTCATCATTATTGTGGATTACAGTCATTCTTAAAGTGATTTAAAAGTCAGGGTAAATTATTTTTGTTCTTTGTGAACCACCTGGTTAGTCTTTATCGGTACTGTTACAACTTACCCCGCTGTAAACTGTAGAAGCAACAATACATTTGAATGCAAGGCACACAGTTTGAACAGAAGCAGAGCTAATCCAAGCAGAAGCAGGGGCTATTTGAGTGTGAGGACAGGGTTTTGAGGAAAAGCATTATAAAAGTCATGCTCTCAAATTGATTCAAAAGACTGAGCTCTTGAATAAAGATCGGAAAAAAGCTCCATAAGCCTGAAAGCACGTCTTACGCCAGAAGCATGAAAGTTGGCAACCCTGACTCTACTCTTTATTCAGGTCTAACAGGCACTGACAGTAAGAAAAAAAGATTCAACAAGTAGAACTGGTACTTACATACTGAGACTTGTCCAGCGGTGCCATGCTAACTGTCTTTAAGTTGTCCAAGAGGGCAAAATCAAAGTCCTGCAGTCCAGCACTGGAATGGACGACTTTGTCCTTCACAAAGATGCTGACTCCACGCAACATGAAGGAAACAAACAGGTGCATGTGGATGTAGTTTCTGGTGCAGTGGAGACGCCTGCCATGAAAAAAAAAATTTTTATAAATTAATAATTAAGAGCACAATGAGATGCAACTCAAACCACTAGACATTTGTGTAGATGGCTTATAAACAAGATCACATGAACCTATTAATATTTCAGCTCATTTTGGCCTGAAGGTGATGCGTGTGCTCAGAATAAAAATGTCTTGCTGGAGGAACGAGTCCAAGGTGAGTCTTCAGGCACTGCTTAGCAGAGATGGAATAAAAGCCTTTAGTTTGGGCGTCTTGATGAGATGAGCCCTGATGGTATCACTCACCGTTCCAGCTGAAGGCTTCAATCACATCACCCCCCTTTTCCCCTGATTCTCTACTTCGACTACAACTATAGAGGTTGAAAGTCAGTATTCAATTTTTCATTACCACGGGGGAAATATTGACACAACATTGAGGTCATGAAATATTAAATTTGTATTAAAAGATAAATAGCTGTGTGTGTGTGTTTGTCAACTCGCTATCGGGGAGAAGAGAGAGCAGAAATCTCATTTCAAATATGTATCCGTACCTCAATATTTTTGACAACACTACAGCCAACCAGTTTTGTAAAAAATGCATCATCTTGCTTCAGTAAGCTGTGAATGCCTCACAAGCCTGACCTGCAAAAATCATCAGCTTATCAAGCACCGTGACATCGAGATAAAGTTTAAATCTCAGAGCCTCAAACTCTGTTTTTTTCTTCGGTTTCATTTCTGCACTTACACTGCTTTCACTGGCTCTCAAGCTGTCAGGGACTTTGTAACCCACTTTGTGGTAGGTCTAAAGGTTTAAGGGATCCACTATCACTGGACTCTTGCAGAAGCCAGCGCATCACCTCTCTATGCATCTCCCGCTTTCTGAGATGTGATGTGAAGTGTGGTTTATTGTTCTCAGTGACTGAAACTGTAGTGGAGGGTTGGCAGTTTCAGTTGACAGCTGAGCTGCTCCTCTGCAGTATATTTCCATTCTCATTAGCACTAGGGTTATTATTGTTGCTGCTCTTAATTACTGTAAAAAAAAAAAAACTCACAGACTCCCATTCAATGAATAATGATGTCCCCATCTTCAATTGTTTCAAACTGGCTCTCAAGTATCTACTAATTATTTTCGAGAGCACTGAGTGGCAGCTATATTTGTGTCAAGTGCTGTAAATGTTTGCCTGTACCTTTCTAGCTCTTTCTACCTTTCTATTACGAGAGATATTGTTCTATATAATTAACTTTAAAGCATGTGTGCTCTTTTTTTGCTTATCTCGTTATGTTGCATAAGATATATCCTGGAAACCCCATAATGGCTCCACACTATAATAAGCTAAGTGTTGACTGTGGTTTGCTGAGGTTAGTGTATTGCAGCTAATTAAAGTGTCATATTGGGTGATGCACATTATTTACAGTGACAGTATATCTAAAGAGAGGCAATAGCAGAAAGTAGCCCAGTCTCAAAGCAAAGCATGTAATAGACCCGCCTTTCCACTGGAAGAAAGCGTGTCAGTGTCACCGTGAATATTACGCGCCTGCATGAAGGTGCAGTGTTTTGAAGTGACGGAAGTCTAACTTCAGAGCTAGTTATATAGTATATAAAGTGAAAATAGCTACTTCTCACACCACTGGTAAGCGAATGGGGAGGTGGATGGGTCCAACAAACACACAACTTTCAAGCGGAGACCCGTGTTCGAGACCTGTGTTTTTGTTTTGCAATATACGTTAGTGACGTTTGTCACGTTTTTTCCGTACCGATGTTACGTTGTTCGCATATATGTTTTACTTAGTTTACGTACTTAGTTTGAGCCCGACTATGACGTCTTCCCTAATCCTTAATGAGTGGCTTTGTTGCTACCTGCTAGTACTGCACGCAAATACAGGCAGTGTAATATTCACGCCTCGGCGAGGCAAAACGTGACATTGACACGCTGTTCTCTGGTGGACAGGCAGGTATATTATGCGCTTTGGTGTGATATCTTACTGCAGAGAGAGCAGAGAGAGCTGAGGGAGGCTGTGGAAGAGCCCAATTATAGATTCATAAAGTGTTTTATGATGTCAAACACAGAAGATATAAGACCTGGTTTTGTCAAAACGCATCTTGATGGCTGCAACTGATCCAGAAAATAAGCTCTGTTTGAAGTTTCCTATCTAAACATGCAGCTCTGATCACCTTCAGAACTTTCCTGTCTGAATAACTTAACTTTCTACTTCCATCTCTCCTAATCCAATCCTGCAACCTCTTACTGTGAAAATGCTGGGATTCAAAACAGGAGACAGTCCCTTTTTACACTCGTACCCTCGACTCATTAACGGCGACACAGTGTTCACTATGATGGATTACCTTTATATGGAAGGTGGGAGAGATGCCGTAAAAAGAAATGGTCAACACTGTTCTACAAACTGGTTCAAGTGGACGAGGGTTCCCAAAAGGTGTGAAGTGCTGATGGGACGATTGTACAATTTCATAATACACCTGGAAATCCTAGCCGGTGGGATTACAAGATTAAAGACAATAAACAAGATCAATCTTTTCACTAAGAATTCTGTTTGTGGTGCATGAAGAGAAATGCTCTTCTGTTTACTTCTCTCTTAGGTGCAAGTGGAGAGAGGTAATGCTTTCCTTTACATCAGTGCTTTTATTTTCCTCATCTCTAATTAGAAAATGAACATCATCTTTACTCTTCTATCACACAATGGCTGTAAATTGATCTCTCATTATTTCTTTGTAATCCAGTTATGTACATAAAAAGTGGTTAAATCACAGGATTTGTGGAGAAACTGTACACTGCCTCACTGCAAATTTAAAAAGTTAAAGGGGACATATTATGGAAAAAATACTATTCAGTGCTTGTGAACATACATTTGACTATCTGGAGTGCCTACCAATCCACAAACTGTGAAATAAGACAACCCAGTCTGTTATTTGTGGGTTACCTAGTAGGATGGGGCGATTGGACGATAATATCGGCTATTGGCGACTTGGCTGAGTACGTCGCCGGTTGTTAGTTTTGTGCGATTTTTGGGGCAATGTTTGTCATTTTAAATTGCTAATTTAATGTTCTGCCTCCAAAGAAGAATGGGAGACGCTGGTCTGCAGGCAGAGAGAAAGACAGCATGGGACAAAAACGTACAGAGCCGGCATATTTTCACATCTAACTCTGTGAAATAAGGATTTATTTCGACCAAACCAGAGTTGGCGATGGTTGGAAGATGGTTTTGGTGAGTTTTATTTTGAGTTTAAATGAAGTGTGTTTGCGGATGCTCCGACACTAGAACAGCTGATCTCCCAGCTGAAACTACGGTGGGGGACGCACAAACACACCTATGTGAATATATTAGCAATTGTCGGTTGTTTGGCTGGCGGTGGCCAGTTGGAAAATCTAACATATTGCTCGGCCCTACAGCCTACATCAGAAAACATGTGATTCAACAAGCCATTCAGGTTTGGCTCCCCTTCCTATGTCACATTCAGGCTCATTGGAATATACCGCCCACAGCTTGAGAACTACCTTTGCAAAAGTGCACCATATTTTTCTCATAAGCAGAACAGACTGGGCTTTTTCAGGAGGGGGGCTTAAAGAAACAGGCGCTAAAGCGGAGCGTTTCAGACAGAGGGTGAATACAGGTCTATTCAAACAGACGGTATGAGAAAAATAATGTGTTTTTTGAACATTAAAGCATCTAATCATGTTCTTGTAGAAACCCAAAATACAAGTATGAACCTGAAAATGAGCGTGTTATGTTGTTAAATGAAATTAAATATTTAAATTAAAACAGATTTTAAATATTCAAGTCTTTAATGATACAGGCTATCTCTGTTCAAATCCTTTACGGAATAATTTTATTTGTACCCACGACTCTGGAAATGAAAGCAGTAAATTATTTTCCCTATCCTTATGGGCAGTTCTGAGCACTGTTTCTCCTTGGATGTTGCCTTTGTTGTATCTTGTCTATCCCAAGTTCATTAATTAACTGGTTAGACTTGACAGACTGGCGACATGTCGCCAGTGAAGTTTTAGGATTTAGCATAACATTAGAGAAAAACCTTTGTTCCACTTGATGCCAGACACGCAGCACATTCATCTGAAGGAACAAGGATTAGTAACTAAATAAATAAGTTCCAAGCAAATAAGGCAAATAAGGTCTTTGTGGTGCAGGACGTGGTACTATTATTTATTCATCAATTCGCCATTCATTAATTATTGTGGAGTTGGTTTAATTTTGCGCATTTAAAAAAGAAGTCATTTGTTTCCATCAAATCTCAAACAGACAACTAACTACACTGACATTTGATGTGCTGAGTGTCACCTCTGAAACTGCTGATGACATTGTTTAGTTAATTTACTTTAATGTTCTCAATCAATCAAATATTTAATCAAGACTATATAGATATATATATAATATATTGCATATTGTATTGATACATACAATAGATGTATCTGTGCATTGCATAATTGAAACCCTATAACCAGCCAAGAATGTCACGATTGGTCTTTTCCCAAACCTCTGTGTTCAATGAAAACTTTGTTTTAACATCCAGTGTCAACTTTATGTAAGTTAAAGTTAATTAAAAAGGGAGCATTTATTGAAAGTCAGTGACAGAACTCAAACTGCATACCCTTACTTATCCATTTCCTGCATTCGCATTGAAAGTTGGAATTAGGACGTAAATCCTACAGGGAAATTGGGCTGCATAATTGTTGCTCAGTATTTCAGTGAACTCTTCTATTAGACTTGAATTTCTTTGTCGAGTGTGCTCTCTCCTCCCGCCCACACTATGTGTCTCTTTCGCTCTTAAAACTATGTCATCTCCACAGCACTTTCCCCCGTGCATTTACTGTTGCCGAGGATGGGTTTTCATTGTAGTTAATGGAAAGCCTGGTGCATTGCATACCGGCGCTAAAGGGTGCCTTGTGCGGTGCTAATCAAACGCCAACGGCCGTGACAATCAGGGACAACAAGGAGCTGGCTTACAGGGAGAAGGTGGAAGAACTAGTGGACTGGTGCAATACCTACAATCCGTCCCTGAATGTCAACAAAATGAAAGAGATCATCGTTGACTTCAGAAGGAACCGACCAGATCATCACTCCACTCTACATCAACGGCACCAGTGTGGAGTCGGTTACAAGCACTAAGTTCCTCGGGGTGCACATCGCAGACAACCTGACCTGGATCCTAAACTCCTCATCTCCAGCCATGAGAGCCCAGCAGCGCTTTCACTCCCTGCGACTGATGAGCACATCAATCTCCCCCTCCCTTCCTCACTGCATTCTATAGAGGCACCATACAGTGTACTGACCACCTGCATCTCTATGTGGTATGGAAACTGCAATGCCTCAGACCGGAATAGCCTGCAGAGAGCTGAGAAAATTACTCAGACTTCACTCCCATCCATTCAGGATATAGCACACACACACTAACCAAGGTCACAGCAGGAGGTACTGTGGCAAACGGTGCAGAACTACCAGGTTCTGCAAAAGCTTCTTCTTACAAATGACACGCCAAAAGCAAGAAAAGTGTTTTCACTGCACGCTAAATGCCTTGCGCATTATCCTGTCATTCATACGCCTTTTCGTGCAAACGGGCTGCACACACGCTCAGACTGTGTCGGTCTAGTAACTACCAAGATGTGCAGTTTTTATCTTATATGTGTGATTCTATTCTATTTTTACTCTGTCAGTTTTGTTATGCGTGCAATACTCATGGTTTGTGTACAGTATGTTTACAGAATTTACTTATTAGTATATTTGTACTCTTTTAGCATTTTTTATTACATTTCTGAGTCAGATGCAATGTAATTTCATTCTGATGTGCACCTTTGAATAGTATGAATGACAGTAAAGTTAATCCTGAATTGAATATTGACAGTGAGGACACTAATATACAGGCTGAAAAGAGGATGAAGGTGTCACAATGAATATTAAAATCACCGGGGGTCTAGAGACTTTTCAAAACCCACTGGACAAACTGAAAAGTGCATATAGTTGCCAGGCATTAAACCTTGCTGTAGTGTTGTAGTCACTACAATGGAGACTTTTCAAGATACAAGTTAGAATGTGAAGACACCTCCTGTAGTTAATCCTGTAGTGTGTAGACAACACACCATAGAAAATCATTTCTTACCTGAAATAGCCAATGATGAATATGGCCACCAGCAGGGAGCTGAAGGACACAGCGTAGCCGATGGTATACATGACATAGAGCCGCTCAAAGAAGTCTCGCTGTGAACATACAGAGAAATATCCGCTATTCAGTCCACTCTTCAAGATGAAATGGAGTCGCAGAAGAAACACATACTGTACATGACTCACAGTTGCTGGGATTGCAACCCGATCTCATGGGAAGGCGTATAGATAGCACAACATAGCAATACAAGGACATTCCACGTGTCATGAGAACGCATTTTAGCCTTTTTCGTGTAATTTATACGCCAATTTGTGCCTGTCAGTTATATGCCACACAACAAAACTACGATAACATCTGCAGTTAGGTTTAGGAAACAAAACCACTCAGTTAGGTTTAGGAAAAATGTCATTGTTGGGCTTAAAATCAGTACATAAACTAGGTAAAATAAGTACGGAAAACACGTTACAAACATCATTAAAAAACATGTGACAAACTTACAAAATAAAATACCGGTCTCAAACACCGATCTCCTGGTTGAAGGTCCTGTGTTTGTTGAATCCGTCCACCTTCCCACCGATCATAAGCGGCCTTTCTGACTCTTTATTCTACATCACTATCTCTGAGTGTATCATATTTATGGATGCAGATGTGTTTACATTGCAGCTAGTACAGACTACATGGCGTACAAATGACCAAAACCAAGAATTCTTATTGCACACTTTTGCCTTTCGCATTATCGTGTCATTCATATTTTGTGTGACTGGGCTGGGGATTAACAGGATGCTGCAATGACAAGAAAACCAGGGGTGTGATTATTTTGTATTTGCACTCTGACAGGAGAAGATGAAGAATATTAAAGCTGAAACTGATGCTAATGCTGCTATGTAGCTCCCACACGTCATATTAAAGAATGGATTAGTAACTCATTCCCAGAGCTCTTACTAAGTCCGTATCAAGTTAATTAAAACAGAAAAACAGATTTAGATTTAAGATTTATAAGCATGTATGTTGTCAGTCTTAAATCCTTAATCCCTCAATGCTTACAAATTGGAGCCAACATTAGGAGTTTAAACACGTTTGTCTGAAATCTAAGATAACGTCATCTTTTCAAGCTTTGGTTCAACTCAGAGGAGCCTGAAGATTTAGTTGATACCGTGAACAACAGATGGCTAGAGAAACCCTCCCTGGTAATATCTTTCCATTTTCACAGAGCAGATGATCGATAGGCCCTCAGGCAATATGGTTGCTTAGATGAATAGGTTGAACATCAAAAGGTCAGGTTGAATCAACTTAAAACTAGTGAACCTATATACGAATGCATTTTCAAAAGTAGTCAAGGAGTTTCATATTTTGTGAGCAAATAAAATACAGCAATCTTATAGGCAAATTTAAAGCCGCAGCAATGAATATTTTTAAAGTCTTAAATCAAGTCTGAAATCGGAGATTCAAATTTTCATGTCAACTGCACAACGGCTGAAATTCCACCTGTATGTGTCCAGTAATTCAATGAGGGTTTATGTGAATATTTATATACAGTTTGTACAGCCACGCGCTGTGTGTAGGGTACCAAGTGCCGAAGGAGCCACAAACAGCTCAATCAGAGAAGAGAAAAAAGAAGAAACTGCAGGATGACTCTTGTGGATCGCTTGCAGGTATGTTTAAAAATGTATTTATCATTAATTCATTCTTTCAAGCAGGTTCTAGCCGTCGGGCAAACTGAGCAATCCCCGGTTACCAGTGGGCCGCTGCGTTCGTAGGTCGGTCGATTATATGTATTTATTTTTTATTTATACTGTTACCGCCTACAGCTAGATTTTATCTGCATAATTTTACGATCTGTTTGTTAGGCGACTGCACAGTGTGCTGCTTTATTCAGATTTAAAAAATGGGTTAGAATCAGAAAATTTAAAACAGTTTATTTAGTTTTTTTTATCAACTGCCTGCAAAGTGCTACACCAGAGGAAAAAAAGAGCACATTTCCTCAGAGCAACTGGGTTGTTGGTATCCTTGAGGATGCAAGATAAATGTTAGGTAATGAGAGATGATTACCAAGAAAATAAGAAAAAGCACAATCCTCTAACACAAGATTCTTTACTCTATATATATATAATACTGTAGAGTTTGAACTCCTCTGGCCCAGAAAAAAGATTTCTAAAAAAGATTAGAAATAGCATGAAAAGGGACGTCCAATCTTCAAATGAACTGCTAACAAATCATCGACAAGCAGCCTGTGAGAAGGAATCAAAAGTGGACTTCCCTTCGTATTAAGGGGTAATAGGCAACTGGCTACCGTTTCAGAGGATAAGAGCTGTTCATTTGTTGCCACCAACCAACATTGCACAAATTGTTCCAACATATGAAGCACACACGGTTGCCTAGCATCTGATTTCAGTTGTCAAATAACATGTTCTCTGACAGATTGTTCACAGGTAGCCTCCTCATTAACTCGCCTGAGAGTCCCGTGAGATTTACAGCTTTGACTATCTATCTATGTATGTATGTATGTATGTGGTTTAGCTAGTTAACCTAATGAGCTGCTGCCTCATACTTACTCTCCCTTCCTCATCAGTGGGCTGAAGGAAGCGCAGACACTCGGAGTAGTTGGTCCATGTTTTGTTCCAGTGGTCCACAAACACCCAGGAACCGTTGGCGTCGCACTTCCTGTAAGCATGCCCTGCAAACACACACTTTTACATGATTTGGGACATTTACAACACACGCAAACCAAAAATGGTGATGATTACAGCATTTCATGCAGGTGGATCTTGTGGATTTAGCTCATTTGATCAGTCTAATGAAGTGAAATTTATACAAGCCTTGATATATTAAAGGACCTGTCTTCCCATGGTGAACCTACACAGGCCTAATTGCATCTCTATTCAGGACTGTGTGGGTGTGTACAGACAGTGCTTGACTGATATCTCCCCTGAATGCATCTTTATATCTAAAGTTACTTGTAATCTTCCAGTTTTCAGTGTTGGTGGTGGTACATCTGCAAAAAAAACACATACAAATAAACTGTTAACCTTTGTGATTGAAGTCATAGATGTAAGACGGACAGGGAACACTGGTAACCAGCCCAGGGGAACCGTGGGGCCAACAAATAAGACCGTCCCATTCTGGAGGGCACACCTCATCTACAGCGACAAGAGTACAAGTAAGAGGAGGTCAACATACACATCACATACTTTTCATCTGGTATCTGGTCTAGATAAGAAGCTTTTCTTTTGCTGTAAACCTGTATTGTTTTATTTTTTATTTGATCCATGCAATCACATTTGTACTGTGCCAACAGAGGCGAGCAGGTTGATGCTGCCGCTCGGTTGGCAATCAAATCATTATACATATATATATATATATAATTGTGAAAAACAATAGAAGTGATTATTTTTATATGCATTCTTTTTGGAAAATTGTTAATAATGACATTACTGATACTACTACTGATGCTACTATTATGGAGAGCAGGGGGCAACCGAACAGAGGTTGTCCATCCCACTCCTGTCCACATGAGATAAAGACTGCAATGCTCAATTTTGTTGGTTGTCAACAGAGAAGATTTAACAATGATTCTATTATTCTTTCATTAAAATTACCTGCAAGAGAATATAAATATTAGCCTCTGTTACTCTGTTAAATTCCATGTTGATTTTAAATAATTTGATTTTGCATTTTCATCTTTGTCAGACTTATAAACCACAGGGTCTGAAAGCAGAGAAGAAGGATTTTCACAGTTTAAAAATCTCCAAATCAAAACTAAGGAGATTGTAATAGTCTTGACTAGAAAAAAAAAAAAACAGCTTACGATGTCTCTGGTGTGAATCTCCCTGAAATATCATTAAACCTTCCGAGAACCCAATTTTCTCTTAAATTAGCTCTGTAGACTTTAGATGAATGCTCACAACACTTTATAGGATACCAGGAAGTTAAGATGAATTTTTAGAAACTATTCTTGGTCTTTAAATCAATTGAGCACCTGCAACATGTTTGAAAGATAATGAAATGGCTTCATTATTTAGATAGTGAATGAAAAATCTCAGTCGTATATTAAAAATCATATTATCTTGTTATTATTCTCTGTAATGAGTATTCTCCCATCATATCTTAATAATAGATTGCATGTACTGAATCTTGGCTCTGTAATGATTTTCTAGCAGCACATGTTCTTTTGCAGAACGCAAACCGATGGACGTCAGTGGATTTTATTGTGCAGTATGGTTACAAAATCAAAAAACATTAGTCTTTTAAGAAATGAGAGAGCCACTTATGGACATCGAAATGGACGCCCACAAAATAAATGTGCACCTCTGCTGACTCATCTACTCCCTACTAAACACAAAAATACTCAACACAGTCACATAATTCAAAATTCACCACTGAACGTCCTTTCAAGAATATATGGATCAGTCCTAAAAGCTACATTTGAGAGTAGTAATTGGTCGGCTTCTGACCGCGACTATGAGTATTTCAAAATGTTCATCAGGCCATATCACACGTCCTTAGTTGACCATCTCCTAAACCTCTCTAGAAACTGTCCAATGATAGCTTAGTGATCTGAACAAGGCAGGGAAGGCCTGATAAGCTTTGGATTAAAGCAGTGTGTGCAAATATTTTGGTTTTGGTCTGAGATGCTGACGCTATAGTGCAACATCTAGTGGTTCTGAATGTCGTATATAGAACCTTTAACAATCAAATCATTGGATTATCTAAAAAATTATGATATGGGAGCAGCTAAACGGTGAGTGTGCACATTCAAACGTTGTATAGGTGATGATGGAGAGCAGGACAGGACTGGACGGAGGTTTAACCAGCTGAGACCGTCTCCTTGACACACGTTAGCTGCCATCAACAGTTTGTTTTGTTTGCTGAACTAAAGTGGAACAAGAAAAGATTGGATGCCAATAGCATAGAAGTTCTGTGGTCACTTCCCTGAGCTCCTGGCCGGATATGACAGACAGTTAGAAGAGCAGCAGAGCCGCACCACAATCACTGCCCCTAGAACATTTGTCCATTTACTTCTTTAACGTGAAGAAAACTCAGAGTACCCCAAATAATTGCGTAATTGTGTAGCATTTTAAGAAAATGTGACTTTCTGTGCACGTTTAGTACCTGTGGAGCCTGGATCAATGTTGGAGAGATTCTGGTAGCACTGCAGTTTGATTTCATAAAGGATGTACATCTGTTCCTGTGCAGAGAGAGGACCATCAAACCCCATCTGTGGAGCACAATAAAACAAGATCAAATCGGTCACCTTGCATCTACAGTATCTCTGTGTAAATTACACCCTCTGCTTTTGGCTTTTCAATAACATCTGGGACATTTTGCTGGCTAAAGCCCCATCCAATTGTCTGTTCACACAAGCCTTTATTCTACTAACAATCTTTTCAAACTACCATCAAGCCAAAGACATTTTTTTTGGCTTTTACTGTAACTCTTGAATGCTGTCATATATTGATCAACAGTTTTTTTTATTCGAGCTCTCCTGACTTCAGTTAAGTGTTATTGCTTTGCTTAGTGGTCTACTGGGTTTGAAAAATAGAAGAATAATGTCAAAAATAAATGGAACTGCTATTTAAGGTTCAAAGAACCAAAGAGGCTGTGTCACTTGCAGGGCTGTCTTGATGTCATATGAGAGTTATTACTGTCACCATGGAGTCAGTTAGATTCGTATGATTTAAAGTGTGAAGAAGAGGAAGGACATCTGTGTCCATGACAACTCCATCTGACAAACCAACTGAGTTTTACCTTATTTCAAATTAAACTGAGAGAGAACACAGTGCTGTCTGTACCCATGTATGTGAAACGCGTGATTCTATAGAAGCATTAAAAACCCATTCAAAAACTGCAACTTCAAACTTTAGGAACATTATTTGGTAAATTATAATATTTGATTTTTAAACAGTGCTGTCATCCCTCCTTGTTTACCTTTGTGTACCTATCTCACTGAAGCCATAGGGCTGACCCGAATGCTTCAAAGCTTCGACTGTTGGCATGGTAATCAACCTTCAAATCATTATTTGAATGCTTCGTTTTTGTTTTTTTTAGTAGTACGTAGTAGTATGTAATAATACAAAATAGCCCATGTTATAAGGAATAATCCCACATCATTATTCATCTTCAACATAAATTATTATTAGTAATTTTCAGACGGATATCACTGTTTTTTGTGTGTAGAGGTGCGTGCGTGTACAGTAGTGCAGCAGCGGCACTGTCTAAGGCACTGAAACGGGGGCGGTGGAGACAGACAAACAGATGAACATGTCAGCCTGCCGCAACTCGAAACTTCGAACACTTTTGAATATTTCTCATCGAAGCTTCGAAGCCCAAAAAATAGTATTCGGGACAGCCCTAGAAGCCATAAATAGAATCTCAAAACTAAAGAATACATCCTCCATTTATCACTGAAAACTGTTGATCACTACCAGCTTAAAGGTAGTGTGGAGGATTTGTCGGCATCTAGCAGCGTGGTTGCAGATTGAAACCATCTGAATACCCTCCACTCACTCCTCCCTTTCCAAGACTGTGGTAACGTGAGCCATCGAGTGCAAAACCGTGGTAACGCCGTTCACCTCACTCAAAGGCCATCCTTACCATAAAAACACAATTCAGGAGCAACGGAAGTCAGACGGAGGCTGGCGGTACCACGGTTTTGCACTCACATTACTGCAGCTTCACCAACGTATTGGAGCACTACGGTGGCCTTCAGGTAACGTCAAAACATGAAAGGTTCTCTCTAGAGCCAGTGTTTGGTTTATCCGCCCTGGGCTACTGTAGAAACATGGCGGAGCAACATGGCGGACTCCGTGAAGAGGACCCGCTCCCTATGTAGATAAGAAGGGCTCATTCTAAGCTAACGAAAACTCAACGATTCTTAGTTTCCAGTGTTTTACACAATGAAAACATAGTAATGAATATTATATTCCATTTATGCTACTGGATCCTCCGCAATGTTACACACTGTTCCTTTGAAAGAACCTACTGGGCGACAATTCAGTAAGAGTAAATTACATGTTCACTTTGACATTTCAAAAAAAGAAATAGGAATTTTCATTGTTGTTCAAAAGGAAAGGTCAATTTGTAGTGATAGACATCCATCACATTTTCAGTGTAACAGTCAGGAAAGAAAGTGCCTATATTTTTTCTGAAGGAAATTGTCAGAGCCAGTATAGGCAGCTCTGATTAGAGGCCTACAGCTTCCTGAGATTTCCGTGTGTCTTACTTCTATCTATCTTTCAACGTGAGGAAATAAGAACCAATCTGCAACCCAATTGGGAAGATGACGTCAGTTACTTCTGCTCCTCACCACATTCCACATGGACGTACTGAGGAGAGATGCTGGACAGTGCTGGCGAGCTAGCCAGATGTATGGTGGACTGAGATAGCTGGAAGCTCCGCTTGAAAGCCCGTCTGAGGACGACCCAATGACATCAATTCCGATAGTTGTACTATCACTCTTTCCATCCACCACTATTGGTTTTGTGTTATCAGTCCTACTTGTATTAGCTATTATAGCTGCTATGCTATTATTGTGGCTGCTTCTCTCTCTCTCTCTCTCTCTCTCTCTCTCTCTCTCTCTCTCTCTCTCTCTCTCTCTCTCTCTCTCTCTCTCTCTCTTTCTCTCTCTATCTCTCTCTCTTTCTATCTATCTATCCCCCCAGCCGGTCTTGGCGGATGGCCGCCTGCCCTGCGCCCGGTTCTGCTCCAGGTTTCTTCCCAGTAATCGGGGAGTTTTTCCTGGCCACAGCGCGCTTGGTGGATCATGTTGGGTCTCTAAACTATGGTGTACGGTCTAAGACCTGCTCTATATATAAAGCGTCTTGAGATAACTTCTGTTGTGATTTGACGCTATACAAAAATAAATTTAATTGAATTTTATTGAATTCTGACCCAGCTGTACTGTTCCTGTGTCTCACAAAGGAGACAATCGAGATAACAAACTGTAATCTAACTTCAGACATTTTTCCCCAAACCCATTACTTTTTATACTACCCTACTATTATTAAAGGCACTATTTGAAATTTTCAGAAAAAACGACGGGACGGTCTCAGTTTTTAAGTTACGTTACAATCCGTTGTCACTTAGCAATATGAAGCCATTAAGACATGTAAATTGTTACATACCTTTGAATTATAGGTAGGAATGCTGCGGAAGACTTTTGACTCATACTTAAACAAGACTAAGAGTCTAGCCTACAGCACAATGGTGATTGGAGCTAAATGCTAACAACAAAACAATGCTGAATATGCTGATGTTTAACAAGTATAATGTTTACGATGTTTACCATCTTAATTTAGCATGTAATCAAGCTAAAATGTATTAATTATCACTAGCATATAAGTGCAGCTAAGGCGGGTGGATGTCATTAGTTTTGCAGGTATTTGGTCATATACCAAAGTGTTACACAAACTCAAATTTTGACCCGATGGTGGCGCTAAAGGAAAAGTCAGCGAACACCAAACTCATTAGGATTCATTATCTGAGGACATGTTGCAACATTAGAGCACATTGTCCAACTGCGCTGCACTACATTGATTTTAAAGTCCTTTGCCTTATGTAAATTCTAAATAAACTCCTTATATCAATGATTGTTTTTCATTTAAAGTAAGATCCTCATCTGCCTTTCTTTCCTTTCATTCACATTTTCTTCACACAGGCTACTTGTTGGAAGCCGATATTGAGCCCTTCAACTTGCCCCGAGACTGGATTGTTAGAATAGAAAGTTTGCTTATTATCTAAAGAGGCTATTACACCCTAATGACTTTGATTTGGAATAATAGTACTGTGCCTTATGTCCATGGATTTCATGTTTTAACCTCTGGTTTTCTAATCAAACCCATTCTGAAGTGGGAGTTACTTAACTACTGAAATCCAGGACATTGTTGAAGTCAGTGCAAACTCTAATACTCATGAGTCTCCCTTGTGTGGCCATAAATGAGTTCAGTGAATTAGCCACACTGTAATGTCAGATCAATTAACAGATGTAGAAGAGTTAACGAATGATATATTTTTGTATTGCGCACCACATTCAGACATTGAATTAGTCTTGAGGGCACTGCCTCAAAGTTTTTATGACATATCTACTTCTCTGTAGAGATAGCAAAAATTTTAATTCCACACATGCACTGAAAATTTGAATAAAGACATCATTGTGAATTCATGCTGTCTCATAACCTGTCGAGGAGAATAACATTTTATGTATTTAAATCAAGCTTACTGAACCGTGTAAAATAAGATTTCTGACAGACCATTAAACAGACCGATCAGGCATACTGGGCGGCTGTGGCTCAGAGGGTAGAGCAGGTTGTCCACCAATCGGAAGGTCGGTGGTTCGATCCCCGGCTGCTCCGGGTCACATGTCGATGTGTCCTTGAGCAAGACACTTAACCCCAAATTGCTCCCGGAGGCATAGCCATCGGTGTGTGAATGAGTATTTAGATTAAATCCTGATGGGCAAAGTTGGCACCTTAGTAGCCTCTGCCATCAGTGTGTGAATGGGTGAATACTGACATGTAGTGTAAAGTGGTCGGAAGACTAGAAAAGCGCTATATAAGTCCAAGTCCAAGTCCATTTACTGAATGTCCTTTACATCACCAATGTTAAGATGTGCATGCATAAAAGTGGGGGTCCATTAGACACAATGGAAGAGGATGGAAGTGTCTGTCATTAACTCGGACTATTCATTATAATATATGATGACAATAATGTCTCCCAGTTTCATGAAAACAGAAACTGTTGTGGCAGGAAAGCTTAATCTGACCCGCCGAGAGAAAACCTGTTTTCCATCGAGAAAAGCCTTCAGTGCCATGGCTCTTCTTTCACTGAAGAGATATTCTCCACTTCTGATATAACTCAGACTATTGCAGCACCTACTCTAACCTCTTTAGGAGCCGCCCTTGTTATTTAGAACCAGTCGTCTCTGTTTGGTCCTTGCTCTGAAAGCTCGGACTAACACTAGATTTATGGCTGAAAATGTTGAAGAAGGCCACTGATGCTTAAATGGCCACTCTTTGTTAAATCTCAAGTGCTATTACTATGCTTAATAGCATATAGCACTCTGGGTACATTTGCACTCTTGTACATGTGTACTTGGTGTGAATTTCCATTTCCCTGCTGTAGCTGTTGATGTGTCATCGCTGTCGTCTTTTTGTATTCTGTTTTCCTGTGAACCCTGGCTGCAAAACTAATTTCACCTAGAGGGACAATAAAGATAACCTTGAACGAGACAGGATGTGTTTCCAGATAGTTTCTGGAATCAAAGTTGTGTGCTTTGTACGTCCAATATCCAACACAACCATCTCCAAGTGGCTCTTGTGCAGCAGAACGCAACACTTAATCCACTGGAAAAAAAAAAAAAAAAACTGCTGGTGAACATAAACCAAGGAGCAACTACATTTCCTCCATGACATATAAGCATAGATTTTAGGAGATAGGGCTGAGAGGCACGGAGAGAGGAGGACGGGAGGAGAAAAGTGTCAGGAGTAAAGTTTTATTACAGAGATTAGACGCAAGCTATACAGTTTCCTTACAGTAATCTCTGGTGTGTGGTCACAGACAACAAGAGTGCATACCTTTTTTTCAGCAGCAATTCTCTAGTTTTGTCTTCCCAGCATGACCATATATTTGTTGATCAGGTTGTCTAAATTACCCTACAAGTCAATGTTGACAAGCTGTCTCAGTTTATCGAAAATGATGGTGGGGCCACTTCTGACTTTTAACTTATTCACATAATAATACTATATATATAAAGAGGTGGTGCGCAATAAGTATGTGTGTATTGACTAAATTCACAACTCCAACTTTCAGTAAGAATCTTCTGGAAATATGTAAAGCCATGGCCAAGCATAGACTGTGCATAAGAAGTGGACGTAGTCACTGTGACGTCACCCATTAGTTCGTGGACTGCCGTTTTGAAGTTCGTCATTTTGTCCATCACCATATTGTTTTTTGGCAACCAGTAGTGACACGAGAGGGTGGAGCTAAGTACAACCGAACTCTGTATAAGACATAATTAGGCGACCAAAAATGTTACAGTTAACTTTCATGAACTGAAAACACACTGTGAAAGGGTTAAAGTAGTAAGACAAAAACATGGACATTTCCAAGACTGAACAACGCCATGGTAGCGACCTGTCAATAACAAGGTAGCCACGTCCTAAAGCATCCCCTGCTTTATGGTCTATTTGATTCTAAATGGGACCATAATTTACTGAACAAACATCATGCTGTATTGAAGAAGACTTGAAACTAGCAATTGAGACCATAAACTCATGTTTACAGTGTTTACTGAGGTAATAAATCAAGAGAGAAGTAGGCTCATTTTCTCATAGACTTCATTTTGCAACCAGAGGAGTCGCCCCCTGCTGGCAATTAGAAAGAACGCAAGTTTAAGGCACTTCAGACCCCTGAGTTGCCCACTCGGGCCATGTATGATTTATGGACAGTAAGTTAAGGGTCAAACTGTAATTGTTTACTCCACCCATATTGGCCTCAATTATTATTAAAGACACCCTCCAGGCACATTGAAAAACATTTCCAAATACTCCGCATTAAAATGGATGTTTTCTCTCCACAAAAAATGTTACCGGAAAGAACTCAAAAGCATGTTTCTTCTCCCTCACTGAGTTCTAGGATCTATATTCATATGCAAATATTAAGATGTCTGCAGGCAAAGTCACCAGTATCATTTCACAGAAGTACTCAAGGTGTGTGTTTCATGTCTGCACTCTCAGATATAAGCCGTCTTGTTTTAAAAGTATACTCTTTTTCATCAGAAAAACTAAATGAGTGATGTCTGCACGATCAGGAAGGAACCTGTTATCAGCAACACATTGAAACGGATTAACATTAGAAAATCCAAGTTAGAAAAATGATTCCCTTCTAAATCAGATGAGGCAAACATATAGATCACATGTATTTCAAAAAGCTTTGTAAACACAAACACTGTCCCATTTCACTAGCGAGCTAACAGAAAGCAGCTGCAGTTAATAATGACTGTCAATGGTAGTAACTATAAAGCCACTTAAGAAATTAGTTGCATGAAAACAGACTTGCATACAGCAGCTGTTGCTGTTGTGGTCCAAAAATGAACAGCTGTCACAGTTCAGAAGCTTCAGAATCCAAAGCCTGTAAAACGTTGACATTTCTGTCTTCCTTAGTAGATAAAAATGTGTAACAATTTCAAGTCAATCTATCGTGACTAGGAAAAACAACAAAAAGCGTTTGCCAACATCCCTTTTCATTCAGGGTGTTTAGTGGCTCCTTGTGCTGAAGGTGCTGTCAATGGTGCTGATAATGCAGGAATACTCTCCTGCCTTCAATTCTAAATATAACACAACAACCAATTTACACTCTGTTCTGAACAATTCACAGGATCATTCACAGATCAGTGACTAAAAACCCTGCAAATCTGGTGATTCACTGGCCAGAATTTTACTCAGCCAAGACTCACAATACACTCATTTTGCATGCAATATGAGCAGAGTGTGAGATAAATTGACAGATGCTGGTTAATGATGCAACTCCTCAAATTGGGAACTCATGAGATGTCAAGCTCATTAGAAACCCAAGTAGACTTTCTGCAATGCCATTGATTTTGTGACAATCTATAAAAAGATCGAGCAATGAAAAAAAGAGACGAATGTTGGCCAGATATCAACAGGTCAGACTGCTACAGAGCTGAAAACAAACTAAAGGCAGCCAGAATATACTAAAGCACAACATTTATGACTCATGGGTGATGACCACTTTTCTGTACCTTTTATATCTTAAGGGCAAATACCTCAGCAACACTGTAATACAGAGGAAAGACACAAGGAAGATGAAGAAGTGCATGCTATAACTCCATACAGAATATAGCAGTGTTCTTTATTATAGCTCGATGGTTGTGTCTGTATACTCAGAGGTAAAGTGAGCCATGTTACTGCATATGTTCATAAGCTTTTCATCAAAAATAATATAGGCTAATATGTTTATGTTAAGCCTTTTTTAAAGGCTGAAGAGAGGATTGTTATAAGGCAAAAATAATATGACTTCAGTAATATAGTGTCTAAGCATTTTGCATTATGCATGATGAGCTAGTCAAGATGAGGAGCACCTTCAGCCACAGAGTCATCCCCCCTCGGCACAACACAAAGCACCTGGGTCAGTCCTTCATGCTGGTACCCATCAGGCTCCATAACCAAGGCTGACCCCCTTATGAGAACTATGAGGACTTTATGAACTTTAAACATGCACTATCTGCCTTTAAACATGCACTATCTACCTTTAAACATGCACCTTCTGCCTTTAAACATGCACTATCTACCTTTAAATATGCACTATCTGCCTTTAAACATGCACTATCTACCTTTTAACATGCACTATCTGCCTTTAAACATGCACTATCTACCTTTAAACATGCACTATCTACCTTTAAACATGCACTATCTGCCTTTAAACATGCACTATCTACTTTTTAACATGCACTATCTGCCTTTAAACATGCACTATCTACCTTTAAACATGCACTATCTACCTTTAAACATGCACTATCTGCCTTTAAACATGCACTATCTACCTTTAAACATGCACTATCTACCTTTAAACATGCACTATCTACCTTTTAACATGCACTATCTGCCTTTAAGCATGCACTATCTACCTTTAAATATGCACTATCTGCCTTTAAACATGCACTATCTACCTTTAAACATGCACTATCTGCCTTTAAATATGTACTATCTACCTTTAAACATACACTATCTGCCTTTAAACATGCACCTTCTGCCTTTAAACATGCACTATCTGCCTTTAAACATGCACTATCTACCTTTTAACATGCACTATCTGCCTTTAAATATGCCCTATCTACCTTTAAACATGCACTATCTGACTTTTAACATGCACTATCTACCTTTAAACATGCACTATCTGACTTTTAACATGCACTATCTACCTTTAAACATGCACTATCTGACTTTTAACATGCACTATCTACCTTTAAACATGCACTATCTGACTTTTAACATGCACTATCTGCAACCATCTTGAACTCTAACCACTGGCGCACTTTACACTTACTTTACACTATACATCCTATATACCACTTTTTAGACACACATATGTACATATTAGATTTATTTATTGCACATGCTACATTTATTTATTGACGGACTGTACACACTTTGTTCACCCATTCACTCTGTATCTTTTATATCTCTATTATTGTTTTTATAATTTTTGTATACCTTTACCTCTCCTGTGTTTCACTCTGTTTGCTGATGTTGCTGCTTTGACACCTGGATTAATAAAGGTTAATCTTATCTTATCTTATCTTATCTTATCTTATCTTATCTTATCTTATCTTATTAAAAGCAAGTGAATAAATAATGAGCCTTTACCTGTGCGTCAACAGAAGTCCAGCACAAGAAAAAGTTTAAGACAGATATCCACACGAACAAGTTCATAGTTCGTCGGTCTGCCTTCATCTCCAGCAGTGTAAAAAACACATGAACTACACGTTCATTTGAATTAAAGCAACCTTATATGCTCCAGATAAACATCCCCTCTTCTGCAGCAGTCGCATCATTGAAATAAAAGCTTCTTCACATTATAGTAGAAAGTTCCATCGCAAGTTGTGGTCCAAACAGAAGATGCCCAGCACATGAAGGATGCTGCAGAGGACTTTCATCAGATCACAGATTCCACAGGTTTTTATCCACTCAGGCTCTCCTCTTGTACTCACAAAGCTTCTCAGAAATGAGCACCGTGACATTTCTGCCTGCTGGCACTGGAGGTTTCCACTGGAGACTTCCACTGTGGATGTGGAGGATGAAACTCTTTATCTGTCTCTATCTGTCACATGTCTCCTCAGCACTGTGCGCACTGCCCAGATACCACACAGATGGACGGTGCGTAAACGCTGCCTCCAGAGTCTCCACCATGTGATTGTGAATAAGATATTCTCTCGCTATTCTTCTTCATGGAGTGAGCTGTTAGTAAAAGGGGACGAGGCACCCATTAGTGCGTCACTTTTGGCAGAAGTGGCTTTTGACGCACAGACACGTTTTCTATAGGCTTGCTTTTGTTTTTGTTTTTAAAATTATAGCCTATCCTCAATTATTTAAAAACAAAACATTAACTTTGCTAATGTATATAGTAGGTTATTCTATGTGTACATTTTAGATATGTTTTATGTCAGTTGTAGTCCTCCGATCGCGGCCAACACTGTTTTGCAAAAAGGGCTTCACCAGATATAACTTTGTGGTTTTGGTGCTTCCGTGTAGTTTGTGCTGGAGTCTGAGTCTGAACAGCGTAGCCACACGCGAGCGCACATATACAGTACATGTAAGAAGTTACAAACATTCACACCTGTGTTAAAGCTGCAGTGGGTACACTGTAAAAAAAAAAAAAATTGTTTTACAGTTTTTTTCAAGAAATTTTTACATTTTTTGTCTGTATTTCAAAATGACAGAAAAAAATTTAAAAATGACATGTTTCATTTGTGATTTATATGTAAATATAAATCTAATGGTCTTAGATTTACAGTATTCTTTGTAATCACAATCGTAATTATCTGTATTTAAGCTTTTCTTGATCATTTTTAAATATAATTATTCTGTTTTTTAGAGGTTTATGACTCTATTTTAACAATTAATTTATGTTAGAAGAAAAGGATTTCATGGAATTCTAAAAATATTTCTTGTAAAAATACAGATTTTTTTTGCAAAACTTCTGAGTTAATGTAAATTTGGGCTTTTGCAATGTAAAATTACATGTTTCATTTGTGATTTATATGTAAATGGTCTTAGATTTACGGTGTATTACTCTATTCTAACAATAAATATAAGTTAAAAGTAAAATATTTCTTGTAAAATTACAGTAATAAAGGCTAATTATATAAAGATAATTACTGTTTTTTTTTTTTACAGTTTATTTATGTTAATTAACGGACAGAATTAGAGCAAATAGGATTAAAAAAAGTTATTTTTATAAAACGGTCACTATATCCTGACAGTAGTGCATGAAACAGGTAATCTAAAAAAACAACAACATGTGCCTCTATGTCCTCTGGTGCACATCTGCAAGATTTCACAGACCGGAGGAAAACAACCAATCAGAGCCGAGCAGAGTGATTGATTGACAGCTGCCTCCGTTGAATGAACAACCAATAGGAACGCTCTCTTTCTCTGAAATGACCTGTGACTGGTCAAAGTCTGCTGTCACGGGCTAGATTTTTTAAAGCCTGAAAACAGAGCCATGAGGAGGTGCAGAAGTCTAGTTATCGCTCAGAACACTTGAATTACAATATGCTCAAAGGTTATCATGGAATTTTTGCCCAATGATGCCAAAAACATTCTGCCTACTGCAGGTTTAATAAGGGCCAATAACGACCTCCGTCAGCTTCATCTTGTGATTGGTTAACACGCCGAACCAGCTGTCTGTGCTTGATCCAGGTGAAGCTGAGAGCACACTAGTCTGTGACCGTATTTATCATGTTTAACACACTTCAACTGTGTGGATTTTTTGTGCTCCTATATGTTTCATTTGAAACTTTTCTGAAGAAGAAAGTTTTTCAGTAAAGGTTGAAACGACGAACAAGAACTACAGAGCTTTCTTGAAGGATATGTCAGCTATTATTTGAAGTTTAAGTGGGCATTTCCAGGAAATAGATGGACAGTTTTATTAAAGTCAAACAACGCTTTGACCCAAATATTCATAAATCTCCATTGACCTTCCCCACTCATGTTAAGCTGAGTCACTGCAAACGTTTTACAGTGCATTCAATATTTCTATAGCTGTATAGCTTCTATAGCTTTCTATAACCTTCAGCTCTTATAGTGATGAAAGAGCTGTCCAAGGTGCTGACGAGGCAGATTAAGGCAGCAGCACACAAGCCTGCCAGCTTTCTGTCACATTATCACATTTGTTCTTTGACCAGGTTGTGATTTAAGAAGGCATGAGAGCGGATGGCACCTCACTTAGCAAAATTATTGTCAAGTTTTGCCAACAGTAACTCTGTTTGTTAGTTCACCTCCTCTCTCAAAGGTCTGTAACAGTTTATAAAGCACATTGAGCATGAATCTCTAATTATGTTGCCTAGGCTGTAGCACACAAGGGCAGAGCCTGTCTAATGGCTGAGTAATGAACTGATGAATTCAGCGGCATACAACACGTACTCCCACTGTTCAAACTGATGGCATGCAGCTGTCAAATTGTCATTGGTTGGCCACCATTTATCCGACATGTAATGGGTGTAAATTAAACCACTTTACATCCTCGTATTAGCGGTGCAACAATAGAGAGGAGAGACAGAAAGAGACGGAGAACAAGAGAGAAAATCATTACATTTATGGTCAAAAACCTTCTGAATGCATTTTTGCAGAACTATAAAGAGATCCTAGGTGCATGCAGCCGCTCTCATGAAATACAGTTTGAATAGGCTGTGATTATTGTATGATTTCACGCCCAAGCACTTATTTTTCCTCTGCTCAATTGGTGTAAAAAAGGTCATCCACTTATACTTTCTCGAGTTCTCTTCAGCATCTCACAAAGGACCCCTCACAGTGAAGCGATTGCCTGGGTGGGTTTCCATCCGTCCGCCCTGATGACACCTGAAGTGTGGAGAAACTACTAAATCCTCATACATAACCCACTATTTTGAAAACTTTAAGCCTCTCTAAAACTAATTTAGTTCAGACTCAAATATATTGCTACTAGCTACTTGCTCTCAACAGGCAATTACACATTTCTCTGGAAACGCTTGCTCGGTGTTAAAAGGGCTCTTTGGAAATCAGAAGCAATTCAATTTTATTTATATATATAGCATATACTCATAACAATCATTGCACATTTCCCCACTGGGAGACTGATAAAGGAATATCTTAACAGAAGTTCTCTCAGGGCACTTTTCATATCGAGCAGGTCTACCATACTCTGACATATTATTTACAGACACCCAACGATTCCCACCATGAACGACAGCGGCAAGGAAAAACTCCTTTTAACCCTCTGAGACCCTCAATAGACCCGTTTTTGTCTTTTTTAGGGGGGTACAGAGGGTCTTTAGGGGGAGATAGCAGGTCAACAGTAGATGTCACATAGAAATGGTGAACATCATCTGAAAACTGGGAACCTGGAGATTAATTTGAGATGCAACTGTGTGTCAACTTGTTCTAGTCATAAATCAGAAATAAACATGAATTAATTAATTAATTATCTAAAATAAATCATAAAAGTGTATAAGAGCTAAGGACACTGTGATTGAAATATATGATGGCCATGCTCTATTATGACTCATAAGTTGTTGCAGCAATTTTTGGGTTGATGCCATATGCATAGATTTGGTGCTAAATTTAACAAAACATTTTACCACTCGAGAATTGATGAAAATGATCAATAATCCCTCCAAAATACCACATTAAGACACCAAGATCTTGAGGAACACCATAGAAAAATGTTCTGGTAACTGCTCAGAAACCCCCTTATTGTCAATCTAGCTAGGAAAGCTATCCATCCTCTGAATGCTCTAGGTCTCTAGTTTGTGGTTGTAAAGTTTCATGAGGCTGTGATTATTCTAGAGGTCAACACACGTCATTTTATACAGCGAGGTTAAATTAGTGGCGTTAACTTTGACAGCCCTAATTTTTAACTTAAACGTTAACTACTATTATTTATATATTTCATCACAATGTTGCAATGTTGCACAGCTCTGTATACACATTCCTTTAGTAGATCTTTACTTATCATATGTAGATTTTTGCTTTTATTTCACACTTGCTTTGGCAATGTAAATGTATGTTTTCCCATTCCAGTAAAGCCCTTTTGAATTGAATTGAATTAAATTGAAAATGTAATAAAATAAGGAACATTTACTTTAACAAGTTACATTTTGTAATTTCCGATTTCAAAGAGCTTAATGACCTCTGCAAATTAAAAAATACTCTTAGGAGAAGGAGACGAGGCATATGCAGCTGCCCAATATGTACCCTCATACCACAGCCTGAGGGACAGTGAATGACAAATTGCATATTGATGCTTTGGCAACATTGCTCTTGAAACTTTCATGCCAATAAAGCCACTTTGAATTGAATTGAATTAAATTATTAATTTGCAAATTGTGTTAAGTGGTTGGGGGCAGTAGATGGCTCGCAATCATAGATCCGGACTCTACAGCTCCGGAAGCAGAGCTACCTGGAGAGAAGAGAGAAAGTGCAAAACTACGGCAGAGAAAAGATGTCAAGCAATTTCATTGTTTTGACATTCGAACATGATTGGCAGGAACGAGAAAAGAATGTTCACATTTTACTTTTATTCATATGAATACTAGTCGATGTCTTTCCCTCGCTGGCTGTCATTCTCAATCGTTCATCAGCAGTTGAATCCAGCTGCTAACAAAAGAAAGACTTTTTATTTCAAAGGCTTTCCTATTCCCTGTGTGCTGATGAGAGCACGTCTTGAATATGAATCTGTGACCTCCTGTACATACTATACTATACATGCACTCACTGGTTCACCTCCCTCCGCGGATTCAATCAAATGCATTTTCATCATGTTTCATCTCTAAAGCCTTTCCATCTCAGAGGACTCTGCTTGGACCTTGCTTTCATATTGGAGATATATGTGTAACACAATACTGATCTTGCTACTCAAAATTGTAAAAAAAAGTATGGACATGACTCAGTATGTGAGTTGGTTATAAACAGGGAAACGGGTAATGTGATTTTAAAAGCTGATAATTTCATGTCAAGCACACATGGTTATGCAGATTAATGGTTTCACAGAGCTGCTGTGCTGTTTGGTTCTACAAAGGTCGCTGTGAGCTCTTCTTGGATTTTCAGTAGTTTTGCTCTCCCACTGATTCTTTCTTTCACGGCTCCTGTGGAGGCCATTGACATTTGTACAGTGCTTCAGTTTGCTCAGTGGACCAGAACAGAAAAGATGAATAGCAGGCACCGTAGCTATTTATAATCAGAAGAATTTACTGGCATATTTGATTGCAAAAAAAAAGCCCATCAATCAATAGCATTTATATATTTTAACCTTTAGATGAAAGATACAATTAGTTTTGATGTTCTTCTTAAATTAGTCACCAAAATTGTGTTCATTCATATTAAGGGTGGCCTTCAAGTCATGTAAAAATGTGAACGTCTCTCTCTAGAGCCAGAGTTTAGTTTGTTTTTACTGTAGAAACATGGCGGAGCAACACAACGGACTCTGTGAAGAGGACCCGCTCCCTATGTAGATATGAAGGGCTCATTCTAAGATAACAAAATTAACAAAATCAACATCCTGTGGTTACATTTCTGATGAGTGGGCTCCCCATTTAGATCATATATTGTGTCTTTAAAGGTGCCAAATTTGAAATACAGAGCATATCTACGATGAGGGATTGCCTATTACTATTATTTTACTATTATTATTACAAATATAAGAAGCGTTTTCAGTCCGAAATGGCGGCAGCGGCTGTTGTAAAAAAAACACAGGAGTTTTGTCTCTTTGCCTCTATACTCTTTGTTAAAAGCGCAAAAGAATTAGACGTCATAGCTGTGGTATCTCACGGCTATGAACCAATCAGATTGTTTGATTTGAGCTACTTGTTTTATAAACAGAAATATACTGTTACTGTGCATGCCTTGCTTGGAGACTTCAATAAAAAGAGTCTTATTTCACCAATGTAATGTAGATGAAAATCAAAAGAGTGCATGAAGACTTGTTTTTACTGTATAAACGGTATAAACTGGCAGAAGGAAGTAGCTATCATAGAAAAGCTCTTCAGCAAACTAGTGCTTTGCCTCTGATAAATTGATACTCAAACATGACAGACACCCAGAGAGTGAAGCTGCTCTGCTGCTTTACAACTGAGTGCCTGAGATGAGAGGGAGCTGATTCAGGCGGAGCGCAGTAAGCCCTCCCAGCGAGGAGTTTGTGTTGTAAGGATGTTGGTGAACACTCAAAATGTTCATTCTCATAGTCGTTTGAATCATCCAATGTGTAAAAAAAAGTTTATATTCTAACACTTGCTATGTTTTCAATTTTACCATTGTTATCCAAAACTCTGTCACCCAGCATGCTGTAACAAGTTGGTTGGAGGAAAGATTGGAGGAAAAGAACTATTAACATGCCATGTGTAACACTGGTTGGCACAGAGCAACCCACAAGCATGAATCAAGAGCAAATTCCAGTACCTTAAAACAGAAAGAGGTCAAAACCAAACAAAGAAGGTAAAGGTAAAGGTAAATACACACATTTAAAAATAAATATAAAATAAATGTAAAAAAAATAATAAATTAAATTTTTTTTTATTTTTTTTAAAAATACATAAATAAATAAAGGGGGAAATTAAATAGAGAAATGGAATTAATACAAAGATAAATGAATAAATTAAAACAGAAATCAATTTACATCACCTTTTATCAATTAATTAATTAATTAATGGCTACATTTACTTTTAATATTATTTTTATTACATTTATTTATTTATTTATTCATTTAGTCATCTATTTATCTATACATTTATTTTTTTTATTTTGGCAGGTTCTGTCCTCAATAGAATGACTGAATTAATGGATCGATTGGTGTAGATTTGTGACACCATGACCTGCTCATCTAATACCTTTAGAGTGATGAAATAATCTTTGTTGATCAAACATACATAATTGAACATTTTTTACAACAGATGTACTCAAATACATGATTCAGATTGTGGCAATTACATGATTCAGATTCCTTTGTTGATTTCCTTTTATCACTATAGGAACTGTGTCGCATTGAAAAGGTGTTGCAACACTTACTGACACATCTTTACAAAACAAGGTTCTCGCTCTCAAAATAGTTCACATAGCCGTCATAGCTGTTTCGTCTTGCAAGATGTACAAATGATTGCACAGCACAATCTATGGAATCTTACCAGAGCACATTGTTTGCACAAATATAGTATACGTAAAGTGTGTAAACCCATTATTTTTTTATTTTGTATAAAACCATCTTTTTATAGTGCTATGTCAGAAACAACAATAATATCAAATTTATCAAAGACATTTATGAAGGTATGCAAGAGCCAGTCTGTTCAAGGACATAAAAACAGGCAGCTGAATCATAAAGTTCAATCTGGAAGGGACCTTGAGGGAAGAAGATGAGGTTTACTGAACAAGAGAAAAGAGAGGTTACAAGAGTTATCCTCGACTTCACAAACAAACAACAACTGTGTGGTTGTAGTACTGTCAGGGTTTCTGTGGCTGGACCCAAATGCAGATACAGAACAACAGGTAGGTGTAAAGGTATTTTATTAAAGGAATTTTTGATATTTTAGGCTGGTGTTGGCGGTGGTGAAGGGAAAGGGGGTTTCCGGGGATGTGAGCTGGCGGGTAGGAAGAGAGCTGGCAGGCGGGCTGGATGAGCTGAAGCAGCAGGAAGGTTTTTTGGAGGGTGGAGAGCAGCAGTTAGTTGAGGCGAGCAGGCAGGCAGATAGATAAACAGGAAACAAACTGGCAAAATCACTAGCAGGAGCTGGCAGCGTGGCACATTGACGAATGCCAACAATCTAGCGGAGACTGGCCGTTGGAGCAGAGTTCATGAAGTGAAGAGGAGCTTGCTTAATTGGTTGGCAGGTTTGCTGATTGCAGATTAGGTCCAGGTGAGTCAGGAAAAAGAGAGAGAGGACAAGAGGGGAGAGGTGAACAAGCAAACAGACAGAGCCAAAACCAAAACACTACAAGCACACGTCACTCATATAAAACGATGGCCGCTCCTCATTTGCATAAAGTTGAAGTCTAGGCGCGACTCGCCGCCTCTGGAAACTCCCTAGAAACTTTTAAACAAACCTATGTCGATCCAAAATAAAGACAGATTTAGCAACTGCATGGCTTATTTCTCTCATAAAATGTTTTCAGAAACACATTTCGGTGAACTATTTTCGTGATATAAGAGAAGAACTTTTCCGAGGCGGCATTTTGGTTCCGGTTTGAAACCTTGGAGCAGCCGCCCACGAGGGAAAGCATTTGTCCAATCAGGTGCCTGGTGGCAGCCCATCAAGCGTCCAATGCTGAGAAGCGAGGCGATCTATTTGACTCTAAATGAGACCATAATTTACTAAATGAACATCATGCTGTATTGAAGAAGACTTGAAACTAGCAATTGAGACCATAAACTCATGTTTACAATGTTTACTGAGGTAATAAATCAAGAGAGTAGTTGGCTCATTTTCTCATAGACTTCTATACAATCAGACATCTTTTTTGCAACCAGAGGAGTCGCCCCCTGGTGGCTGTTAGAAAGAATGCAAGTTTAAGACACTTCAGCATTGGCTTCACTTCTGAGACCCTGCAGGTTGCCCACTGTGTAAACCAAACAGTTTTATTTGCCTAAAATATGAAAGTTGAAATTGTCCAATATTTTTGTAGATTGCTGGGTAGGGGTTTTGTGCTAAACAGGCAGAACCAGAGAGAATCAAATTAGATTTGACACTGAACCCTGCTGGATACTGGAAGAGCTCTTATAAAATGTCATCTCCTGTGTGTAGTTTAATTAAAATATGAATAAATACCCGCAGCTTTCCTCGTTGACTTTAACTTGCATGACTCCAAAATGTTCCTTGTGAGTGCAGAAGTGAAACCATAGTGGGTAAACCTATTAAAGCCGGAGTAATGACCAAAGCCGGAGTAAAATTGTGCCATAATTGCCGATGAGATTATGAGAATGCTTTATGGAATTATTTTCTGATGCTGTCTCCTTTTTTTCAGAAATAGCATATCATCTTATTAGTTTTCAATTTGAGAACCCAGATTAGCGTAACCAAAGTAACTCAAGTCTCACTCTGGAATTTGTGAAAATACATTTTTCGTTATGTTTTTTTTTTTTTTATGAGAATATGAAAAACAATATTTTACCTGCAATTACCCCCAATATAGTTCAATCAATCATGTTGCGACGGCGTGAAGGGAGATAAATGAGGGTTGTCTGTATGCATGAGAGAGGAACGCCATAAACATTTTCATGCATTGTGTTCTGAATGTAAAGGCCTCATGCACTTGAATGTAATTTGCAAGCTTTGTTGGAGGCTATATGCTTTTAGACAGAGCGATTATGGTCTTCTGTAGAATAATAGAACACAAATTGCGTAGAAATAGCCTTTTTATTTTCCTGTATAACATCTCGTCTGTCATTCTTACAACTGTTAAAGACATTTTATTCTAATCCATCGTACCTTCTCGTACAGAAGACTGAGGGGTACTTTAATATTTTATTTTACTTAATACTCATAATTCACTATATTTCAGAGGAAATTATGGTACTTTTTTAACACCATTTATTCAACAAAAATAGTTGTCAAATAAGTATTAATAATAGGAATAATTTGACAGTAATTCCAAAGAAATTCCAAATAAGTTACTTACTAATTATCACCTAATTACCATGAAATTTGCGGACCTGTAAAATGAAGTGTTACCGCTGAATGGAGTCATTTTACAACAAGTCATACTCACCGAATATTTAACTAAAAATACAATGATGCTGTTGAAATTATTGAAATGAATGCAGGCCAGTGCCCCTCACTGTTTCCATGACTGCAAAAAGCGTCCGGTCTGACATGTCCTGGACGCTGTCATGTTGTTGTGTAAGACAGTTCCAGTGTTTACATCCCAACACTCAACATCAATACGATCAGCAGCTAACTGTCACTTTCAATGAACATGCCGAGTGCTGGACTAGACCTGAACCTCTTACTATAGTAACGATGAAGACTGTGACACTCACTCACCAGAAGAGCTAGTTTAAGTTTTGAGTTGTACAGTACATGCGCTACACTGGGAATACTTTATTCTGTAGAAATCAATATTTAATCGGCACAGTACAAAGGCAAACTGAGCACTATGACACCTCTCCCTATGGAGGTGAAGGAGAGAAGAGTTCAGCTCTTAATGGGATATCGCTGCATGGCCTGTATGCCTCTTCTCTTATACGATTTTGCTTGCGTTGCTTCTTTGTATGTGTCCTGATATGTGGAATTGTTTTTATGTGGAAGAGATCTTGTATCTCAATGGGACCTTCTTGGTTATAAAGAATAAATAAATAAAAGTAAAATTAAATTAAAATTGTATACTGGACACGCTCAAAGGCAGAAGAGAGATTTTGTATCTCAACGGGACCTTCATGGCCAAATAAAGGATGAATAAATACAATTTAAATAAATTAAAAATATTATAATGGAAATGCTCACGGGCAGAAGAGATTTTGAAAGCAGGCATAAATGTTTAACGCTGAGGGTAGCTGTGACCCAACTGCATAAGAGCTCTAACTATGTTTACGATTCGTCTACAATAGGAGGGGGGGAGTAAGTATGCTTAAAAGTGCTGTTGTGGATGAACATTGTTGTCCCAAAATAACTGAACAAAAAGTTTCAAAATAGCAGATAGTGGTGAGACAGACGTAGTGGCTGCTCAGAAAACAAAAAAAAGATTAAGTTGCCATTAGCAACACAGCTCTGAGGTCACAGGTCAGCTCACACCACACATCTAATACCCTGTAACTGTCAGCAAAAGATGCTATAAAATAGTTTTTTTTAAATACTGCAAAAACAATGCAGTATATGTTGTGTGTTTAATCAAATTACCACAAACTAACTGGTTGGTAAAACATAATTCAGCTGCCTGGCCTTCCGCAGCTGTCTGCTGCGTGTACACTGTATCTGATGGGTTCATGGAGGCGACAGGATGCTCACACAAAGCCGAGCAGCGGCGGGTCAACGAGGGGCCAACTGTTCATTTTCTCTTGGAAAGTGGTTCTGCTATCAACTGCCTGCGTGCTTTCAGACATAAATAACACCTTAACTAAAGAATATATATGTGCTTTTCATTCATATTATTATTATTATTTTATCATACTGTCACTTTCAATGTATTTACTACATAGCCGTGGATAACAGTAATTATAGATTTCAGAGTTTACACATCCACAGATAACAAACATCTTATCTTGTCAATGTGTTCCTGCACCAGAATATCTTCTGATAAACAAACTGGTGGAGAATAACTCAAAATGTACTCTTTCATACCCGCACACACATCTGTAAGAACCTCACTGACACAATCACAAGTAAAGTTATCGTGGAGCGAGTTTCTCCTGTGTGCTACATGTGACAGCTGTTTCAGTATAAAGAGTGGAAGTTGCATCAGTATATTATAGTATAAGAAAATTGATAAATCTGTATGAGTTTCAATGTAGTTTTCACCAAAAGTGTTTTTGTTTTTTTTGCAAGACCAATACCCTGAAGAAGACTGTCAAGTCGAAACTTGGTAAATTATGACATAATTTTTTTTGCATCATGGCTGTGCGACTATCTTCCTTCACACCTGTCAACACATTCCCAACTCATCAAATACTGCATCAGAGACCGACGCACGGGGCACACCGCCTACGTTACTTTTGGACAGATCAGGGACAGCGTGTCAACACACCCTTGTTACATGCGTAGTTTCCTGTCAGCACCTCTCCAACACCGGTGTGCACTCCTCCTCTCTCTCATCGTGGGTTTTTTGCAAGTCTCATTAGCTTTTGAACCCATAACTCAAATATTCAAGACCGGAACTGAAACTTAATATTTAACTCCTGCATGTGTGATAAAATAATATTACAGACTGCATTTACTCTGCTACTACTGTAAGATAGCTGCAGAAACACCTGAGACAGATATGCTATAAATACTTGTATCATCTTATTAGAATCAGGCTGTCAAAGAACTTCATTTAAACACTATAAAAACCCCAATTAACATCCCTCATCATGATTTTTCCCACGTAAAATGATTTTTCGCTTTGAGGGAAATTGAGGTTAAGTCAAATAATAGATCCACGGTTAAGAATGAATATCAAAGAAACACTCCAAAAACTCAGTGAGAATTAAAATTGTGACTTTGCAGGTATTGAGACAATTTACATGCCAGACATGCGAGAGGAGGATGAGGACGTCGCTCGCTCAAAAAGCTCTTATCTCATTCCAAGGAGATGGGTGTTTGTCTGGAGACTGAAGGGGATTTTCATTCAACGTGGTGTCTTTTGATTTTTCGTTAGACTGTAATATTTTAAGGAAATTGTGTTTTTGAGTTTTCTATTTTATGCAAGCAGCTTTGATGTATTGTACATCAGATTTCATCAGCCGAGTCAGACGTTAACTGGGTTTTCTTGGAAAACATCTTTATAACAATGTTGCCAGGCACTTCTACAGGCGACTCGGTCTGTCTGCAGCAGTGTCTGCTACATCCTCAGATCTCAGCATCAGTTCTCAGAAATCTGATGAAAGGTATCATTTCTGAGACCACCAACAGACTTCAGGCCACACGACAAACAACTTGGACATCAGACCTCCGCTACCTCCTTTCATGCCCTAAAAATGAACACCATAATGCTGGTTGTCACTCTTTTTATTCTAGTTTAAAGTTTCCAGTAATGTAAAAATCCCTTCAGATTTGCAATCACATACATGATTGCAATTCAGCACCATTTTCCGAGGGGCCAAAGGGACTGATTGGGGCACCGAACTCTTTAAGGAAGTATTTTAAAGTCACAAGATAAATTGCTGTGAAAGGTGACATAAAGGATTCTGTATATAGATGAATAATGGATGGCAGTCACCTTTCCTTTTTTAATCATTAATGTTATTATCCCTATCATGACAGCCATGACTAATAGCATCACGTACATCATTGCCTTCAACAACGTTCCCCTCTGAGCTGATTATCATCATCCTGCTGTCATTTTCTGCTTCATGTCATCTGCCTGATTTTAGGATATGATGATGATACATCAGTATGACACGTGCCACATTACATTCTGATTATATTTCAAGATATAGACTTTTTCCATACTTTTTCTCATACTTCTCCATGCAAGTACTGTATCTCATGATCTCGTAGGCAGCCATGACTTGAGTTATAGTGAAGCCAAGTTTACTCTTCAATGTATAGGCTACCTTCAAACCATATGTAGGCTTAAACTTACATGCCATGAAGACTACCTAAGTAGTTTTATTGCCTAAACCTAACCAAGTCAATCTTTTCATAAACCTAAAAAGGTAGTTTTCTCGTCTAAACCTAAACAAGTTGATCTTTCCCTAAACCTTAACTAAGTAGTTTTCTTGTCTAAACCTAAACAAGTCAATCTTTTCCTAAACTTAACCAAGTTGTTTCCTGTGAAGACGGAAGTTTATTTTGAAAAGACTGGAGCAGAAATTGACGCTGGGCATTTGTAGGAAAACACACGAAAAATTAGGAATAACATTTCGTAAGATATCATGTGTACGAGAATACGCTGATCTACTACACAAACCAAATACAAAGAAAGCTCACAATGGAAAAGGCAGAGCTGAACTATTTGAAAGGCTTATAAATGAACGGCTGAGTAAAGGGATTACGATCACTGGCAAACAGATAAAACAGTCTGAGAGGCAGTGAGTGAAAACACCGGCACAACAAAAGTTATAGAGAACGCCAGGGTTTATGTAAGGTGATGGAGGATTTGTGAGAATACTTACATGAACCCTGGGGAGCTTTACTGTTGGAATTAGGAGTTGTATGAGCCAGAGAGTCTGGATGAAGGAGACGTCTCCATCAGATGACCAAACAGGCTCAAACTGCTCTCTTTGCTGAAGGGGCTTTGGCAGGGATGTCGGTACATCAGCTGTGTGGACCGATTTGGAAATCTGAGGATATGAAAAGCTAAAAAAAAAACATGGCATGACTAAACATAAGGAGGGTCTTTGTCAGAAAATTAAATCTCTTTTAGTCCACATAAGTCAAAATGTCTCAGTGTCTGTTGCTGCACATGGTGGAAGGTCAAGGCCAATCACAGCGTGTGTGGTGAGTTTTTTAATGAGCCCAAGCTACGTGTTTGGATTCAGCTATGCTTTCATTAAACTCTGAATTATACTGCCCACAATACAACTTGATAGTTTATTAAACCCTCCCTGCCCCTTTTTATTTTACCTTCTTTTTCCCAAATTTCTTGCACATTTTCTATCTGTTCTTTCTCCCTCATTACATTTGTATTTCACTCTTTTCTCTGTGTTTCTTTAATTAAGTTTGATATCAGATAAATTCTTAGTAAGAGGTCTTGACTTCCATCTATATTCCCTCTCTCTCCTTATCGTTTTTCTCTCTTCCCCGCTCCTTTTTAATATCTCATTGCTGCCCTGTAATCTCAAGAGAAAATGAGATTAAATCCTATAGAGAGTCTAAATCCCACCCCATCCGGTGGACCTCATGGGACAGCGTATTTGACGCCTCGGGAATGAGAACGAGCTGGCTGCTCAGGGCACACGCCTTCCGATTACAAATCTTCCAACAGAGTCTAAGCACCAAAGACTTTCTGTCATTACTTCATCATCTGTTATAATAAACAATTATCTTTTCCTTCATTCACTTGTCTCTGCTAAATAATGCAACACCTCCGTCCTGCCATGCTGTCCGTTCTCCCTCATTCCTTATTACTATGATCGCACTCCTGTCTGTCTTTCTCTCATTCTCTTCTTTTGTCCCTCTGCCCACATCGTCACCAGCGCCATCATCCTCACATGACTTTATTTCATCATTTTGTCTTCCGCTCCCTTTGATTTATTCATTTATCACTCCCCCTTTGTATTCCTCTCTCGCTCTTATTCCCTGCGTGATTTTCTCACCTCTCTACTTCCTATTTTTCAGAAAATCACTACAATCTGGCAATCACTTAAAGTCACACGTTACATCTTCCATTTGCAATTACACAGATTTTTGTAATGATTTTTTTGAAGCTGCTATTAAAGGGGCTCTATGTAAGAATCAGAGATTGCTTGTTAACAGTGACGTCAACGACAGTCAGCGTCCTGTTGCTCGCGCTTGTGCTCGCACTACGTAGACGCGAGCGAGCATCGGTCAAAACAGTGAGACGACACACAAAAGTGAACGTGATTGATAGGCATCATGTTGATTAACGTTAACAACATTGGCCATCTAAACATGCTTGGCAGTAATGTTCGCTTACCAAACGAAGGTCCCTCTGTGAATCGAAGGCCCGGTCGATGTTGATCCTAGTTTTCCCCCGTCGGTCACATTCCTGTTTTGCAAGACGGGCGTCACTAGATACAGTATAACTTTGTTTTGTTTGTGTTGGAGTCTGGGTTGTTGTTGGGGCTGGTCGTTTGTTGGCGTTAGCGGACTCCATTTCTAACCGAACTTTAGCTATCGTTGCACACTGGTACGTGTCCACAGGGGCGTTATTTATCACCAGGGATTGCCTCGCTTCCCAGCATTGGACACTTGATGGGCTGCCACTAGATACAAGGCACTTGGCCTCAAACCGGAACCAATATGGTGGCTCGTTTGGAAACTTTCTTCTCTTATATCACGAAAATAGTTCACCGAAATGTGTTTCTGAAAACATTTTATGTAAGAAATAAGCCACACAGTTGCTGAATCTGTCTTCATTTTAGATCGACAATGTTTAGTTTAAAAGTTTCTCGGGAGTTTCCAGAGGCGGCGAGTCACGCCGGACGCACTTGATTTGCATAAAGTAGCCTAGAGGAGAGGGCGACATGATGGTCCGTTTCTCGAATCGTGCCGCCACGCTACCAGAATGCATTGCACGGCTGCTTACATAGACAATGAATGGGTGGCGTGGAAAGGACGGAGCCTGTGGACACGTACCATTAGCCCTGTAGCGGAGCTGGAGAGAGTAAAGACACTCGCGAGCGCACATGAGGTCACATCCATTGGATTCTCCCAGAAAAACGGCCCAGGTTTTTCACATTAAAAGCAGTCTACAGGCTGATAGAGGAAACTCAGAAAGTCGTGGAAGGTTTCTTTTTTTAGGGTACAACCTGTTCACACATTGGCAATCAAAAAAACAATCAAAAAACAATCAAAAAACAATTAAAAAACGTTTATACATGTAAAAACTTACATACAGTCCCTTTAATGTGGAAAAAAACAGTGGAACAAACAGTAGGCTGGGAAATATTCCACATCTTCAACAACTTCTCTTAATTTATCTGATCTAAGATGCACAAACACTTTAGCATAAATGATGAACCCACTGTTGAGCTGCATGAATGTTGTGTCACAGCTCCCTTGAAATGATATTAAAAAGAAAGGCAGACTGGCAATAAATGCGCATACAGCTGTACTTGTACAATAAACCGAGACAAATCGTATACTGACCAGACCCCTTGCAGCTACATTATGGGATAGACGTCATTGTCACAGCACAAGGTCTGAAATAAGTATGATTATGAATAAACCTGGACAATCTGGCATGCTATTATCAAATCAAATCAAATCAAATCAATTTATTTTTGTATAGCGTCAAATCACAACAGAAGTTATCTCAAGACGCTTTATATGTAGAGCAGGTCTATGACCGTACACCATAGTTTTGAGACCCAACAGGATCCACCAAGCGCACTGTGGCCAGGAAAAACTCCCCGATTACTGGGAAGAAACCTGGAGCAGAACCGGGCGCAGGGCGGGCGGCCATCTGCCGAGACCGGCTGGGGGGACAGATAGATAGAGTGAGAGAGAGAGAGAGAGAGAGATAGAGAGAGAGAGATATAGAAGCAGCCACAATAGCAGTCTAGCAGCTGTAATAACTAATACAAGTAGGGCTGATAACACAAAACCAATAGTGGTGGATGGAAAGAGTGATAATACAACTATCGGAAAGCCAGCACTGTCCAGCATCTCTCCTCAGTACGTCCATGTGTATTGGTGTGGGACGTCCCTGCGATCGATGCCCGTGCATTGGTTCCTGCAGCATCAGCATGCTTGCTGGGAGCTCTTGATGTCTTTGGCAGTGATTGAGAAGTGTTATTCTCCAGGCTGCCACATTGTCATTAGGTGTTGGAAATCCCTCGTTAGCATTGGTAGTCCCTCGTACAGACGTAGTTAATTAGGGATGGTAGCAGTTGGTGTCAAGCAGGCACCGACGCGGCAGCAGATGCAGCCACAATACCGGAGACCACCAAGATCCAGGTGAAACCCTGCTCCAAGTGTACCCATGCTCCAGGTATAACCTCGCTCCCTGGTGTGATCCCGCTCCAGGTATGACCTCACTCCAGGTGTGACCCCGCTCCACGGTTAGCTGCGAGACAAGGAGGCACAAGGACTCCCGGGAAGGAATGAAGTTAGTAACAACATGGACATGGGACATGAGTATATACAGAAGGAGAGGGGAGCTCAGTGTGTCATAGGAAGTTCCTTATGACAGTGTGTCATAGGAAGTCCCCCGGCAGTCTATGCCTATAGCAGCTTAAGTATAAGCGTTATCAAAGAGGAAAGTCTTTAGCCTACTCTTAAATGTAGAGACGGTGTCTGCCTCCCGGACTGAAACTGGGAGCTGGTTCCAGAGAAGAGGAGCTTGATAGCTGAAGGCTCTGGCTCCCATTCTACGTTTGGAGACTCTAGGAACCTCAAGTAACCCTGCATTCTGTGAGCGCAGTGCTCTAGTGGGGTAGTAGGGTACTATGAGCTCTTTAAGATATGATGGGGCCTGACCGTTTAGCGCTTTGTAGGTGAGGAGGACGATTTTAAAATCTATTCTGGATTTTACAGGCAGCCAGTGTAGAGAAGCTAATACAGGCGTAATATGATCTCTTTTTCTAGTTCTAGTCAGAACACGTGCTGCAGCATTCTGGATCAACTGGAGAGTCTTAAGAGACTTATTGGAGCAGCCTGATAATAGGGAATTGCAGTAATCGAGTCTAGAGGTAACAAATGCATGGACTAATTTTTCTGCATCATTTTGACACAGGATGTGCCTGATCTTCGCAATGTTACGTAGATGAAAGAAGGCAGTCCGTGAGGTTTGTTTAATGTGAGAGTTAAAGGACATATCCTGGTCGAAGACAACTCCCAGATTCCTTACGGTGGTGCTGGAGGCCAGGGCAATGCCATCTAAAGTAACTATATCATTAGATAATTTGTTTCGGAGGTGCTCAGGGCCTAGTACAATAACTTCAGTTTTGTCTGAGTTTAACATCAGGAAATTGCAGGTCATCCAGGTTTTTATGTCCTTAAGGCATGCTTGAAGTTTAGTTAACTGGTTTGTTTCGTCTGGCTTGATTGATAGATATAATTGAGTATCATCTGCATAACAATGAAAGTTTATGGAGTGTTTTCTAATAACATTGCCTAAGGGAATTATAATAAAGAGATGAGAACAGGAGGTGTCTGAGACTGAATATAACACGCAAGGTGTGTTTCATGTGTTAAATGAATATACTCCACAAGCATAACTTTGAGAAGCATGTAATTGAATGTGAGATTGCGAGAGCATTGACGTGATCGTAGGCGACATGAGCTTTTCCTGTTAAAACCCACTGATTTCACATAACATACTGTAACAGTGATGTGATGTGTAGTCACAGCTGAGTAACCAACTCCATTCATTTAAACACTTCGTAGCTCTGAGCTCTGTCAAGTCAAGCCAGTTTTATTTGTATAGCCCAATATCACAAATCACAAATTTGCCTCAGGGGGCTTCACAATCTGTACAGGATACAACACCCTCTTTTACAGTACGACCCTCTCATTGGATAAGGCAAAAAAAAACTTTAAACAGAGAGACAGAGGGTTATTGAGAGGCAGTAGCTTAAAGTTAATATTATTCTCATCAGCAGGACTATAGGCTTAAATTATACATTGAGACTGAGATCGACCCACCAGCTAACTAATTGAAAGTTAGGGCAAATAGATGGGTTTTGAGTTTGCATTTAAAGGCCTCCGCAGAATCAGACTGTCTGATGTCTATAGGGAGGTTATTCCAGAGGAAAGTGGCTCGATAAGAAGAGGCCTGATGACTTCTTTCTCACTCTGGCACAGACACGAGCCCTGTATTCTGAGAGCAGAGAGTCCTGATTGGAGTATAAGGTTTAAGTAGATCAGACAAGTAAGAAAGAGCGTGCCTATTTACAATTGTATAGGTCATCAGAAGCACTTCAAAGTCTGATCTGAAATGGATCGGGAGCCAGTGCAATGAAGCTAAAACTGGTGTAAAAAAAAAACTGTGTGGCCTAAAATCATGTTTCTTTTCTCCTTCAACAAACATCTGTGTGTTCTGTCAAAATGTATTTAGTATGCGTCTTATTTCTAAATAGTTGTTTTTTTCCCCTACTGCTTATTTCCATTTAAATGAGCTGTTTCTATCAAAGTTATTGCAGAAGACCTGCTGAATGTGTTTTGTTTTCAACACGCAAAACGATTGCAATCATTGAAATTGTTTTTCAGACAGTTGACAGTATTAAATAGGCCTTGGTGTGCTTTCAGGTAATCTTTGGCACATTTCTTATGTTTATGTTTCTTCTCTTATGGTTTGATCTAAAGTTTGTTTTTATGAGAGAGGACAAGTAATCAGCAAAGTGCTGACCTCCAGTGGTAAAACCCTCGAATAGCACTCAGTGATAGAACAGAAACTTTAAGGTAGAGGCAAAATGTGGACATTTTTGTCTCCAATTTAACAGTTTGGATCCTCTGCTGTGTCTGCTTTCTCTCTCCAGGGCTGCATACCTGATGAGTGTAATGAGCACCATAGGACACACCTGGGCGCGGTGTGCTCCATGCTTAAAAGCCAGAGCATGCAGCAACTTTTTACACACTTTTTGGTTAATAAATCACTGTATTTGTTCAGTATACCCATGTGTCTCCCGTTTTTGTCACAATTCAAGAGCTGGGCCATGACGAACATTACCAACTCTGCCTGCTGAGGTCCTGAGAAAAAAAAAAAGTGGAAATATGCACTACTCCAAGTTACCTGGAACGGGACAAAGGCCAAAAAAAGAATTGGACGAGCCCCCATTTATCACAGCCCAGCTCTAGAATTGCAACAAAAACGGGAGACACACGGGTATACTGAACAAATAAAGTGATTTATTAACCCCAAAGTATCTAAAAAAGTAAGTCAAAAGAATGTATGGGAGGAATCTGTAGAGTCAGTAGTGTAGGGAGTGGATGTTGTGCTGTAAAACCAAGGCACAGATGTATGGTGTGAGATGAGATCTGCTGGCTCAGACTGCTGCATGCTCTGTCTTTTCAGCATGGAGCACACGGGGCCTAGGTGTGTCCCATGCTGCTGATTATTACACTCATCAGGCCTGCAGCCCTGGAGAGAGAAAGCAGAGGATCCAAACACAGAACGGGCGTCACACCATAAACACCTTTTGATGGACAATCTGCAGATTTTTAAAGGACTGAAGGTTTTGCTCTGCTGGCCTGCAGCTGCTTCAGTGATGCTGCCTTGCCCACATTAGTGCTGATTATACTAATGTGTAGGGATGCTAGGATATCAATAACGGATATCGGGTCGATACTGACTCAAATAGCTGGATCGGGTATTGGTGACAATGGGGCCAATACCCAATGCCAAGGTATCGTTATCGGGACTGAAAAAGTCAGATCCCTACTAATGTGGCAACTGTTCGGATCAAGTAAAGGTTAACCATGTTAACTGATTTACATGAAATATTAAGCTCTGAAGGTGGTTTCCCTTGATTGACCACTGGAGAGTGGAAATTATATCCATCTTTTTAATAACCCTGAACACCATCTTGCACCTCTCTTGCCCCCCGTCTCATGAGCGCCTCTCCTTAACCAGTTTCAATCTGAAAAGAACATGAATGTAAATCAATGGCAATGATGCAGCACCCGTTCTGTGTGCCTCACGTCCCCCGAGGGGCTGAAAGCAATGAGGCTAAAATGGAGCTTTCAGCATTCTCACAGTGTTGAAATCAATGGACCGTGACGGCCCTGAAGATTAACGAGGGGAGCTTCAGCTGAAGACACACGACGACTCTAAAAACACGTTTAGCCATGTTCACCGTGACTGCTGTTCACGCCTTTGATCACAGCAATGAGTTAGTGTGTGGCTCGCATTTTAAAGAGGACTTACTATGCTTTTGAGCAATTTCTCTTTCCTTTAGTGTGTTATATAGTTTTTTGTGTATTTAAAAGGTCTGCAAAGTTACAATGTCCACGCCAAAGGAAGTTACTCTCCCAAACAGAAACACTGCTCCTGAACTGACTGAAACGCCTTGATTGAAGTCCTGCCTTTTCTTCTGTGACATAGTGATGTCACCAAGTAACACATTTGCATAATACCCACTAAGCGGCTAGTTTGGCACGACCTCGAACAAAGTTAGTCAGAGTGGAGCTGGATATAGAGTTTGAAGAGTTTGGTTGTAAAAATAACGTGTTTTTTTTAACATTAAAGCATGTAAACATGTTCTAGAAGAAATCCAAAATACAAGTATGCACCTGAAAATAAGCATAACATGTCCTCTTTAATATCATCCAACAAAAACTAAAGCAGTCCAACACGTAAAGTCACAATACTTGTATTTCTTTATTGAAATATAATCGACCCCTGAGGCTAGATAAAAAGGCCACAGTTTTGTTTGTGCCTCGTCTAGCTCCTCAGTCTGACACAGCCAGTTAGAACACAACAGACCTGTCCAAAAACACACATATTACACGACTGGTGTCACAACTCCAAATGTTGTATTTTTTTTTTTGTAATCCAAACCTAAAGTTTACACGGCCCTTACTGCCACATACTGACAACGTTTCAGGACATACACGACTCAAATCAATTGCATAACTTCAACAATTCTCGGGGTGTCTATTTTAAAAAGAATGCTACCTCTCCAATTCATGAAACAAAAGCGCTCAATTTGGCTCACATATAATCCAGGGTCAGATAATCGATACGTTATATATTCACTTTCGGGCATTTGTGTTTGGTCTGCCTGAAATGTGAAGACAATAAATCAGCAGGTTTCTTTGTACCAGCCACAAGGATTCATTCAAGAAAGGTAACTTTCTCATTTCTAACTGGACTTTGGACCTCAAACCAAAAAGTTAAATAGTCAACTAGAAGACATCGGTCTGGTACATGAGCTCAGTCTGCTTTAAAGGTGCAGTGTGTAGGATTTGGTGGCATCTAGTGATGAGGTTGCAGATTGCAACCAACTCAAACCTCTCCCGTGTGCCAAGCGTGTAGAAGAACTACGGTGGTCAATGTGGAACCGCGAATGGCCCTCTACAGAGCCAGTGTTTGTTTTGGCCGTTCTGGATAGAAACATGGTGGCAGCGGAAGAGGGGACCTGCTCCGTATGTAGATATAAACGGCGAAAACACAACAATTCTTATTTTCAGGTGATTTTACACTAAAGAAAACATACTTATTAATATTATATTCCAATTTCTGCCGATAGATCCCCCTAAATGCTACACACTGTACCTTTAAAAAACTGTGTGACATTTTTGGAAATACGCTTATTCACTTTCATGCTGAAAGTTAGATGAGAAGATTGATACCTCTCTTGGTTCCGCACACACTAAATATGAAAACAGGAAATATGGAAACAGTTCTCCTGGTCCTGTCTAAAGGTGAGAAATAATTCGGCACATAAACCCACGTAAAACCACGTAAAACCACAACTTGTATAGATTATACAAGCTAAATATCACATATTCAGTGAGCTTTAGAGGTGCTGGTTGACTGATGTTGTTACCTTGAGATTGAGCCAGATTAGCGGTTTCCAGTCTTTACACTAAGATAAAATAGCAACTGCAGACTCTATTTTAAAGGGGTAGTTTGGGTATTTTGAAGTGGGGTTGTATGAGGTACTTATCCATAGTCAGTGTATTACCTACAGTACGGTCAGTGCGCCCCCCAGTTTGGAGAAACAGACAGGAGTTACCACACGGAGGCAAAGCAATGTACTGCTGTGGACGGGACCGGCAGCTAAACATATTTTAGCCACCTAAAAGAAAGGCTCACCTAAAAAAAACAAAATCAGTTTAAGTGTACGCTATATTTATATTTTAACCGCATTACCTTGCTGTGAGACAGACCTTTCCGATTGGGAACTGAAGCATCCATCTATGCTCTGGCAAAAGCAACCAGACTCCATTGAAAACATTTTTATTTTACCTCGCAGAACACAGGAGTTGCTGGTCTACCTGCTGCCTCGATCAGTCAGTTTTGTTTGTGCTTTTGTGTGACTTTGGTGAATCTGAACTACCTGCGAGGTAAAATTACAGTTTTTTTTCAATGGAGTCTGGTGGCTTTGGTGAGAGCATACTGTAGATGGATACAACGGCTTCAGTTCCCTGTTGGAAAGGGCTGTTTGACGACAAGGTAAACCGGCGAAAATATTCTAAACATAGCATACATTTAAATGTATATTGATTTTTTTAGGTGGGTCTTTCTTTTAGGTGGCTAAAATACGTTTTGCTGTCAGCCCCGTCCACAGCAGTACATTGCTTTGGTTCTGTGCGGTAACTCCTGTCTGCTTCTCCAAACCGGGGACGTGCCGACCTTCATCTACTGTAGGTAATACACCGCCTATGGATAAGTACCTCATACATCCCCACTTCAAAACACCCAAACTATCCCTTTAATATTACCGAAGTAATTCTCAGCAAGAAAGTGAAGAAGCGTATTTTACAAAATGTCAAACTATTCATTTAAGAAATTTCACATTGAACAAATAAAACATTTAAAGTTACAAACTGGACGACAAACTTTTCCTTGTTTTGACCCTTGTGTGATTACATTTTCTCTTGTGAGGCCATCCACACCAGCTCCAGTAAAGAAGAGGTCCTGTTTCTTCATCTTGGTCCACAACACATGAAAAAGTCTCTTCATATGGGGGCTCACAGGCAAAAGGCCGATGACCCGTTGAGAGTCCCGAAGAAAAGAAAAAAGGGGGGAGTTTAGCTTTTTGTCCAGGTCTGGGACACGCTGAGGTAACATAGACAGTAATAAATTATTCAGTTGTTTAAAAAACACTTTGCAAGAATCATATCAATAATTCATATCAATAATACAAAATGGTATCAAACATACATGATGCAACATTTTCATCAAACACATTCAGTTTTTTTTTTGTTTTTTTTTCCCTCCCCCACGATCCAGAGTTCGTTGCTCATTGATCCAAAGTTTTCTGTCCTTCTCTTGAAACTCTTTGTGAAGTCCCTTTAACAGTAGATGTAGATTAAAACCCATTTCCTTCTTTTGCTGAGGTGAATTTGTATGCCGTTCAATAACTGAGAGTAACATGGAACTTTTCTATCAACACCTTTCCGATGATTAAATTCAAATTTATTTAATCTCAATCATCGCCAAGGCAACAGGCACACACAGGCACACAGCGCTACAACACTCATTGCCTATTTTGCTTGTTTTTGTCATTTCGATTTTTACATTCAAATCGTTTTCTTTTTTCTTTTTTTTAACCGTGCCTTTCATTTCACTTACAGGTTTGAACAGAAAACAACATGCCAATAGGAAAGTCAGAAATTGTATTAAAAGTGCAAAAATGTATTTCCTTCAAGAGACGGCATTCATCCAGACAAAAAAAGTTGTCCACCGAAACTTTAGTGCGTTAACAGTACAAGCCATTTCATAGGTTATTAAATTGTACATTCCTATCCACCTCACGACGACAGACACGAATATACTGAATGTCTTGTTGCTTCGAGTGTGTGGTTATCTTACTAACTAAAAGGTTAACATGGCTTTAAGCCCCAGGAGCATCGCGCCGCCTGGTAACTCTGACGTATTCCCAGGGCTACAGTATGTAACTCCTTTACTGAGCATGATTCATTGTCCTGAATTCAGCGGTGCGGTCTGAAAAGCCCCTATAGATTGAAATAAAGTGACATCACATTATTTTGGTTAGTGGCCAGTGCAAATCAGCTTCTCCAGCCGGCTTCAGATCTGAAAGCTCTCGTTATCCCTTATCTATTCTATTTCATTAAGAATTTTCCTACAGATCTTTTGTAAAACAGCATTGAATTTGTTTACATTGCCACCTATAATTAGATTTATTTTATATATTTATATATATATATCACAAATATAATTGTAATTTTCGATATTTTTTTGATACAAAAACATGGAAAGTAACTTGTTTTGAAGACGATCTGTTAAGACTACAAAGACAAAAAAAAAATCAGGGCTATTGTCCATACAGTACTGATGAAGACTGCACTCATCACGCCATCGACTGAAGAGGCAACTTAAACAAACACTTGATGTAAAGGGGCTCTGATGTGTCGTTACGATGGGAAAATAATACATTTATAAGAGTGTCTGTAAACATGGCCGGTGACACATCAGTGTTGGTATAGAGAGGCGAAGTCCCGCCCCTTTCGGTGGATCCCATGGGACCTTATTTTGGGGGAAAAAATGAACAGCGAGAAACAAATATTTTTTTGATCCTGTTTGAATTGCACCATGAATCACACATATGACGTTTGTCGATTTAAAACATAATTTTGCAAGTCAAGAAAGTCCAAGTTTATCGTAAAACTGTTGAAGTATCAGACTGTGAAAATACTAAGACTACGCATCCAAAAGTTTGTAAGTGACGTAGATAATTTTGCAAGTCAAGAAAGTCGCAGTTTGTCGTAGTATCATTTAGTTTTGTGTGAAACCGCTAAGTGAACTACATCTCTCGTCTAAGCTATGTTCCACGCACAAATGTAAAGTTATCTTCCCTGATGTGTTTTATCCAGCGACTCCTGGTCTTTCTATCAGCCAGGAAGAGAAAGAACGAGCAAGATGCTGCTGTGAGTTCATTCCAGTATGAAACACACAATAATCGTAGCTTCTGCGAGGGAGACGTCACTTACAAACTTTTGGGTGTGTCGTCTTTCTAATTACGTATTTTCACAGTCTGTTTCTTCATCAGTTTCACAACAAACTGTGACTTTCTTGACTTGCAAAATGATGTTTTAAATTGACAAACATCAATTCATGGTGCAATTCAAACAGGATCAAAAAAACATTTGTCTCTCGCCGTTGACTACTGTTCATATTTTTTCCTAAATAACATCCCATGGTAGTCCACCGTGAAAGGGCGGGCCTCTCTATAAACCCTGTTATTTTTACATGAACCACATACTCCTTTACAATTACTATATTCAAACACTTATTCAACACGCTGATATGACCATATCCCGCTAACCTGTCGACCGATATGACACATTTTCTCCGCATCACGTTTCTCTCGCCTGCCACGACACGTCCATCTTCCATCCTCCCTGAACTGACATCTCAAAACCGGAGCGTCACATGACCACGAAGTTCACGCTACACTCACGGCTCACTCATCCACCGACGACGCCACGCAACTTCTATTTTCACCACCACAAATCACCGCTCTCTTATTCATCCACCACGCCCTTATGGTGTCCGCTCCACAAAGAGAGAACACAGACGACATATCGAAAGATCACACAGATGCTTTTCTTCCACAAATTGTAGGAGTGTGAGGGTAGAAAGGTGACGACCAGCAGGTTGTTGGGAGTTGCTCCGTGAAAAACGGGGCGCCGTTTTGAGCCGAGTGCTCCCTTTTACTCCCTGTCTCCAGAAGTTCCAATATCAAGATGATCTCTGGCTTTTTCCCCCCCAGAGTCTGTCATCTGGTGACACATTTGAAATTAAATTACACTTGATTGATAAACAGTTCGGTGACAGCGTAGTTCTGTGTTGAATAAAGATGGGAGGACTCTATAGATGTTTGAAATCGAGGAGAGAGGGCACAGCGCTCATCCCAAGGCCTTGTGAAGGGTGAGGGGACATCAGTCCAACATTTCAGATTCACTTTTTCAGCCTTTCATCGACCCTTTTGTGCTCCAGTAGTTAACCACTGCTGGGGAGTTCCCTGACATCCAAAGGTAATGTGGGTGCGCGTGTGTTGTGTTTGTGTATGTTATGAATGATAAACAGGATGAGGGAGGTCACAATATGGCGCAGTGGAACCTGTGGGAACCCGCTGAACGTTCTGCTCTCCATTTCATCTTCTTTTTCTTCTTCTGGTTTCGCTCTGGCACCTGTTGTCTGAAAAACATACGAGAAACGGTTTTACAAGGTGGTTTATTTCACAACAATGACCCGCTAGCTGTACATTATCCTGCTTATTACACGGCTACTTACTGAAGAAATCAATAATTTTGCTTAAAAACGGTCCGCCAGAGTCAGATATCAGAACTGTGCCCATAGCAACAGTCTGTTATCCATAGCAACGGTCTGCTATAAAGAAATAACAGACCATAGAACGCCATTATTCACCAATCAGAATCGAGTATTCAACAAAGCCGTGTAATAAAATAATCTTAACCATCTGCAGGTTTCAACAAGTAACATTTAAAACTTTTCAAGAACTTTTCAAGACCACATACAATGTTTTTATTTTATTTTCATACTGACAAAACTATAAAGGAAAATTTGTATGAATGAAAATAAGTCCTAGAATTACTTTAAGTACACAAATTCATAGCGACTTAATGTTTTCAACATTTTATGTATGATTCCTAATATTCCTAACGTCTTCATACAAAGGCAGCATCAGGCTTCATAGAGTATGGGCTCCCCTCTGGCTTCAACCACGTATTAAACACAATACAAAAACAAAATTAATAAATTCTGACGATCCTCTTGATTATTTGCAGTTAACACAAAAGTAGAGCTTTGATTTTAAGACCCATAAAATCATATTTAAGACAATGTTAGACCTTTTTAGACCTAAATGTCCTTTCAACTCAGGATCAAAATCCTATGTGAGTCATACTAAGCTTAAAGCCAGTCATCAGCATGTGTTTCACATTAAACATTTATAGGTGAGTTTTCCAGGCAGCCTATGGCAACGTGCACAAGTACAAAGAGGAAGGCTACTTTCTGCCTGAACTGCTGATGCATGAGTCAACCATTATGTCTTTATCCTCCTCCTGGATGACCGGCTTTCTACAGTCTGACCACAAGAGGGCAATGTTGATTCATCATAGACATCATAGACTCTCTTCTCTCTTTTTCCATAATGTACCAAAACAGAGAAGTTTCCTCATGAGTCACTTACAGACCTGACATGTGGACAACGACAACTCTTCCTAATCTGGATTATTTCATTTTTATTTCATTTCTTGTATATTTGGGAAGCTGAGTTTATTCTACTTGTTCCTTATTGGTTCTTGCAACAAGAGAAGGCCTTAACACAGGATATGACCACATTCGAAACATGGACGCAAATAAAATTCTTCTGAAATTACATGTGTGTCAAGACAGGAAATAGCTCTGGGGGGTTTTTTCTTTGCTTTTCCACTCTTCCTAAAAACACTTTCACTGCCCTCACATATCAGCATTAACACTCTCTCTGTGCCACCAAGATCTAAAGAAGTGAAATACTCTACTCACTTTGAGTTGAGACAATTTTATTAGATGTAAATTTATTTTAGGTTGTAAGTCTTAAGGGCCAATCACTACCGTCCTCGAGCAGTTTAGCAGCTGTTGCTGCAAGTAGATCTGTTTTATAGGAGATTATAAACTATTAACCTCCGGCCGTTACTCTGTCTTTCAGAGGTTGTAGAGAGCTCAGTCTTAAAGCTGGACACTGGTATCATATGAAAATAGAAAACCTGAGGAATCCATGGGTATTATGTTAGCTTGAAGAACGCTTAATAACGCTCCAAATTTATATTACATTTTGGCGAGGAAAAACTGGCATGGCCATTTTCAAAGGGGTCCCTTGACCTCTGACCTCAAGATATGAGAATGAAAACTCTGAGTGAAAACTGTGTCTTATTAGATAAAACAGATGTTGACAAACTGCATAATTTGCAGTTGAAAAAAGGTTATAAATCACAATGTATTGTATCGCAATACTCAACATATAGAACGTATCATGACTTAAGTATCGTGATAATATTGTATTGTGGGGCCTCTGAATATTCCCGCCCCTACTGTCTTTATAACATTATTTTCTATGCAAAGATGTCACAGCCTTCAACTAGATAAGAGAGTAAAATAAGAGACTAAAGAAGAAGTGAACATGGAGTTACCTTATAACCCGAACCAGCTCATGAAAGGCTTTGTCCACATTCATCGGAGGATCCTTGGCACTGGTTTCAATATAAGTTATCTGAAGAAACAAGCAGAAATGCTATTAAGAGTGGTATTAGCTGTTTACTGAAATATGAAATAACCAATTTGGTTGAATAATAACGTAAATGCTACGTGGTTAAGAAACAATAAGGGTCACAATTAAAAGTTACATGATGACCTGGAGCTGGTAGAAAGTCACATGAAGACAGAACCTGAACACCAATTAAACATAATTGGCCACAATCATTAATTCAGTCTCACCACAGACAAAGACTGAGACAGATGCAGTCATTGAAATGACAGTGATTAATCAACTGTGTCGGTGTGGAAACAGCCCCAAGTGTTGTACTTATATGATCAGTTAAAAACTGAAAAATTAAAAAAGGGGCCCTTGAATCCAAAATGGAAAAGAAAAAAAGTGTGAAATAAAAAGTCCCCAAGATGTCACAGTGTCATCATCAGCGGTCATTTTCTCTGAATCTGTCTGGACCAAAACACCTCAGGGAGAAAGTTAAAGTTGTCTCAGATCAGTAAAACTGGTGTGCTCTGTATGGAAGTGATCCTTTACAATAAGCACAGTCATGTTCGCCTGCTTCTGCCTGTTTCAATGGTCATGCTGCGTTCACTGACACTCGATTAGTTTTTATTTTCTTTCAGTTTTGACTTTTCAATAAACTTTTTGTTTGGTTTTAGTTAGTTTGTCAGAGTGTGTTTGCTAGTTTTAGTTTAGTTTCAGTTTTTATATATTTAGTGTTAGTTTACAGTGGTTTTAGTTTGTTTCAGTTAGAGCCAGCTACAATATCTCAGAAGTATGTAGTAGCATATACCAGTGGCGGCCGGCCAATAGAGGGCCACGGGGCCTGGCCCCACCCACCTTGAGCCACCAAAAAAAAAAAAAAAAATTATAAAATTATTAATTATAAAAATTCTAAAAATTCTAAAAATTGTCAATATGTGTGTTTTTGACCTATGGAATATACCCGTAATATTTGTAAAATAGGATAACTGCGCCAAATATCTGCTTTCCTCCTTGAACTCTCTGCTAGTGCACCTCTCAGCTGCTCTGCTGCACGTGCACTTTCTGGGGCCAAATGGATTTGGCCCAAGGAAGGCGGGTCTAATAAGCAGTACAGCCAATCACTGATTAAAGATATATAATTACAAGCATGAATGACATACAATTCATCCAATCAGCGCCGTAAAAAAGACTTCCGGGAGGGCCAAACTGATTTGGCCCATGGTGTGCGCGCGCACGTTCACGTGTGTCTCTCTCTGTTCTCGTCAGGGCTCATGTCAGTTCTCGCGTGATCTTGTCTTCTCGTCTCTCGCTTCTCTCCACTTCTCTTCTCTCACAGCCCATTTCCTTTATAAATGATCTGTCGTATGTTGTATTAACATACTGAATTGTATGAATAAGATGTCCTTATGTCAGTGTTGGAATAAATGATAAAAATGTAACTGCAAAGTAGTAATGCGTTTTTGATACCTTTTTTTGCATTGAATCGTACTAGGATGTTTGTTGAAATTGATTGGCCCTACCCAAAAAAAAATCCACCGGCCGCCACTGGCATATACATACAAAATGCATGGTTGGACAACTGTGTAGGAACGGCCATAATGTTTAACGTTTAATCTTTGCGCTACTGTCCGATGTGAAGCAACTCCTGGATGTTCAAGTTTGTTAAATTTCTGCGGTTCAATGTCACCTGGTTTGAAATTCATGTCTCCTTTTTTTCCAGTAGTAATATATTATTGCTAAAAAACTAAAACTGAAATGAATTTACGTTCATTTTTATTTTACTTTTATTAGTTTTTACCCAGACAATATCATTTCAGTGTAGTTTTAGTTTTTCTTAAAGGATTTAGTTTTTTATTTAGTTTCAGTTTACGAACAATATTTTTCACTGCTTATTTTCGCTTTAGTTTTCTATAATAACCCTGGTGCTAGCCGGATACACAGAGCTTTTGCAAAACTCTGACATAAGCCAAGTGAGGGTTTTGTGGCAGCAAAGTTGAGAAGACAGCTTGTAACTTCCACTGTCGTTGTTCATTTTAAATGCCAATAGAGCTGTTGGTCATTAACCTGGATTTATGTTGATTTTGACGTCATACTCTGAGTCGGTATCACCAAGGTGTTCTTTTTCTTGATGATTATTACAGTTTGACTTTTATTCTGATTTTGGGTTGAATTATTTCAGATACAAGGACACACCTCTGTGATCTGTCCTCTCACTGTTGCTTCAGAAATACTTCCAGGCACATGTAAAAACTCTGTTTAGGTTAAAGATATGATATCAGTTTAATGCTAAATGCCCTCAATGAGGTCCATTACTTACATTATGTTTTGCCGCCATCTCTTGGCCCTGGTCGGCGGTGATCTTTCTCAGATGGACCAAGTCCACTTTGTTGGCCACCAACACCATGGGGAAGGCATCCCTGAGCAGAAAAGGACACACACACACAATCTCAGGCATAGCTGAATAATGCATTTTCCAAACCACTTGCCGTGTGTTTAAAAGTGTCTCGTGGTCTACAGACTGAAAGATCACATGCTTCACAAATTGTGTGAGAGGTGTCAGATTTCTGCAACACTCAAGAAGTAGAGAAATGAGCGACGGTAGAGCACCACTAAATATGGACACACAGCAACTTGCTCACTTCCAGTTTCTATTTTTGTTCCATCTCTCAACCTCAGTTTTATTGGCTGCTGTCAGTCGCTGTCGGAGAACAGATGCATCTCTTCTCTCGCAACACGACTGATTATAATTTTGGAAACAGATCTGGCGTTCTGTCCAACTCGTCTGCAGCTTGAGGAAAAGCGAAGCCAGGACGAGATCCTTAACCTTTCTGATCCTGAGACATATGACGACGCTACCCGTTAGCGCCGACTGAACCGTGTCTGCTGAGTCAGCAAAACTGAAACTGCCCTGACTGAGGCGGGAAAAGTTTGCCCTTCAAATATATGGCATTCTGTGATTTGATTTTCAGTGTAAATGAGTGGTTTGCATTAAAATCATAACATGACATTATTTAAGAGTCATGAGTTTTGCAGTCATTGCCACCTACCTGTCTTTGACCCGTAGTATGAGTTGATGGAACCGGTCGACATGTTCGAAGCTGGCCTTGTCTGTCACAGAGAAGACGATGAGGAAGCCGTCTCCTGTCCTCATGTACTGCTCCCTCATCGCACTGAACTCCTCCTGACCGGCTGTGTCCAGCACTGACAAGATGGACAGACACAAATGGGTTACTTTACTGACTTCTTCAATCAAAACACACCCAGATGATGGACGTATTTGACACAGGCTTTGAGCATACGGTACTTTATATAAGAGGTCGACTGATAGCGGATTTTTAAAGGCTGATATAATAACGATAGTTTGGAGCAGGAAAAAGCTGATAGACGATTAATAAGCTGATATCTTCTTTACTTCTGCAGCAGCCTCGTCGGCTACTTTTGCATACGCTATTTTTAATAAATCTGTTTTTTGTCAAAAGAGAATATCCTGAAGTGTGATTTGGTGGATTACATCATTGGAGGATTTTCTATTTATTTGCAGTGGGCGTTGCGCTGTACTGTGGCTTACAGTATGTCTGGCCAGGATTACCTCTGTCGTGCATCTTGCACATTGTTAAATGCCACTCTTGCAAACCATTGATGTTCGTGCACTAGAAGGATCCTAGTGTCCAATTTTATTTCATAACATTAATAGTTACGTGGCTGGATTATTTGGAAAAGAGAACAGCAAATTGGTACAGTAGGCACATTAAAGTAACAGTGCATGATTTCTTTTCCTCCCTGTCTGCCTGGTTTGTATCTGGAACAAAGAGCTGATAGTGTTGCGTTATATATTCAAGAGAAACTTTTTTTCTCCCCCTCTACCTTGACTTTGTGTATGGAGCCTCCAAGCAAAACGGTGATGTACGTCGCCGCGTGACTGGTGGCGGCTGTGCAACCATCGGCCACTATCTAAGCCCAGTTCCGCCAATAATGATAGTTTGTAAAACGTCTGGTCTACCTCTGCTTTATATCTTGTCAGAGTAAGTATGTATATGATTTTGACTACATTTCCTACTATATATACAGACTACCGTATATTTTTATTTTATTTCTTAATTAATCAAGCATGTTTAGACCTTTCAAAGCTGCCATAAAAAGTCAGTTATTCAAAATATTAACTGGTGAACCCGTCCTAACCAAAAGCATTGTTCCGTTTATACCCCAACGGATATAAACTGACCCAGTTTGCAGTAATCATTGAACAATGAGATTGTGCAATTCTGTTATTGTGACCTGTTTCAGTTTTCTGCAGGTACATGTTGAGAATAAGAGCTTGTTTCCTCCACCTACACACTTGTAGATTTTGTTAACCTGGTGACCCAATCACCCTTACATAACAACTGTGTCAGGACAATTTTCAGGCCTTAGCAGAGGTCAGTAGCTGTCAATAGTTAACACAAAATGCACTCCCACAAACTGTATTTCTTTTTAAAGTGGTTTTCTGATTCTTTTCAGAGCTTTATATGTTTCCAACATAAATTGAATACTTTATTGATGGAAGGATAAAAAACATGGAATGATGCATCATTTCTCTCACATGCAACAACCACAGCAGCCTTTTTCTAAATGTCATTAATTCTTCCAGGGAATTGTTGAACAGTTAGCTCATTGGAGGAAACGGCGACCACTGGAATGTAGTTAAAACATGTTTAAGAGCAAATACAAGTGTTCACTCATGGGTCAATGATGCATGTTTAATTGAAACCAAAAGAAAAGAGAGAGATTTCACATGCACATTTCTACTCACCATCCAGTATGGCCCACTGTCCGTCTATCTCTGTGTGTTTCAGGTACGAGTCCTCTATTGTGGGATCATAGTCCGGCACAAAGATCTTCTGGAAAAACTGGATGGTGAGGGCGCTCTTCCCAACACCGCCATCCCCCACCACCACCAGCTTGTACGTTGGCAGGTTGTCACTTGGCAGGGCGCTGGTCGCCATGGCTACCTCGATAGTGGTGGTAAAGGTGAGAAGTAGGCTAGTAGGTGGCTGAGGAGACACACCTGGCTGAAAATGGAGGACCAGGACAGAGAGAGAGAGGGAACAAGGGATTGACAATAGAGAGGGGAGGGAACAACAGACAGAGGGAGAGAGAACAAGAGAGGGAGGTGTTAAGGTTTTTTTTGTTGCAGCTTCTTTTTCATCACCATGGAGACCACAGCTACGAGTTGTGGATCAAAGCAGAAAGATGGGGAAAAAACTGAACAACAAGACTCAATCTAAACCGAGTATACTGTATGTCTGGACCGTGTATGGTCAGTTTGTGAATTTGTGGCTAAATTATTATAGAAATACTCAGTGTTCATGTCTATAATGTTAAATCCATGCGCTGCTCCACTCAACTGGCGGTTCAAGCGTGGCGTACATAATCGTTGAATACACCGGATTGGTCCCTGGTTTTCTGCTTCTGTTATTCCGTCTAAACAATCCACCAAACTCTACTTCTGAAAACATTTTAAGAGCAAAATAGGCTTTGCCACTACTGAATCTCATTTCATTTTAGAACTAGATCACCCAGTTTCACAGCTTGATCCAAGTTTCGTGAGCTGGACTCGTCGCGCTGGACGGGCTCATTTGCATAAAGGACTGTTCCCCGCCTTTTCATTTTGAAAGAGCAACAGCCAATGAGGAAACTCCAACACCAGGCCGACCAATCTTGAAACTTCATCACTCACTCAGTCACTCACTCAGTGACAGGCTTTTGCGTTTGTAGGGTTGGCCCTCTGCAGTCCAGCCAAAAATAGAGAGAGTTCAGCAGCCTTTAAGCTCACCTAAAACACATATATTCATAGCTGGGTAACAGTCATTTAGAGAGACAGCAAGCTGAATGACATGGCTTTACAATCTGTGTCGCCAACTTGGCAACTTTGTCCCTAGATTTAGCGACTTTTCAGACCCTCTTAGCAGCTTTATTTCTAAAAAGCGTGTAGCGACAACTTATCCACATCAGGAAAAAGAGAGAAAAATATTAGATTGTAATTCATTCCCATGCATGCTGCTCAGAGAAATCACAGTCCACGGCTTGCGGCACAGGCAGGCAGTCAGCCGACACAACCACTATGCCTTTTGCAAATGATGCACAATGACGTCACCAATATGCAAATGTGGGTATATGACGTCATCTGGTGTGGCGACTTTTGGAGCCAGTGCTAGCTACTTTAAATGGAAAATAGTTGGTAACACTGTTTACAATATAGAAGAAGAGTGATAAAGTTTAAGTAAAAACATGTTGAAATAGAACAATCGACTTTTTTTTACAGAGAAGCTGATATTTTTCCAGTCCCTTTTGTCTTGGAGCCAATTTCTAGCTGCTTTTACAGGAACTGTATCTTATGGGAACTACTGAGTATTGACTTGAGTATTTATGCAAAATGGGCAGAAATTAAACCACAGAGCCCTGCAGAGCTCTGTGACACAGCAAGTAGCAACAGAAAGTCCACCCAGAGTGCTAAAGGAGTACCTGACTCTGATTAAAAGGCTTTTTTGATCATAAATGTTCCTGTGTGTGGTGGACGTCAGCATACACAATACGAGGGGTATCAGGAGTAACTTATCATGAATCGGGCACCTGTGAGATGCAAAGCTAATACAAAGCAAACATTTCCTGCAGCTGCTGCTTCATATTAAGAGTTTCTCACTGGAAAACAAACACAGACGGCTTTTATTGTGAAGCAGCTACAGGAAATGCAGCAGCATTTGTCATCAAGATTAGTGCCTTATGGAAAGCATTGTCAAATTTTTTGTAAGCTTACATGTTTAAAATATAAAAGGAGGAATAGTAAAGGAAGCCACAGCCACAATAAAACAGGTTGGATGAAGAGGCCTTATAGAAAACCACTTGAACTGTTCCGGCGTCATTGTCTCTAATCAAAGCCACTCTCAGCATAGATATCCCAGTATGGGAAAGCGGGTGAAGCTTGGTGAGCCTGGTTTGGCCCGGTAGCAGGAACCAGTCTAATGACGTCTACTCTCAGTGGTCCAGTATAACCACAGAACCAGCAGAGGAATATGATGGCTTCCACATAACTGTAGTTTGTAATTATGGCTTTTTGAAAACAAAAATAAACATTCATCTTGCTACAATATGAGAGGTTTAACAGAGGAGACAAGTCTTTTTTTCCACACAAGTGAAGTACAGTAGAGGTTTAAAAAAAAAAAATCTATTTAAACATTTGTAAATGATTCAGACTCTGCCCTTTTTGAGTCTTACATTACAGTAATGCTGTATGGTTCAAATCACTAAAGGCAATGACATAGGAGCTTTAATATGTGTGTGATCTTATGCCGTTGTGGCAAAAAGCTCACACCACAGCTTACCAAAGAACGAGACATGGGAGGGAAACAGAGAGGGAGAGGAGGGTGAGAGAAAATCGGAAACAGAAGAGTGAGGGAGAGGAAGCGAGGGCAAATGAGGACAAAGTTGATAGAAATGTTATGGTGTTATAGACGCCTCTATTTTACCCCGCGCACCCCATTTTTGGCCTTCTCCTTTTTCTAAATGATATTGACGGCTCTGTTTCAAGACATATAATTCAAACATGTTTTAAAAAAATCTTATCAAGGGTATGAAAATGATTTGAATCATTAAAACAAAAAGCACTGTGTGATTTTCTATTAACTGCCACTGGCTCAGACTGGAATGGAACCGGTTTAACTTTATTCAACTCGATCAAATCAGTCGCGACGTGCCAAACCGCCACTGCAACGCAAAATCTAGTCAAATTCTCAATCAAATCAAGCTAAGTTAAAGTAGTGTTATTGGGCAATGTTTTAACTATTCATGATTCATAATATTCAAAAAATGGATTTGTCAATGTTTTTGAGGAAGGAAATGCATTCAACACTTGTGTGAAGCCTCAGGGAAAACATTTTTGCATTTTAGTGGAAACGTAAAATACAAGAAAACTAGACAGGTGTCTTTAAATATCCACATACAACGAAAAGATCTAAATAATAAATTCAGCCCATTCGCACAACAAGGCGTATGCATGACACGATAATGCGCAAGGCAATTAGCGTGCAATAACACCTTTCTTCCTTTTTGCATGTCATTCGTACGCCATGTAGTCTGTACTGACTGAAATGTAAACGCATCTGCGTAAATGTGCTACGCTCAGAGCTAGTGACGTAGAATAAAAAACGAAAAAGCCCACTTATGGTAGGCAGATGGGAGGGGAGATGGGTGGCTCCAATAAACACAGGACTTATAATAACTAGGAGACCGTTGTTCTGTTTTGTAAGTTACGTTACTGACATTTGTCACGTTTTTTAGTGACGTTTGTGACGAGTTTTCCGTACTTATGTTAGGTTGTTTCTGTACGTATTGTAGAACTACTTAGCTTACGCCCAACCATGACGTTTTTCCTAAAACCAACTAAGTGGTTTTGTTGTCTCAACCTAACTACGGACGTTACGGTAGTTTCGTTGCGTGGTGTACAAATGACAAGCCTAAAAGCGTCCTCATGATATGTGGAATGTCTGTGTAATGTACTACTTATACGCCTTCTCATGAAACCGGGTTGAATAAATTACATACCTCAAGCAAGTTTCCCCAAGTTAAGCAAAATTAATCTTTATTGATTTAAGATTAAAACAATTGCTGCTTGTAAATTAGTAAATCTACAGTAATGATGGGAGTAATGCTTAATATATGCGAGTTATAGTCAATGGGTTAAAAAATGCACACCACTGATACAACCATTTACTGTAAATCAAGCCATCAGCGTTCATACACATTTAAAACTAAACACATTTGAAATAAAACTAATCTACTCCATCTTACTGTGAAACCTTCAGATAGCTAGTTAAACTGTAGCAACAAAAGCAGACAGAAAAGCACATTCACTCACTACTAGCACAACACCACCCTCCCACCCACCCACCCACGCACCCATTCCTCCTTCATCCACCAGGAAACAGCTGTCAGCTGGCTACAGTCCATCCTTTCCTGCCCAGCACAATGGAGGGAAGGAAGATGTTTCCTTCCTTTCCAGAACCAGCCGGCCGACCAGTCAGCCAGCCAGGTTGGGCAAAGAATTTCCAAGCCAAATTCCTGATGTTAAAATACCTCTTCAGTCAGTTAGTTGGCTGGCTGTCATAAAGCCACAGAGTAAATGTCTACGCCACAATACAATTTCACAAGACACAGCCTTAGATGGATTTTCAGTGCTGTGCAGAAAAACAAAAACAGCTTAGGAAGCACCGTGACGTCACAGTACCTGCCACCAGTGGTGGTGCTCACACCATGCCCGGTGGGGCCGAGCTGAAGCCAAGTCAGGTCACAACCTTGTATGGTTGGTGTGTCAGCATTTCCCTCTGTGAGGCTACTTGGTGGAGGAGTGCACAGTCCTCAGGAACACCGCTCACTGTTGTGTGAGACTAAAATAATCCACAGACACCAAATTCCTTTGGGAGTGGAAGCTTGGTGGAGGAAATGTTATTATGTGCCCAACCAAAGTTAGTCTGTGGCTGTCTGTATGTCTTTACAAACCATGAGAGCCAACCGAGGCTGCATGCTTACTGTACTGTTCACAACAACACTCGCCGTGTTCACACTAATGCCAACCAATCTGAATCCTTTCCTCTCGGTACTGGCTTTTCATCCACTCTGAAAATCGATAACGCATAGAATCGTGATATTTTGCTTGGCAATATAGCATCGATACACAAACGTCAAGTATCAATCTTTTATTATAAAAACTATTAACTTCTTAACAATCCAACAGCCACTATTCTGTCTTTTAGAGGTTGTAGTGCGCTCAATGTTAAAGCTAGAGTGAAGATACTGGCGTTACGTGTACAAAACCTAAGGAATCGATTGGTACCATCCATGTCATGTTAGCTTGTCGGGTAGTACGCTAAATAACGCTCCAAAGTTACGCTAAATTTTGGTGAGGAAAAACTGGCATGGCCATTTTCAAAGGGTCCCTTGACCTCTGACCTTAAGATATGTGAATGAAAACTCTGAGATGAACAGAGTGAAAACTGTATCTTATTAGATAAAACAGATGTTGACAAACTGCATAATTTGCAGTTAAAAAAAAGGTAATAATTTGCAACATGTCTTATCGCAATACTACTATTATATTGCAAAATGTTTAAAATCGCAATAAGATTGTATCGTGACTTAATATCGACAGGACCGTAAGCATGTAAATCATTATATGAAGCTTTTTTGTTTGTTGTTGCACTCTATTCCTCTGAGGAGCCAATCTCTACAGCTGTGGCTAACTAGGAAACATAATAAGTTTCTCCTCATCCAATGTGATAGCTAGAGGACCAGTGTAGCCGATATTACACTACAGGCGTGTGTTTTACATATGAAATAACAGAAGCAACTGGTGTGTTTTGGACTTCATATTTTGTTTCCGTCACCGTGACTCCATAAAGCCTCTCTGGCCTCTAGGGAAGCGGTCAGTTGCTGCCTTGGGAAAGGATAAAGAGACTTCCCTCTTCACATGGGAACAAAGCAGCAACACATCTCACAGAACAGGAATAAGGAGGAACACGGCGGTGCACACCCCAGCCTGTACTGTAGCCTTGATATCAACAATCATCCATCATTCCAGGGAGGTGTTAAGACACAGTTCATCGAGTCCAACACTTATTAAGGACAAATTCCATTCAAACTACACCCTTACTTTGTTTTTTCTTGGATTGAGAGCTGATCAGATTTGTATTTTACCTTTTGACTTATGAAAACTATTTAATAGATAGTATAATTTTATGAATTGCTCCATGGTTGACCAGAACGTATATTTTTATATAAATACTGAAGCCCTGGCTGAGCTTTTGGAGGAACTGGGTTTTCAAGCAGGTTGCTAGTTCTTGTCACCAAGACAGCTGAAATGAAAACATATATAAAAGAAGGACCGGAACGTTTCTTTACCACCATCAATATTGGCAATATTAATGTGGTAAAAAAATCATATTAATATATTATTACGCATACAGCCCGTAAAGGAACAGTGTGTAACATTTCGGGGGATCTGTTAGCAGAAATGGAATATAGTGCTCATAACTATGTTTTCATTAGTGTATAATCACCTGAAACTAAGAAAGTCAGCTGCCCCCTCATCACATTTCCTTACAATGACGACAGACTTTATGGCCACATCTTAAGACCCTGCAAACATTTGGCCCAGAGAACAAAGTGCAAACATCCTAACACAGAGTGATGTATAGATATTCACGTGATTGTGGCTCATCACCAATGACTAACTTGCCTCCAGTCTCACGGCATTGTTTGAGAACCCATTTAGCCATAAATTACACTAATGTCTTTTTTCATATGAAATTCTCTGTGAATAAGGCTGCCATTCATACACGCCACCCAAATATGTCACTAATGTACTGTGACTTGCTGGGGGCATTTCCTACTCTGACCTTTCCATTCATTAATTCTGATAATCTACATTTTTTTTCTGGTCATTTGGGAATTTCAACCAGGATACACGACACAGGATGTGAGTGTGATTTATGAAGTAGATATCTTTGAATGAAAACAACCACATAAACTTCCAGTAATCCATTTTGTCAATCATGGCCAAGAATTAAAAACAACATCACACAAATTAGAGTGTAAATCTATTAGTCAGCACAGCACAAAATGCTCTTAATGGTCTCAATACTATGGTCAAGCAATAATTCAAAACTACCACTTATGGCTGGTTGAAATATATAAATGTTATAGTTTATTGGCTTCTAGTAAATTGATGAAATGATCCTCATGTTATTGTTCTATAACACTTTGAAAACTAATGAAGTTTTTGTTTTACTCATAAGAAGAGTGTGGTCTTATGTAATGCATAATAGGACACATACTTCATTGCTTTGGACATTGATTATGTGATTTTGTATTTGCCATAATTTTCATCAATATTGATATTGGAAAATACCCTTAAAAACACAAATATATTTCAACCATATCGCCCAACAGGAAAGTAGAAAGGCCATATGAAAACATAAACAATCTATTGAAACGCTGATCGACATTTTTCACCTTTTTATAGACCAAACAACTAATCGATTAATCGAGAAATAATCAACAGTTTAATCGACAATTAAAATAATCGTTACTTGCAGTCATAGCTCATATATTAAAAACCTTATGACACAAGCCCACTTTTCTACACTATTGGGGCTGTGTATTGGCAAGAATATGCCGATACGATAGGTATCATGATACAGGGGTTACGATTCAATAATTTGCGATACTGTAAGCAAGGCGATAGATAGATAGATAGATAGATAGATAGATAGATAGATCTCTACATAACATAATATCACAATACTCAAGTGTATGAATAGTTTCTTATATCCCTATATAGGCCAATCTTTTGACACACTTTGAAATATCAGATGTGTGGAATGACAATTTGAATCATGCAGGAATCATTATTTAATCACTAGCCTGATATTACCAGGCTTCATACACATGTAATAGATGACACACCTGAGTGGGCAACATCTACCAATCAGAAGGGTATTTTCTCCAGGTCAAAGGTCACAATTACACAAGCAATGTCATCATCAGCAGCAGCAGCTAGCATTATGCCATTTCCATGAAGTTATGACGAAAGATAAAGGGGGGATCTGTCCACCAGACAGACAGACAGACAAATCTGGTGATTTCACTTTGCTATTAATAGAGATTAACGTGTGTCTGTGTGAGTGTGTTTCTGCAGACTGCTTCTGAATGATCTCATCCTATGATTTGAGACATGAAGAATCTCTCTGTTCTCTCTCTAAATCTGTTCATTACTACTGTGTACTGTGTACTATGGTAAATACACAGTGGGGGGTTTTCGTGATCATGTCTGACATGGGCCTGTCTGTGTGTCTGTGTGACACACAGACTCACCTGAGTTGGCAGCAAATACCAATCAGAAGGGTATTTTCTCCAGGTCAAAGGTCACAATTACACAAGCAATGTCATCATAATCATCATCATCATCATCATCATCATCATCTTCATCAGCATTGATTGACATTTCCCTGAAGTTATGATGAAGGATAAAGGGGGGATCTGTCCACCAGACAAATCTGGTGATTTCACTTTGCTATTAATAGTGATTAACGTGTGCGTGTGTTTCTGCAGACTGAGTAGCTTCTGAATGATCTCATCCTATGATTTGAGACATGAACAATCTGTCTGTCTCTCTACATCTGCTCATTACTACTGTGTACTGTGTACTATGGTAAATACACAGTGATCATGTCTGACATACGATTAAAGACACTGTGTTTTTGTTTTAGATCTCATCGTACTGTATGATTTGAGACATGAAGAATCTCTGTTCGCTCTCTGTCTAAATCTGCTCATTTCTGCTGCTTCACAGCTGTTCAACCTCTACTGTGTCCTGGCGTTGGTGATCATGTCTGACATATGATAAAAGACACTGTGTTTTTGTTTTCGTCCCCTTGGAGGGACATTTTTTGACACACAGAGGCAGGGCCCTTATGTCTATGTGTGTGAGCGGCCGTATGGAGAACCAGAAAGTAGCCGCCCATGAATAACCGGATCTCGGTTGCTACAATATTTCTTTCTTCAAAAAGCAATTTCCGCAAAATGTATCCAAAACGTTCGATACTCTTAATTAGAACGTTCTAACTTCCATTTGACTGTTTACTCCGCATTCACGACCTCCTCCTCCTCCTCCTCCTCCTCTTCCTCCTCCTCTGTCACAAGCTACTCACCGATTTAGAGTTGAAACACACAAAAGAAGAAAACGTCCTCTTCCTCCTCACAACGACATATTCCTCCTCATCTCCCTCTTCTTCCTCGGCTTCTTCTTCTTCTTTACACCAGCTCCACCGCCGCCCTGAGCTGCTGCTGCCCACATCTGCGATCAACAATACTGTTCAATAGCTCATCTTTGTATTGCAACAGCTGATGCTATAAATAGAAAAGACCCAAAGGGGGGGTGACCGACGTTTTTTTGTGAACACATTAACCCATTAAATATTGTTTTTCAGTTTAACATGAGTTTTATATTTAAAAGAAATTGAATGGTAACATATTTGTTTTCCTTTATGGTGTTTATTTTGTGTTAAAATTGAGAAATCTCACGAAGCAGTGACATGGTTCCCCCTTTTTTGGTGAAATGGACTGTTCCTTTATATATAGCGGACTTCTTTAAAGGGATAGTCCTGTCAAATTATCTGTACCTAATTTAAAGGGGAGTTAAATGGATTAATTAGAGATTTTCTTTTATGTTAGTTGAATTAAGGACAACTAATAGTTCGAATTAATTGATAAAAACCCATTATGTCTAAATCAGAAATAGCCTAAATTAGGTTATGATTTTCCATACTTTACAGATGTTTTTGTCTCCTGTTTGCTATATTATGAGAAAACTTGATAAAACCTTTTCTCAAATAATAGTGTGCTATTAGCACAAAAGCAACTCTTTTTATGTTTTTATATACTGACAAACTCAGCAACAGGTGAAGGTTATAAAACATTTGAAAACTGATTAATTTGTCATTTACTCTTCTGGATTTATTCACTTATTTAGGTGGTTCTTTCATCATTATTTGCTCTTTGTCTTCGTTTCAAACTGGTATGTTTGTTTTATGTCTGCAACCATGTAACTGTGCTGCTGCCTAATAATAAATCTCCATTTTTTTCTTCTCTGTTGAATGCATTGCACCCTTGTAGATTTTCTGACATTTCAAATGTGGAAAATAAAAACATGTGTTTTCACATGTGTTTTTGTCAAATAAAAGGCAATCATTTAATATAAAGTAAAGTCGTCAACCATTTTTTACTCAAGAAAAAAAGGATATGATACTGCACCCAAAGTTCGTTTTAGATAGAGGTCAACGAAACAGATAAGGATCTGATCAATCAAGAGTAAAAAAGGGAGCTGTGTGTGTGTGTGTGTGTGTGTGTGTGTGTGTGTGTGTGTGTGTGTGTGTGTGTGTGTGTGTGTGTGTGTGTGTGTGTGTGTGTGTGTGTGTGTGTGTGCGTGTGTGTGCGTGTGTATGTGTGTGTGTGTGTGATATAGAGAATAGATTAGGGCAGATGCTGCAGGCTACAGTTTAATTTTGCTGAGCAGTAAATCTGCATGTACCGGACTGCATACCAACAGATCTGTGCTGAAGGAATAAAGAAGGTCTGTATTTTTTGTTTTACAGATTAAAAACTGATCATAAATCACTGCTGAGCAATCACACTCCTTATCTCATAACTTACTCAGTAACGGGTCGATAAATAATTTGAATGCAAATATCAGGGGTCATGAAGCGGTACAACTCCGACAGGCGAGGTCTGCCGTTACCAAATTCAAACAGAGGCTGCTCTGAATGACTTATTCATCCGTCACACTAGCTACTTAAAAGAACGGCTTCCCAGAAACCTCGGTAATGATGAGGTTGTTTGCGAGCATGATGAGTAGATCATCAGGATATCAGCCCGAAACCACAGAGGACGGGGTGCAAACTCCAACACTAAGGAATGCTGATATCTCATGAGATGTGATATATTATTTATTTAAAGAGATTTGACAGAGTGTAGTTAATAAGAGCACACACATGCTCAGAAAAAAAAAGCACACACACATTTTCTACATTACTGGCAAGACTGTAGGACTGCAGGAGCCCATTACCAGTAACAGTCAGAGATGTGTGTGTGTGTGTGTGTGTGTGTGTGCGTGTGCGTGTGCGTGTGCGTGTGCGCGTGCATGTGCGTGTGCATGTGAGGGAGGGAGGGAGAGAAAGATGTGAATAATTCAATTGAAATGAGGAAGAGGGAGCATGTTGTGGGGGTTAGAGTTACCTCTGTACATAATCCAGACATTAGGCGTTTTATAACTCACATTACAGTAACTGATGGGAAGTGAAGTGCTCTCTCTATATATATATATATACAGTATATATATATATATATATATATACATTAGGGCTGTCGAAGTAAACACGATAATAACACGTTAACGCAAATTAATTTTAATGCCTCTACTTTCTTTAACGCATTAACACAACCTGTGATTTTTAAGCAGTTTTAAAGCTAGAGTGAAGATACTGGTATCATATGAAACTATAAAACCTAAGGAATCCATCAGTACCAATCATGTCATACTAGCTTGTTGGGATGGAGGCTAAATAACGCTGCTAACTTAAGCTAAATTTTGGCCAGGAATAGCTAGCATGGCCATTTTCAAAGGGGTCCCTTGACCTCTGACCTCAAGATATGTGAATGAAAATGGGTTCTATGGGTACCCACGAGTTTCCCCTTTACAGACATGTCCACTTTATGATAATCACATGCAGTTTGGGGCAAGTCATAGTCAAGTCAGCACACTGACACGCTGACAGCTGTTGTTGCCTGTTGACATCTCAAGAAAAGTTATTTTTTCTACAATTGGAAAATGTATCTATCCAGTACATTTAAGTCATATGACACTGCATTATCAGACTTTAATTATTTTTTTTAGAAGTCTTCAGGTATGGAAGACCTTATAGTAAATCAAAAGTACACAACAGGATACATGTTTTTGAACAGGTCTGCAATGACACATGAATTTGTTTTTCCAGTGTGTCCATCGGGGAGTCTGTTTGACGTAGAGACATATTGATTTAGGCTTTGGAAGACTTGTAGGAAGCAATCAAGAGGTGGTGAATTGATCGACCGGGTTACTGATTTATCCATTCATTGAGAGGTCACTCCACTGGATTGGACGACAAGTTGATGGGATCTTAATTTGAGAATTGATTGCTTTGTGTCTCTCATTTTTCTTCAGATGCTGCTGGCGTCAGGTAGAGTGAGCCTTTCTAACGGCAGCCCTGGAGGATCAACGTCCATGGACACAATGATACAAGACCACATGATGTGTTCAACATGTTTATTCTCACAGGAATATTTGTAGCATTTGTACACATTTAAGTCTTGATTTTCTCTTAAGGGACATCACCTGTGTTCATCACCTTGAAAAGTGGAATTGACTTTCAGTGTCATGGGTCATTAAGCACCAGTGACGTCTGTGTGTGTGTGTGTGTGTATGTGTGTGTGTATCAGTATTGATGCATGTATATGTGTAAAAAAAAACACAGTCACAATCCAATGCACATCAATGCCCAGCAAATAGCCTCCTTGACCTCTAAATGCAGGACGCTGCCCTTAAAAAACGTTTGACTCCTTCACCACTTGACTTAACACGTGGACACATCAACATGTCTCAGATCCTGCAAAGATCACACAGAATGCAGCTGGTTTGAATTCAGTTTTGGTTTCTTCTAGTCCATCGCAGGATACATCCCTTACACATGACTGTCAGGAACACTAGAATAGAAAAGAATAGAATAGAGGATGGGGATTCTCTCTCTGTCTCTTTCCCTTCAGACACACACAAACACAGAGACACACACACTTCCATCGCCTCTCGCCTGTTTCCATGGATACAGTAGTGAGCTGTTTCTTCACTAGAATCAGACCGTCTGACTCGATCACAATACATATGCACACACACATGCGTGCTCACACATACACTGCAAAGTGATGGATGTTCAGTTTTAGCCTAAAATGACTGTGTGTGTCCTACACAGAGCTCATCCCTACATGCACCAGGTTGTATTAGTTATTCTGCCTTGTAGGGACCTGCCATTTCTGGTGGCAGAGACAGTCACTTCATGAACTCAGTAACACGATCCTTGACTCTGATCTCAGTCCTCATTGGCTACAGTAACATTTCACACAGAGGTGTGAAATTCACACAGAACAAAACCAGAGGAATGTCCTTTGTTCCTCCTCTTTCTGCTTCACCTTCTCATCCAAGCTGACCTACGAGGTGAGCTGCTGTGCTCCAGACCGGAAGCAGCTCTGCTCTCTGATTCTATGTCCTGTTAGGAAACAGACATAGCCACAAGGAACCAAACGGCAGAAGACGCGAGTGCTCTGCCCTTTTTACCAACTAACTTCAAGCAACAACCGCAAAGAAGTTAGCACCAAACTAACAGCAAAGACGACCTCTTTGACTTGGAACCACAACTTCAACACATGGAATTACAAACCCTGGTCTTCCATGGATTGGTAACGTACTGGGCCTTAGCATTAGCAATCGCACACGGCTGAGCAAGACTGTTCAACTTTGATTTCTAGAATGTACTGGTATTGATATGTTTAATGTTATTCATTGAGTTTGACTGTGTTGATTTATCTGTATTTGATATCTGGGTAGCTGGCTTCGCCACATCTGATGTGTTTAGTTTATGCTTCACATAGACAAGGCCTTGCATGCAACTAACCATCTTTTCTAACCCACTGCATATCTAACACACATAAAGATCACATACAGAAACTGTGAATTAGTTAAACATAAACATACAGCTTCAGATAATCTTAACCCCACATCACCCCCCCCCCCCCCCCCACACACACACACACACACACACACACACACACACAGTGTTTGGTTTGTTTAGTTTAGTTATTTAGTTAGATTAATATTGTGTTTTTGAACCTTTATTATCTTGTAAATAAATGTTTGTGGAATATACACGCTGGTCTCTTTAATGTTGCACAAGAGTGAATACTGCCAACCTCTGCTATGTCAAGAACTCCGATATCCTTCAACCTTTACTATCTATTTTGGTTATAGTTATTAATTTAATTATTAATCAACGTTCCAAATTGATAGTTTAGCATATATAATGAGACTATATTAACGTTTTGGTCATTGGTCCCTGATTCCAGGGTGGTGCCCCGTTTATTATTGATGTTTATTGATAATCTTTATTAAAATTAATAATTCTATTATTATTTATTAATTAATTTGCTAATAACCAAAACCTACTAAAGTAGAACCCCTACAGCATCATCACTCTAAAGGTGTTATGTATAAATAAAAATATATGAATCTAGTGCTCTCATTTGCATAGTTTCTCTTTTCCCGATTGTGCAGATTTCATTTTTATATGTGATGAAAGTATATAAATATTTTTAAAGAGCATGTTAAATGAAGTGTATTTTAATGAAGAGATAAACTGCAAGTTGGATAGGGATAAACTGAGCTCAGTGAACAGAGTGTGATGATGGTTTGAGAGGATAAAATGTGCTTTTTGTTGGAGCAGTTGGAGCAAATATGATTAAAACAAGTTATTCTTATAAAACAGTGTAGTGCATGGAACAGGTAATCTGAAAAAAATAATGTTCCTTCGTGTCCTCCGTTGTCCTCCGGTGTCCTCCGGTGTCCTCCGGTGTCCTCCGGTGTCCTCCGGTGCCCTCCGGTGTCCTCCGGTGCCCTCCGGTGTCCTCCGGTGCTCCTAATGGCATCTGCAAGATTTTACAGACTGGAAGAAAACAACCAATCAGAGCCAAGCTGGACTCTGCCGTCTCTGAGCAGCTGTCAATCACTCGCAAAACTCCGATCAAATGGTCAAACTAGGCAGCGCTGATCAAATATGAATCAATATTCTGTTACAATAATGCCTATTTCTTGCCTCAAATGTTTTCAGAATCATCTTGTAGTGTACTGTTTAGCTGTAAAATGTGACCTGGCAGCCATGTTGAGATCAGTTGAGGAAATACCAAGCACTGCCCACCAGACAGAGCACACTTTCTAATTTTACAGCTAAACAGTACACTTCAAGATGATGGCTAGACTTTTTAAAGCCTGAAAACAGAGCCACGAGGAGGTGTAGAAGTCTAGTTTTCTCTCTCTTACAATATGCTGAAAGGTTATTATGGAATTTTTGCCCAGTGACGCCAAAAACATTCTGCCTACTGCAGGTTTAACAATGAACATATACTGTAGGTGTACAACAGAGCAGCCAGACTGCTCCTGTCTGTATCTTTAACTCACACACTCACATATGTCAGTTGTCTGTCAACTTTCACGGTATACCTTGATAGTGGTATACCGTTACAACCCTAGTTGGTCTTTCAAAAATGGCCTGCACTCTGGCTTGCTTTAGATCTACAGGATTAGATGAGAACTGAAATCAAAACAAGTCCTCAGTGTGTTACACAACTTCTTTTAAAAGGGTGTTAGGCTGCCCCACCCTAGTACACTTCCACCTCAACACTAGCACCATACTAATTTGGCATCAACATTCATCCAAAGTCCCATGTTAATGAAAACCCTCTGAATACTAAACATTTAACTGTTTCAGCAGCTGCAAGTTGCTGATCTTAAATATTGTGGTCGTCACATCATGCAATAAGACTACAATACTGAAAGTTCTCTCATACCGTCTTAAGCAACCTACACAACTTTCACTTCCTCCTCTACCTCGACACCACCACCATGTGTGCAGCCACTGAGTGCATGGAAATCAGCTGTTGTGTACCTGCATGGTTCCAGCTTTCATTTGCATCCTGTGCATATACGCACCACACTCAGCTACACCATTAAAATTTAACAACAGCTCACAGGCATATAGCCACGTCTCAGAGCTCCTCAAAGGAAACACACATCATTACAGATCAACAGCAACCGCACATGTGCTCACCCCCTTCAACTTTTTCTAATCTGCATGTTTGACTCAATCTGGAGAAATGTGGAACGTAGAAGATAGATGTGAAACAGCACGCAGTAATTGCAGTATAGCCGGGGTCTCTTGAAAGAATGGGAAATACCAATAGGGCTGTAATGAACCGTTCCCATCTATTCATCACACCCACAGATACTGGCAGCAGCTCGGAAAGAAAAAAGAAGATGTGGGGGAGATTCTGGTTAGTTCCACCTGTTTTGTTCCTCATTTCTCTTTGTTTTAGTTTGTTTTATAACTCTGTTATGATTCTTTTTGATCTATTCTGTACCTTTACTGTTCGGCTTTATAGATTTCTCTCATAACAACACATAATATACATACATACAATAATAAATTATGATATAATACTTGCCTATATTGACCTTTTAATTTATTTTTAAGTCACCACAGTAGCCTTAAAATGCACATTTTTTCTTTTTAAAGTCTATTTGAGATCCTGACCGACTTTACTGTCTTTCAGAGGATCTAGCAGGTTCAGTTTTAGAGCTAGAGTGAAGGAACAGATATCATAGAAACTAGTAACTAGACCTAAAAACCTAAGAAATCCACTGGTAACAAGGAAGGAGTGAAGGAGGCTAAATAACGCTCCAAAGATAGGCTAAATATTTGCGAGGAAAAACTAGCATGGCCTTTTTCAAAGGGGTCCTTTGACCTCTGACCTCAAGATATGTGAATAAATATGGGTTTCTATGGGTACCCACGAGTCTCCCCTTTACAGACACAAAAAAACATGCAGATTTTTGAATGCAGTTTAAATGTGTTATTTTTGCCTATTCTAAAAATGATGGTTTGAATATTTCTGCATACTGGAGTCCCTAAACAGTCTTGGAATTACATAAATTGGGTATCACTGTGAAGCTGAGACTCTTGTGGATCCAATGAGCCTGATTGTATTCATGTGTGATGATGTTAGTCCCCATAGTAGCCATTTCATTAAGTGAGACCATTTTTTTTAAACTTGACCTATTATATTATATTACATTATATTACATGATATTATATTATATTGTATTATATTACATTACATTACATTACATTACATTACATTACATTATATTATATTATGTTATGTTATGTTATATTATATTATATTATATTATATTATATTACATGACATTATATTATATTATATTATATCAAATTATATTACATTATATTATATTATATTATATTATATTATACTATACTATATTATATTACATTATATTACATGATATGATATTATATTGTATTATATTACATTATATTATGTTATATTATATTACATTATATTATATTATATTATATTATATCAAATTATATTACATTATATTATATTATATTATATTATATTATACTATATTATATTACATTATATTACATATGATATTATATTGTATTATATTACATTATATTATGTTATATTATATTACATTATATTATATTATATTATATTATATTATATTATATTATATTATACTATATTATATTACATTATATTACATGATATGATATTATATTGTATTATATTACATTATATTATGTTATATTACATGACATTATATTATATTATATTATATTATATCAAATTATATTACATTATATTATATTATATTATATTATATTATATTATATTATATTATACTATATTATATTACATTATATTACATGATATGATATTATATTGTATTATATTACATTATATTATATTACATTATATTATATTATATTATATTATATTATATTATATTATACTATATTATATTACATTATATTACATGATATGATATTATATTGTATTATATTACATTATATTATGTTATATTATATTACATTATATTATATTATATTATATTATATTATATTATATTATATTATATTATATTATATTATATTATATTATATTATATTATATTATATTATATTATATTAGCAGTCTGCCAGCAGAGGGCGGTGCAGCTTTAAAGTGACACATTCAGGTGAACTCCAGCTGCTCTACGTCATCAGCTCAGTGGCCAATAGCAAGGCGTCGAATCCCACCACAGCCAATCAGAGGAGAGATGTGTGAAAGTAAACGACTGACCGGCAGCAGAGCAACTTCACTCAACTTTACAATAAACAACTCGAGTGTTGTGTTTCAGTTCATTAACCTACAAGTTCAACCTGTCGGGAAGTTCAGTCTTAAACCTCAAAGAAGAAGAAGAAGAGATGTCATCCACCTGGCCTGCACCAAGAGAAGAGCTCTTCTGTCCTGTCTGCCAGGACATCTTTAAAGACCCTGTCCTCCTCCGTTGCAGCCACAGCTTCTGCAAAGTCTGCGTGCAGACATGGTGGAGAACCCAGCAACGACGTGAGTGTCCAGTCTGCAGAGTGTCTTCCACTAAGGTGCTACCAAGTAACCGAGTGTTGAAGAACCTGTGCGAGGCGTTTCAGCTGGAGGTGGACTCAGGTGTCTACTGCAGCCTCCACAACGAGAGGCTGAAGCTGTTCTGCAGAGACCACCAGACCCCCATCTGTGTAGTCTGCAAAGAGTCCAACCTGCACAGAAACCACTGCTTCACCCCTTCAGACGAGGCTGCACAGACTCACAGAGATGATCTCCAGGAGTATGTGAGTTCTTTACAAGAGAAAGTGAAACTCTTCAGTGAAGTGAAAGTGAACTGCGAGAAAACACATGAAGAAATCAAGAAACAAGCTCTGGACACAGAGATGAAGATAACAGAGGAGTTTGAGGTGCTTCAGCAGTTTCTGCTCAGTGAGAAAGAGGTCAGGATTGCAGCATTAAAGGAAGAAGAAGAGTATAAGAGGGAAATGATGAAGGACAAGATTGCACTTTTGACTGGTGAGGTAAACACCTTGGAAAGTACCATAAACACCATAGAGGGAGGGATGAGAGAAAATGACACGTCCTTTCTTTTTAAAGTGAAAGCTTTAAGGAGCGCAGCTCAGCGTCCCCTGCCTGAGGACCCAGAGCCGGTCACAGGGGCCCTGATCCACGTTGCCAAATACCTGGGAAACATGAGCTTCAACGTGTGGTGCAAAATGAAAGAGATAGTGTCATACACGCCTGTGATCCTGAACCCCAACACCACCCATCCAGAGCTCCACCTGTCTGAAGGGTTAACCAGTGTGAGATGTGGACCAGAACAGACTGTCGCTCCAACCCCGGAGAGGATGGAGCAACACCGCAGTGTGATGGGAGTCGAGGGCTTCGTGTCTGGGAGTCACAGCTGGGACGTGGAGGTCGGGGATAACCATGTGTGGGCTCTGGGTGTGATGGCACCGGACGCCCAGAGGATGGGAAACGTGCTGTCTGGGTTATGGATGGTGAGGTTCTGTAATGGTAAACTCACAGCGTTCTCTCCATCGTGCCCGGTGTCTGTGCTGAAGGGCCGGCTGAAAGGCCGGCTCCTGAGGGTCAGAGTGCACCTGGACTGGGACAGAGGGAGGCTATCCTTCCTGGATCTAGATACGAACACAGTCGTACACACCTTCACACACACATTCACCGACAGGCTGGTTCCGTACTTCAACACCTGGAGCGACGTCCCACTGAAGATACTCCCTTTGAATCTCTCTGTGACATCAACACAGGAGCTGGAGGATTACGAGATCAAAACGATCTGGTGATGGAGAGAGCGGTGTCGGTTGTATCATAACCTTCCATTACTCACAGACTAATTGACAGATACAGGTGTCTGCTAACGATTTATCACGTTCTTTGGAGCCAAACCCAAACAGGAAAAGGCACAATTTCGTTAAATGTACAAGGAGTGCATTTTTCCTAAAATTTGGCCTTTGAACACCCTATATCAACAATACCACTTGTTCACACATTTCTTTGAGAAAAATAAACAATTAGAAACCAAAACATGGGAAAAATAGGGTCCACGTTGAAAAATACCAAAGTTACCCTTTAATAATAGTAATTGTATATTCAGAGATGTGTGCAATCAATGTAAAATAGCCTCAAAACTACCAAAATGCTGTATTTCTAACTGAAAACATTGTGCAGAACTGCAGAAATATGAATAGTCTAATGATAATGACGGTATCGAGGTGTGGTTAGACCATATACTTTATACTACACCTGTGAATGGAAATGCTAAAGCTGCACTGGGGACCTTTTCCCGCTTAACTAAATGGTAGCAGAATTACTCAATTTGAGTAGTTGGACACTTTATTACTGTTTTGTGTTTGTATTTTTCACTTTGTTAACATACCATCAAGGTGGCGGTACTGTTATGGCCACGTATACTGTTGCAATGAATTAACAATTTAAAAGTTTTGATTGATTGTATTTTTTCTTTTTGCATTTCTCTGCCACACCGGATTGCCTTATTTTGTCATTAAAACTACGTTTATATGCATAACTTTGTGAAGAACTTATGTAAGGAAAAAAATATAAACAAAAACAAAAAAACACGTTATCTCTGAAAAAGAGTGTGAATCATTAGACACTATCAGGTTGTGTTAAGGTTAATAACTTAACAGGTGCTATTCTATAACAAGTCATTACACTATTATTTCCAGCGATTGTTTATTAATTACACATAAAAACAATGTCAGGTCGATCATTTGCAATTTAACAAACATGTTATTTTGCATAACATCTCAAGAATGCTGCCTTTCATTTTAAGGTGAGACCCAGGCAAAAATGTAGTTTTTCATGCACTGGTCAATTTTTTAGATTTTGGGCTATTTTGCTTCCATAACATGTCTTCTTTCAGACTAGTAGAAAGAAAACATCCAAAATACACATTTAGGTGTTTATTTTACTACTTTGTCTTGTGTCTGTAGATTTCTCCTCAATTCACCCAAAGTTACCATTAGATAATGCCTCATTTGCATATTTAAGCATAACATTTCAGAAAACTTGTAATACAAAATATAATTATCTTAATGTAAGTAATCAACTGGAGAAGTTTCATGGCGATATATATTAGTTATTTTTTTACATTATTCACCTGTAGTGTCTTGCAAAATATCTGTGAAGGTCAAAATGACAAAAAATAGTTTTGTTTTTTTCTCAGATTCTGAGCCGGAAATCCCCACTTCAGTAGCTCTTTCATCCACCAAACTTTCCAGTTTCATTCCCATCTATATTCGAAGGTTTTTACAGAGGAGTTTGTTCATATAGTATCATTCATATCCTGAGGCTCTAGCCCTTTTGGTGCCCTAGGCAAAATTTGGATTTGGACACGGTTAGGGTTCAACACCCCGTAAACCATGACACACATCAGACATCACAATGGTTTTTAGACAAAAGTTAAGATTTTAATTTGAATAAATAGCTGTATTTATTATAATATAAATAAACAATTGGTCCCAGATATGGTTAGCTTAAAAGTGTTTAATCAGTTCCACTAAAATGAGAGTTACAGGGGTGAAAAGTGTCTTTCTTTCTTTATTTATTTATTTGTTCATTTGTTACCTCAATGCAGAAAATGAGGAGGGGCGCCCATGTGCATTTTTATTTTCATTTTTATTTTTTTGTATGTTTTATGGCTATTGACAGTATTTTCTGATTTATGGAGTGATACAAAGAGATATCCAAAATTCCTTCTGTAAAAAACTTTAAGCCTGGCTTTATGCCATGTTCATATTTATTAGGATGATGCATTATTTGCATATTTAAATATAAAAAAAATAATTGCCTTAATGTAAGTAATCAACTGGGGAAGTTTCATGGTAATATCTATTAGTTACATTTTTTATTTATATATTTTTAATATTCTGTGCTCCTAAATTCAGCGTTCTCTAAGTCTGAATGACAGCTGCTCTTGTGTTCATTGCTTTATGTTTTTTTAATAAAGATTTTCATTATACAAAAGTCTTAAATACATAAATATGAGAGGTTAAACACTTTGCCAGACTTTAAAATCTACTGTCGTAAAACTGTCGTGCAACACCCTGACGACAGCTAAATCGCTTTACGGACAGCTGTTCTGTCATGTAAGATCTGTTTTCGGTTGTCCTTGCAGAGATGTGGAGAACACGTGAGTTTAACAAGATGTTTGTTTGCTATGAATTACAATAACTACTGTTGTTTTTAGTCTCAATATGTTTTGCATTCAGTGAGCTACTGAGCTAACTAATGCTAACGTTGCAGCTCATAGTAGTTTTTCATTATTGGCTCAGTTAGCTGAGGTTGCTTTACATTGTAGATAACTACAAACTCAATGTGTCGGTTTAAGGGTACTTTTGGGGCATTTAAGTGCTGTTTTCTCTTGTTTTTAGCAGGTTAAATGCCTACAGATAGTGATTGACATGTACTTCAATTCAGAGGTGCTAAGACAATCAAATATAGCAGTCTTTGTGACTCATAAGGTTGCTAACATATTTTGTGTATGACTGTTGACATGGTCTTATATTTTATTTTGGGGCTTCAAACTCATGCAGGAGATTCATTAGTCATTTCACCCAGCCTATAATATCAAATAAGTTCAGAAAATTGTTGTGAAATGCACCTCTAAAGGTCCCATATTATACTCACAAAAATACCCTTTATTTTCCTCATACTGTCAGCCTGAATATACCTGTATTCACCCTCTGTCTGAAACGCTCCGTTTTAGCACATTTTGACAGAATTGCAACAGAATTGCGCTGCTAGGCAACAGCTTGGGTCTATGTGTACTTCCTGTCAGCTGATGTCATTCACATCCACTGCAACCAGGAATAAACTGGGACACATTTAGAATGTTTATGTTTAAAATTATGTCAAGGGTCTAAATATTGTATATTCGTGACATCATGAATGCGCTGAAATCCTGACGGCTTGTTTCAAAAGCTCAGTTTCTGAAAACGGGCTGTGTGTATTTCCCTGTGGATTGAATGTTTCGATACTTTCACAGTATTTATATATGCTTTATAATAAAAAAAACATGAAAATCTAATTTTTTTATAATATGGGACCTTTAAGACCAGGAAAAGTCAACTTGCCATGATGCTGTGTTCCCACAGTGTCTCTGTTGTTATGATCAGGGACTGCCATGTACACCATTTATCTAAAGCTAACTGAATAATATGGTCTGTGAAGGTGATGTTACGGAGGCTTAGTGGTTAAAGAAAATATACCTTCAACAGGACAACAAAGGTTCAAATCCTCACCTGAAGTGTTCTTGTTCTTGGGTGCTGAGTCCCACTAAATTTGGATTTCTGGTTGAGGGGGACCAAGTTTTTCCAGCAGAAATCTCTCCCAAACAAGGAGTTAGTGGAAGTAGACTGGAGGTTTCCCATACATGATGTCAGTTTCCTTTTCCCAGTGCTGCCTTATGTAATTGGTTGGATTTGTATTCATTGAGTTGAAGCCCTGGTATAGAGAGGGTCTTTTCTGTTGAGTTCACTCTCTGCATATCTACAACATGCAGGTCTGTTGGTTTACTCATGATTGTGTCTTCTGCCTCCTTCACAGATGCCACCTACTGAAGTCTGTGCACGAATTAAAAACAAAGACGTGACATGGCGTCTCGCTTCCTCAAGTACGCAGTGCTTCTTCAGAAGTACAGGACTCCGCTGATCATTGCGAGCTGTGGTGGCGTCTTTGCGGCCAACATGTTCTACCATGTTTTCCCTGACATCTCTTACCGTCAGCTGTATCAGGCCTGGTCCAAAGGACAACCGGTCACGCTGTCTGAGAAGCTCGAGGATGTTTTCCAGCAGGTAGTGTTGTTCAATCTACCTTCGAGGTTACATTTAATAACAGTTGTTGTTACACTGAGTTAGATTTGTACAGTTACTTACAGATGAGATAAAAGACCCAAACAACATTACACTGAGAAATTCACTTCTTTGCCAGCTATTGAACTATTAAGAAACACTATATTCTAGAAATAACAGTTATGTCAGGGTTGTTGTCAGTATGCACAACATTTTTACCAGAGTTGAAGTAAGAACAATAGTCAAATTCAATAAATTACAGCATCACAAGGCATAGATTCCCTTCACAAAACAATGAATTAGAGCTGACAATCGATTAAAATATTTAACCGCGATTAATTGTTGGTGATTAATCGCGATTAATCAGACATTTTTTATCTGTTCAAAATGTACCTTAAAGGGAGATTTCTCAAGTATTTAATGCTCATATCAACATGGGAGTGGGTAAATATGCTTGCTTTATGCAAATGTATGTATATATTTATTATTGAAAATCAATTAACAACACAAAACAATGACAAATATACAGGTACTGCATTTAGCATAAAAAATATGCTCAAATCATAACATGGCTGTCATTGTGTCAGTGTGCTGACTTGACTATGACTTGCCCCAAACTGCATGTGATTATCATAAAGTGGGCATGTCTGTAAAGGGGAGACTTGTGGGTACCCATAGAACCCATTTCATTCACATATCTTGAGGTCAGAGGTCAAGGGACTCCTTTGAAAATCCCCCAGCCAGTTTTTCCTCGCAAAGATTTAGCCTGACCTTGGAGCGTGATTTAGCCTTTGCGACAAGTTAGTATGACACGGTTGGTACCAATGGATTCTTTAGGTTTTCTAGTTTTCTAGTTCTAGGTTCATATGATGCCAGTTTCTTCACTGTAGCTTTAAAACTGAGCCCACTACATCCTAAAAATCGCAAGTTGCGTTAAAGCGTTAAAGAAATTAGTGGTGTTGAAAGGAATTTGCGTTAACGCGTTATCGCCTTAACTTTGACAGCCATTCATAGTTCATGGGGGAGCAGTACCATTAAAGTAGAGTATCACAATGTGCAGAGAAAATAAAGTGACATAAAAATCTAAATTCCAATGTTGTTGTTGTCATTTGTAGGTGTTGAAGGACTACGGTGTCAGCTCACCAAAGAATTTCTCTGCCTTCGCCTCCTATGGGTTCCACACGGTTGGTGCTGGCGTCCCGTGGCTTTCTGCAGGAGCCCAAATTGGCATCCCAGCGAACTTTAACAGCACGTCCGATGACCAGAGCGGAATCACCAACCGCACCATTTTCATCAACGGCAAAGCGGTGGACTGGAGCAGCGACACTGGCTCTGCTCTGCAGGAGGCGCTGGTGTTTTCCCTCGAGGCGCAGAAGTTTGCCATAGCACGAGAAGTGGCCCGCTTGCAGTCTGGAGGACCTGTTCTGAGTGCCGCTGTCGCCCCGGTCTGCCTGGGAGGGGTTTGGATATACAGCTTGCTAATGAAGCAGTTGTTCGGGATCCACGCTGGGCCTCCACTACTTCGCGGAGGTGTGAACGTTGTGGCGCTGGGAGTGGGTGCCGTGTCTTACTTTCTCACCTCGGATGCCGTCAGCCAGTGGATTGACTACAGCTCAGACAAGCATGCGGCGGGAGTGTCCCGTGATTATGCCAAAGGAGGGGTGGAGTTTTACGATAAGATTCTGTCGAGAAACAAGACGCTGCGCTCCCTGATGGGGCAGAAGGGACAGGAGATGTATGCTCCCAGTGGGAACCTGTTTCCTGCTCACCTCCTCAAGCTGAAACACACACCATACACATCCAGGAGGGAAGGGATCCTCACTCTGCTCAGAGAGGAAAAAGCTTGAAAAGAAATGGATGTCACCTGAACCTGTAATGATGAATGAAGCTGTGCTTATCACTGTGAAAAATAGCAGAGTAGGAGGCTTCCTGAGCGTTTTTTAGAAGCAAAAAACCATGTCCAAATAGTTTTTTGACATATTTTTCATAGAAATATGTCATCCCGCGTGTGCTGAATGTTATTTTGTGCAACGTTTTATGTATCCTGAAGTGCAGAACAATGCAAATTACAAGACAAGTTTTGTAAAGTCCGGAAGTGTCAAATATTTAGTGGCCAGCGAGACTGAAAAGACAAGATTTAGGTGGTTACCCAATGTGCAAATAAACATTTTTGAAACCTGTTAAGAGCTGATGAAATATATGTTGTTGAATAGATATGAGTGAACAGTCTTTGTCATGCAGAATAAGGTGCCATTGTTCTTTGGCTCTAGATATTACAGTTAGAATCTGTTAGGAATGATCAGTGTTGCAATTTCAGAGGAGAACATACTGGCTGTAGCATTGTTGTCAGAGAATCCAGTATTTCAATTCAACATGTTTCCTTAATCTCTGACATATCATGGTCATTTTATGAATAATTATAGTAAATATATTCCATATTGGTCTGTTAAATGTGAATATTTTCTGGTTTCTTTACTCCTATGACCGTAAACTGAATATATTTGAGTTGTGGACAAAACGAGACATTTGAGGATGACATCTTGGGATTTGGGAAACATAGACATAGACATTTTTCACCATTTTCTGACATTTTATAGACCAAACAACTAATCGATTAATGGAGAAAATAATCAACAAATTAATCAACAATGAAAATAATCGTCAGTTGCAGCCCTGGAGACAATGAACCCCAAACAATGCAGCCGTATGTACCGCTCATATGTGTATTCTTAAAGTAGACATCATGATATTGAACTGGTTAATGCAGTATTTTCCCAGTGCAACTATATAAAAGCTCTTTCCTTGTGCTCTTTATACCCATAGCCATCCATTTGTCCTTATATGAATAATTGTATTCACTATAATGAACAGCAGTGTTCTTTTATTCCTCTCCGGTCAGGTCTCAAAGTAACACTCAATGTACCCACACATCATTTGCATGACCCTAACTAATGTGTTTAGCGATATTAATCTTAATATGCAGCTTATTGTGGCTCACAACTCATCATATAGCACCCGAGTTCCCTCAGGTCGTCTGTCTGCATATTAACAAGCTTCAGATATGCTGTTTTAATTACAGTTCCAATCTTGTACCCTGTGGACTGAGCTAAATATAGAAGCATATAATTAATAGTGTTGAGGATAGACATTCACTGACTTATAACATCATTGTCCTGAGGTAGAGGATGCCGTAGAAGTAGCTACTAAGTTGAATCCACAATCCACTGTGTGTTTTTTTCTTTCAATGGGTCGAAACTAGAAGGCACGTGTTGAGATAAAATCTGGACATAAAAAGCATCCAGACAGCAGATCTGGTGGAGTAGAGGGACTGCTTTTAATCAGGACAGCTTGGGTTCAGTGTTCTCTGACAGCAAGTCACAGTGCCCTTGAGCAAGATGCAAGATTAGTTCCAGATCCACGATTATGCAGCAGATTGTGGGCTTTGACACCCTGCACTATGCATCAAAAAAGCCCAAAATAAGCCCCTTTATATATTAAAAACACATTAAAAAATCAATAAATAAATATCTGATGATGAATGTAAAAAAAAGAACAACGTTTTGAGTGTATTTTTAGATCTACTCCATCATTTCCCCGACTACAAAGTGTCTATTAAGATATGCGTATCAACAACACTGGGCTTGTTGTCTTGTTCTCTCCACTCCGCTTCATCTGCGTTCTTCATTGTATGCCAAACACAGTTACTGTACAATGGTCCATTGTTAGCTGCATTGTAGGCTGTTTCTTTTTCAAGCCACTTGAGGTCAGTACAGCCCACATCAGCACTCTCACAATGTGTTACTATCCCTCTGTTACAGCGTCTTATGAATGACATGGCCACACATTCATCTGGTCTGAATGGGCAGGCTTGGACTTGAAGTGAATGAGAACAAGAACATTTTCATAATTACATTCATTTTAAAAGTCACACAGTGATATTCATTCTGAAATTAAGATTCCTGTAGGGACATGGTTCTTTTATAAATTAAATTCAAGTTAATAATGCATTCCAATGAATGAATAACTTTATTTAAAGGGCTTATTGATCATATTTTGATGTAGACGAATATATAAATATACTGTATATAAAAAAAAGAATACATTCACAGAGCTTTTAGAAAGGTGCCGAATAAAAGTTTGGCTTCTCCTGAAAAAAAATCTGATTGTGAATTAAAAAAAAAATTGGCATGTCCAAAATGATTTTTTTGTTTATTTCTGTGGAAGATATCTGACGTTTGGCTCCCACTATGGCATTATCAGCCATATTATGACATAAATTCTCATTGCCAATGCCCTCTGCAAACACGTTAGAACATATTTTTTTTTAAATGCCTTTAAAAATAATAATAAATTAAATTTTATTTAATTTTTATGTGTTTTACATAATGATATAATACACTCATAATAATAAATTAAATTCTGTTATTTTATTTTAATGAGTGTACTATATTGTTATGTATTGCGTTTGACCTATACACAAAAATAGAGCATTTTAAATAAAATAAACGTATACAGAAGGATTTCACAATAACGAATATAATGCAAACTGCATTGCAATACATTAGGCTACACATATTCTACATGTGTTGTAAATGAATAATTTTAATATGGTGTATAGTAATGTGAAAAAAAAAATCCTTTTGACATAATGTCATATAAGTGAATTAATTCATTTTACGTAGGCTATCTCAACATTGAACATGAAGAAAAGGGGTGTTTGGACCGATAAAATGCTTTATAAATTTCATTAAATCATATTATTTAGTAATTACTTTTTATGTCAACATGGTCAATAAGACTGTGTGTATAGTTATCAAGCATTGCACTGCAAATTATAACAAAAATCCCAAATTTCATTGCTGGGACTTAAAAATGCCCGCAGCCTAGTTGCAGAAACACCCATATACATCCATACGTTTTGCAGTACATATTAAGATAAGGCAGGTGTCAGCAACCTTTACTATCAAAAAAGCCATTCTAGGTAAAAAGACAAACAAAAAAAGGGGGGAAAAATCGGAGATTTACAGAATAAAGTCATAAATTTACGAGAAAAAAAGAAAATAACACGTAAAATTACTGGTTTATAATATTGTGACTTTTTCTCATATTATACCCATACCCATATTCTCGTAAACTTATGACTTTATTCTCATATCACAACTTTTTCTTTCTCGTAAACTTATGACTTTATTCTCGTAATATTATGACTTTTTTTCTCTTAAACTTCTGACTTTATTCTCATATTACAACTTTTTTTTCTCGTAGACTTCTGACTTTATTCTCATAATATTACGACTTTTTTCGTGTAGATTTATGACTATTCTCGTAATATTGTCTTTAATCTCGAAATCTCAGATTTATTTTTTTTCCTCAATGTGGCCCTAATACTCTGTCATACCTTCGTACCATAGACCTACAATATAATACCTAATAAGGGATATTAAAAAGATGATAGTGTATTTTGGAGCAGTAGTCCTACCTGGAGGTGCGCTCCTTTCCAAACAGCGCGCCTCCCGGCTCCGCTCCGTGGCTCTGCTCCGTGGCTCCGCCCCTGTGCGCCATGGCTGTGCGCTCTGTTTGCGCCATGACGTCGCCGTGCTGCTCGCTGCTGTGCTGCAGGCAGAGCAGAGCGGAGCAGCTGCAGAGAGAGAGAACCAGACCAAGGGACGCTGACAACAACGGAGAGAGAGGAAAAGTCACACACGTTTGGACTATTTCTGTGACTTGATGTCCAAAGATTCTTCACCTTTTCGCCCATCTTTACTTGTACGCACACCGTGGGAATATATTCTTCATTCTCTTTCGACCCTGAAATGCCTACTGCTAGTCGCCTCCTAGTCGTCTAGTCGCCAATGCTTACTGCGGGGGAGCTCCTCGGAGGTCTTGTGGATTATTATCCGTCGTCGTCGCCGAGCACCGAGTCGCATGGTCGAGCCCCGGAGGAGGAGGCCCCGCTCTGCTCTGCTGGATGCTGGATGCTGGAAGCTGGTTCTGGGTCTGGATCTGGATGGATGTGTGTGAGGTGGTGAGGCAGCAGCAGCAGCAGCAGCAGCCGGACTCCCAGTGAGCCTGAACTGATGAAGACGGGGATACTAGTGATGATGATGGTGATGATGCTCGGGTTTCATCGTCGGCAGCGGGTGAACTGATCCTTTTTTTTTTCTGGATGTTCGGGCTATTTGGCCCCTACACAAAACATTTCCTCACACGGCAAAACAATTATATTCCTTAAAAACTGGACGCCCCTGGAGCAGTTTATGACGGTAAGAAAAGAGACTCACTCACCAGGCCAACAGTGTTTCCAACTGACGTTAGCTTTAGATTCCAACTGACGTTAGCTTTAGTCTCCAACTGACGTTAGCTTTAGTCTCCAACTGACATTAGTCTCCAACTGACGTTAGCTTTAGATTCCAACTGACGTTTGCTTTAGATTCCAACTGACGTTTGCTTTAAATTCAAACTAACGTTAGCTTTAGTCTCCAACTGACATTAGTCTCCAACTGACGTTAGCTTTAGTGTCCATATGACGTTAGCTTTAGTGTCCATATGACGTTAGCTTTAGTGTCCAACTGACGTTAGCGTTAGGTTCCAACTGACATTAGCTTTAGTTCCAACTGACGTTAGCTTTAAATTCAAACTGACGTTAGCTTTAGTCTCCAACTGACGTTAGCTTTTGCTTCCAACTGACTTTAGCTTAGCGCTGTCACTTTTTAACCCCAAGTTGCACAGCTAAAAAAGGCTACTAATATTGTGATAACGCTTCTCAAATTAGGCTTGTTTTGTTAATACACTTGTGTCTAATTGAGTGGCACCTCGCTATAATAAGTATAAAGCCGTAATATACATTTTTAATCCATTTAATAGCCAGGTGGTTGTGTAGCATGTTAGCAGGCTGCTGCTTCTCTCTCCATTCAATATCTTGGCTGCTTACTTTACGCAGCTGTGTGCGCAGTGTTGGTATGCATTTAAAAGGTTTAATTTAATTATTAAACTTTAATCAAGTGAGCCGTTTTGTTTGAGTTCAATAGGTTTGTTAATAGCTCATTCATAGACAATGTCCAATAAGCCCTTTAATGACCAGTTGGTGTTCAATGGGAAGCACAGTGTGTGCGTTAAAAGATGACATTTCTTCATCATTTAGACATTAATTAGTGATTATTTGGGTTATTTTGCTATGCCGAACTTTAGTGGGAGTGTTGTTTAATTGAGATAATGTGTTTCTTTTGCAGGTAAATACATATATCGAGCACAGAGCCTTCACATATAAAAGACGTCAATAATTGCTATAGGTTTGGTGTGGAGCACCGTTTCTGCGTTTAAAAGATGACATTTCTTCATCATTTAGACATTAATTAGTGATTATTTGGGTTATTTTGCTATGCCGAATTGTAGTGGAGGTGTTGTTTGACTGAGATAATGTGTTTATTTTGCAGGTAGATAGATATAGCGAGCACAGAGCCTTCACATATAAAAGACGTCAATAATTGCCATAGGTTTGGTGGAGCACCGTTTGTCACAGTATTCTCATGTCACATTATAGGCCTATATGTGTGGATATAAGCAGCTCATTGTTGCGCATGCATCAATAATTGTTTTTTTGCAAACATAAATGGTATATAAAAGCACCCATGCATGCTGATTGATAATCTGTTAACTGTTAAGTAATAGATGTGAAGGTTTTTTTGCTGTGATGATGAGGCGTCCTCCTTTTTCTCGATGACGTAATCCTCCACCATCCGTGCCACATCTTTTGGGTCGCAGTGGGTTCCTGTGCTGCCTGCTGCTCGCCAGTCTGCTGCCGCTGCTCACATCATATGGACCCTGCTCTGTCCTGTTTGTCTAGCCTCTATCTATCTCTCCCTCCTCTCCTTCCTTCCTTGGCTTTCTTTCTTGTCTTTTTCTCTCTCTATCGCTATCTAAACTGCAAAAATGACATTAGAGTCGTTGCTTTTTTAGAGTCACAATTGGTTCTGAATGGGAGCTCAGTTTAGGGGGCAGCAAAAGGGAGGAATTGTGAATGAAATCCAGCAGCTTGGTTCAGTTTTTCAAGTGTTCTCCAAAAACTAGGGCTGCACGATACACCTATCTCCCGATTCGATATGATCACGATACTTGGGTGCCGATTCTACAAGTATTGCGATTCGATATTACGATTTATTGCGATTTGCCATGGGAAAAAGTTGAATCATACACTTCTAGGGACTGTTACTTTGAAAAATATCTAAATTAATAAGGTAAAAATGTTTGATTTTCAGCATGTATGTAGTCATAGATATCCTGAAGTCAAATATATCAGTCATTGTCAGATGTTATTTATTGAATTTTTTTCAAGCAACCCAAAAATCAGAGAATAAAGACATTTCCCTCACAAATTTTCTTTTTACTTTATAAGGGACATGTCATGTTTTATTCTTCTGGTAAACATAATCCAATCAATCGTATTTCTTGTTTTTTAGTTGACATCTTTTGAACATTTTGAAAACTGGACGTAGTCACACATGTATACTTCCGTTAACTTCACCAAGTGTATCGCTAGTTCTCCCCGTCATCTGTTCTCTTTGTACATCCATGGTCAGCTCCATCGGCGCTGTTTGAATGCATTTAACATAAATGTCAGTATATGGGTGCTCTACAGTTGTAGCGTCGGCCGATTTGACCACGGAGATGAGAGTGACGGCTGGCCTGACAGCACGTTACGATACGATAACGTTTCCTGTCCACGACAGAGTTATCGTGCAGCTTTAGCCGTGATGTCTAGCTCTGCTTTTCCTGGTTATGTGTGATATCCAAAGTGTTTCCATACTTTACTGTATGTGTAGTGTTTCGGATTTAAAATGTGACGGTGCAGGTTGTATCCACGTGGAACCTCCCTCGTTTTCTACTTTTTGGTTTCAGCTCGCTGCTGCCGACTGCAGTTTGTGTTGGTTGACGGATACGGAACATATAGACTCAAATGAAGCAAATATGTGTATTCTAGCATTAAAAAATCTATTTCAAAATCATAAAAAAAAATTGCGATACATACTGTAGGTCAATCAACAACAGTGTGTATATCCTGTGTAATTTTACTGTTTTGTTTTTTGTAATCTGTAAAATTTAACAGTCGTAATTGTTCTGACAATAGCTTTTCTACAGTATCCATTTCGGAAGGAATCCATATAAACAAAAACCTCAGCAGATGGGGGTCCAAAAACATGGATGTCTTTGACATCATGTTTGACCTGAATACATTTGGGAATCCTGATGGTTGCTGAAGCTGAACTACTTATCTTGGGAATTAGGCCTGCCATGTTGCACATTTTTTTATTTGGGCCACCATTCTAGGCACCATATTATATATTAAAGCTGTGGTAGTCAGGATTATTTTTGCAACAGTGGATTTTTAGCTCAGCCAGAGTAAAAATAGGAGAGTCAGGCATCCAGTATGTTTCTTTAAAAGGCCCATCCCATCTCTGACAGCTGAAACATATAGTAAGATGTGGTGCTGTTGGCACTTAAACGTGACTAAATAATGCTGAGCAAAGTTTTATTTTCACAGATTTTGTTACGTGCACTTTAACCATATGCATATTATAAATTCGGAAATGGTGTGCTGAGGAGAATCCTGGATTGACCTGTACATTTCTTTGCTTTTGCGCTCCCCAAACCCGGAGAAGCCTTGAGTTTTAGGAGTGGATGGACTCAGCTGGTGAGGATTAAATTGCCTGTGGCGATGGCCCAGGTTTACTTGAGCAGCGCACCTGAACCGGCCATCCCCACGGTGTACAGCAGATGTGTGTGAGACATAGAGAGAGAGAACAGATAGTAAAAAGTGAGGGGCAGTTGTGAGGAGATGGATATGGATACTGGACGACAGAGGAGGCACAGGTGTGGCTGGGGTAATGGGGATAATCTGCACCTGCTAGCAAAGGGCAGGGGGTCCCATGGGAGCACATTGGGAGTTAGGTGGTATCATCAGATCTCAAAGCAACTTGCTCAAATTTAAGTGTGGACATGATGCGGGGGCAAACTGTAATTTACCCTTACGTTTATTCCCAACAATTCTTAGTCATTTTTGGCTATTGTTCACCAACACAATACAATCTGGAGGTTGACTAATCATTTCTGCCAAAGGTCTCACTTTAGTTGGAATTATTCTCAGTCTTGGGGCGTAGCCTGCAGGCAGTTTCAGAGTTTGTTGGTTAACATTGCCTGTAGCTTGACAAGGGCAAAGAATAGGTTTACTATTAGAGTTTTGTGAGGAATTTCTTCTTTATCCATCACTTGATGATATTCTGTTTTTTCGTCTTGAACTGAAGAAGGTATGAATAATTCTGTTTTACTGCTAACACTATATCTTCAATGCTTTGGTTGATGAGTGCATTAGGCTGGTTTACTAGTGTTAATGTGGTATAGAGTTACAACTAAGGATTATTTTCAATGTCGATTAATCTGTCGACTATTTTCTTATTCATCAATTAGTTTTTCGTCTATAAAATTTCAGAAAATGGTGAAAAATGTCGATCAGTGTGATGTCTTCAAATGTCTTGTTTTGTCCACAATTCAAAGATATTCAGTTTACTGTCATAGAGGAGTAAAGAAACCAGAAAATATTCACATTTAAGAAGCTGGAATCAGAGATTCAACTTTTTTTTCGCAAAGAATTACCCAAACTGATTAATCAATTATCAAAATAGTTGCAGATTAATTTAATAGTTGACACAACTAATCAATTCGTTGCAACTCTAATGTGGTAAACTAGGAGGTGCAGCAAATTCACGTCCACTTAGACGCCCTCAGACTTCTCACCACCAATTTATCATCATCATGCCATTTTCCAGATGTGTCTCCACAGGTTTGGCTGGTGCCTGTAGGGAAGATGCATTAAGATGACAGCCTCCTGGTTAAACATCATAAACTAGCCCACATAGCAAAGCAGTCAAAGGTCGGCCATTGTTCTCGTCGGGTTGAAAGGCTGAGATGTGTATACACTGTGGGATGGGCACCGAACATCAGAGAATGTGTAGGACATTATACGACTCGAGATCCTCTGTTTCAGACAAGAAGTCAGTGTTTAGTAGGAAACTACCACTTCTTTATGTGTGTTAGATGTTTTGGATTTTATTGCTGCGTCTCATAATTGTGTCAGTCCAGCAGGACGTCATCTTTTATGCACCCTGAGCTTTCAGTTTCTGTCTCTCCAACACTTCCTCCTTTCTCACCTCTTTGCTTTTGCTTTCCTCTCTATCTTACTCTGACACCTTATGTCTGCTTAGTCTCAGCGTTGTAGAGACACACCCTTCCTTTCAGCATGGTGCTCAGTAGTGCTGACAGCTCAGTATTGGTGCTAACTGACAGTGATGGTAAGAAGACGGCTGGCTGGGTGCTGCTGCGGGCGAGATACACTATCTGGCTTCAAAGATTCTGGCGTATCTTACATTAGTAGGCTTGCCAGAAGAGCTATGAAAAAAAGTATTAATTCACTTTCACTTATGTCACCATAATGTAGTTTTTTTATAAAATTATATTACTCCAAGTTGATTTTTTTGACCCCATACACAAATGAATGACTTGGTTATTAAAACTCCGCCAACCGCCTACTACATACTACTGACGAATGCAGCACGCAGTATACAGTACAGCTCTTTCCCTCTTCTCTTCCCTCGCCACCGCCTGCTGCTTTGTAGAGCGTCACTGGCCGGCTCTCGAGCGAGCTACGCCTGCGGGCGATTGTGGAGCTTTTCAACTCCAAAAAAGGCAGATAACCACAGGTTCCTGTTAATTTTATAATGGACATTTGTGTTATGATATTTAAACAAGGAAATAAAAGCCTCTTGTCTACGAGACCGGTGTCTTGAGAGAGCTCCAGCCAGCTCATAGCGGTCTGTGAGCGTAACTGCCCGGCTGGTGAGGTAGCGACCCCGGCAGGCGCTAGCTAGCTGTCACAGCAGTTTGTGGAGCTTCTCAACTCCGAAAACGTTGGAACAAATATACGATTTGCCATCTAATATCGTGAAACTGCCAGTATTCAAAATCTACAGTTAATTTCTCACCTCAAAAATGTTCAGAAGTGAATTTAGTGATGAAACTGCTACGAAAAATATATATATAAAAATGCCATTTTTGGTTGCTGTTGTTGTGACCATAGACTGTCCAGCGCTTTGCATTGTGGGATACAGTAGGCGAGGTAGACTGGTCCGATTTTTTAGTATGACATTCCAGGTATTTTTGGCATACTGTAGATTTTGCTTTTGTTTACATACTACATTTTGGCCAAATCAGTATGTACTACTAGTATAGTATGAGGTTTCAAATACAGCCCAACTCTTGTACATGTTTCAAATTGAGTGGTACTTACCTTTTAATAAGATCCTCCTCCTTTATTTGAGTGAGACGAGGCTCGCTGTGACCTACGCTGACTGTTGGTGACAGCCCTGTCAAAGAGCAGCCTGTTCATGTTTAACCAAGAGGACCAGCTGCCTGCTCGTTCTATTATAACCCTTTGGAAAGCTCACAGTCCTATTTACAGTTGGGAAGCACAGTAAGCAGAGCCATTGATAGACAGAGTTCGGCCATTTTCAGTTAACACTGGCTGCACACCGACCCGACTGTTGCCAAGTTACTGGTGGTTTTGTGCCAGCTTATTCCTTCAATGTTGTGCATCACTAATTACATGAAGGGAAATTACTGCCAATAAGTCATTCTGGAAAAGAGTCGCCACAGGACGGCAACAAATACAATTTTGCCAAACATGTCCCAGGCTGGTAGCACCCTCAGATCACCATCATTGTCCTGAGCTACAGTACTTTGAGTCTGACTGGCAGTCCTTAAGTGAACCAGCCAAACAGCCATCCATTCACATAAATATCCAGCCAGATAGCTCTCAGAGAGGCAGCTAGTTAGTGGTCTGTTGCTGGGGCGGATATGGCACAACTCCTTAGCGAAAATCATCTCCCAAGCCCCAAACACAGCTGTGTTTATTCTGTGCAAGATACCACAACTACAGAACGCCAGGACGAAGGTGCCTCGACAGATCCAGACTCCCAAAATGAAAAGCAAGTAGTGCCACATTAATAGGCATGTAAAGAATATTAAAAATAAAGTATCATGTGGATGCATCATTAAGGCCTTTAGCATTGTAGTCTCTCAATATAATTCAGAAAATAGAAGACTAGGGCTGCAATTAATCGATTAGTTCTCAACTATTTAATTAATGGCCAACGATTTTGATAATCGATTAATCATTTTGAGTATCCTTTTAAGAAAAAAAGTCAAAATCCACAGATTTCAGCTTTAAATGTGAATATTTTATGGTTTCTTTACTCCTATGAGAGTAAACTGAATATATTTGAGTTGTTGACAAAACAAGACATCTTGAGGACGTCATCTTGAGCTTTGGGAAACACTGATCAACATTTTTCACAATTTTTTGACATTTTATAGACCAAACAAGTAATCGATTACTGGTGAAAATAATCGATAGTTGCAGCCCTAGAGAAGACCAACATGTTCGCATAAGTTTTAAGACTAAAAATAATTATTTTCTGCCTATGAACACTGGGACAAAAATAACAGTGGCCTTGTGAATTGTATGTAGATGGGTTCAGTTCTAGCGGGAAAAATGTTATTTTATTTAGAAATAAACAACATTCATTCATAGTTGGACAGTGGTAGTATTGTCATATACATGTAGATCAGTGATTCTTCATGCTTATATAAGGAGGAGTTTTGTGAGTCATTTCTGTGACAAATCATTAAATCACTCTTTAGTACCTTTTTCATGGACCGTGAGTTTGTAGCTCTCCTTCTGTTCCATTTTAAGATTTCATTTTAGACGTATTTTTATCAGATCAGGGTCACCTCTTCCATCCCTCCCTCCTGTCTCTCTCTCGCTCGCTCCATCTCTCTCTCTCTTTCTCTGCCCAGTGTTGGCGTATCTGGATCATGCATAACTAATCAGATGAAACTGCATATTATGGTAATGGTGTTCTCTGTTAGTGGGCAGTCATAATGGTTTGATTAGCTGAAACAGCATGTTATCCAGCGAGCGAGAGGAGCTAGAGACAGACCCCCTACTTCTTATTTCTCTCTCTCACAACAGTTACATTCAAGTATACATGATTCAGACAACACAAGAGAGAATTGTGACTCTCTACATGTGTGCACAATATCCGATTCTTATCTGTAAATATTTTCGACACCCTTATTATTAAGTGTAGCAGAAATCAGGTCTGGTGATCCCATATTGCCGTAATAGCTAACAAATCTCTATTAAAGGGACAGTTCAGATGTTTTGAAGTAGGTGTAGCGCCTCTGGTACTCAGCCGATGGGAATAATGAATACGCCAACATCTACCTAGGTTCGATGAGCAGTTGCCTTAAATAACTCAGGAGTTATTATAGATTGAACAGTTGACAATTTTATTGCACCACAACAATTCAACAACATTCAAAATGCTTCAGATAGATGTCAAAGTATGAAATGAAATGTAAAAATAAATAAAAGAGCGCTCTTTCAAAGTACAAATAAAATAGAAAATAGAAAAATCAGTGTCCTTTAAGATGAAATCCTCTTCCTCTAATTAAGATGATCCAAAGAGTGCAATTTCTGTCTTGGTGTGGGTGTAATGTGAATACACCACCACACTATTTCAAGTTCCAGTATTTTAGTTCCTACTACCCAATTACCCGGGTAGTAAAAGTGTGTTCGTGTTCTTATCTGGTATCCAAATGAATTGAGCAGTCAGATGTCCTCTGTGGCAGGTCCTACGGTTGGCCACACCGTTTCCACGACCGTCCACAGTCTCACTGGGCTTGGCTCGCCATCACTGAATCCTCCAGATTCGATTGTCGTTTAATAGAACCAAAAGAAAAACCAACCAACACAAATAGTGCAGGATAGTAAGTAATCTTGCTCACTCAGTTCTTATCTGCTTTCACAGTACCTCATCATGTATAACCAATAACTAAGGATATACTTCAAAACAATCCAATGGATTACCATACAGTAATACAGTTGGTATTTTAACTTACAATGAATTATTCATCCATCTTCTCAAACACTTTATACAGTTTTTAATATATTTAACCTTTAATTATGAACTAACTTATATTAAGCACACACATGAAATGAACTGGTGTTATCAAATGAATTACTGCTGTTTAAATTAACATTTTAATAACCAAAATCTGTTGCATCACGGTGCAGTTGTACTAGACCATTACTATGTGTTAGCCTCACTTAACCAGAGTGGCTGTAATGTAAACAAACCACAATACACCTTTAAACTTCACCACGCTATCCTTAAGCTACCAACCAGAGCTAGAAGTTAGCTTAGCGATTAGCCATTAGCATTAGCGATCTTTTTAGCATCATAAAACAGTAATAAAACGGGCACTAAAGTTCGTCAAATACCTTACAAAACATTCTTGTAACCTCGGTTGTTTTTTATGAACAGTATCTGAACTTAAACAACAAGTTTTATGCATCTTTTTCTCCTTACATAGTGGTTAAAACAGACTAGCCAAAACAGCACGTGTGTGTTTCAACTCACCGGGGTTTAAATCTTAACAAAAAGTAGTTTCTCCCGTTCACAGTTGGGACTCCAACTAAAGACGTAGCTCAACGGCTTAGACGTTTAAAGAAAATAATACTTTCCGGACTACTTAATGACATTGTATGCCGTGTTAGCTTAACAGTCTGTTCAGAGCACGATTTCACAACGTATCCAGGTAGCGATCTCAAGGGAAGTGAGAAATACACATGCTGCACGTCACATCCTCTACACTTGACTTCCACAGAATACATGTTGCGCCTCCCTCTGGGAAGAATATGCAACTACACCTCTAAATGACATATATGGGTTTAGTAGCCCTATATTTCATATTGGTTACATAGGGTTATATGAGGTACTTATCCATAGTCAGTGTATTACCTACAGTAGATGACGGTCGGCACGCCCCCCGTTTGAAGAAGCAGACAGGAGTTACTGCACGGGAGCAAAGCAATATACTGCTGTGGACGGGGCCGATACCTAAAGGCCCACCTAAAAAAATCAATATCAGTTTAAGTGTACGCTACATTTAGAATATATTTGCTGGTTTACCTTGCTGTGAGACAGCTATACAGTGTATTTTTCTAAAGGGGAACTGAAGCTGTTATCTATGCTCTCGCTAAAGCAACCAGAATTTTACCTCGCAGAACACGGAGTTGCTGGTTATATTGGCTACCAATATATTGGCTACCGTTGCTCGATCTGTTAGTTTATTTCTGTTATTGTGTGACTTTGGTAAGTTCAGATTCACCAAAGCAACACGATAGCACAAACAAACTAACCGATCGAGGCAGTGGTACGCCAGCAAACCCCCGTGTTCTGCGAGGTAAAATTACAAGTGTTTTCAATGGAGTCTGGTGGCTTTGGCGAGAGTGTAGATGGAAACAATGGCTTCAATTCCCCATCGAATAAGGGCTGTCTGACAGCAATGTAAACAGGTGAAAATATTCTAAATGTAGCGTACACTTAAACTGCTATTGATCTGGTGGGCCTCTCTTTTAAGTGGCTAAAATACGTTTGCTGCCGGCCCCGTCCACAGCAGTACATTGTTTTGCTCCCACACATTTTTGTCAATGACATTGAAACAAATGACTTATTTACTGTTATTTTAAATTGTTGCAGGTGGGGTAAAATTTGTAGAGCATATCGCATTCAAATATACTGTACAGACTCTTGGAAATCGCTCTAGCTTTTAAAATACTGATATCCCAACGTTAAGTATCGTTTTCTGTTCGATTTTTCTGAAGACCACTCGGTCTTCTGGGACCTGCATCTACAAAATGACTCAAAACGTGATTTAGTAGGGGAGATTGACTTTTTACTCCACTAGCCCACAAGCCTTTAGGCCTTGGCAACATAAATAGTGGCTCTAGATATCTGTTGTAATTCATCATCGGTATCTGCCCTATTATGAGTCACTTGTGTGTTCTAACCCAGTTTCTGAAAAATGCAGGGCTAGATTATGCCAGCAGAGCCATGAGATAAAGATAGCTAGATTATAGTTTAGGAGGCTGTGTGAGATGAAACTACGCTAGCCTTGCAGAGGTTGGATTAAGATAGCAAAACATAAAGACATTAAAGGATTAACATGATCATTGATGATCGCTGGATATGACATGGATAGATGCAGAGATGGTCTTTGGTTATATGGAGGAATGGGAGACGAGGGTGGCTGGACAAAACAGCCAGGGACCGGGGGTCAATGATTGCATCAATGGGTGGATGTGATGTGAAGCAAAGTAGTAGTAGATGTTTGGCTTTATTGATAAAAAAATTTACTTAATGCAGGTTTTAAATAAACAGGCAGTTTTCATATAAACATGGTACCATTTTGGGACGCTATCCAATTCTCATAGTACATTCAAAAGTTCAAATATTTAGTATTTTTTTCATAAAGGAACATTTGTAGCTCTACTTTAAAAGCTGTTCTGGCTGACTCTCTTCTCATCTTATCCTTCCAGAGATCTATAGTATTATGGGATTGATACCAACAACCAGTTTTATATTATTGCTTGTTCCTGATCAGTCTGAACCTAAATACTAATGAGCTACTTGGCGGTTGGTGCTGCTATTGGTTGTTGAACATCATTCATTAATTTAACTGTAGGGTAGGCATGTTATGTTTGCTTGCAGCTGCATCCATGTCTTGTCTTAGCTGTCAGCTAATGTAAATGTTAAATGTAAATGTTGAAGTGTTTGTCAGCAACATACTGATACGGCAGTATTCAGTTTACTTTGTGAGGAAAGTAGTCATGTGTTAAAATGCTTGAAAGTGTGTGCAAACTTTTGCAAAGCAAATGAAAATGAGGCATTGACTACATTTATATGCACAAAATATTCACTTTTTTGCCCTTATTATTAATGAAAATGAATATTCCACGAATATTCCCCTTTACATGCAGCTGTGCATACTCCGATTAACATAACCGGCGGGCGGACTTGTTCGACCGTGCGAACACAGCCTTTCATTTCTTCATCCACCTTCTTGAAAGGTTGGCGTTGTGATATTTGCTCATATCCAAAAACCTGTTGATATCCAAATCTTTAATGTTTAAAGGTAGCTGTGTTTCTCCTTCCAACTGGAAATGTGGGCTTTTCTTTTGCGCATGCATCTCTGCAAACTGTCGGCTAGTTGGTTTGTGTACAACGCACAGAGCTGCAAACAGGCAAGAGGCCGTATGTTGCAAACTGCCGTAAAACCCCCAAAACGCATGTTCCAAATGCAGTGTATCCATGTCCAAAGAATGCTCCTAAAACCTGAATATTATCTGCATATCCCACATATCTTAATCAGAAAAGGCTCCATTCGGTATAAGACCTAATTCAGAATATCCAAACGGAATATGCTGTGTACATGACTCATAGTAAATTCAGAATATTGTCATATTCAGAATAATAGTGGAATATTTGTGTGCAAGTAAACATAGTCAGTGTTGTGTGACCACACCCCTTGGCTCAAGTATGTTGGCAAGCTGCTCAGAGAGTGATATGATCATATCATATTTGACTTTTCTTGGAAGTCGTCTGTTGAATTTGAGCACAGGCAATAGAGGTTTAAGTCCCTTATTAATGTCTAAATACGTACTAAAAATGTAGTTAGAACTTAGCCCAGATATGGTGACAAAAGTTACACACAAGTGTTGGGAATAAGTGCATCAATCTTGGTCAAGCGTCTAAAATAGACTGAGCATGGGGATAATATGGTGAGATCAGTCCTTCCTGACCATCACTGCTCCATGTCACATTGTTATAGAATAACCACTGGATCATTACACCTAAACATCTCTCATCTGAAAGAGAGGGCTCCTCTCCGCTGCAGCCCTACCCCCACCTTTACACTCCTCAGGTATGTGAGTACAGCTGGCTCCTTGCTCTTTACTCAAGAGTTATGCTCCAGTGCGTGTTTTGGCTTGTCCTTTCCTTCACTATCATCCTCACCACTATCCCCAAAATGCATAGAAAACTCAAGTCCTTCTATGCACATTTACACGCACCATTTCCTAAAGGTGTATTGCGATTTTCTCAGCAAACTTGTAGATCTATTGCCATGTGCCCTTTATAACCTGCTGCTTGTGCAACCTGAGCTTAGCGAGTGTGTGTGTGTGTGTATGTGTGTGTGTGTCAGTGTCAGCTTCAGATCCTCAGGTCTGCCTTTGAAACAGCTGCTTAAAGAGCCTTGAATACCTCAGGAGGTCAAAGGACGCAGTTGCTTAAGAACAGTGGGGCATAGCCAAAAATGGATTGCGCTCCTTACTCTGCTGTTTTCCCCCCTCATGAGAATTAGCAAGGTTCATTGTTTTTGATCTCCGGTTGAGATGTGACCAGTTGGGGTTAAAGAAAAACACTAATATCTCTCCAGAGTTTAACTCGATGAAATTACTAACAATCATGTGGCTGAAAAGTGTCCGTTTCCATCTTCAAATAATTCATCTATTTCGACAAGATATATTGTGATTTATTACAGTTTTTTCAACTGCAAATGATGCAGTTTGTCAACATCTGTTTTATCTAATAAGATACCATTTTCACTCAGTACATCTCAGAGTTTTCATTCACATATCTTGAGGTCAGAGGTCAAGGGAACCCTTTGAAAATGGCCATGCCAGTTTTTCCTTGCCAGAATTTAACACAACTTTGGAGTGTTATTTAGCATTCTTCCCGACAAGATAACATGACATGGTTGGTACCACCGATTCCTTGAGTTTTGTAGTTTCATATGATACCAGTATCTTCATTCTAGCTTTAAGACTGAGCCCGCTACAACCTCTGAAATACAGAATAGCAACCGGACTGTTAAGAGGTTAATAGTTTGTAATAAAAGATCGATACTTGACGTCCCTGTGTCAATAAAATATTGCAGCGCAAACTATCGTGATACTATGCTGTATCGATTTTTTTCTCCCCCACCCCTACTAGTGAGAGACTTTAATTTACTTTGGTTTCCGTATTTCTAAACCTTAAGTTTCCTGCCCTCTTTGTGTGTTTTTGTGTGACACTTGACAGGGTTATTTCTGGACCATCAACAGTTTACATGGTAAAACCTTGTTTTATCCGCTGCTTGTTTTGCTTGGAGATGTGTGGAGGAAACGCAAAGGGGTTCCATATCCAACTCAAACAGGAACATAAAGAGCAGTCTAAAAACACAGGACTTTTGTGCTGCTGTTTTTACTTCATACTGCTTCTCCACGTCAGGCTTGTTTTCTAGCCTTCCCTCCTTCTCTCCTTTATTTTTATCCTTACTGGTCTTGAATCCTTGTTCAAAACAAAGTTGTTTGTTGTTTTTGTCTTTCAATAATCTGTTTTAGTCAACAGACGTGTGACGAATGTAGGTGGGGCTGTTAGTGTCGTCACTGTGCACGTGCGATGATGCAGTAGAGAAAGTAAGAGTGAAAGGATCAACAACATGTGTAGAGATATCTGGTTACAAAGGCTGATGGGCATGCTTTTAGGAGGGTGTGTCCTTAACTCTAACTCACAGCCTGAGGATAGGGATGATCCTTTCCTCAAGCTAACTTGTTCCACAAGGACCCTTTAGTTGTATTTAGGAACCGTGAGACACTGCAAATAAAATGTATAACGTATATCGTGCTCATTACTTTATTTTATTTTTTTCTCTCAGTTCAATAGTTGGTCACTGATTTCTCACTGGGAGAAGGATCTTGAAAGTGCATGTGTGTGCAGGCTTGGCAATTGGTTGAAATGAATACGTTTCCCAGTTAATATTAATAAGGATATTTTAAAATATCAATTTATATCACAATATAGCAAATCTATGTTTGAATAGAAAGATTACAGGACATTCATGTGACAGAGACCTATCTTTGAATGCCAAAAAGCCATCACTTTAACAGATAGATGAAGCCGGTAATGCTGTGTCGCAGATAGCACTGCTGCTATAACTGTGTAGCAAAAAAAGTTGTCTTACCTTAGCAAGCTAACGTTAGTCATCCATTGTTGCTGTGTAGCTGCTTAACACGACTGTAGCTAATTGGTGAGTTAAACAGGGACACGTAAGCTTACTGTATGTTGGTATTAAATGTGTAAGATGGATTGATCTTGTAGCTATAGACGGCTAAATTGACAGCTGACATGTCACATGATTTACATTAAAACATGGTTGGACTTCTAGATAACATGTTAGCTTGTTAAAATGTAAACATTGACTATTTGTAGTAGTATTTGTAGCAACCTGGCAACCCTTTCTACATCAAAATAAAAATAAAAAGATGTAGGAAAAAAGTATTGTAAAGTAACTTGTAACAGTTTATTTACATTTTAAGTGTCCATTTAAAGCATTGATTAGTTACACAGCAAGTTGCTGAATATCAATATATTGGATAGTATATCAGTGTTATTCTTTCAGTCCATTGACCTATTTTACTGTGTGTTTGCCGGCTAGCTATGTACTGTATCAGCTTGGTTTTTCTGTGTGCATTGGTCTAGACTCTAGATGTTTCTGCGTGTCTGACAGCCCTACTGGGTTTGCAGCAATTCATTGTGTGTATGAGCTTATATACAGTATCTGTGTTGTGTGTGTGTGTGTGTGTGTGTGTGTGTGTGTGTGTGTGTGTGTGTGTGTGTGTGTGTGTGTGTGTGTGTGTGTGTGTGTGTGTGTGTGTGTGTGTGTGTGTGTGTGTGTGTGTGTGTGTGTGTGTGCAGAAAGAGCGCGCAAAATGGACAACCATACCCTGAGAGAATCTGTGTGTGTCAGAGATGAGAACCTGAGAACAGGATTGTGTGTGTGTGTGTGTGTGAGAGGGAGAAACAGGCGGCCTCGCTGCTGTTTTCTGGGGCAGGCTATCAGGCAGCGAGGCAGCAGGGAGGGATAATAACAGAAGCTGTTACATTCTTGTGGTTTCTCTGATTTCAGCATGAGGCAGGGGGCTGGCTCTGGCTGACTCACGGCTGCTCGGCCTGCTCTCTCTGCCTATCTCTCTTTCTTGGTCTCTACGCCAGCATGGAAGCTACTAGCAAGCGGACAATACATGACATTTCTTGGACACTTTAATCTGTGACACATTAATTACAGGACTATGAATCTGTGCATATTTTAGCACCTCTTGCTCGAGCATTAACCTAGCAACTGATTAACACTGGCTAAGCTACTACTGTGAGCAGTGGCAGTAATTTGAGTTTGTTAGGTTTGTTCTTCAGGCCATTTGAGGGCAGATGCAACAGTTGAGGACTTGCCCTTGATATCCTGCTATATGATCGGTTGTGTTTCAATACAATTGCAGTGCATTGATTTTTTTAGGAGTTGATAAATTGTCATAGCTACATGAACGCAACAAACGCGCTCTTTCATTGATAAACTCCAACAACAACAATACAATACAATTCTAGAAGAACGCAGCTGTGTACGCTGGTTGGAAGTGAATGGGATGCTATTGTGCCTATGTTCAATAGGAGCAAGGTGACAAAACAAAAGCATTTAGAGTGATTTCACAGAAAGAGTTTAGAAGAGTAGGTGTTCATCTGACATTGGAGTCCAGATAATCAAGACTTATAAACATCTGGGTATCTGTAGTAGTAAACAGCCTTAAAATGTGTATAGTTTACACGTTTAGTGGAATAAAAAAGGCAACAATAGCTATTAGACATGAATCTAAACAGACTGCATTGCTAAACGTTACTCCACAGCCAAACATTACATCATCAAACACTATATGAAGCCATGCAAAGTCAGTCTGTTTGTTTCTTGTGCTTTGTGGTCCATTTTCTTAACATTTCTATTCTCTACAACATTACGGATGTACTCCGTACTACTATATATAACAGCATTACTCCGGAGTTGAATCTGTTTCATTGGTTCATTTAAGCCCTCTCTTAGGTCCGGGGTTGCACTAATCTTCTTTTGTAAAATCAGATTAATGCAGAACAGGCTAAATGAAGCACGGTCTAACCCATGTTTGTGAAACCCGGTTTGAGGTTGTTGTGTATATCAGGTCAGTGCTGCAGAGGAAATGCCATCTGCTTGGTAACATCACCACACATACATAGCTGTACTGGCCTACATATGTAACCTTATAAAACTACAAAGAACATATAGTCCATGTACATTACCAATGTAATTTAAACATGCTAAATGCTACAGATTACATAGAATCAACCTAATAGCAATTGCTTAAATTTTTCGGCCTTTCCATGGCTTATGAAACGGTTTTGGTAGTATTTGTGCATGCAAATATACTTGTTTGGAAAGGCAGGGCGTTGATGTTTTGGTATGTTATGAAAATGTATACAACAAAGGCAGTGTTCATATCAATATTAGTTTTTTTTAAACATTACGTCCTGACTCGTACTAACAGCAATATTTTACCGTACATATTTTTTCCGAAATAAGGTCCCATTGGGTCCACCGTAAGGGGCGGGACTTCACCTCTCTATGCTCTGGCTACAGTTAGGCAGGTTGGAGTTATAGTTTGATAAGCTACAGCATGTTATTGTCACACTGACTGTATTCTGTGTCAAAGATACGCCTGCTCTATGAGAAAAACAGGCAGTTACTCGCTACTGTGTCAGGACTTTGACGGTGCACTGTGCTGAGTGATGCTAGCAGAAATAACCTTAAAAAGCCTGATGATCTCGGGAGATTTTGTATCAGCTGTTTGAGTTGAACACATGAGCGTGCACCTCAGTATTTTGTATGAAGCAAACTGTGGCCTTGAAAGGGAATTCTGGCTTCATACCTCTCAGGACGTGCAAAAACCGAACTAATTGCCGTCTCAGTATTTGTTCACCAGGAGAAGCTAACCTTATTTTCTACAGCGTGGAAACGTTGTACAGGCTGTGAGGTGATTGTCAGGTGGGCCCACGCTTTCCTGTTTTGGCCCTGTTTACCAACCACAATGTGTTCCACCCACCTCCATCTCTTCATCTTCACCTCTTCATACAACCAGTGGTGCAGAGACATCCCCTAACACCTCTCCCACACACATGCTTCTCGTTACATGAGCTCTGTAATACATTCAATCAAACTGTTTAATCATCAATTCCACTGTTGAATCACTTCTTCCTCTTTCATGGCTTGCAGTTAATCCACCATAAGGTTGTTAAGCTTATAGATTGTATATGTGGAGGGTTTATAGGTCTTCTATCTTGAGCATCCACAGTACTGCTAGCCACACACAACCCAAACAATTTAAAAATTACACCTGTTTTTTCCCCCAGCTGCAGAAACTTCTAGGTTTGAACCACAGCAGGTCAAAACCATGCTGCTGTCTGACGAGAAAAAGTGATATAAAAAGCAACGTGGTAGACCACGAGCAGACTGTCGTTTGTTTCTAAGAGCTTACTGTTTTGACTTAAAAGATGTCGATCATCACAAAATATCACAGAAGGAGAGAGAGAGAGAGAGGGAGGTGTGGCACAGTGTAAAACTCATGCAGAGCTTCAAGTTTCATGAATTATAAATCAAGCAGAATCCCTTTTATCAGCAGTATCGAGGAGACTCTATAAGCCTACAGTATGTCCCATCCGTGGGCGCATACACACACACACACACACACACACACACACACACACACACACAAAAACTGTTTCTCTCAGAAGTGAACATTTGTGCTGAAGGCACCCAGACAATTAATTTTCAGATGTTTTAAAGCAGCAGATGTTGCTACATGTCCACTGGACCCAAACACCTCAAACAGGAAACAGCATGGCAGCCTTATTGTAAACTTTCTGTCCGTCAAAACAATCCACCAAAATCTACTTCTGAAAACATTTTAGGCGAGAAATAGTCTATGCCACTGCTGAGTATCGTTTCATTTTAGAACTAGATCGCCTAGTTTGACAGCTTGGTCCAAGTTTCGTGAGCCCGACGTGTCACGCTAGACGGGCTCATTTGCATAAAGTTGAATCTTTTCAACCCCCTCCAACTTTCCGCAACACTCCCACCATGCACTGGGCGACTGCTTCTCCTGCTTTCCATAGGAAATGAAGGGAAAGCGTTGAGGCGCCCTCCGTCACTGGATCTGGTGGAAATGTGCCATAATTGAGCATGTGGGTGTGAATGAGACAGAGTGTGTTTGAGCATGTTGTACTGCGTGTATACTGATGTGTATATACGATTAAAATATTAAATCGTGATGAATCGCAAATTAATCACACATTTATCTGTTCAAAATGTACCTTAAAGGGAGATTTCTCAAGTATTTAATAATCTTATTAACATGGGAGTGGGCTAATATGCTTGCTTTATGCAAATGTATGTATATATTTGTTATTGGAAATCAATTAACAACACAAAACAATGACAAATATTGTCTAGAAACCCTCACAGGTACTGCATTTAGCATAAAAAATATGCTCAAATCATAACATGGCAACAACAGCTGTCAGTGTGTCAGTGTGCTGACTTGACTATGACTTGCCCCAAACTGCATGTGATTATTATAAAGTGGGCATGTCTGTAAACGGGAGACTTGTGGGTATCCATCAACCCATTTACATTCACATATCTTGAGGTCAGAGGTCAAGGGACCCCTTTGAAAATGGCCAAAATTTAGCCTAAGTTTGGAGCATTATTTAACCTCCTTTGTGACAAGCTAGTATGACATGGTTGGTACCAATGGATTCCTTGATTTTCCCAGTTTCATACGATGTAAGTATCTTCACTCTAGCTTTAAAACTGAGCCAGTTACAACCTAAAAATCGCACATTGGGTTAATGCGTTAAAGAAATTATTGGCGTTAAAACAAATTTGCATTAACACGTTATTATTACGTTATCTTTGACAGCCCTAATATATATGTTTGTATTTTTGGTCGTATATTACCAAAGGTAGAAGCGATTTGTCCTCACCGCGTTCTTAAATGAGGTTGGTTTCCCTCTCCGCTTTCAATTGACACGTTATAGTAGTTGTGTAATAATGCAAATGTGTGTGTGCATATGTTACATTAACATAACCAACTGTAGATGTTTTAGCTGGAGGTAAGAACCCGTCCAGATGCATCCAGGCAGGGATTTAAAGTGCTTATATTTTTTGTTTCTTTTGTGCATCCTATTGTGTCATTATATTCTATCTCTTCATCATTCCTTCAGTTTGTTAAATGTCTATAGTATAAATAGGCCTGCAGATTAGGCTGTATTGTAATCTTTCCGCAGAGACCTTGAGAACTCATTGTTAAATGTGAAAAATTAATCAGGCAATCTCTTTTCAGTGCCTGAGCAAGTGACCTTTTAGAGACAGTACGGCATTGATAATAATATGGACACATTTTAGTAAAGCTCCGATCAGCGGCAGGAGGTGCTGAGTTTCCTGGAAAATGACTGTTGCATTGCCTCTGAAGGATTAGGCTGATGATAAAAGCCTTTTCCTGGTACTCTTTCCTCAACTACCCGCTGCCGATCTCTCATTTTAAATGTCAACCTCGGTCTAATTCTGCTTCTCAGCAAAGAGAAAGAATAGAAGATCCGAGGCTTCTTCGAAAAAAGGCTTGAGTAGTGTGAGGGGGAGACGGGTAATGAACGAGATGGGTTGAAATTTGATGAGATGAGTTCTGATTGGTTTAGTGTAGGTCTGAACAGATATAGCCTCTAAGAATAGGAATAGAGGGTTATCCTGAGGGTGCAGGGGATAAAGGAAATCATGTAGTCATCATGACTATGTCACATGATGCTATCCTCTCTCTATCTCTTCCTAAGAGACGCCGGACAGATTTAGTTGCTTCAGTAATGCCAAAAATCATGCCTTAATATAGGGCAGCAGCACGATTGTGGCCAAAATGATAATCACAATTATATTACATAATATTGAGATCACGATTATTCATCACGATTATTCATTGATTTTAGGGACAAAATATTTTTATTGCACTTTCGCATAAAACATAAATAATTAGAGCTTTGCTTTCACTTCCTTGTTGTGCTACATCCCTCCTAATGTACAAATCTTTGCATCAAAATAAGACTTACGGTTCTTCTTCACCTGAATTCAGTGCATTTTCCTTTCTGCTCTCTATTGTGTATTACTCTTCTTCTCTGGACTGCAGCGGCAATTTTCAGGAAAATATTTTCACAGGCTGCCGCTGTAGGGTGCATTGTGTAGCGGCATGACAGCTCCCCGAAAATGAGGCAACATCTTGATCGCCGGCTGGTGGCTAGCTGTCGGTTTAGGAAACGTTTGTTTTGATATGCATTTTCTATGAGCGGAGCACAAGTTTTAAGCGTCAATAATGCAATCAGGGTATTTTTTTGTCTGGCACTTAGAAATTTTGGCAGATCGAATTTTTTACATTCGAACACATCATGATAATGTTATAATTACCCTTCGCACAATTCTTTGTCCATTTTTTATTGAATAGAGCTTGAATAGAACCTCCGTTAACGTTAGTAGCTCTGTTCTTTATTTAGCCAAGCAGGACTGTGCTGCCCACCGGCTGCTAACAGCTAACGTTACTAACTCTCCTCCTGCCAATTTGAACATGGATTTGTTGTACACAGTGTAGTATTATCAGGGAAAAAATAGGGTGCGTCCCCTCTGGTTTATTACACCACGCTGCCGTGTCTCCGGTCCCAAACAAACTGAAACATGATACAGCGTGCGCATGCCGTTGCGTCATTGTGCATGCGTATTGTGTAACTGGGAAAGCATCAATGAGAGGAATCAATAGTCATGGAGGCATGTGATTCCAAGGAATCAGACAACTAGGAACCCGTTCTCAACGAGAATCTGATGAAATCATGTTCATTTAATTGTGGGAAGCCAAAATTGTGATGACCATTAATATTCGGTTAACTGTGCAGCCCTACCTTGAGTATATATTTATATTAAGCTCATCCTATGTGTTGTTACCAGTAGCACAATGTGCTGAAAGTAAAACACCGGTGTGGATTTTTCTGTTCTGAAAAAACCCCACTAGATTAACTTTGAGTTGGTTGACTATTTTATTCCATTAATTATTCTGCCATTATTATACTAACAATTTATTCTGCTAGTCTGCACTGTTCATTCATAACGTCAGTTATTTGCTTAAATTCAAGTAATTCGGTCTTCTTGACCCCAAAAAAATCTGTGACGTTGCCTTTCACTGAATTACAAAACAGAATGGCGGTGGAATAGTTTCATACTTCATGACAATCGGGTTCATTCACTGTGAGACCTGTATGACTGCCCCGCTGCCTTCAGGCCAAAGCTAGAGCTGCTCTCACATGATCAGCATCAAAGTGCTTAAAGCTGCGTAATTCCTTTCTTATTTTTAATGTTGGGAGTGTTGACACCCGAGAAAATCACAGCTCCCCGATGCTCAGACTGTAAACTTTGACCTACAATATACACCTGCAGAACTGTATTGAAATATCATAATTTTAATTTTTTTTAGCTTTCAACAGAATTTGTTGTGGAGAACTGTGATCCTTCTATACAGATAGGCATGTAAACATCTATGTATTATATGTGTGGATGCCATAGGTTACTGTGGATATTCACACACAGTCCGTATTGAAGCTTAAACAATTGAGATGCAAAAGAGCTGAGATCAGCTCTCCCACACACATGAATATGCATTGTGCTTATGTGCACAATGTGTGTGTTTGTTCTTTATGGTGTCAAGGGAGCTTTTACACTCCAATGATGGGAGGCTGATTAACTATATTGATCCTACACACCGTTAAACACACACTTGCTGAGAGCGGTGGTTAAAGAATTTATACCCTCCAGATAGATCTTTTATCAGAAGAATAACAACATGGTACAAAGAGAGGCTAAAGCTGCTTCTGAGTGGTGAAGGAGGGCAAATGTCAAAGTTTATTTCTTATTGATTCAGCTTACTGGGGCTGTACCGAATACGATTTTTTGGGCTTTGATGCTTCGGCGAGTAATATATGAAGGTATTTGAAGCTTCACATGTTTATGCAGTCAGAACAGTGGGATGCACATTTTTATTTATCACAGTCGCTGTTACATCCAACATCATAGCACTACTTTGAGAGGGCACATACACTGAGAGGGTGCATCTCTTTGCAAATTAAATATAGTATTGACTGAGTTAATCTTTGCATGTAAACTATTAAATATCAATAGTGTTTCTGAGATTCGATACAGTATCCCAAAATATATCGTAATACATGATATTTTCTTACACCCCTACCCCACACGAGTGATTAAAGCACAGTGCAGGTGGCTCAATAACTATAAATTGCTCATACTAACTGTCAATACTGCAGAATTGTCCTCCCAGGCAGGCTTCAAGCTCATTTTCAAAGTATACTGAAGTCAACTGAAACCACTGGTTGCTAGAAGGGGAAACGTCTGTTGACAAACTGGAAACTTTGGACCGGAAATGCACATTATCTAAAAGTCCATTGTGGCTACATCACCTCAACTAGTCACTATACTTGCCCATTAAATGGTCCAGGGTCTACATACATGTTACTAGAAATAATTCACTTGATAATATTTGACTACAGACATTATTGTTTCTGTCAGGTGTAAATGTGACTGTAGTTCTCAGCCATGTAGCTGAGTTGTTATGCCGCTAACCTATAGCAGCAGGGTGTGTGTGTGTTGTGTGTTGTGTGCGTGTGCGTAGTACAGAACACCTGGCCTCCCTGCTGGCGGGGCAGGAATGTGCAGGGTTGAGGTGGATGCGGGTGGAAATGTGCAGCGTGCTCAGAACACGACCCCCGGTAACATTTAAAGGTGCCGGCGTCAGCAGGAAAGGAAAAATCAGGGGAATGTGCTGCTTTAATCAAACCTGCATCTCTGTTTCTCTGTTTTTTTGTGTGTGAGTGTGTGAGTGTGTGAGTGTGTGTGTGTGTGTGTGTGTGTGTGTGTGTGTGTGTGTGTGTGTGTGTGTGTGTGTGTGTGTGTGTGTGTGTGTGCGCGCATTACTGTAGAGAGGAGGGTCTCTTGTTATATAAATGAGGTAACACTGTCCCCACCCCTCTCATGTTTCCAATCTGTGTGTTCAGTTTAGCTTTTTCATTTGAAATTCCTTTAAATTTGTCCCCACTACATTGTAGTAGTGGTAGATAATGACCTGTATGTTTAAAAAAAATCCACTCTGACAAGCCAAGATATTATTTTATTCTTTTCCAACTAATCCATTAGTCCAGGGAAAATTGACTTTGAGGTGATACTTGCTTTTTCTTGTTGAGGACCTCCTTGCAACTTAAATTAATGAAGGTAGTATAAAAGACCTGTGGCAAATATATCTAGAGAGTGTCACATCTTTATAGTAGTGGTCACCTGTGCTGCCTGCAGAGGTGGTTACTAGGGGTGGGAAAAAAATTTATTCACTTATGTATCGCAGGATTTTGTATGATTTTGAAATTGACTTTTTTAATGCCAGAATCGATATATTTCATTAATTTGAGTCTATGCAGAGGTAGAAGGAAGTTACTGCTTTTATTGTTGTAGTCTGAGTAACCGTTCCGTATCCGTCAACCGAAACAAAAAAGTTGAAAACGGCGGAGTGTCTGCATGGATACGACACACCTGCATATTTTTAAATTCTTTTATTTTTGGGTTGCTGGAAAAATGTTAATAAATAATTCCTGACAGTGACAGATATATTTGACCTCAGGACATCTCTGACTACATACATGCTGGAAATCAAACATTTCTACTGTATTGATTTAGATATTTTCCAAAGTAAAAGTCCCTAGAAGTGTATGATTCAACCCTTTTCCCCATGGTCTATTGTTTAAAAAAGTGAACAAAAATTGCAATAAATCACAATATTGAATCGCATTACTTAAAAATCTCTTTTTTATATGTAAAAGTTGGATGTTACATGAAACTACTGGACAGCACGACAGGAACCCGATCATATTCTGGTAGTTTATGTAGTGTCAGATAAACATCTAAATAGCATCACAAAATAATATGCATCAATTGAATTCAAATTGAATGTATTTGCTGTGTTTTACGTTCATGAATTTACAGAGGAGCAGCAAGTTGTTAGTTGCCGTGTTTGCTGAAAGCAGGAAACCCTTAAAATGTGGGTTTTCTCCACCGCTGCTAGCCAGCCATCACAGTGACATTTGTGCTATATGTACATTGAAAAACATCAAGAGAAGTCAAAGTGTGCCTGAGGAAGAGCCTGGGTGTGTGTTCACTGTGGTTACTGCGGCGCTCACAGCAGTTATGATCATAATGCTGTTGACGTAAATCAGACAAAGGTGTTCACACGAAGGTTTCCACAGCTGGACGCTTTTCTTTCTCTGGAATATTTAGGACAGTAACTGAGAACATTAGTGGAAATATCTCATTCCTAGGTGTTTTTATAAGCACACAACAGTTAGTTTATTACTCTTTTTTGGATATTTTCAAAAGAAACCTCTAGTTTTCCACAGTCTTTACCGTCATTATTTATGTGAGCTGAATGTTGTCTTGTAGACTGACAACCACAAAACTGTAAATTCTGTCATGCGAACCATCCAATGAAATATCCTCAGCTATTTGAGCTTTTGTAGTTGCCAGGGGCTAACGTTTTTGTGGAAGTCACATTGATTAGAGGAATGTGCTCCTCGCCGGAGGCTGTTTCAACAGAAGAGGTTATATAGAGAGGGAGTGGAGTTGTCTCTCTCCCAACTTGTCCACCTGTAGCCATTTCTAGTAAATCACAGTAATAGTTGGAAAAGCCTGACGTAACTCTTGCCACATTTTAGAGTATCCAGAACAGTGTTTTACTTTCACTTGTTTCTTCCAACATGGAGAAAAATAATAATTGAAGAACATTACGCTCAATAATTCTGTAGAAAGAATGAATGTTACTGATACTTTAGTACCAAATCAATGCCAAAAATCTGAAAAGTTAGTTAACGTTAGAGGAGGTGCCATTGATTTACATTATGATGCGTTCAGGCTCTATTCAGTGAGTATTGGGCGAAGGTAAATTCTTTTAAATGTAATCTTGTAAAATGAAACTTGAATAAATGTTGAAGTACATGGGATTTTTTTGTTTTACTTTTGTTTTTTACCGTGGTATCATATTGGTATCGAGAATCGTGGAATTTCCCTGGTATTGGTGTCGACAACTAAATTTCTGGTATCATGACATCCCTAATAGCAACCATCGTTTTGCTCTTTGACTCAATAGAAAGAATGAATGTTATGAAGCCATTTGATGGCAGAAGAAATATCCATGCACATTAATTTGTCTCCTCGACTTCAGGAAATGTATGTTAGCAAGGTCAAGAGGGGAGAGAGAGAGAGTGGGGAAAAACTCAGGAAAACAACTGAGGAGGGGAGCAAGGTGATAAGAGAAAACTAGCTAACAAGCAGGTGTAAAAGAGAAAAAGGTGCACGAAGACATATAGAAGAGGAGATTAGAGTGGAGAGAAGAAGAACATAGACGCTAATGAAGGCAAGGAGAGGAGAGGTGGATGTGGATATTATGATGGTAGAACATGTGAGATCCATCTAGAGGAGATGAGTGCAGTAGTGACATTGACCAGAATGAGCTGAAAACGCCCGTCAGTCTCCATTATCACTATCTTTGATTCAGTAGGAATCTCTGCGACAGGTGTTTTTATGAATGGCTCTGTGTGTGTGTGTGTGTGTGTGTGTGTGTGTGTGTGTGTATTAGTAAACGGTTTCTCTCTGCCACTGATGACTATAATTTTCATAATGGCCTCACAGACCGTACTGACAGTTAAAGACAGGAGGAGAGGAGAGGAGAAAAACAAGGAAAAGCTGTTATCAGGAGAAGTCTAGTGGGGCTTCTCTCATGTGGTGGTCCAGTCAGAATTAGATCTGATACCCGTTTTTTAGATCCTAGAGTTTCAGTACATTAGGACGCACTAGAAGGGCTGGGTCAGAAATGTGTCAACTAAGGCAGCTTATCTTTAACATCTCTGGTTGTGTCGAGCTTTTTCACAAGATGAGACATGTTGTTGTCTTGTCAAACACAGGTGTAATTAACAACATGATTAATCGCTGCATTGCTCTGCTGTAACTGCTGGGCAAGATCCTTTCTTAATGTTATTAGTTCCACCTCAGGCTGGGGCAATATGACGATATATGTCGTAAAAATGTCTATCGTATGAAGTTTTCTATATTGTTTCTATCGCGATAAGGCCAGGCCTATATTTCTTTCTTTTTTTCTCTATAATTTCACTTAAAACTGTTATGTTAAGTTTGCACTCAAGTTCAAATGAAAAAGACTCAGTACTTTTCATTTGTCAAGCATTTAATTCACACATTGAGTATACAAAAATGGGCATTACCATGTGGTTCATTTCATATAGCCTATTTATTTGTGATAGAAGATTTTGGCCATATCGCCCAGCCCTAGTTCTACATGTGCTTTTTCTGCTGTGACAAGTTAAAGAGTCTAATATAAAGAAACAAAGAGTACTCTAATGATAACAAAGTTACCAACATGAGTGAAAAGAAACATGCAGTTAATTTTGTTACTACTATATTTGCCCTAAAATACCCTGAACTTCATGTTTCCATATGTGAAATAAGGCACATTTCCTTCAACATGACAGAAAAAGTTACTTGAACTAAAATATATATGCTGCCGTCCTACCTCTAAATCCTTTAACCTGTTAGCTTACTGATTGACTCACCTGGTTTGACCCTTGTGGCGTTCAGTTGGATAATGTTTACTGTAGGTCTACTTGCAGTGGCGTTGGCCCTCTGTAAATACCACAGGAGGAAACCTAGTGGAAGTGATAGAAGAGTTTTCTGAACTGCAGCTCTTCAGATTTAATGAAATGATGAAGCTTATTAACCAGTTTCCACCCTCGCCAGAAAATAAGCAGTCACACAATTAAAAGATTTAATTTCAGTTTTTATGATACAGTAAGTGATTGAGAAGGGGTCGGGGCTCGGTTGGGAAAAGCTGCTAAACATGATCATTTTAATGGAAAAACCACCCTGGTTAGCAAATGTTAATGGAATAGTCTCAGTATCATACATTTATTTTTCACTGAGGTCTTGTACAAACCGCTCACTGTCCAGAAAATAAAGTCATACAGACTTTTTTTTGTTTTCATAATCCATTTTCAGATATACTAGCATAACAAAACAATACTCTTGACATTGATCGTAAAATAATATCAGGATGAAAAGTAACTAACACACTAACTACAACATTTAACAGCAGTTCAACAACAGCTGCAACAAAAATAAATGTATAAAGCTGCATTGGAATAGCAATTCATAGTTATTAGAGGACCGATGTCACAATCAGAAGCTGCAGTGTCTGACTGACCGACACACAACTTTATTTGTTGCAAAACAGAACAAATGCACAAAAGTACAAATGGAGCATCTTAAATGTACCTTGTGGAGTTTTCACCGTAAACATGGGTTTGTTTACATTTTTATCACCGAAATTGAGCCCGACTGAAATCGGACAAGTTGTTCCTTTTTGCAGTCAGAAATCGATATCAAAGTGACTTTTAGATTTAGTATCAAATAAGACATGATGCCTTGTTTGTAGATGAGATTGAGAACACTAATGTGGGTTGTTGTTGTTGTTTAAAGTCTGTGGCTCTCTTGTATATCTCAGGCTGTTAATCAGCTTCATCTAATGAAAGAACAGTGAAAGTTACTGCTTTCCTGTTAACCGTTGTAACACGTTTTTATTACGTTGAAATAAATATACGTATAAGGCTTTAAGCAGCTGAGAAGAACTGAATTGAACTCTCTAGTTTTTGTAATCAGTGCAGTCGGGCAGGCTGACTCAGGCTTTTCATTCATGCACTTTATTCCATAAGGGTTCAGTGAAGTTCAAGCAGAGGTCTGCAGACGTTTGCAACTTTTTCAGACCGAAGATGAGAAACCCGACATGACATTCTCCTCTCATAATAATCACTACAATTGACTTATTTACGCTAACTCTTTTTAAAACTTGAAACACACTTTCTAAACCACTTTACTGAAACTGAAGCCATGTGCTATAATTCAAACTTGAACCAAGAAGTAGCTCTAATGGACGATTACAATTCAAGTTTTGAGCAATAACTGGACTGTAATGTCAGTTATTTTTGGTAGGGGTGGGTGATATGGCCAAAATCTTCCATCACGGTTAATGTAATTTGATATCTCTGTAACGATTTATATCACCGTACAATAATTGTTCTGTAAATTAAATTAAGAAGACCGTTCTTCATCACATTGATTATTATGTGCATACAAACAAAACCAACTGCCTCACATGAGCCAACACTTGAGTTAAAAACAAATGACTCAAAATACTTAAACCAAAATTCTTTCAAAATGATAGCTTTAAGGTTCCTGAGAAAAAGAGTTTCAAGTGTTACAGGTTTTAAGGTTAACAGGTGCAAATGAATACCAGCCTGACTTCAGTCAGTGCAATAAAAAATCACACAAATTTGAATTGTAGAGGATACCAAAAGAGAAAAAGACTTGACATTTCCTGCAGGATTTGCTCATCTTTCAGTTCAAAAGCTGACAAAACACTGTTGGAATAAACTACAAATGTCTGGTAATATTTGCTGCCTTCAAATGGAGTCGTGTTTACCGTGTTTACTGTGTTCACGAGAAGAGTCCATATGAACGCCCCTCTCTTGTCGTATTCACGACCCTGTAAGTGGAAAGTTTCTGAAAGCTCCGAGTTCACGAGTTGTGACGTGTTTGCTAACGTTGTCAGAAATGGCGGAGGCCATGGAAGTTCATTTTTTGGTACATAATAAGTGAATATATTGTAATTTTAATTGTATATTGTTTTTTTTTCGTAATTTTATAATATGTCTAAGGAAAATGTTGATATTCCCAACGGCCTCATCTTTTTCCTCTGTCATTATGCCTTTGCATTTCCTGCATTATGTTACCCACTTGCTAGCTTGCTAAATATTTAGCCTCTGTGGCTTCTAGAGGCCGACAGTAATGCTAATATTGCTGTTGCTTTGCAGCAATGTTCTTAACGACTTAACCACTTGAACGCCAAGCATATGATGTACACAACTTCCCATGTTGTAAACATGAGCTCACAAGTTTCATTTAAAGGCACCGGCTGTAACCAGAGTTCTTCCTCATCTTGGGTTGGTTGCGATGCCTCCTCCTGCTCTACTTTACTCTCCTCCTCCACATCTGCCCAAATCACGTGACCTTGCGAGGTAGCTGGAATTGCGTTATCATTGCTACCGTAGTGGAAATGGTATTGCCAATATCTCAACCGGTGGACACATTTCTACCGCCGCACGATTTACCGCCCTAACGCCCATACGCTTTTGGTTTCACAGTGGTGGAAGTATGACATATAAAGATTGGCCTGCTGCAAAAGCATCTTAACACCCAACCAAGCCTTTTTATTGTATCTGACTGCTGGTGTGGTCGTTTTTTATGCATGTGCTGGTTTGGCAGTAGACCAAGACAAACATTTCAACTACACCATCAACATAAAATCTGAGTTTTCTTAATAAATGAATTCAGAGAAAATCAACTCTTCTTTTCTCAGAGCCTTTAGCAATCCGATTACAAGCTGCACTGTATGACTTCACCATCAGCCAGGGCCACATATGGCTATCCCTAAAGGAGGTCAGAGGTCTTTTGCTGCCCACATTCCTTAAGCTGCAACTTCCCTGGTACCCCTCCTCCCCTACACACACACACATTTTAAATGCTTTGTTTGAATCTGTCAGTTACACACACACACACAGAGACATGAAACAGCACTCTGTCTGCTGCTGTTGTTGCCCTACATAAAATAAGTAGTATTAAAGGGATCATGGGGGGTGACCGGGTGTGGGAGTGGGAGGAAAAAAGGGTGCGACACCAAACATTGGGAGGGAACAGGGTGGCGAAAACTGGGCAAAGTTCAATGAGGGCGGGTGTAGGGGTCTAAAGAGGGACATCATATCTCGGAACATATATCACTAGAGCAATGCTCTGCCAAACAAAATAATCAAATCACAGAATTCAATAAACATTTATCATATCTGATCCTGTCTCTCAATCTGCCGGTGAGCTAAATGCCACCTCGTCACTACTATCATCTACATATTGCAATCCCACCCCCTTTTATTTTAGTAGAAATTGTTATCTTTATGACTACGATTATGATTATTATTAGTATTAGTATTTGTCTTTTCCTTCATTACTGACAAATTACCCCAATATTTACCTCAAAATGAATTGAAAATTACTTAATTATAAACATTATTTAATAATTATATGCTAAAATAGCATGTAATCGTTAAAATAGGGCCCTTAGGCTTGAGAAGGGCTGTGCGCTGCTCTATTATAAACATTATTTAATAATTATATTCCGCTATTTCCCAATAGCTGGTAATTTATTTAATACATTTCCAGGAAAAGAATACAATAGCGTAAATTGATGTGCTTTATTTCCATTTCTGCTGATAAATAGATAATAATTAGCAAATAACTTCTTTAAAATTTCTTAAAAAATCCCCCTGAATCATTACATTAGCTACCAGGTTACATTTGTGGAGACAATAAGTCCCACAATGGTGAGATTTGTGCCTGATGAGAAGTGTCTTCTATCAGTTTTGGTTTTCGAACTCCGATGAAGAGCAGCGCACAGCCGCTTCTCAAGCCTAAGGGCCCTATTTTAACCATTATATGCTATTTTAGCATATAATTATTAAATCATGTTTATAAAAAAGTAATTTTTTGATAAATTTTGAGGTAAATATTGGGGTAATTTGGCAGCAATTCCAAAGAAATTTCAAATAGATTACTTGCTAATTATCACCTATTTACCATGAAATTTGCGGACCTGTAAAATGAAGTGTTACCGAAAAAAATAAATAAAGAAGGACAGGTAGAAAGAGGACGTGTGGGCGCAAAGGAAAGTGCCTTTTTTTTTCTTCCTAGGCTAAGAACAGATCTTGGCCTTCCTAGCTTAATACCCAGCATACCTCTTTGTTTTTGCTGCATGTTTCATTTATATGTCCTTATTTAAACGTCATACGCAGAGAGGGAAAGATCTATGAGCGCTTTAGAGTAGTTTATCTCAATCATTTATTATGAAAACTCACAGCAGTCACAAGCTGTCTGCACACACACACACACACACACACACACACACACACACACACACACACTGGCACACATCTGTAATTGACCACCTGTTTGTCTGTGGCCTAGTTTCCGCTTTATGAAACGCTGTGGAGCGGTGATGTATAATTCCTCTGGGATTCCCAACTGTGAGCCTCTTATTTCAATTGTTTTAAAGCAACACAAAGGAGCAGAAAATAACACACAAAGCATTTCTTTTTGAGTTTCTTTTGAAGGAATTGGGGGGTATAAATAGAAATGTATGGGGCAAATGAAGTTCATTAGTCGTCCCATATTCGAACCGGGAAAGGACGTTGCCTGTTGTGCAGCTTTTCCTTTGAAGACTTTTATTCTGATGTGTATAAATAAGAAATATCCGGGGAGAATCGTAGTTCAGTAGGTAACATTCGGAAAACTTTTATTGTTGTGTTTCTGTGTTTGTGTGCAAGTATGTATCAGCGCAGCCTGATTTTGATGTTGGATAACATGCGTGTCTCAGTTATTAATGTGTTGCAGCGGATGCGTTCGTATATATGTGTGTATATGAAGGGCGTGTATTCCTCTGTGTACAGACGGGAAGGCTCCAGGACCGTCTGTGTTTGCAATAAGCTGAGAGAGCCAGAGGAGCCCACCACTGAGGGAAGCTTTAGGGGTCAACACACACACACACACACGCACGCACGCACGCACGCACACACACACACACACACACACACACACACACACACACACACACACACACACACACACACACACACACACACACACACACACACACACACACACACACACACACACACACACACACACACACACACACACACACACACACACACACTCACTCCTGCCTGTTTGTAAGCTCTGCTGACTACAGGAAGCAATAATGGTAGCGTGCTTCCGGAGTTCCGGAGGCTTCTCTCAGGGGAGCGTGGCTGCTGCCCTGTCCAGCTCAGCAGAGCAAAACTGAAAAGAAACACAGCAGAGCAGAAAATCATAGAATAGAATCGAGTAGAATGGACAATGATGCAATAGAATAGGATACAGTAGAGCAGGACAGAACCGAAATGAATAGAATGAAAACAGCAAAACAGAGAGTATAAATGAGAAAACAATGACATTAGGAAGTAGAAGAGCAGAGCAAACATACATTACTTTAAAGCAGACTATATAGCTGTGCAAAACATAATACAGTGGAAACCGCTTATAGTGATCACGGTTACAGTGATCAACCGCTTATATTGATCAAAAATTAAAAACGCATGAATCCGCTGAATACATGTCCAAAGATTGCTCCTAAAACCTGATTAATATCTGCATATCCCACATGTCTTAATGGGGAAAATGCTCCATTCAGAATAAAGCCTAATTCAGAATATCCAATTGTCTTCAGCGGGATGGCAGAGAAATGTTAGGACAGGAAGAGCGCGGGGAGGCGAGGCGGCCTGTGGAGAGAGTCTGTGTGTCAGACCTCATCATCTATGTATCCTGTAACTGCTCCACAGTGTGAGCCAGCGATAGGAGTGCGTCCCTTCCTTCCTTCCTTCCTTTCCTTCCTTCTGCATGGCTTGATCTCTGCGCTCCTCTCTGCTCATCTCGCTGGTCCATTCGCTCCGTTTCCCGAGCTGACAGTCCTGCGGCCGGCGTCAGTGTGCATGCGTCAGTTCGTATGCGCCTTGATTGTGCGTGCATGTAGTTGTTCTGTTGGCTGTCAGAAAAATGTATCTCACCACCAGGATGACCTACAGCGTCATCACACCTGGTTGGATATCACCTGCTAGCTGTCAACCACTGGATCCTACACTTCCTGTAATGCAGCTAGTTAGCGCCTCCCTGCCGGATAAATGCCCACGTTTTCCAACTCCACACCCCCAGTTTGTTACCAGGGTTTCTTCCAGGAAGTTGTTAGTGGAGGTGGTTAGCACCGTCACCTGCTGAGCTGAACCAGACGGATATGAATGCATCTTGTATTGTGATCAGTTTACGTACTAAATGACTTCACGCATTATCCATGCTGTGTGATGTGTAACGCCTCTGCTCTCTTTCCTGTGTAGGCTAATGCTGTATTTCATAACAGCGTAGGAATTTCTTCTGACGTTAGTGGGGGAGGTCTTCATTTCAGGAGAGGTGTGCCACTGCTATAGAGAAATGCAGCAAACCTTCCAGTAAAAATTTGTAGTCTCCAAGCCCAAACTGAGATAACCCTGGTAGAAACGCCCCCTCGTAGTCGATTAGTCAACTAATTGGTCGTTTTGGTTTTGGTTTTGGTTTTAGTCGATTAGTCATTTTTTATGCTGAATGACTTATTTCCAAGAAACTTATGAGCACATCTCTGGTAAACACAAGATATAAAGTGGTGCCTTTGTGTGATTTTTTGTGGAGACACTCAGTTTTGAGTTATGAGTGTTAAGCTGGGTATACACTGTACGATTTTAGAAATGTTGTGTACTTCCTACTCCTTCTGTACGAGTAGATCGTTTTGCGATGTGAAGCCAAAACTCACAATTTTTCTTTCAAAAAGTGCGCAAGGAAGGCCATTCACTGTTTCTAGGCAACAACAACAGTTGCAGCTGTTATCTCATTGGTTGCACCTTGAAAGGTCAGCGGCAGCCGAGGTCAAAGTTGAAATAAACTGAACTTTGAGCGCTGCGCTCTGTGGCAATTTTGAGCGGTGTACTACGACAAGGGTAGCGCTTCCGCCTAGTCAGAACCAGAAGAAAACAATGGCACAGCCAGGGCAGCATGTATGTGCGGCTTAAGAAGTATTGCCCTGAGTCATGAAACTTATATTGATGTGTAAAACTGGTTTTGAGTGCTTCTTTAAAAATATGTTGATAACGTCATCATGTACTCCCGTATCTAAGAATTATGGATGTTATTCCTGAAAGCTATTTTGAAATATCCATCATGGATGTCCCATGTTTCCCTCACATCATATGAACCTGCTCCAGAAGTGTAGGACTGTTTCTGCACTTTCTGTGGTTGAGATTCCCCTGTTGACTGAGAATAACGTGTTTAAGATGCAATCACTCAACATATGCAATAAATTATACACTGTACATATTATAAAACCACCTGTTAATGATGCAAGTGGAGCTTGAGTGTCTGGAGGTGACGAGGCGGGCTGCTGCTGCTGTTAGTGGTGGCCTCCTCAACTATACATTAGTATGTGCGTGTGTACGTACACACACCATCTGCCAGTGGTCATGGGGGTTTGTGCTGATGTGTAGTGACAAGCAGCTCAGACGCGCAGAGGGCCCTCCATATATACTATATACACACACAAATACGCTCACACAGAGCCATCGTTGCAAATACTGCAGCTCTTGATGACGGGGCCATGACCCTTGTGGGGTTATTATGTCTCCTGTCAAGACAGATCACCAAAGAATAAAAAAAAAAAGCATGAGGCGGACAGGAAGGGCACAGATCCCACTGCAGCGGCATATGGTCCCCAACAAAATAAAGCAAAACACTGCTGCAACTACACGAAAACAGAAAGAGCTGGCATGTGAAACTCTCAGTGCATACACATCAGACCAGAACATGTTAGCATTAACATTTTAGCTGACAGTATATATATGACAGTAAATATAAGTTAATACACGTACAAGATAATAGCACATGTTGAATGCTAATTCTAACTGTACAATAATTATTTAGAGAAAGAAATAGTCTGACATTGAGGAAAGTACGCTTATTTGCTTTCTTGCAAGTTAGATGAAAAGACTGATCCCACTCTGTATGCTAAATATAAAGCTATCGCCATCAGCTTGTTAGCTTAGCTTAGAATGGAAACAGAGGGAAACAGTCAGCCAGTAACAAAATATGTCTACCGGTTCCTCTGAAGCTCACAAATTAACAGGGGATATCTTGGTTGTTTAACCCGTACCAACAACAAAGTGTAAAAACAACACAACATGGTGTTACGGTGGGTTATGTGCTGGACTATTTCTTGTCAAGGGGCATTAACTTCCTGGAGTTTTGTCACCACTGTGAGGTTGCCAGGCAACCAGTGAAGATCTCAGAATAAGCATATTTCCTTAAATGTTGAACTAATCCTTTAAAGATACTACAAGGAACTTTAATTTAGTGTCGATTTTGACGGTCCCAATGGACAAAAACAGTAGCACCAGAGTCCCTTTAGAAAACCTCTCATTTTACTACAGCAAGGTCTGACAGTCTGCCCCACTTAGTCCTGGTTCTGGTTCTCCTGAGCCTCCCTTCCCTCCAGCAGGCCCAGCAATACACCCTAGGCCTCCAGCTGCGTTGTGTAGGTGTTGACTCTAAGCGGGAACCGGCAGAGCAGCGAGGCGAAGCCTGATCTGGGTCTGTCCGCGGTGGGCTGGTCGCTGCTGGAGGACTTTTACTTGTAGTGGAGTATTTTCAAAATGTGATATTAGTACTTTTACTCACGTAAAGGATCTGATACTTCCTCCACCACTGGAGATAGACAATCTTCTTGGTCTCGTTTACTTATGTAGATCATATCGAGGCATCAGTATTAAATTGAGACTGTTTCATAACCAGAGAAAAGTTCCTCAAAATAACTTTAAGGAATAAATAAAACAAGTAAAAATGCACCCTAATACATGTAACTACACAGTATATGCCAATACCATTTTAACTGTGGTAAGCCAATATCGGGAAATAGTAGGTTAGGCTGTTATTATAAGAGATAATTAATCATTCTTATCCTGCAAAGTGAAGATATACTGCAAAGTATAAGAGGCCATTTTTTATCTGTGTACTGTAGACTTGGATTGAAGCCACATGCGACCAGTTTGCAATCGACGGAGACAAGGAAAGCAGTCGGACGTGGCCTCGGTAATAATGGGCTTTGGTTTGTTGTAAATGGAGCAGCTTCAGATTGAATTATTGTTATTTATTCCCACTGATGAGCAGACAGGGCACCCTCAGCCACTGTTTGCTCTGCCATCATTTACCAACCAATCACTTCCAGACAGGCCTGTTGGTGATGAAATTATACATTTAATGAAACATGGAGGATTGCAAGCATTTTAAGCTTTTTTCCTAAGTTATTTTTTTCCTCATTTCGTTTTATAGTAGCTCGTGAGTGATTTAGTGCTGCGCTGCTGTATAGTTTCCATCCCCTGGTAGGGGATCTGCTGCTTGCCTACTCATTGACATTCTTTTCTCATGAAGCAGTCGGTCTTCGCTGCCTCGCCGTGCTTGTACGGGCTTGCCTTGCTGTGTGGCTGCCTTCACTAAGGCAGTGGGGAGAAAAATACATGATGTCGTACTGTACATGTTCTTTGTAGATGGATTGAACCTTTTCCAAAGTGTGTTTTCTTACTTTAGCACACCTAAGTTGTCATATAGCATTGCTTTAATGATGCTCTATTTCTTTTCCTGTCCTACTGTTTTTGCCGTTTCACCTCTTGTTTCTCATCATTTTCTCCTCTCTGCTGTGTGTTTTGCTCGTTCCAGACCCTGGTAGGAGCGTGATGAGCGCGCGCTTCCACTTGCCTGCTGGCAGATCCTACAATGTCCGGGCGACGGAGCTGGAGCGAGACAGGCAGCACACACAGGTTGTGTGCAACATACTGCTGCTGGACAACACTGTCCAGGCATTCAAAGTCTGCGTAAGTACCACCCTCCCTGGTCTATAAGAGATTTTAACAAAACTGACTTTGTTAGAATAAGATATGGCAAATGTGCTGTACAGGTTTGACATGACTTACATGATTAAATACTGCATTCTAAGAGAACAGATGTTTTCCAACTGTGAAGCGCCCCTCCCCAAGGAGGCGTGGCAGAGTTGAAGTGGGTGTACGTAGCAAGCCACAATTTGCATCAAAATTCATGCTCCTTCTTGGAGTCTTAACTCTTAACTTATATTCAGTGTAACTTACACTTCCAGAAAATTTAATTATCTCTGATGTCAATCCTAGGAATAAAGATGCTCTTTATAAAGCCAGAACTTGCCTGAGAATCATAACGTCTTTAAGTTTTCTTCAGGATCAAAGTAATCCCGTGACAGATGTCTGTACATCCTCGGGTACATTGCAAACAGGAACTGTTAATTGCTAATTCTACATACTTTTAATGATGATGTAAACAAATATAGTATAAAAAACAGCACTCATGTTGTAACCCACAGCTAACTGAGTCCATGGCAACATCATACTTCCTGTCTACATGCCCCAAAGCCCCCAAATGATGTACTGTAGTTCCAAAACTTAGAGCCTGGTTATGCCCCAGAACGAGGTTTATTCAAAGGACAAGTCTGCGATCTATTGGCAGAAATGGAATATAATATATATAAGTATGTTTTCTTTAGTGTATAATCACCTAAAAATACAAATATTTGTGTTTTCGTTAACTTAGAATGAGCCGTTTATATCTGCATAGGGAGCGGGTCGTCTTCACGGAGTCCGCCATGTTGCACCGTCATGTTTCTACAGTAGCCCAGAACAGACAAACCAAACTCTGTACACCTTTCCTGCTTGGGCCGGAGTCGATAACGTTACTCGCTGCCGTCGCAGCTGCTCTCTCTCGCTCTTGCTTCACCACTCACTTCCCACGTACACACACACTCTATGCACTCTTACAACAACTGGCTCTAGAGAGCACCATTCGTGTTTTTTTGCGTCGGCCACCGTAGCAAACCTACACAGAAGTTGATAGATACCGTCAGATCCGACACGCTGTTCCTTTAAAAATTGATATTCAAACAAAATGGGATGTTCATTAAGCCATGAAATGAGCCCTCAAATAATCGTACATTAAACCGAGCAAAACCCCCTCGGAAGAGAAACATGAAATGAGAGCAACAATGTTGTGCCCCCTCCTCCCTCCACTTCTCCCATTACTGTAAATTTCCCCTCAAGCCCACTTCAAATTAACTTGAGAGTTGGTGGGGAAAAGGCCTCTGTGTGTCTCTGCATGTTTGCAGACATTTAAAAAGTATTTTTTTCTGTTCTATTGTGATGTTTCCTGTTCTCATGCTGGCTTCCATCAGTAGCTGATCAGGTGGTCGGTCTTTATCTTGTTTTACAATCAGGCAGTCGCACCTCGAGGGGAGAGAAACAGACTGCGTGGCTGTGTGTGTGTGTGTGTGTGTGTGTGTGTTGTATGTTTTACCCGAAGCCAGGTGACACGTTGGCTTGTGACAGTCGTCTGTCGCTTCATGTGATAACACATTTCCTCTCCTCTCTGTCTTTGTGTCTCTCTGTGTCACCGTGTGTTTGATCTGACTTCTGACAGCACGAGAAGGGAAATTCCCTTTGTGAGTCAGAAAACACAATTCCTCTAATAACATCCCCTCTGACAGATCACATCCTGTGACTGCATGTGAACATGTATATGCATGCATAGAGAAATACACAAATATGCACATTATGACTTTGCAGCGTTGTTACATAATAGCGTTATTTTTTTGTTTCGTTGTGAGAGAGGAGCGGATGACGAACGACAAAACATTTTTTGAATGTTTTTGCCACAAGCTAGCCTGTAGCTGTTTGTCTTTCACTTCCTGGCACTCTTCTGCTCTTTCTGCTGTTCCCACCAGAAGAGACGAAACACAAATTCTGCGTATGAACCGTGTACAGAAAACAATTTTGTGATTCAACCAAAAGGCCATCAAACTTCTATTTGCATCGTGTTCCCTTCATGGATGGATATTCACTTTAGCCATCATTATGAATCGCTATCTTAAGGCCCAGACACACCAACCCGACAACAAAGACCTAGAGGCGATGGAGGCCTCACGTCGCCTTTGTCTTGGCCGACAAGTTGCGCTTGAACACACCGCTAAGACTATTAGAGTCTTAGAGGAAATAACTCTCAGCTTCCTTCCTGATGTCGTTGTGAAAATATCAGCTGATACGGCAAAATTAAGTAAATGGGTTTTACTTCTATAAAAAAATCAAAATGACGGTGGGGGCGGTGGGTACGTAATGTAATCGATGTGTGCCTGACCACCGTGTAACACCGACGAATGCGACAAGCCTAGTGTGCTCTTGACTTTAGTCGTTGGCTTGCTTTCCTCACTTCTGTTTCTCTTCTCGTGCACTGATTCGTTGAAGCTAACAGCCAATCAGAGGGATTTCTCTCACTGATGGGCTCCGCCGCTGATTCAACCTGCTGAGTCAGCTGAAAAACCTCCAACACGGGCAGACTAGACCCGAAAGACGCTCAGCGACCGTCGGCTTGGTGTGTCGGGGGCTTTACACAGTCTCTTTTATAAAATCTCTCCTCTCCATTTCCTTTCTTTACATTTCTTCTGACTCTTTCCTCTCCCTCTCTGCTTCCTGCTCCATTCGCCTCTCTCCCCGCCTCTCGCTGAATGAATGACTCGCTCTCTGTCAGTCTCTCTGTCAGTGTCATTGATCAGACCCCTGCAGCAGCACTAACTTCCTGGAAAGACAAGCCATCCTGAGAGCAACAATACTTCTATTGATCCTCTTCCTGGCCCTGACTGGCCTTGATTCTAGCGGAGAGTGAAAATCCAGAAGCAGTCGCTTATTGTCATGGGAACCAGAGCGCTCGTGGTGCGAAAAGGGTGGGTGGTGGGTGCACATGAGGGCTCGTACTGATGATCTTTATAGATGGGAAGTCTTTGGCTGTGACACCATTACACCAGTATGAAGCAGAATCTGGTTTGAAGGCTTGATAGATGACAAGAAATTAAAAAAAAGCCCAGCCCACTACTGACCCACCTCTCTACAAATACAAAAGCAGGGTCAGAAGCAGGATTTATTCAGAGTAAAGTGACATGCAGCGGTAACCATAGTAACCACTACACACCACATAAACATGCTGCTGTCCGCAAGAGCTATCTAGTAATGAAGTAGCTCTTAATAATGAGTCAGTAAGAGCAGCAAGAGGCAACAGATAAATAATGCTGTGAAACAGCTGTAATTTACTGCTGATTGAGACTCTGGATGGAATACAAATGCAACGATACTTAAAAACAGTAGATTTTCTTTCTAAACAATTGTAATTTTGCTAGTAACTCTTTCCTTAACTTTAGCCAACGGCTTTGAAGGCCATACTTTTTTCGTACTTTGAGGAATACAAACCATAGACTGTGTATAATTCTTCAATCTTTATTTGGATCCCCATTAGCTTCCACAGAGTGGTTGCTAGTCTTTCTGTGGTCCACACAAGAACATTAACAATAAAAACTGTTTTAAAATCTGTCAATAAAACAAGAAAAGACAAAACAAACAAAATGTAAGGATCAGAAAAGTAAAATCCCACTATGTATGAAACAACAAACCATGGCCTACAATAGAAACAAAAACAAATTTGTCACAAATACACAGCAACAAAATAATAATAATAATTTCGACAAACCATCAAAATCATCACGATCATCATCATCATCATCATCATCATCATCAGATGATGATAGACTGTATATAAGAGGTGGACGTAGTCACCGTGACGTCACCCATTGGTTTGTGGACTGCCGTTTTGAAGCCTCGAGTTCGGCATTTAGTTTTTTTGCAACCAGAAGTGACACAAGAGGGTGGAGCAAAGTACAACCCAACACTGAATAAGACATTTTTAGGTGACTAAAAAACACACTGTGAAAGGGTCAAAGTCCTAAGAGGGAAACACGAACAACTCCCAGACTGGGCAACGCCGTGGTAGCAATCTGTCATTCACAAGGTAGCCACGCCCTAAAGCATCCCTGCTTTATGGTCTATTTGACTATAAATGGGATCATAATTTACTAAATGAACATCATGCTGTATTGAATAAGACTTGAAACTAGCGATTGAGACCATAAACTCATGTTTACAATGTTTACTGAGGTAATAAATCAAGTTAGAAGTAGGCTCATTTTCTCATAGACTTCTATACAATCAGACTTCTTTTTGCAACCAGAGGAGTCGCAAAAGAAAGAATGCAAGTTTAAGGCACTTCAGCATTGGCTTCACTTTTCAGACCTGGTAGCTGCCTGATATAAACATATTTTCCTACAAACAACACACTGATGAGTGATGATAAATGACGAGCGTTATCTCAAAAGGTAAAGCTTTACAGTCATGTTACATTTTCTCCAGCACAATATCACTGAAGCTAGCTGAATGTTTTTTCCACTAAATATATTAATTTCCCTTTAGCTGACCAATGACCCATCATCCCATTATCTCATTATTCTTTTAGTACAGTCCTAATATGAAATGCTTCAACATTTGGCTGAGCCAAAATATAGACTACAACCGCTCTGTGTGTTTTTGTTAAAATTATTTCATTTTAATTATGTGTTAGACTTTGTGTGAAAACTGAAAGGCTCAGCAGTATATTTGTGTTTGTGATGTGGGATGGGTGTGGCCGTGGGACAGAGCTCCTTCTCTCTCCAGAAGTGGGTAGTGGCTACTCAAGTTGTTTCCTATTTGTGTATCCATAAATATATGTAAGATGATGTTGTTTTTGTAGATAAAATCTGAAGAAAGGATTTAATCCTTTAGACGGGCTTTCCAGAAAACAGCCTCACCACGAGGTCCATTCAGTAGTTATTCAGGGGGTCATTTGATTACAGTATATCGTATGATCTTCGTCAACAGATGGAGTTTGCCCAGTTGTTATGGAACATCAATCAATCATTTAATCTTGTGATATGATTGAAAGAACAGCTACAAAACAGAACCGGCCCCAGATAAGTGGATGACAATGGATGGATGGATGGAGAGTCCTCTACAATATAATATATTTTGAACTTAACGGGTCACGTTACCGCAGTGTTTAACGTTGGCATATGTGCAAAGTGAAGCAATGTGGTACCTTAAACAAAAAAAACATTATTTTTCATTGCCACAGTTGAGCCACCAATATATATCAGATATTTTCTTGATAAATCTATAACTTTGTAAAAGTTTTTCTCGTAAATTTACCACTTTTATCTCGGAAATTCCGAGTTTTTTTTCTCTGAATATTATCTCCCTCCCCCGGCTTCATAGTCATTCTTTCTTACCTGCAATAGCCCTAATACGCCGTTGTGTTTTTCAGATAAACTCAGCAAGTCTCTTGTTACAAACATCAATGAGCTATCTAAGATGTGAGTGTAGATTAGGCATACTAATATTTAGCAGCCTTGAAAATGTTCACTAACTGTTTTTTGGGGCTACAATTGTCAGGCCTACCTCAGCTCCATCACAGCTGTAACATGTAACCTGGCTGTGTGACAGTAGGGGTGTTTTCCTTTACTCAAGTGTCAAAGACTATGTATAACCTCTGTAAATGTCATTGGTGGATTCATATAAAGCATTGGGTTGATATTTAGACTGTGGTTAGTTAACAGAGTTTTCTCCAGAATTGTGTGTGTGTTTTGGACACAGAGAGAGAGAGAGAGGTAGATGTGAACAACTCCTCCTTCACGTAGTCCTCTTCCTGTCTGGACAAGCTGCCTCACGCATTCCTGAATTTCCATCATTGTTTAACACAAACACGTACACGCAGCACATTCAGCTGTTTCCTGTGGAAGGAAAAGAAATAAGGAGGGAAATAAACGTGTCACACTTTTTTTTTGTTAACCTGCCATAAAAAACACACTGATTTTCCCTCGAGCGCCACCTTTGGATTTCGGGTCCGTCTGGTGTGATGGATGTTTGGGGCTCTTTTCCCCTCCAACACTTTAGATAAACCCTCAGGGTGAAAAACTTATCAGAGCATCTCTCTCCCTCTCTCTCTCTCTCCCTCTCTCTCTCTCTCTCTCTCTCTCTCCCTCTCTCTCTCTCTCTCTCTCTCTCAGCCGGTCTCTTGTGCTCTGATGGCGCTCTATCACCACGTCTCCCTCTTCTTCTCTCCTCGCTCTCACGCACACAGACACTATTTCAGTCAGTGGTGCTACTGGACTGATGGAGATCAACACAAAGAGCGTTTGTCTCGCACAACCGCATCGTCAATCACTCCTTTTCTCTTTTTCCCTGCTCGCTCTCTCTTCTTCTCTCTCTGTGGGCCTCTAAGACTCTCTGTCTTCCTCTTACCAACTCTCAGTCGTCTGTTGTTCTCCCTATATTTCTCTCTCTTTTTCTTCTCCTTTTAGTACTTGTTCTGTTACTCTTTCTATCTTTGCTCTTTGTGACTCTTTCTCTCACTGTAGCACATGAACTATCCACAGTATGGAGCTTACTGCTGTAATTTGTTGTGTAATGCCGGGTACACACTACACGAGAATCAAGACGATTTTAGGCCCGATTCCCCCCCCTCCCGACGATGGTCAGTGTTCAATATTTACGATCGGATATCCTGTTGTATGTGGGGAACCCCGAGGACAGCCGATGACTCAGTCACGCGGGAAAGAACGATAGCCAATTGAGAACCAAGCTGACTGAAGCGGAAGGACAACAACTGCCATCATGTTGGCCGCCACTAATGCATGAGCTCATGCATGAGCTAATGCATGAGCTCATGCATGAGCTGATGCAAAGCGCGAAGCATAAGGTAGTAGTAAGATGGACCCGAGAAATGGAGGACCAATTTGTTGATTTGTGGCAACAACACAAGTGTTTATTTAACGTGTCTCCATGACTTCGTCCATCCTTCATGAATTTTCAGTACAAAGTAGTGCCAAAGCTAACATGGCTAATTCTTCCTGCCTGTCGTCCGCAGTGTTTGTTTACAATAAAGTCACGTTTGAGCCTGTTTTTTTTAGTCGGGACTCTTGTTGTTTATGGGTGAATCTGTTAGTGTGGTGTTCTGTTTTGGCCAAATCGCTGCTCTCCACACACTATAGGAACAAATCTATTAAATTTAACATAACATGTCGTTATGTGTGGCGTTTCTCACAAATTTAAAAAACTGTTAAGATTTGAAATATCTTTTGGTGTGGGCCAGCCTTTAAAGTACAGAGAGAGAATCCTGTGAAAGTGTGTAACAGTGTATTGCTGTTTGCTTCTTTACTGGCTGCCATTGCACATTTGGCTCGCATGCTGTTAGAATACCAGAAAAGGCTAGCACACACACACACACACACGCATACACACATGTATATAAACAGACACACACACACATACAGAGTGGCGATGGGTTTCCTGGGAGCGCAGTATAGAAAGTGCACAGAGGGCTCCCACATCCAACTTGAAAAGCTGCTACATACAAAGGGGAAGCAGTGGACAAACACACACACACACACACACACACATAGTTTCTCAGACATGTCTATGAATAGCCGTACATGGGGAAACATCATATTAGAGGCTTGCATGTTTTTTCACTTCCTCATTTTGTGTGTGTGACCCCAGTCTGCTATCCGGTCCGCTGGTTGAATCATTGCTCTTTTTAGTTAATCAAACAGACAGTTTGTCTCTGAATAAACTGTGTGTTATTTTGTCTGTCAGTGTCAGATATTTTCAGTCCACTTCAGTGTTTTCTCAGGCTGTCAATCGATTAAAATATTTTATCGCAAATTAATCACACATTTTTTATCTGTTCCAAAAAAAAAACGTAGCAACAATTCAACTGGTTGCTGCCTTTAACTAACTGGAAACTTATCAATAAACACAGACGATGATGTGTGGGCAACTGTTTGATGAAATCTGCCAAAAGATCAGAAAGCAGCAGATACAGAAGAGTCAGAAATTTACTACAGAGGAACTCTGAAAAAAAACAAAGCAGTGTGGTGAAAGAGTAAAGAAAGAAGACTGAAACCACCGTCTGTCTGAGGTCAAGCCTCCATAAAAGCGGGACGTGGAAAGAGGAACATTCCGAGAAAGAAGAGACTGAGAGTTCAAAGTATCTGCTTTGACATGATTAAGTAACTTCAAATCTATAAGTTCTGCTTTAAAAAGGTTTTGGACAGGAAGTGCTGCTTCGTGCTTTATATTATTTGCTTTTTAACTGAAGAAGACTGTTTATGCAATAATAATAACACCGTAATGAATGACTGTAATGTACATTTTGGATTTCATACCCTTTTTTTTTTTTTAAACAAATGGATTTTTGTTGTATCATTGCAATGGAAGCAGTGGGTTAAATGTCATAATAACGGTAGGAACAGTCAGCGGCTGAAAACAACCGAGGTTGTAAAAGAAAAGGAATTTCCTAGAGCCACTGAGAAAAACAAGACGAAGGGAAAAGAGGGAGAGAGAGGGATGAGAGGCGGAGAAATCATTTATGAAACGGATCATTAATATCCCATCGCTTCATGAGAGAGTAGGAAGGGCGAGAGGATAAACTGTGGGACCACAAGTGGAGCAGAAATTCACACCTGATCCTGCCGCCACTTTGAGAGAGAAGGAGGCAGTGTGAGTGTGTAACTCCATCAGATCTCCCATGGGAGAACACACACACACACACACACACACACACACACACACACACACACACACACACACACACACACACACACACACACACAGTGTTCTCGTCCACCTCGCCCCTTTACCCTGGTGACACACTTTTCCAGCCCAGCATGTGTGAGTAAAGAGTGTGTGTGGGGAACGAATGGAATGATGGTTGACAGTTGACATGTTGACATGGCAGCCCTCTAGGATCACCGGCAGTCTTTTAGCGCTCTGTGAGTGTGTGTGTGTGTGTGGATGTGTGTGTGTGTGTGTGTGTGTTTGTGTGTGTGTGTGTGTGTGTGTGTGTGTGTGTATGTGTGTGTCTGCTAGCAATCTACTGCTGTTAAAGCCTCGTTAGGAGTGAGTCAACCCTGATACCCTCTGCGCTCCTTCCCCCCGCTTCTTGCTCACTTCCCTAGGGCTTTACTATTACTATCATGTATGAATGATTAAAAAAAATGAATAAAAAGGAAAAGATGTATGAGAGCCACGATAATGCGGGAGAGTTACTGTTGTAGCCACCGCACCATGTAGTTTAGCTGCGAGGTTGACAGCTGTTTGTTTACCTGACGTAATGATAGCAAGTGTCCGACAGACTGTGTCAGTTTGGTCGAGGACAGCCCTAGTTTCTATATGTGAATGTAATATGTTTGATGTTATGATCAGATGCTTACCCAACAAGACAAATCACCAAATGTTACTGTTGTCTTTAAGACAGCTGGTGAATCTGAGGTCACATTTAAACAAGCTCATATGTACATCTATATGTTAATGGCTCTAAACACCTCTCTATGTATTTCTTAATGTCAAATTTACAAGCTAACAATGTTTCATATGTGTTTTTTATGGCTGTGTGTAACTTGATGTCAGATGGCATTACACGGTCACTGAACAACCACGTAGTGAAATAGATAAATATACGACAACAGCCCACAGACACGCATCAACTTAATTCCTTATACATGTTCCTCCCCGTGTGGTTAGAAAGATATTAAATAAGGCTTAACATGGATGAATCACACATGAATCTGAACGTGGTGAAATTTTTCCGGAGCATTTAAATAATTTAGATGTCTATTTCACGTGACCTCAGTGTTTCTCTTGTGACCTCTCACCAAGGAGCATGGCGAGGACGTGATTCAGAGGTCTTTTTCCGTCTATCTCTTCCTTCTGCTTTTATGGACATTGAGAAACGAGTTTTAATTCATGGTGTGATTTGTGTCCCTCTCTGCAGAAGTCGGATCATGGACAGGTGTTGCTGGATGCTGTCTTTAAGCACCTGGAGCTGACTGAGAGAGACTACTTTGGCCTGCACTTGGCTGATGACTCCTTAGATGCGCCAGTGAGTATGATGTTATCAATCTATAGGTGTGTGTGTGTCAGTGAATGAATGTGACTAGGTGTAGGATGTTTCAGCTATAAAATATGGCAGAAGAAAGTTGTCTTAGGCTACGTTCACATTACAAGCAAATGTGGCCCAAATTTGATTCTTTTTTTGCTCACATGTGACACAGAAATCAGATTTTTTCCGATCAGATCTGGGACACTTTCGTATGTGGTCCTAAATCCGATAGGTATCAGATGACTGGCCATGCGACCGCTGTGAGAACGCTCATATCAAAATTCATGTGTGTTTTTCCACGTTATACTTCACTGCGCAGGTGCTGATCACTCACCATACAGTGTTTGAGCGGTCTGTTGAAACTACAGAAGAAGAAGAACTTCTCTCTCCACAGTGACAGTGCATCAATCAGACACTGATTATATTTATTATCTGACAAAAAAAGACTGTTTCTACATTACAGAGTTCTTCTGCTAAATTCTGCGTCATGTTTCACTCAGTAGAACTCTGATTTAATAAATTAGCAGTTACAAACTGCGTCGTTAAGGCAGATGAGCTTTATCTTTATCCCGTTTATTCAATTTACATGGAGCTAAAATTAATACCGAATTAAATAGATAGATAGATAGACTGACTTTATTGATCCCCAGAGGGAAATTGCGGTGTTAAAGCAGCAATTTACATAGATCATAAAAAACATGCACCACTCACACAAAACACCGTATTTACAAATCTCTATATAAATGTACATACCAACTACTTTATACTAGATAAAAGAAAAAAAATACAATAAAATTAGAATTTAAAATAAGATTTAAGATATATCTCTGCTGTGCAAATTATGTTGAATCATGTTCGAATGAGTTAGTGTCTGTTTATGAGTCGTAATAAATCATGAACTATCTTTTAGAAGGTGTAGATGTGTACCGGTAAGCTCGGCTCTGTTCAATTTAACAATATGTCAACAGAGGACTTTATTTGCCTCGTCAGTCATTTACAATGTAAATTGATTTATCAAACAGACTTTTCACATGTTTCACAAAGCAGAACTCTGATTTAATAAAATCATGTGTTATAAAAATTGCGTGGACGTGCTGACTGGTGGTGTTTCGTGATGTCACACATCTTCCTTTAGTTTATTTAACTCAGTTCACAGAAGATCTGTTAAAGTTAAATATCAGCCGAAATGAAAAGTCTCTCTTTAGGAGTCATACAAAGTCATACGTTATGATTTAGGAGTATCATCTGTGTATCGGGGAACCTAGATCTGTTAAATTGAGCAATATGTTAATGGAGTCTGGCAGTCACTGGACTCCAACAACTCCAGTGTGTATTTTCGGACCGAGGGGGAGCCCCCCCATGTGTTGTGACGGTATCGGTTGCAAGTGAGGCGCTTCAGAGAAGAGATTCGTTCACACTGATGTCAGATATGGGTCACTTCAAACTCGAATGTAAACAGTCGTAGTTGAATGTGAACGTAGCCTTTATCCATTGTGTGGGTGCACTGACTTCAAACCTGTGTTGTTTGGTAGTGTGTTTGCCTACAAGAGGACTCTAGAGACACTCTGTATTTGGATCAGTCTCATAAAACCAAATACGTCATGACTGTGTGTAAATAACTCTCTAGAATGTACATTTACTGCATGTCAGTGTGACTAGTATATTGATATGTTTGTATCCATGTGGACAGTGTTTGAGTGTTTCTCTGTCAGGTGTGTGAGTGACCTGTGGTGAATAATTTAGCTCTGGAAGGTGTCTCTAAGTGTCTCTCAATCAATTTTTTACAGCGCTGGCTCGATCCCAACAAGCCCGTCAGGAAACAGTTGAAAAGTAGGTGAAATCCGCAACACACCACCTTAACTAACAAGTCCAGAGTCAACAGAAAATCGTAAAGTAAAGGCGGTTCATTCAAGTCCAACGCGATTGCTTGAATTTCACAATTTACCAGCTGTTTGAAGCAGCAGTGAAGGTTAAAAATCCACCTCAAGCTAAAGTCTCTTGTCCACACTGATGATTTAAAATTCAGAATCTGCTGTAAGCAATGGTTCAACTTCATTTCAACTCTGCTCTTCCTTTTTGATAATGAGTAATAGAATTTGTAACATGTAGAGGAATTAAGAAGTAGCCCGAGTGAGAAACGCAGTCGTCCTCCAGCAATGATTGAACTGTGTTTCAACTCTGTATTTATGCTGAGTGATTGATTCATTGAGGAATAACCACAGGGATATTGTGTTTTACACACAGTACAGTTAGATTGGTGTGTTTGTAGAAATGTAGGCTTGCTTATTTTACACTTCGAGTCATTTATACCACTTTTTTATATCCTGTAACAGTTACAAAAAAAAGAAATTACAGTATAAAAGCTTACACTTACAGTTTGGATCCACTCACAGATCTGCCATGTTGTGTTTTCCCCTCTAATTGTTCGTTATTATTTTTCCAGGAGGGTCGCCCTATAACTTGAGCTTCAGAGTCAAATTCTTTGTGACAGACCCCGGTAAACTTCAGGAAGAATACACACGGTAAGAGTGTTCATTTTACAGAGAAAAAGACTGTTACAGTGGAAACCGCTTATAGTGATCACGGTTACAATGATGATAAAAAATCTCGGGAGAGAATCATTCCTATACAAACGCTGTTAAAAATAATTCAGTTATAACAATCAAGTAGTCCTCTTACAGTCTTCATTTTAGGTCTTTTTCATAAATGACAACATATGGAAAAACATTTCGAAACTACGTTAGACTACTCTCTGCCTGGATACCTGAGGCTGGTGCTGCATGCACATTGAGATCACGACGGGAAAAAAAGTCATTTTCTCTGAATAAAAAGCGAATGCACACAGGGAAAGCACCTGTGATTGAAGCCGCCCTTGTCAGGTGGATTGCTAATGCCTGGTCACGTAATGCCCCCCAAAGTGAGACTTTGCCGACCGGCGAAGAGCTCCGGCAAAGGGGCGCCGTTCTGCACACGGGCTTGCGCTATAGAGCCGGCGAAAAACAGCAATGCCTCACCCTTGGTGAGGGAAAAGGCAGGAGAATTTGCAGCGAGCCAGTAAAAAACGCTGTTTCATTACTTTGTATTCATGTAATAAATATACAAATGTCAATTAGATTGTAATCTGCATTAGAAATTATGCACAGCAACAAAATGTATTTTTTTAGAGCAGATGTATCATCAGATTAAACAGCTGGCTACCTGTTACTTCAGGAGGAATTTGTACAATTACTAAGAGTAGAGAAAAGAAATCATGCAAGAAAGAACATATTGTATAGTGTATTTAAAAAGTAAAGGTATGTCCTTTCTGTGGATGTTAAGTAAACACAGTAATGATATAAATAATGTTTTTATGATAACCAGGGCTCATTGTCTCGCTGACGCAGGCTCATTAAAGAAAATAAGACACCAGTGTGTTGTGCATCAAGGCTGTAAAGTGGACTCCAGCCCACAGTTCTGCAAACATAAGGTCTGCGTTCTACATAAACAACATGCAGAGGAGGCGTCACAGCGCCGTGTCGCCTCTTTTTTTTCCCGCCTGGTGTTTATTTCAGCATCTCAGCCGTGGCGTCGCTCTCTGAGTCTTATCAACAGTTTTTATACGGATCGTAACAGTGAATGGTGAGCCTCGGATCTGACACGCTGATCTGATGTATTGTACAGTCAAAACACGACAACAAACGCACTCCTGACAGCTTCGTCGACGATGTGTTATGACATCGGAGGTGTAGTCGGTACACAGCAACACTGGGCTAAACAATACTGATGATAACAATGGCTCCTTAAAGTATTGCTAGTAGTAGTAGGGTGATATTTTCAGTAATATAACTAGTCTTCCTTTATCATATCAGTTTACATGTACAGTATATATTGTTTCCATTGATATTTGTTATAAAAACACATGACAAGAAAAGCCCTTTCTTTCCCCTTTGCATTATTTCTGTTATGGCAAATTAGCTAAATTGTACTACTAATTAAACAAAGGCCTCTGCTGAAGGGCGTCCGTTCATTTTACATAACAGCCATCAGAAGTTTCACATTATAATCTGACCAGCAGGCATCTGTTGGCTGCTTGTCTCTACATAATATTCAATTTAAACAGCGGTAATAGTGCACTGGTGTCTTTTATCCTAATGCTGTGTGTTGTCCCCCCCTCAGGTACCAATATTATCTTCAGATCAAGCAGGATATAGTAACTGGAAGGTGAGTGTCGTCAATAGGTACTAGGTTTATTAGCGTTGGTGGACAGCGTTAGTGGGTCTAAATTCGGCCAAGAGGTGAATGACTGGAGAAAATATGAGTTTATATGCATACACATTAAGGCTGGGCGATATGGCTTATAAATAATATCTCAATATTTTTAGGCTATATAACGATAAACAATATATATCTTGATATTTTCATGTTTTCTCTAAAATAACGTGTTTGATTCAACTCTTTCATGAGTATGATCATACCAACGTAATCAACAAACTAATCTGAACACTCGGCGGTGTACTGTCAAATTGGTCTTTGGAAATGTATTCTTATTAAGTTTGACTAATTATTCACACAACTGAAATCCCAATTTTTCTCCGAAATACAGTCAGTCATTCATTTTATTTATTATTTTATATTTATTAACTTTGTTTTATTTCTTTATTTATTATTGGCTGACTGACTTATTAAATTTATGTTAAACTGTCTATCAAGTTCACCGGAAGATAACTATTATTTTGGAACCAGTTCTTACACGCCTTTACCGTAATGCCTAATATATACACGCACCCTCAAAACAACGTGACGGCTAGTTTAACCGTCTTTTTCAAACCTTTTCCAGCCAACATATATAAACTCCCTTTGGCGCGTCACTTCTTCCGCTCTCTCCAGGCTCTCTTCCTGTTCCCTGCTTCCCTCCGGATACAAAAACACACGCCTCACATGCACATCCATGCTCATACGCCACACACACTCACCCAGGAGAGTGTGTCTGTGAGAGGGAGAGAGCTGCGGGAGAAGCGAAACACTAAAGCGAGTCTCATGCCGGTGGCTTAAAAATATTACGTGACAATTAATATTTGTACTCGATGTTCGCAATATAGTCATTTCCCACGTAGAACAAGCCATAGTACATTGAGTATATTCAATATATCGCCCACCCCTAATACGCATACATACAAGCTCATTATTGTCAGTGATGATAAGCTTTACTGCTTTGTCTCTCTTGGGCTCTTTCAATATTTTGGTTTATCTTGTTTTTTTTCAATATTACTGTTATTATCAAAGATGAGTAATTGCAGTTTTGTATTGATCCAAGGCTGACTATCTGTGTGTCTCTTTGTGTGTGTGTGTGTGTGTGTGTTCCTGTGGTTTCCAGATTGCCCTGTCCACACAACACAGCCGCACTGCTGGCGTCCTATTCTGTTCAATGTAAGTAGCGCTCCCTGGATACATCCACTCTATACAGCGATGGAAAGGCAATTCATTAGGCCTCCCTTTAGCTCCACACACTGTTAAATGTAATGGCTGTGGTTGCTCCAGTGCATTTATAGCTGCTGCTCTGAAGCCATTATGATTCAATTAAGCTGTGTGGTGATATTTGATATTATTTGCAGTGATATAAATATTTAATGTGATTGTGGTTTTTGTTTTTTTTACAGTCAGACTAGTAAAAAATCTTCTTATTGGTCAAATATGGTAGAGAGGCGAATGGGAATGTGCTGTTGTGATTTAGCGTTTGGGTTAAAGGCTGACTGGGCCCCTCTGTCATCACAATAATGACTCCTGACACACTGCTCTGTCTGTCTGTGTCACTCGCTCTTTCTCTTTTACTGCTGCTCATTGTTGTCACGCAGCCTGTCTGTTTCTTTCTTTTATCTGTGTTTAGTCTGTCTCATCCCTTTCTGCTTATCCCTTTTTTTCACACTCACAACCCCCCCTCCCCTCCGCCCTCTCCCGCTTTCTGTCCTCCACCTCTCCTGCCATATTTTGTGGGGAATTTGTTACAGCTACAGTATATAGGTCAGAGAAGAGATTTGGCCTAGTCTACCACCATCATGACACTACTGCTTTTTACCCCCACACACACACACACACACACACACACACACACACACACACACACACACACACACACACACACACACTCTCTGTAGCTAGGTCCATGTCGTCACTTCTCTCAGTGCCAGCCCAGATTATGAAGATAAATGTTTGCTTTGGGGAAAACGGCTTGAAGCAGCTGCTATGCTGCTAATTCAGTTAGCTCGGCCCACTGATCACTCTAAATCCCACACTAAAGCTCGCATTCTCAAAACACCACAAATCCCACCCAGTAGACCTACATTCTTGTTTAAAATTGAACAAATACTGTCTGAAAACATAGCAACCACTTCCTTGGAAATAAGGCATTTTGGTTAAAGAGGATTTATTATGTTCATTTTCAGCTGCATTCTTGTATTTGGTTTTCTACTAGAACATATTTACATGGTTTAATGTTAAAAAAACAAAAACAGTCTGCTCTGATTGGTCAGCTGGCCCACTCTGTTGTGATAGGTCAACCAAACTAAACTCTTCGGACTCCACTCCAGCTCCGCTCTAACTAGCTTTGTTTGAGGGCGTGCTAAACTGGCCGCTAGGCAGGTATTATGCAAGTATGTTACTTGGTGACATCACCACGTTACGGAAGAAAAGGCGGGACTTTAATCAAGGCGTTTCAGGCAGGTCAGGAGCAGTGATTCTGTGGGGGAGAGTATCTCCCTTTGGCATGGACTTTGTAACTTTGCAGACCTTTTACATGCACAAAAAACTATATAACACACTAAAGGCCCTTACACACCAGCTGACAGTCGGCCGGCGGACAGTATGGGGCCATCGGTGAGCGTCTGCCCTAAAGAAAAGGGAAAAAGCACAAAAACATAGTAGGTCCTCTATAAAACATCTTGAAATAACAATTGTTTTTTGTTTATTTTAAAGCGGTAGATATGAGCTTGTGTAATTCAGCTTTTCATCTATACAAAAAATGTTCATCAATAAACTTCTTTAAAGGCCTTTACACAAGATTAAGCAAGATGAATAAATGACACAAAAATAATGTGAAATACTCACTTTGCAAATATTATATGTCTAGGGCTTTTATTGTGAAAGATAAGAACGAAAGGAGTGGATCAGGTCTGTGCTGCCTTTGTCAAGGTTGAAAGGAGTAATAAAGTTTGCCGTCTTGGTTTGGACTTTCATAATCTTTATAAATAAAGGCGCAACTCAACCTGTTCCACACATTATGATTAGTTGATGGCATGCCTTTTTTCTTGGTGAGAAAGCTCAGAAAAATCAAACTTGTTCTGTAAAAGAATTACGCTTTTTCGCCATGTAATATTCACGTTCTGTGTGACTGTATTCATGACAAAAACAACAGTTCGAATAAAAATATATTGACGTGCAAATTAATCACACAAAAAAAATGCAGACGGCCTTAAAGCTGGATTTCATTGAGATGCATAATGTTGCTTTTGTGAATGTATTCATATTGATAGTGGTGAATGTTGGATACATTCAGTTTTTCTGTCAAATGGTAATTGTTATAAAGGAAAAGCATAAATACACACACACGCGCTTACACACTTGGACTAAATTACCCACAATGCACGTTAATCCATCATCACGAATGGAGAGTTGAATGTCTTGTTTGTGCTGCGTTGGTCAATAGCATCATTATAAGGAGCCTGAGCTGGAGCTAGTATCGATTTCACATCAATAGCTGAATACATAAAGAGAGCGATCAGGTCGTCAGCTGGTCTTTGAGCTTCATTGGTGTTAACATTGAACCTTGTTAAAGTAATAACTGCAGCATAAAGTAAAACTAACATTAGCCCACTGTTCTATGTAAGCTATCGACTGTACATAAATTTCTCCCTGGAGGCGTGTGCGCATCAATAAGCGGGTGAGCCTGAATTGATTCATTGATCAATACGCTTAGGCTAGCGGCTAGCAGGTTAGTCCAGGGGGGACTACTTGAGTAAATTGATGCTTTTGAGCTTCAACCGCTAGCTGGCGAGCTAATGGCTTTGGAGCTTCGCTTTGAGCTCCTCCTCTCTCTGAGGGCTCTGAACGCTGGTAGAGATCTGGGGATCATTTCACTCTTTATCTTTCTATCCTGTTATCTACAATCACTCCTTTCTTCATCTGTGAGTAAAACAGCTGTATGTTTGATCCTACTGTCTTTTGTTACTTTGAGCCACATTTAAATGCCTCTGGCCATCTGCTGTATGAAATATTCAATTCATTAGAAAAGAAACATCTACACTTGCCTTTTAGTTTTTTTGACATGTTCTTTAAGATATTTGTTGTATTCACACATGCACACAAATACCTCCACAGAGCCTTTATCTGTGACTTACTTTCTTTTCTCTGAGCGTTGATATAACATCAATCTCTCTCTGTCTCTCTCTCTCTAGCTGAGCTGGGGGACTACAGTGAAACGGAGCATACAGCCGGCTATCTGTCGGAGTTCTGCTTCATGCCCGCCCCTCCGCAAGACTTCCACAAAGAGGTCGCCAAACATCACCAGCAGCACAGGTACGCCGAGATACACAAAACAAAGCGCAGCACAGTAGTGATCCCACACACATTCAGAAGTAAAAAACACAAAAGGAACTGACACATTCTGCCGTGCATGTGGCAGGAAAATCACTCAAAAATGAATTGGTTTCCAGGCCTTGAACAGATTGCTCTATGTCCAGATAAAGTGGCAGTTCATCTTCACTGCAGAGACATTTGTTGCTGTTGGGGGTTGTGTCAGGAAGGACATCCAGCGTAAAAGCTATGCCAAATCAAATCTGAAACGCTGTTAGAGATCTGGGGATCATTTCACTCTTTATCTTTCTATCCTGTTATCTACAATCACTCCTTTCTTCATCTGTGAGTAAAAAAAGCTGTATTTTTGATCCTACTGTCTTTTGTTTTTTTACAGCCACATTTAAATTCCTCTGGCATTTAGTTTTTGACATATTCTTTAAGATATTTATTCACACAGTCTTATAGAGGTGGGAATCACCGAGGCCCCACGATACAATATTACCACGATACGGTATCATAAGTCATGATACGATCCTCTTGCGACTTTCAACATTTTGCGATACGCTGAGTATGCGATAAGATATATTTCGATTTATTACCTTTTCTTCAACTGCAAGTTATGCAGTTTGTCAACATCTGTTTTATCACTAAGATATCGTTTTCACTCTGTTCATCTCAGAGTTTTCATTCACAGATCTTGAGGTCAGAGGTCAAGAGACCCCTTTGAAAATGGCCATGCCAGATTATCCTTGCCAAAATTTAGCGTAAATTTGGAGCGTTATTTAGCATTTTTCCCGACAAGCTAACATGTCATGGTTATGGTAGGTTTTCCATTTTAATATGATACCAGTATCTTCACTCTACCTTTAAGACTGAGCCCCGCTACAACCCCTGTTAGACAGAATAGCATTGGATTGTTAAGAGGTTCATTAGATCGATACTTGACATCCATGTATCGCCTACCCCCCCCCACAATGTGACCATCTCTTTGGTCTGTGGCGATGATATTGTATTGTATATGTTCACACATTGAGGGCTGGTCTGTTAATTTGATTGTAAAAGGGTTGCATTGCCTGTTAACTCTGTTGAAAATCTGTAGTGACACAGTAACACAAACAGCTGTATTTGTTGCAGTAAAGTTGTTGGGTGTTGCGTCAGGAAGGGCATCCAGCGTAAAACCTGTGCCAAATCAAACATGTGGATCATCAAATCTCAGATGATCCGCTGTGGCGAGCCCTAACGGGAGCAGCCAAAAGACAAACAACAACAACGAAATGTGCATCATATTGAGACCTGTCAAATTAGTTAAATTATATATTGATTAATATGTAAGATTCACAACATACTGTTACGCTTACACATACGCACACTAATGATTTCTATGCCACAGTTTATCTGACCTTTTCCCTGCTGTTAATTCATTCATTATCTCTGATCGCTCATGTTTGTTTTTGTGCCCTTCCCTTCCTCTCTCCTTCTCCATATGTCTCTTTAACACACTCTTTTTTTCTTACCTACCCTGTCGTCATCGTCACTCCCTTTGCTCCCACACACATCCTCCCATCCCCATCTGTCTTTGTACCCGTCCCTTCTCTCTCCCTCTCAGTGGTCTATCTCCTGCCCAGTCAGAGTTTAATTATCTGAACACAGCACGGACGCTGGAGCTCTACGGGGTAGAGCTGCACTATGCAAGGGTAAGTAAGCTTTTATTCTGCGTTAACACTGGTCTGTTTTGGTGTGTTAAAGACGGCTGTACTGTATATACGTTTTGAGTTTCTGTGTTGCTGTTTGTCTAGTGCCTCATAGTTTTATTCCCAGCAAAAGTCATCCGACCTGTTAGACATGTGATCAATGATCTCACTCTGGCCGTCTCACTCCTCCCTCTCCCTGAGCAGTACTAGATCATGTAGTCCATCCGACCAGTGGTATCACAGTTTATATCATTAAGTCCCAATCTGTCACAACATGGTTGATCCAAGGCTGTTTTCATTCCCTCAGCAGATGAGAAGGAATGAGGAACAGGTTGGAGGAGCTGCAATGTGTACAGTTGATGTTGATGCCCACGTCTAGCAGAAATGCCACACATTTACATTCAGCTCTGACTGAAACAGCAACATATTGCTGTCTTAGTATTTCTATTGGATGACGGGCGATATGGCCAAATCTTTTATCACGGTATATGCCTTTTTATATCACGGTAACAGTATATACCAAATGTTCTATAAATTCAATTAAGAAATTATTTAAAACAGCCATACTTCATTACATTTGATTATTTTTTTCTTTTATTTGGAACTTCCATACAAAAAAAAAATAACTGCCTCACATGAGACAACACTTGAATTAAAAACAAAAGACTCCTGTGGTGACCTCTAGGGTAATCACAGCCTCGTGAAACTTTACAGCCACAAACTAGAGACCTAGAGCATTCAGAGGATGGATGGTGTTCCTAGGTAGATTTACAATAACGGGGTTTCTGAGAAGTTTACACAACAGAAGCGCTCGCCATCCCATCGCCGAAAAATGCAATTCTTGCAGAAATCTCAAAATGTCAAACGTTTTTTTTTTATACCAAATCACAGCATGGCTTTTTCTATGGTGTTCCTCAAGGTGTTGGTGACTTAATGTGCTATTTTGGAGGGATTATTGATAATTTCGATCAATTCTCAAGTGGAAAAAAGGTTAAACTTAGCACCAAATCGGTGTAACAAATGGTATCAATCCAAAAATAGCTGCAACAACTTATGAGACATAATAGATAATAATGTTCTAAACCCTTTCACAATTTATTTTAATTAATCAATTCATTCATTCATTTTTATTTCTGATTTATGACTAGAACAACTTGACACACAGTGCTGAGCTGCATCTCAAATTAATCTTCAGGTTCCCAGCTTTCAGATGATGTATACCACTTCTATGTAACATCTAGTGTTGACTTTTTATCTACCGCTGAACATCCCCTGTCCCCCACCCCTACCCTCTAAAAACAGAGGGTGGCATGGTAAAGGGTTAAACCCATTTATGGTATGTATGTATGCAGCAATGGAATAATCAAGAAAGAAACCATTCCTGTGGTCACCATCTAGAGCCATCATGAACAAAATATGTCAATCTGAGGTAGTTAACGGTCTCCAGGCTGGTTTTACAGTTTAGTCTATTTATAATTATTGATTAAAACTTTAAGATAATCAATTGTGTTGTCATCATAAAGCAGCACAAGAGGAACATGTTTCAGCTCTCTGTCATCATCAGTATCAAATTGCACATGCAGGATGTACAGCGAAGTACTGTATAAAATTACATTTCTAAATGAGATAATCAATAGGGACCAGAGTCGAAACATGTTAGAAAGTCTTCTTTTATTTTACCGTAGATGTCTATTGGACCCTGGCCTGATCCCGTCCTTCCTCACAAACTCTCTTCTGGTCCCACACAGATTCTTATTTCCATCTGTGTGGGTTTCTCTCAGTGTCTCATTAACCTCTACTCAGTTGGTAGCACTGAGGAAGCCTCTCTGTTTTTCTGCGTACTGTTGTTGTGTCTCTGTTCGGCTCTGCTTCACTACACACTCTCCTTTACACACTCTGTTTTCTCCTCTCCTCAGGACCAGAGCAACACAGAGATACTTCTTGGGGTGATGTCCGCCGGCATTGTTATTTACAAGAACAGGGTACGGATCAACTATTTCCCATGGTGAGTGACACACATATCATGCACACAACATAACAACGTGTCATTTAGTTTGCCGGTTCCAGGTGGGATTTGCATGTTGTTCCGCTGAGAGGTTACTTTCTCCAAAGTTGTAAATATGTGTTGAGGAAGGCAGAGTGAAGTTGTGGATGGTGAGGCAGCAGTTGTGGGTGGTTTTGGTGAGAACTTTGGGACCGGTGATGAGCATATCAGATTTGTCACAGTCCAGTTTTAGAGAGTTGGCTTTCGTCCACGATTTATTTTCAGTGAGGCAGTTTTGGGGTGAGTTGCAGTGGCGATGGATTTAGTGGATGTGTAATCATTGGTGCAGCAGCGGAAGTGGAGACTCTGGCCTTGTCCACACGTACATGGGTATTTTTGTAAACGTAGCTTTTTCTGTAAGTTTTGTGCTTTCGTCCACACCCAAATGGCTTTTGTAAAACTCCGGCCAGGTTGAAGATTTTCAGAAACTCTGTTTTCAATGTTGACATGTAGACAGGGAAAACCGAGGTTTGAGTGTGCACTGTTATCTCCTTTGTGAGGCGTCAGTAATGAAGTGACATGTTGTCCATCAGCAGCATTAAGACATCCATGACGTGGCCAAATAACCTGCTTTTTACATGTTTACACATAAATGTACAGTTACTCTTCCACTATATTGAGGAACAGAGGTGTCTACGGAGGTCACTGCTACTTATCCAATGCAACACTCCCACAACACAGACTCCGTCGCCTGTGTATGTGTGTGTGGCCCAACCTGCCCACTGGCTTGACAGTGCTTCAGTTGTGTTTTTGCGTTTTCATCTGGACAGAGATTTTTTTTTTTAGAAAACGCGCTTGTGTGAACGTGATTTTTTATTTTTTTTTAGAACAAAGGAAGAACGCTGTTTACAAAAATGACCATGTACGACTAGGCCTAAAGGCTCTGACACACCAAGCCAATGGTCCGGCGTCGGTGAGTGTCTGTCGGCCTAGTTTTCGCGACAGTGTCTTTCGGCCGATTCAGCATGTTGAATCCCATCGGTGAGAGAAATCACTCTGATTGGATGTTAAGCTTAAACGAATCAAGCCCGCAAGCAAGGTAGCTGAAAACCAACAGTTTCAGTGGAGCTACTCTGTAGGCAACAGCAGAAAACCTGGCAGCTCTCCGGTGTGAATAAGTAGAAAGAAAGTAGAAAACAACAAGCTTTCTCCATTGATATTTTCCTACTAAAAACACAGTCACTGTTAGCAGCTCCACTGTCTTTCTATGGACTAGAGATCACATCTCAGTCATTTCCCAGCCAGATTTCCCCTCAGCTGGGGAATCAAACTGGATGTTCTCGTCACAAACCCACCTCTCTGTCCATCAACCTGCTGGCAGCTCCACTTGAACCGCCTCCACGAACCCTTTTTGCTGAGAAATGTGCTGCGTAATATTTTGGTAGCCTCTCACATAGTGATTATTGACATTAAGCCTTAGTTGCTAGAATTATGCAGATGATTCCACCAGATTTTTCTAGGGCGAGGGGCTTTGTGTTGAACTAGGTTTCCTGGAAATATTACAGGCATCCAATCTGCTCGTTCTCCTTCTCTCTTTGTCCTCTTTTCACCTCTCTCTGTCTAATTCACTTACTCACATCACTCTTTATGTCTACTAGCTCTCGTTCTCTCTCCAAAGCATTGATTCTTGGAAATCTCCCATCCTCTGCTGCTGCACTGTGGGAGGCTAAATGTTAATGGGTGCCGGGGGTGGGATAGTAACTACTCAAATCCCTGTAACTCCGGAAGATAATTCACTCGTGTGTAGGCTTAACACACACACACACACACACACCCACACACACACACACCCTGACCAAATGCACATAGCAGCTGGTGTGTATGCGTGTGAACATCAGTGAACGTCTGACAACAGTAATGCCTACCACACACTAGGAGTTTGACACCCTCTCACATCTAAAGACAATGTGTCTTAAGTCACAGAGTTTTTAGACAATAATATTTTGCAAAGACTGGGGATCTTGCAGGGTCACTGTTTACAAGACTACAACTAGATTCCTTTTGATATGATGTCACATCCTGGTGGAAATTTACAAGAAAAAAAACTCGCCCCGAATGGGGCTACTTGCAATCTAACTTTAGCAACTGGAATGTTTGCCATTAACCTACAAGCTAACTGTATGTTTCAGCTGAAGATTGCTAGCTTCAATCATATAAATCGACACACACATGTATCTATGAGAGAAAGAGGGAGAACGAGTACTGCAGCCAGATTTATATGATTGTAGGCAGCTGAAACGTACGATTAGCTCGTAGGCTAATAGCAAACATTCCAGTAGCAAATGTACGAGGTCGTGAATACCACGAGAGGGGTTGCGTTCATATGGACTCTTCTCGTGAACGCTGTCAACACAACCCCATTTGAAGGCACCAAGTGGTTAGCTAGCTATAGCATATAGCACAACGGGGATTTCAAGAGCTCTAGCTTTTTTCCTTCTCCACTCTATCGTGGTACAAATGGGAGGACACGTCAAGGAGGGGAACTCTTGTTCACGCCACAACTCCACCCGTATCTCCATGTTTACTTTCTACCCCGTTTGCTGCTTCCTGTTTGGTGCTGGAGAGAGAGCGCACCTATTGGTTGTTGACTATGTTCGCGTCATCGAACTTACGATAATATTAAACTTCTTTGATTTTATCGGGAACGTCAAGAACGAGAAAAAGACTGACTAAAGACAGCTTGGACTGAGTTTTATGTTAATTTTACACTGAACCATCGAGCTCACAGGTGCGCGTCGCAACTCTAGCAAAACTCTTTTGATTTTATCCCGACATGACTGGACATATGTATGCGACAGTGAAATCGCTTGAAAAGTCGTTTGGTGTAAGGTCGGCATAAGATGAGTGTGGGATCATGTAAGGTTTTGTAGAATGAAGGGTTTTGTATTACTGCCATCATGGGGACCAAAGTCATAAATCTGGGGACTGGCCTCCCATTTGGGGTCAAACCATGAAATGTTTAGGGTAAAGACTTGGCTTTTGGTTAGGGTTAGGGTTAGGATAAGAATGAATCAATGCAAAGTCCTCCTCCGAAGTGGAGAAAAAACTGTTTGCTTGTGTGTGTGTGTCTGCATATCCAGTCAGCTGAGCTAAATTTAGAGACCAACAGTGGTGTCCCCAACAGCTGTCCACTGCCATGTGTGAGAAAGAGCGAGCAACACAATAGTCAGCAGTGTCTCTCCACCCTCACTGATTTTCTTCTCTCTTCTTCATGTTTTCTTTCTTCATCCTCTCTTAAACAAAGGCTCACTGTTTCTACATCTGTCCCTTCTCCTCTCTTCTCCTCACTGTCCCTCTCTTCTACTATAAACTGAACTGTAAGATACAGTAATGAAGGGTCAAGAGGGAGAGACATTTCGATTTTTTTGCCTCTTTCCTATTTCTGTTCACGGCAGCCTGACAAATGAGCCACACTTAGATGGGGCATGACTCACACTCTGCCTAAGCATGTGTGTGTGTGTGTGTGTGTGTGTGTGTGTGTGTGTGTGTGTGTGTGTGTGTGTGTGTGTGTGTGTGTGTGTGTGTGTGTGTTTGTCCATGCAAGAGTGTGTGAGTAAGTATGTAAAATATATTTAGCAGCAGCGAGCGATGAGTCACAGCAGCAACAGAGCTCTAGGAAGGGATTATGTTACTCTGCTTCTGCTCGTCAGCAGACCTCTTACTGCGGCCGCGTGTGTGGTCTACTGGTTCCAATATTATTTTATACCTATCTATAACTAGATAATACACAGATTGATGAGAAAGGATAGGCATCGTTGAACCATTGGGAGACTCCAGCGTGGTCATACTCTTCTCACCCTCCAGCTATGGAAGGAGGAACGGTTGGTCGGAGGTTGTGGGTCAGTGGGGATGTGACACATGGATCAGCTTACTTTCATTCATTGAGAAGTGTGCTTTTCTATTCTATTTATGATTCCTGAAAGTGAAGTGTGGACATGCTCTTCGTTTATCTACATGCCAGTCATGAATGCGTTAATTCACCTATAAAGTGCTAAGACTGTCGCAAAAACTGCATTATTGCAAGCCAGCTGCAGGGGGTGACGAGCAACCGCCACAACCGTTACGGTCAAGTTTTTTTCTTTTTTGAATTCTTTGCAATGGAAGTGCCGTGTATTTCCGCTATGCTACAAACGGCAGCAGCGTGACGAGGCGCTGGGCGTCTATTCTGCACGTTTGGTGTTTTTTCTGGTCGCAGAGTTGAGAAATGTTGAATTTTGGGTGAAACGCTGCGCTCGTCACTGTCACGTTTTACCCAGCCACCCAATCACAATGGAGGAGGGGCTGTACAAATACCACAGAATAACTCCTCTCCCCCCAAAAAAAGAAAAAGGTTAATAATATTGTATATTGCGCTGTTGAGCCAATCATTATCCCCCAAGAGAAAGTTCCTTTACTGCAACAGCCCTATATAGTGCTTAAATAGGGCTGATTGGGCTAAGCTTCAACTTGTGCATGGAACAATTAAAAGATATTCATATTTTATTATATATTTTAACCTTTCAAATACCACTGAGATGCCGGATGGTCAGTCATTACAAAGTTATGCTGTGCGTTCAAACATTGTTCAGACTTGTAAAACATTTTAAATTCCAGTTTTTATCACAAAGTTTCCAAAAAATATGCCCAGCTTGGTTCCAGACGTCTGAATAGTCACCCAGATCTCTGATTTCTTGCAGCGATTAAAATAAGTCTGGTGTTTTGCTCATTTACGGCATGTTGGTTAAACAGTCGACCAATTAGAGCTTTATAAGCGGGGTAAGGAATGTCAACGTCATCTTCCTGCATACCCAGCTAGCTACCTAGTTACACCCATGAAAAAATAGCATCAGAAAGATGTCCTGGGTGGATGAGAATGATGGAGCTGTACAGAGCGCTGTAAATTAGCTTCCAGAAATAGCAATTGTTATATTCAGTCGTAACAAATTATGGAGTTTGGGGTTTGAATATTTAACTCACATCATAAAGCTTCAACGATGGACTGGAAGAGGCGGACACAGAATATGTGTTTGATATAATGTCACGCAGTGTGGAATAAGATGATTTCCCCCACCTTAAAGTTACAAGGGAAAAACTATAGATGTTGAGGATCACAATGTTGCAAATAACCGCTTTTATCATCCTGAAACCTGCTGAAAATAAAGCTGTTCTTTGTTTTTCTTTCAATGTATTTGGTTTCTTTTCTTACTCAGATAATATGACAAGAATCGGAAGCAGTGCTACTTTCTTCAGTGCTATCTCTATATATCTAAAAAAACAGTATTAATGATTATAGTAGTACAATAACCATTGAATATTATGACAATAGCTGGCCTTTCAGCAAACACAATGAAATTAAAAAGCAGTGATCATAATGTCAAACATCAGGTCGTGACACTGCTTGATTCCATCGCACGACACCGACCTTTTCTTTTGCACATTATTAATAGATTTGGTTGTGTTACTGTGTTTTTTTAATCCGTATTGAAATGCTCAAAACACATTTTCATCTACTTTACAGTAAAACAATTGTGAAACACATTTGCCTTATGATTTTATTCCTTTTTAGCATTACAAAATGATCAATTAACAAGCTATACTATGGTAATTGTGTTCAGGTTTGTTACACCGTTTTGTTTTGGGGCATGTCTACTACAGATATTTTCCAAAGTATAATGACTGACCTTTCACAAAATTGTGAAAATGTGACATCAGTGTCTCAATACAGGTTTATAGGCTCATTAACTGTGGAGACAATAACTTTATCTTTTCCTGCTTCCAGGTTGAAAATAGTGAAAATCTCCTTCAAGTGCAAACAGTTCTTCATCCAGCTGAGAAGAGAGGCGGTAGGTTTACATACACACACATACACAACACACACTTCTTAACCAACACCTCCCTCCCGCAATTGTGACGTTTGAACAGATGGAGTTTACCCTGTGTGTGTGTTTCCGTACATACTGACTGTATAACTGTGTGTATATACTGTAGATGTACTGCTGCGATGCGTCTGTATATGTGTGTGTGTAATCAGTGTCAGATTAACCTCCTGCTGTCTGTGACCTGGTTGACTCTGCTCTAATTCCCCCACTGTGTCCTCCAGCATCCCTTGTTTGACACGTGCATCTCTTTTTGTTCTCAATGTAACAAACAATTTTACAGACCGCTCTCACATTTGAAGCCTTCTTTTTAATGTAAAAAAGTGAGTTATTGCTGTTCCTTTATTTTCATTTTTTTGTCTCTCCCATTTCTTGTCTCCTCCTCCTCCGTAGAGAGTTGCACTGGCCTTCAGCATATATATTTGTATCTGCACACAACCTGCTTTTGCGTGTTAGATTAACTTTCTATTGAAATAAATAAACATCATCCCCAGTAGCTTACAATTGTTTGATTCCCAACCAAGTGTACTTGTACCCCACGGGGTACCGCTGCAGTTGCCAGGGTTAAAGGAAAGATTGTAGAGTAGTTCAACAGATTATATAGCTAGAAGTTACAAATTTGATTTAGAAAATATAACCACATATTGAGTCAGCTATATCACCTGAATACAATGAAAGGTAATGGAAATGTAAGCTAAAAAGTATAATGGATAAACAGTTGAAGTGGTAAATGTAGACTAACGATGTCCCGTACACTTTTCACCCTTCAGCACCACACCAGGGAGCACTCCTCTGTTGTTAAGAGCCAGACAAACATGTTTGTGTGCTCGTTCTTCAGGGGAATATCCCTAAACAGTCTACACTTTGATTGATGTCTTTGGGACCAATAGTTTAGTTTTGAGAAACTCCGCCTGTGTACCGAAGATCATTAAGCTTAACGGTGTTCTGTAGAGGTGACCAAGGGTGTGCCATACCGAGCGCATAACATGATTTCCACAGCGATTAATGCTAAAAGTAATGGATAAACAGTTGAAACGGATAAACTGTCTGAATGCCAAGGTGTTATTCAACGCCCACTAACTTTTTGTCTCTTTCCTTCCCCGCACACAGACTGAGACCCGGGAAACGCTGCTGGGTTTCAACATGGTGAATTACCGGGCCTGTAAAAACCTGTGGAAGGCCTGTGTGGAGCACCACACCTTCTTCAGGCTGGATCGGCCCATCCCACCACAGAAGAACTTCTTTGCTCACTACTTCACTCTAGGCTCAAAGTTCAGATACTGGTAAGAACAAGAGGACACAAACATATATATAGTATACACTGTGGAGAGAATCCACAGAGCAACACAGAGTTTCTGAAAAGTCTTCCCTTGACAGCCAGACTTTGACAGATTGACATGTACAAACACTCATTCAGACACTCACACCGTACATGGACCAGACTTGTGGATGCTTTGTCTGTATTGCCTCTGTCTGACTTTGAGCAATAGTGCCACTCCAGGGAAACAGGAAGTACATGTTTGTTTGGAGGTTGATGCAGTTGTTTCACTTTGGGTTGAGAGGCTGAAACACTGGAAGGCTACTGTGGGTCTCTCTCATGCTATCTTCCCCCAGAAAACCACAACTTAATTATTCATGGTGTCCACGTGCACCTCTCTAACTTTACATTGGTGATATACTGTACATTTTGGGGGATTTTAAAGTTGAAAATGGGACTGAATGATCAAAATAAAATCAATTCTACAAACATTTTACTCGGTACTGTGTTATGCCTTGTGACAACTTAGTTTCACTTCATGGCTATTTTCCCTTTTTCTAAGAAATGTGAGTGAGAATTGGAGGTCTTGCGATGCATTATTGAGCAGCAGTGATGTAACCACTTGCTGTGTGTGTGTGTGTGTGTGTGTGTGTTTTCGCTCTTAAGATATTGACTGACTTTCCAGCAAGGATACACTTTTGAATTGTGCTATTAACATGTTTTTAACAGCGTATCATATGCTAAAATATCCATATTGAGTATGTTAAGGTAGACATGTCCATGAAGAAAATAGGGCAAGTAAAAATAAACATACCTTTGGAAATTACAAATCCAAGAGTTAAGAGTCAGCTTGTTTTACTCCAGTTAAAGTTTGATTTTCCATGACAGTCCACTGACAGCGGTTGTTGTTGTTTCTGTCTCTAGCGGGCGGACGGAGGTGCAGTCTGTGCAGTATGGAAAGGATAAAGGCATCAAGGACAGAGTGTTTGCCAGGTATTGTCTTTCTCGCTTAGTTCAATGAACACCACATGAATTTATGTTGCTACTATTGTTTTTATTTTGGTCACAACCTAGCAAATGTCTCGGTCTGCATAGATCTCCCAGCAAGCCATTGGCCAGGAAGTTGGTGGGCGGAACGGACTGGGAGTCGGTCAGCAGGAACAGCCTATCAGATGAGAGACTGGAGACCCAGAGCCTGCCAACTCGCTCGCCGCCTGGGACGCCCAATCAGTGAGTCCAAGTTTCAGGGTTCATATCAGGTTGAGGTTGATGGAAGATCATCGTTGAATCATTTCAGGACTAGGAGTGTCCTTGAGAAAGTCTCTGATACCCAACCATGACCCCTGAGCTCTGACTGGATTATTTCTCCCAAAAAAATCAAGAAAACACTGCATCATTTCTAGGGCTGTCAAAGTTAACGTGATAATTAGTTAAAGCAAATTTGTTTTAACGGCACCAATTTCTTTAACGCATTAACCCATCCGATCCTTCGGGGGGTGTAGCAGGTATCATATGAAACTAGGAATCTATCAGTACCAACCATGTCATACTAGCTTGTCGCAAAGGAAGTTAAATAACGCTCCAAACTTGCGCTAAATTATGGCGAGGAAAAACTTTTCAAAGGGGTCCCATGACCTCTGACCTCAAGATATGTGAATGAAAACAGGTTCTATGGGTACCCACGAGTCTCCCCTTTACAGACATGCCCACTTTATGATAATCACATGCAGTTTGGGGCAAGTCATAGTCAAGTCAGCACACTGACAGCTGTTGTTGCCTGTTGGACTGCAGTTTACATTTTCACATTTTGTTAAGTACCAAAAAAACTTTTGAAGTTGTATTCTCAGCTCTTAAACACTATGTGTCTTTGTTCATCAGAAACTCACTGTTTGTACAAGAAGGAACACGACTACGCCCGTCGTCCGTTGGCCACCTGGTCGATCATGTGATCCACGCCTCACCAAGCCTGCCTGTCTTCTCCTCCTCCAATCACAAGTCAGCGTCGTCCACGCAGGCCAACAGCATCAGCTTGGACTCCACACCGTAAGTCTCTGTCATGGGAAACTTGTTACTATCATTCTCATTTTCCCACGTGTCCTTTCTTCTTCTGTATTCTTTGTTTTTGATGCACACACACATCCTGCACACTTTCTTTAAAGCTGTTTGTCTTTGGGGGGAAAAAAACACACCAACCTTTGCCTTGGTGGCAGGGAAATTTCCCTGTAAATTAACCGAGACATAAATAAAGCACCCCCACCAAAAAAGCCCCCCTTTAATTTAGAAGTTTAATTTTACTCATCAGCGTTAGTGCCACTCTGTCTGACTTTGCTGCTGAGTTGGCTGGTTTTTAAATGTCTGTCTGTGCCTGTGGCTTCTCCCAACAGTTCACACCCTCTCCCACTGTCACTTAGCTGGCCCCATTGAAAGATGAAGCCTTTGAAAAACAGCCTGTAAAATGTGTTTATAGCGGGTAGCAGGGCGGAGAGGTTATACAACAGGGCTGAACTAGGAATTAGTGTGTGAGCATGTGTGTGTGTGTTTTCGGCATGTCCTTATTGTGCTCACACACTATAAAGTATCTGGGCGAATTCCTTGAACTAATAAAGTTCAACATTTCTGTATCAAAGCCTGAAAGCCTATGAGTAAAAGTAAAGTGAGTTATGAGTGACTTTTTAAACTCTTCATGTTAAAATTTTAGAAGATCGGTTCTTCTAAAGAATGGCGGGACATTAGAGAATAAAATAAAATATTGGTGCATTCATGAAATGTTCCTGCTATTGTACATTATTGATTCTGAAAACAGAAAACTATTATTTCGAATCTCTTTCAGTAAACTTCAGCACTTACATACCTCACCTTCTAATACTCTTTGTTGCAAACGTTGTCTGAAACTGTAGCGCGGCCTTCAGGAGTTTGGTCTTTGTTGGCTAATTGATCAAAATCTTGGTGGAATATGAGGTGGAAACACTTAACAAAGACTTGTTTGCAAAACTTGCCTCCACTCATTCGCTCTCTTGCCCAGGTGCTCGCTCACTCACTCAGCGATGCTGGTGTGAGCCTTTCTCCGAGCTAGTACGGTAATAAAATGATATTCAGTGACGACGTTTCTACCAGTCTGTGCTAGGGATGTGCATTCGATAATCACGGGGAATGCAGGGTCGGCACATTTTCCCATCTAACGCTATGGATTAAGAGTTTATTTCAACCATATTGTTGGAACAGTGGAAGAGGCCGGTGGAAAAGACAAACCAAGACGGTTTTGGTGAGTTTTATTTTGTTTCTGTTGGCTTTGAATGACGATATGTTGTCCTCTGGTTGCAAAAAGAAGTCTGATTGTATAGAGGTCTATGAGAATGGTCGATGGTCTGTGCAAATTTAACAGCATTTATCAACGACTGGTTGTCAAAATTGTTGTTCTGATTAGGAAAAAGACACTTAATACACGCTTAAATATCATGCTATGTTTGATTGTCCAGCTGGATCATTTTGCTATATTGAGCTGGAAATGAGTCATGGATGTAAGATGCACATATGTGCTGCTGGCCTGGAACCATTTGTGTTTAAGTCTCTGTGATTTGAATGAGGCAAAAGATGCATTGTGTACAGTAGATACGGCATGCTTCATCTGTTGACACAGTAGGAGTGTGTGTGTGTGTGTGTGTGTGTGTGAAAGAGAGAGAGAAAGAATAAAGATGGAAAGATGGAACATTTCTCAGTTGGAAATCAGAGTGATTAAGTAACATTACAGTGGTAGTTCCGCTGCCTACAAAGCTAAACACACACGCCAAGTTGTTGGCTCATCGCTCTGTTACAGAGCCAAACGATGACATAATCACCTGCTCTCTCTTCCTCAGACAACACACACACACACACACACACACACACACACGCACACACACACACACACACGCACACACACACACACACACATTACCCATCCATATTATTTTATTGGCTTTATGTGATTTGTCCATCATGATAGTCATAGCGCTGCATAATTAATCCTTTAACAAATATTGCAATTTCTTCCTCATCCTGTGATTTGAAAAAGCAATAGGTCATTAATTGCTCGACCATATTTTTATGTAATTTGCAGACAAAATAATCAAAGACGTGACAATGATTGTTCTCGTGTATGCGTGCTGTTATTGTCCACACCCACATTCAGCCTGTAGCACAAAAGCTATTCACCATAATGTTATTATAATGTAAGATTAAACTGAGCTGTTTACACGATGCCTTTACTTGATAACTTTCTGTAAATAGAGCTCATTTAGACGACCACTGGATGGCAGGAAAAGGGAAACCTGGTGAGCAGTTTCGGCATCCCAAGTTCCCAATCTCCCAATTTTCTTGCCTGAATAGTTTTTCCGCTCTGTTGAGAAGATTAGTTTATCCATGAAAAACCCCAAAGATGAGAAAAGAAATCCTTTAGGGTGGGCTGGACCTTCCTAATCTCCGATATTACTATTGGGCTGCAAATATTCCAGATATAGTTCACTGGTTACAATTTCCAAAAGTAGATTATTGTTAAAAGAAACGTGCTTCGCTTTTGTGACTCCGAATTACCGCCTCCGCCAACCCCATTGTGATGTTCTCTTAAAAGATTTGGTTCCAGTCCAGATTCAATTTGATTGTTTGGGAGATATCAGTTCTAAATCTAATATGTAATAACCACCTCTTTGCTGTAAATAGATCAGTCTGCATTCTTTGGTGAGCATCAGGCATCCTTAATCTTTAACATTCATATACAGTGACTGTATATTTGCAATCTTAGCTGACACGACTCAAAACTTATTTCAATATTTTCACGTCTGTCACTTCACTCAGGCCCAAATTTCCCCAAACGTTCCTCCCAAGATTTTCCTCCAATAAAAGCTAAATTAGAATCTGCGTTCCCTCCCACAGGCCACAGTTATACGCTGTGTCAGTTCCACACATCAGCAGTACAACAGAGCCATAACCCGCAGACACTCGCTCTATAATGTTCTGTTTTTAGTTGTGTAGAGTGAAAATTATCTGTTTAGCTAACCGCGGCGCACTACAGTGATGGTTTTTGAAAATGCACTGTCTATATTTCCTTGACAGTGTCTGGCAACAAAAAGGTACAATTATATCATATAATATAACACAGCGTTGCATGCAACTGTGTCGGGCCGTTGAATTGTTAAGAGGTTAGTTGATAATAATAAAAGATCTATATACATGACGTCCGTGTATCTATACAATATTGCCATGCAAAAGGTATGCTGTATTGTATATGTTTTTTCCCCCACCCCTAGAGCTTAGTGATGTCTGGTGTAGAAAAGGGGTTAAATCTCCTTATACCAGGGCCTTGGCTACGTTGTGGTATAATGTGAAGATACTTTCATATCCGTTTCAGCCGTCCATGTCGTGTTGAGGAAACACAGTAATGCAGGGAGGATGTTCCGTCTCAGCTCAGGCCCGCTGAAAGCCTGACCTGGTTTTGACCCATAATACATGTTAGTTTCCGTGTGTGTGTTTAAGACACAAAGTGGCACCAGTAGCAGCAGCCAAAACAAAGGCAATGCTCTTTGACTGGTGCTCTCGCCCCTGAGGAGTGCCTGCACACACACACACACACACACACACACACACACACACACACACACACACTTCCAGATACAGACGTAGAGTGAAATGACTGGCTTTTACCCCCCAGAGAGAGAGCCATGATGCTGCTGAAAGCCTTACCTGACTGATCGTGTTGTTTCATCGTACACACTGACTGCCTTTTATTGTCTGGATGATGGAGGGGGGGTTGGGGGTGGGGGGTGGGTGGGTGTTTTCCTTCCTCTTGCAGCCCTTTTATTGAGGTTAATGCATTGTGACTAACACAGTGCTATTAAGCCTCTCTGTCTCTTGCAATCTCTTTCTCTCTCACTCCCCTTTATCTGTTTGTCTCTTTTCCTACCAAAGCACCCACCTCTTTAACAAACACGACAATCTTCAGCTAGACCATTATTACTTATGTCTTTTCCCCGTACCTTTTTTCTGTTTGTACCTTTTGGTTTGCCACTATCTCTAAAGTGCCAGGCTGTTTCCCTCGTTTCATCAGCAGTTATTCTGCTAAACAGCAAGTTTCATTTTTAATTTAACTATTGTAATGAAGTAATTAGAGATGCCACTTTTTAATGTCCGATACCACAACCTTTAGTATCTGCCGATACCGATACCAATTCGATACCGTCTTTTTCCCTCTCTTAAACAACCAAATTTAATAAATTTCATAACTTTAGTTACTTTGCAGATTCAGATTATTAATGCCAAATACTACTAACTAATAAATTATGATGTATTATTATAGATTAAACTACCCAGCAGTATATACAGTCATTAAAATGAGCTCCGCATTTACCAGCTGCAACATTAAAGTGATGAACACTTAAATGCATCATACTTTTGGTACTTTAAGTATATGTTGATGTTAATACTTTTACTTGTATAGCCTAATATTTTGAATGCCGGACTTTTACTTGTAGCTAGTATTTTCAATTGTACTATTACTACTTTTACTCAAGTAGAGATCTGAGTTTTTCTTCCGATCCGAGACTTGGGCCAGTATCGGACCGATACTGATACAGATACTGAGAATCACATTGGTGCATCACTAGAAGTAATATTTTGTTCTTTACTTCTATACAAGTGTGATCATGTACAATAGTGATGCAAAAGAGAATAACACCACAGCTGGAACAATCAGATTGGTTGGGAGAAATACTTGTTCCATAAAAAACTAAACTCCCTCTTCCCCCTCTCTCTCTCTCTCTGTTGACTTCCCTCAGGTCTCCAGAGGGGATAGATGGCCAGCCTCCAGCTCTGCCACCCAAGCAGCTGAGCAGGAAGACCTTGAGCCAGATCATCCAGGCCCACTCCCAGCAGAGCCTCCTGGACAACCACCTCAACGAGATGTACGATGTTCCCGTCAACGCTGATAAGACCACGGTCAGTATGTCACAACAAGACAGTAACACTCGTTACATATTTAAAAAAGGTTAGTAGGATGATAAAGCATTTTAGTAAAATACTCACCCCAGTAGTCCTCTTCAATATATTTGATAAAATGTGTTGCACAAGCGCATGTCCTCAGGAGATTTCATTAAATAAATTGTTTTATATTTATGTGCATTTGGGGGTTCTAAGTAGCAATGAAATTAAATGACAACCTAAGATGCCTCCAATGACTACTTCTCACAATTAAAAAGGTTATTTTATTCTGCAAAGCAATTTTTCTCAGTTTTGTCAGTTTGTTTTGGTGTTTTTTCTGCCCCCAAGTGGCCAAAAATCTTTTTTTTGCCGCTTTAAATCCTTTTTTTAAAACAATATGTTTGAGATTTTCATATACTATAATATATATTTCAATACAGTCAATAGAAACAGCATCAGCCATCAATTCCTCCCCACGCCCACATGTCCATAATGGAAAAGAAAAATAGATAAAATAAATAAATAAATAAGATAAATAAGTAAATTAATTAATTGCTGCTTTAAATCTTGATCTTATATTGAAGAGGTGGAGTTCGCATTCCAGTCAAGTGCAAATTTATTCTTAATGCAACAGTAGAACCGGGTAAAACAATATACAGTCTACCAGCTATAAAACAAGTAGTATTGCCTAGTGTTAGAGCCAGAGCGTCAGAGGAGGATGGTTTGGAGGAAAGCAGTATGTGAATCTGATGCATCTGTGTCCAACTTTGCTCCTGCAGCTAAATGGAGTTGTCCCTCATGATAATCTGGTCCTGATCAAGATGAAACCTGATGAACACGGACGTTTTGGCTTCAATGTCAAGGTGAGAGCTGATAATAATTGGGACACAATCGGAAAAAGTCTGTTCATGGACCCTCTATCTTTTTTTTGTTCCTTGGTTCATCTCTTCATTTATCTTGTCTTCATTTCCCCACTTGTTTATGCCAACTAGTCAAAATCCTTGGCACAAATTGTCTGCATGCATCATGACCACTTCTTGCCTAAACTGCTCCCTAGAAAGAGAGAAAATGTGTGCAAAGCTTTGTGCTGGCAACTGATCTTGCCTACATGTGTGTCTTCAGGGTGGAGCTGACCAGAAGATGCCCATCATTGTGTCTCGAGTGGCTCCGGGAACATCGGTAAGTCAACAACCACCACATATAGTCAGAAGAGGACTAATGAAACAAATGCAGCCTCACAAATTGCCACTATCTTCTCATATGTGAAGACATTTCCCCCCCTACTAGAGACATTTCATCAAACTAAACATGTTACTAATCTAATAATGATGTTATGTCACCGTACTCAATGTGTCTCCATTTGTCTCTTCTCCATTTCTCTTTCTCCTCTTCCTCTCTTTCCCTCTTCAGGCCGACCTGTGTGTTCCTCGACTTAACGAGGGCGACCAGGTGGTGTTAATTAACGGGCGGGACATCTCTGACCACACCCACGACCAGGTGGTCATGTTCATCAAAGCCAGCTGTGAGAGCCACTCTGGAGAGCTCATCCTATTGGTCAGACCGAACGGTGAGTTGTTCCCATTGGTTGGATAAACTGTGTCACTTTTACCTTTTTGGCACTGATAGTCACATGTGTGAAATTCGCAGTATCGCGATTTGCGAGTTCAACTTTGGTGACTTTTGACTGGCAAAGTCGCAGCCTCGACCAATGACAAAGAAGAGTGTGTCTGTGTCAAACTAGTGTTTTAATAATTTATAAATATCCCACAATGCAGTGTGGCAGTGGAGACAACGTTCATAGCAGACGTTAACGGACATCTCTGTAACGTCAATGTGTTACCATGGTTACACGTCTCCAACCGGCAAGGAGGCTCTCAGGAAGTGACGACGTAAATTACCCCTCAGTGCGTCCGAAAAGATACATATTACTGTTTATTCACACAAAAGTATGTTGAACGATAGTACACACATTGGGTGTGTAGTGCATAGTATGTGATTTCGGACGAAGCCCTCGTGTAAATCGTTGCTAGGAAACATCTCTAGCGCTGTCCAATCAAAAGCAATCAACAGTATAAACAGGAAGTCACTGTAGCATCACAAGCTGTGACATAACTGCCATAAATAACAACATTATAAACCTTATTTCACGGTCTTCCTCAACAGATAGAGTTTGCTCTGTTGTCATGGAGATGGCTGAGTTATCATCTCATGAGTATGAAAATTAATTTATCATATATCAGGTCATATATTTGCATTTTTTCAGTTGTTTCAGCCAGCTACATCATCACAGGTTCATCTGTTAGTTACCGGGTGTAAACATTTAGTAACAGCTAATCTCTACTTTGCGTGGTGCAACACATTTTAATACAGTGATGCACGGTTCTCCGATTTGTAAACACTAAACTAGACAAAGCGTAACACACGGCCAGCTGGTTCAGCCCACTCCTGAAGATTAACAGCTACACATCTGGTCAGCAGTCTTCTTCTGGTCTGTTCTGGACTGCTCACTCTCACTCTTGTAGTTTTATAGGACAATGTATGAAGTTGTTCATTTAGCTTTCTGTACATCTCAGCTGTATGTGTCCACCGTGTCGAATGACGGCAAATCATTTCCTTTAATCTGCATCAGAGAAACGGGAGGGGAGCTTTTAAAGATGATGGAAATTCTTGGTATTTTAACTGGGTCAGAGAGAGATTTATGTATTCTCTCCTCTCTTACATCACAGTAGATATATGATTGCATCAATGTATTGAATGCCTGGCAATTCACATTATTTGATTTAGCTGCTTCTCTGAAATGTCGGCATGTAGATATTTGCATGAACTATATATTCCTTTAGCTGTGACTAGTTTATCTTGTTTTCCTTCTTCATTATGAACTTAACGGTAAATGAACTCCCCCGGGCCTCAACCTACATAAAACAGCTGTGTGTATATAAACTGTGACATATTTCTCCTCTGTCCCATTCAGCCATCTATGACGTTGTGGAGGAGAAGGTGGACTCGGAACCAGATTTTCAGTATATCCCTGAGAAGTCCCCTCAGGACCCCGCCCAGCTAGACCAGCATGCTTTGAGGGACTCCATGGTCACACTGAAGGAGGGCCTGATCGGTGGAGCCATACTGGCACAGTTTGATGTGAGGAGAAAGAGACAAACTTGTGGAATTGTTTTGTTTGATTGGTTGATGGCTTTTATTTTGTCACCCATTTCTTTCCTCTTTCACATTCCTGTAACTTCCTGTCCTTTATTATAATCACGTAACAGCTGTTAAAAACTAGCATGGCCATTTTCAAAGGGAGTCCCTTGAACTCTGACCTCAAGATATGTAAATGAAACATTCACAAACCTATAAGATTAAATAAAGTCTTTGACACAAATTTGTTAATATATATATATTTGTGTTCCTTTTCTTACAGCAACTGTACAGGAAGAGGCCGGGGATGACCATGCTGTGTGCCAAATTACCTCAGAACGTTTCCAAAAATCGCTACAGAGACATCTCTCCATGTACGTGACCGCACACGGTTCTCTGTTTCTGTTGTGTTTAAATATGTACCAACATTGTTCCTTCTCTTCTCCATGCACGTTTGTCAATAGTTTCTTTGTCTTTCTCCGTCTGTAATTTTCACTCCCTTCTCTTCTTCTTCTCTCCCTCTGCAGATGATGCCACGCGGGTCATTCTGAAGAGCACAGATGACTACATCAATGCAAATTACATCAATGTGAGTTTGTTCCTCCTCGTTTCTTTCTCTTTCATCCTTCCATCAGTATCTCTGCGTTCTGCTCGTCTGAGACGTGGTGGGTGGTCTGTTGTGCTAACCATCAAAACACATGTTGAAACACTATGGTCGCTGTACTGGTGAATGAATTAACCACATGAGCCTCACAAGCGGATAACATCGTGAGTTAATGTTTTGCATGTTTTTGAGTCAGCCAGTTAAGCTATCAGCAGCTTGTGGATGTTATTCATTTAAGCCCCTTTCAGACATCTGTTTAAGTAATGCCTTTCTGGAAGTTACATAAATGCCCTGTGATGTTTGTATTAAACATGGTGGGACCTTTACAGATAGAGTAGCACACTGAAAACAGCAGTGAGTTGGAAAATATGGTGGAAGAACAGTATTCCCAGTTTTCTCACAGGATGCATCAAAGATGGATTTTTAAAACTGTTCTTTTTCAGTTGAATGATTGTTTATCTCTAATCTCTAATTAATGATCATTGTGAGCGTGAAGGACACCGCTTCTCACTCGTCTAATCAACCCTTTACATCCACTAATACATTTTCTCATCAATGTCATCATTTATTAGATGAAACACATCTTGCTGCTTATTGTGAATCTGACAGGGCCCAGGCATACAGTTAAAAATGACAGTTGTTATTCTCATTTAGTTTCCTCTGTATGTGAAGTGTTTGGATATTCATCGAGTTGGCATTGATGAAAGTTTAGAGAGAATGATGGTCTGATGGTTGTTAGGGCTGCAACTAACGATTATTTTCATTTTTGAATAATCTGTCGACTGTTTTCTCAATTAATCGATAAGTTGTTTGGTCTAGAAAATGTCAGAAAATATCGATCAGTGGTTCCCAAAGTCCGGGGATGACGTCCTCAAATGTCTTGTTTTGTCCACAACTCAAAGATATTCAGTTTACTGTCATAGAGGAGTTAAGAAACCAGAAAATATTCACATTTAAGAAGCTAAAGTCAGAGAAATTTCACTTTTTTTTCTTTAAAAAATACTCAAACAGGTTAATTGATTATCAAAATAGTTGGCGATTAATTTAGTAGTTGACAACTAATCGATTAATCCTTGCAGCTCCAATGGTTATAGTAGTTTTCTGAGATGTGTTTTCCTCTCTTGCGCCTCATTGTGTGGTAAAAAGTATCCATGAAAGCACATTTATTCGACTGATTTGACATGAGAAGAATCTCCTCGAGAACCTGATTTTATCTGTGTCAACAAGAAATTAAAATCAAATGTGCAGCAGTGCTCTTTAGAAGTTGGACCAAGACGCACAATTAATATGTCTCTGTTTATTTAACCTTGTGCTGCTTTAACGTCGGCGTTGTGGGATGGCATTCAATTAATATTTTAGTGCCATGATAATGTTTCTAGGTCTGACCTTGTAAGTGACTCAGAGGCTTATTCAAACAGGAGACCAAGCGCTGCTAACACGTTAAAGTATTGAAGAGCATGTCTGGAAGGGGCTTGATTTATTTTTTGGCCAGACTTGAAGTGGTTGTACCTTTTTTAGAGTAACCGGAGAACATTTGGCTCTCTGCACTGCAGAAAACACACAAAGCAAATCCTTTCAATTGAAAATAATTTAGAAAGAGTAGCTGTAAAGGGAGATCCTTGCAACCTAATATCTCTGTATGTGTCTCTGTCTCTCTGTAGATGGAGATTCCAGCATCGAGTCTTATAAACCGCTACATAGCGTGCCAGGGCCCTCTGCCCAACACCTGCCCCGACTTCTGGCAAATGACGTGGGAGCAGGGCTCGTCTATGGTGGTCATGCTGACTACACAGGTCGAGAGAGGACGGGTATGTAGACTGGAAACCACAAACAGTATGGACTGCAGCATGATGGAAAAAACATATTTTTTTGTTGCCAGGGAATCTATTGAAACCTTTACTGTACATGTGGCATTGCTGGCCGCAACTACACAATATAGCTTGACACTGACAACATAAAGAGAGGGCTGCATCGCTTTGAATTTAGTGAGCCTGATAAAACCCAGGTTTGCCATTTGTAGAATCTAGGGCTGTCAAAGTTAACACGATAATAACAGCATATTTTTTATGCTAAATGCAGTACATGTGAGGGTTTCTGGACAATATTTGTCATTGTTTTGTGTTGTTAATTGATTTCCAATAATAAATATATACATACATTTGCATAAAGCAGCATATTTGTCCACTCCCATGTTGACAAGTATTAAATACTTGACAAATCTCCCTTTAAGGTACATTTTGAACAAATAAAAAATGTGTGATTAATCGTGATTAACTATTTTAATCGATTGACAGCCCTAGTAGAATCCCAGTCTCTAATACTGAGTAAGTCTGTTAAATGTCAAAATAATGACGGTGTACCATGAAATACACGTCTCTCAATCTCAATTCTTCTGTCACAATATTTCATCATTTACAACACTGTTTTTATGCAACTTCTTCTTCATCTTTTATTCATTCGAGCATTATTCATGATACACAAAGTGAGTAAAAGTTCTGTAACTGTGAAAACAATAGAACTAGGATCCCTTAATCATCAAACTAGGTGTGAATTTGCAAATATGCAGAGTTTGATCATTTCTCTTGACATTAGAAAGAATAGTTTAGTTGCAAAAGGAAACTTTGAGAATCGTCATCTTTTCTGCATGCCACTGGAGGTTTTTAATGATCCCAGATGGACTGAATGTATTTTATATGCTATATGTTTGTGTATTATAATAGCAAAGAACAGTTGGCTAGCTCAAGAGAGATGCTATTCTGTAGCAGAGCCTGACCTCTGACCCCAGTTGTGGCGTGTTAAAGTAAATTAAATGTTCAGTTGTAAACAGAATACTGTGTCTGTGTTTACAGGTAAAGTGTCACCAGTATTGGCCCAATCCAGACAGCAGCACCACCTACGGAGACTTTACAGTAATGTGCCACAATGAAGAGGGCAACTCTGCCTTCCTGGTCCGGGAGATGACTCTCATGCACACACAGGTAGTCACACACACACACACACACGTTTACTTGTTTATGTTGAAATCAGGTGTTCTAGTGGCGCAGCGTCATAAAAAACTTCATTCAAACTTGACAGAAACTAAATAAAACTCACCAAAACCATCGTCGTTGGTCTTTCCAAAAATCACCAACTCCGGTTTGAGTTTGATGTGAAAATATGCCGGCTCTGCACTCTGTTTCCCCCCGCTGTCTCTCTCTCTCTGCCCGCTGAGCAGCTGAGCATCTCTCGTTCATCGGAGGCAGACCATTAAACTAGCTAAATAAAATCACAAATGTCATCCAGCCCCATCGCTTACTGTTGTTTTTATTTTAAAGAACCTCTCGCCTGCCTTCCTGCTTTCGGCTTTCACACCTGATGCGAACCGTACCTGAGTACACATGAACCGTACTCCACACCACCTTTTCAAGTGGACTCGAGTATGGATTAACGAACCATGCCCGAGTACGGAGCGTTCACACTAATCAAACGAACTGGACTTCAGGGTCAAGTGTGCTCGGATCCGGGTCCGTGATGTGAAAGCGCTCTTACTTTAACCCTAACCTTAACCACTGACCCAGAAATCAGCTTTTTCCAAATTGGGGACACGGCTTTTGTCCCCTATTAACTGGTCTTTAGTCTGAAATGTGTCCCTGAAGGTAGCCTAAGTCAGGAACACACACACACACTCAAAAGGGAAAAAACAGGGAAGGAAAATTAGGAGCAAATCAGAGGAACAACAGAGTGAAGCGGCGCAGGATAGCGAGGAGGCCGAAGGCATCGCAGAGGGAGACGCTGGGTCCAATCAAAGCGAGGGACCAGCGTGTCTCAGGAAGGATGAGCCGCTGAGGACCCCGAGGAGGTGTGTTGCCATAGTGACCAGTGTGGGCTGTTCTTTTTCTGGCTCCCGCTGCTGCATGCGGGCCACGTATTGGGATCTCTGGTTACCATGACAACCCAACCACCCTAGTCAGTCACATTGCTGAAATAGAGAGAGAGAGAGAGGAGCAGAGAGTGGGACGACGATAGTTTGAAAAACAGAAATGGAGAATGTTAGTTTGTCTTATTTTGACATTTGAAGCCTTCTTAGTTCAACATCATTGTGTCATGTGATAAATTTGACACACCCACGCCGGTATTGAGGACTAAATCAAATTGAAAATGAACTTTTAATGGAGGATGAAATGCTCCTGCTGTTTCCTCATCACGTCCTGTTCTCTGTGTTTTCCTGATTACTTCCCCGTGTGTGTTGCCCATGCATCATGACCTTTGAAATATATGGCTGTAGGAGGAGGCAATTAGCATTCTCCTCTGCCTGTGATTGTTGCCATGGAGATAGATGTGTTACCATGGCGATGCAGCGAGGCAATATTAAAGGGGAACACAGGGGCTCTGAGTCGCACATGAAACAGCGGTCAGTGGTTATCTGCTGTAGGTTCTGTATGTGTGTAAAAGTCGTCATTATGTTGGCTTTAAATCTCGCTAATTCTTTATTTTCTTATTCACTGAGTGCACAACACCTTGCTATACTATCCTCTTTGTCTGTTTTTCTTTCCCTGTGACAAAGTGTGACATATATTTATTTATAGTTTGATCGCAGCAACATAAAAATGTACATTTTGTAGCAGATAATATTGTCTTCAGTATCGGGGGTTTAATAAAATTGGGAAAGAACAACGCGAATCACCAAGTGGTCCAGCAGAGAGGAAGAAAATAAAACCACTGTTTGTTATTCACACTGCTCGTTTCATAACACGTTTAAAGGCCATAATTACACAAACAGGGTGCTGTGCAGTCTCCCCCTAGGACGCAGAGCTCAATGAAACATGCTAGGAGGTCGCCCACATGAAATACAATAACTTGTTTTGGGCTCTGAGGATGAGTGATATCTGAGAATAATTCATTACTCAGTAAGCTTGGGTCTTGACTGAGGTGAGACTGTTTGTTTCCAGTAATAAAGAAGCCTTTCTGAAAGGCAGTGCATAATGTAATTTGTCTTCTTCTTTTCCCTCTCTGTGTGTGTGTGTGTGTGTGTGTGTGTGTGTGTGTGTGTGTTCAGAGTGAGCAGGAGAGAGAGCTTACCCAGATCCAGTACCTGGCTTGGCCGGACCACGGCGTCCCAGATGACTCCACTGATTTCCTGGACTTTGTATCTCTGGTACGGACCAAACGGGCCGGACAGGACCAGCCAATGGTGGTACACTGCAGGTACAGCTGCTCTTTCTGTGAATTATCTGAAGTGGTGGATCCATTATCGACTGTTTTGTGTGTTGTTTGATGTTGATTGACTGACACAGTCATAGGCATAGACCGGTGTTGTGTGAGTTTTGGTCTCTGTGTGTTGTACTGACCGGTGTTGCGTATGTTTTGGTCTCTGTGTGTTGTACTGACCGGTGTTAAGTATGTTTTGGTGTCTGTGCGTTGTACTGACCGGTGTTAAGTATGTTTTGGTGTCTGTGCGTTGTACTGACCGGTGTTAAGTATGTTTTGGTGTCTGTGTGTTGTACTGACCGGTGTTAAGTATGTTTTGGTGTCTGTGTGTTGTGCTGACCGGTGTTGTGTATGTTTTGGTCTCTGCGTGTTCAAAGACTCTAATTCTCTGTCGTCCGTCTTTTTTCCAGTGCTGGGATTGGTCGGACAGGGGTTCTGATCACCATGGAGACGGCGTTGTGTCTAATGGAGTGCGGTCAGCCAGTGTATCCTCTAGACATCGTCAGGACCATGAGAGACCAGAGGGCCATGATGATACAAACACCTGTATGTAGACACATTCATCTGTCCGTCTAGCTGCTTTCAGCCACTTTAAACCAGCAGCTGAAATCTCTCTCTCTCTCTGTCTCTCTCTCTGTCTCTCTCTCTGTCTCTCCATCAGAGTCAGTACCGCTTTGTATGTGAGGCCATCCTGAGAGTCTACGAGGAGGGCCTCGTCAAACCATTCAAGACCGTCGTCTACCAGCTGAGAGACAAGGTGGACGAGGAGAGGGAGGAGGAGAGGAAAGCAGGAGGAGCAGCATCAGAGATGGAAGAGGGGGAGTTGCTGGAAGGAGGTCTGGATGAAGAGGATGATGACGACGAAGAGGTGGAGGTGCTGGATGTGGGGGAAGTGACAGAAGAGGATGAAGAGGAGGAGGAAGTGGAGGAGCATAGCGTTGCAAGCGTCACAAGCGTTGCAAGCGTCGCAAGCGCCGCTAGCGCCACCAGTGCTGCGAGCGCCGCCAGCGCCAATAGCGCTGCAAGCGCCGCCAGCGCCAGCGCTGCAAGCGCCACCAGCGCCAGCGCCAGCGCTGCAAGCGCCACCAGCGAGACCAGCGTGAACCCTGACCCTGACCCTGACCCTGACCCTGATCCTGCTAACCCTTGACTTTAGACGTTTGGCAGTTGTTGGGGGTTACCAGGAGGAGGCCAGGTGGCCGGAGGAGAGAACAAAAGCACTGTTGCACTTTATGCTGACAAAAATGGAAAAAAGACACACAAACGAACAAACAAACGTGAAAGTCGTGGACAAGCTAGAATAAAAAAAGAAATCCAGCTGTGTTGAATAGGTACCATTAGGGGATATTGTATGTTCAGGGTAAACGAAAACAGTCTACAAAGAATGAAAAGATAAAAGTACGAGAGAATAAAAGTGGATGGGGAATTGCTGTAGTGCCATAAGTACGAAGGGGAAGGGCTGCCCCCGTCGATGGGAAGTTTTTTTTTTCCTCAAAGGGTCGCCCTGCCCCCTTCTGAGCGAGTCTGCCAGACGGACCTGCCTTTTTTTAGTGTCCTTTTAGCTGATAAAGAGATATACCTTATCTTTTGTTCCTCAGAAAGAGTATTTATTGTGTTTTAGTTTGTGTCAAACCCTGTCCACTGAACAAAAAAAAACTTGTATGTTTGTTTGTATGAATCTAGAGCTTCATGCTTTCCTGATTAAATCTTAGGTAGTAAAGTAGTGTGATTCCTCTTCTTCTAACTACTTCTTTATTTCTTTTGCTTTTCGTGGAGAAAAAAAAATTAATTTATTGTACTTGGGTTTTTATCTTTCTCAGCTTTCTCGTCTAAGTTTCTGACAGCCCAGACTGACAGATGGACAGCTGAAAGCACTTTGTGTCTCACCTCTTGTTCAAATGCTGTGGCGAGTTGTACTCTTGATCCTGCTTTGTGCTGTGTTTTTGAGCTTACAGACACGTGCGCTCTGAAGCGGCCATCGTTTGGCGTGGTGAAGAACATAACTGGTTTACAATCCTCACGGCCAGTGTTTACTGGGCACCTCTCTTTCACTTCTGCCACAGCGGCTACAGCCAGACCTCCCAGTGACATAACGATAGGAAATTAAACTTTCAGCTTTGATTGATTATTCAAAACAAATTCACGTCACATTGCGTAACAGCACATTATGAAGGCAGCGTCATAAAGAGAGGCCCCAGTAGACACGCGGCCTCACTGAGTTACAATCTAAGCTATTTCCCAGCCGTCTCCTGGCTGATGAAGCTAAGAAACAAGGCTGAGCTCAGTTCACTTCTCTCATTAAATTCACATGCAGTCAATTAGTTATTTAAATCAAACCCTGAAGTGTCCTTGAGCCAGACACTGACAACAAATCCCCGCCGTATGTGAAGCTCTGTGGCTTCCCTCTGATTGGTTCCCCCCTGAACCTGAGAAGCAAATCGTGGTCATATGGTGCCTTCAAATGAAACTCGTGAGCTTGTGTTGACAACATGGGAAGTCGTGAATGCTTGGCGTTCAAGTGGTTAAGTCGTGAGAACACCGCTGCTAAGCAACGACAATATTAACGTTAATGTGTCGGCGTCTAGAAGCCACAGAGGCTAACAATTTAGCAAGTTGGTGACATAATGCAGGAAATGCAAAGTCATAATGACAGAGGAAAAAGATGAGGCCGTTGGGAATACCAACATTTTCCTCAGACCTATTAATTATGAAGAAAAACAATATACGACTAAAATTACAATATATTAACTTTTTATGCACCAAAACATGAACTTCGATGGCCTCCGCCATTTCTCACAACATCAACAAACACGTCACAACTCGTGAACTCTGAGCTTTCAGAAACTTTCCACTTACAAGATCGTGAATATGGGAGCGTTCATATGGCATCTTCTCGCGAACACGGTAAACACGACACCATTTGAAGGCACCAAAAGTACCCAAACAAATCAGACACCTGTATCTCTTAATTAGTTCTTGAAAGCTGCTAGAATTTTCATGCAATCAATCGCTTGCTGAATTGACAGTGAACTGATCTCAACCTTAGTGTGAATGGTATAAACGTGACTCCCTCCACTGACCTCCCCTCAGTGTTTACATACAGAGGGTTAATAATACATTTGAATCCTGTAAACAGTATCTCTCCTCACACATTTGCAGTTGAGACTGGTGGCTCATCGCTTTGTGCGAGCTGTCGTATGACCCCCAGCATTCAGAGGTCACTGGAGCGGTGCTTTAAACCAACCTTTGCTGTTTAATTTTCTTTCTCAATCTGTCTGATTGTCTGCCAGAGAACAGTTCAAAGAAGCAGCACAAACAGAACATTCAACCAACACTTTTCCTTTTTTTTTAATTTTATTTGTATTGATCTTTCCCAAACGGTACTTCATTTTAAGGCACATGTTGTTTTAAAGCCGAGATGATGACGTGTTAATAAGAAGTGATGACTTGTATTTTTTAATTCACAAATCCCAGCATCAAGTCTTTTTTTTTTTTTTGTCTAAGTACAGGTTTAAATTTGTACTTTACATAGTGGTATGGAATGAAGTGTAGCCTCTTGATAATTTGAGATATTTTTCTTACGGGCTGCTTCGGTACCTGCTGACATTGGATTCTGCTGGAAAAACCTACTGCTGTGAGTGTGTGAGAGTGTGTGTGTCCTCCTCTTCTTTCTCTCCCTCCTCCATCTCTAACATCTAGTTTGTTAGCTGTCTGGTCTAAGCCTGCTTGTCCGTTAACTGGAATGAAGGGTTGTGCCATAAAAGCCACAAACCTAATCTCACCTGGTCTCAAGTTTTACTGAAGAAACTCAGCTAGAGCCTTCTTGGAGAGTCTTTTTTTTTTTGCGTGTGAAACATTTCAAAACCTCCCTTTTAAACAGCTGAATCATACTTTTGCCACACGGAGAGGTGGGATCAAGAAGCTTTCCTCTTCTCTCTCAATTTTTTTATCTCTCCCTCTCCCAAAACAATCTGCCTCTGTCAGGCAACATCAGTCATTTCAGCAGAGCCCACGCAACATCCACAGTCCATTCTTCTCATTGTTCCTCCCCAGATGCCTCTTCTTTTGGATCATTATACAAGGATCCCACTCTCTCTGCACGGCCTCAAGGCAAATGACACATCTGAGCAGAATACCATGGGTACAGTAGCGCAGAATCAGGCTTGTTTTCCACAGGACGAGAACTTTTTTTTTTTGTTATCGGCAGACCCCTACATGTATGAGCTTCTAATCAAAAGAACAACCGTTCAGCACCCAGTGGCTTCTTATCATCCGTTTTTGGATCAAATTGAATTAACGCTGAAGGCCTCGTGACAAAGCCGCATCAATAACAAGTTATTTCTAACAGGAAAATAAAAACTTGGGCCCCGCAGTGAAAAGTTAATAATTGATAAATCAGGGCTGCCAGAGTTTCCATCTGCACAAAATGTCCAGCAACGAGCTGTCTGTGTTCAAAGTGTTTTGTTGTTGACACATAATTGGTAGTGTGTGTGTGCGTTTAGGGTACTGATCAAAGGTAGTGTGGAAGGGGACCAGACGCGGGGAGGGCTCGGGTTAGTTGTATTTTTGTAAAGATGAAAACAGCTCTAGTCGGGTAGAGACAGGACAGCACTTTGTAGAAGGCTGAGTGGCAGGTAGTGCTACTGGAGAAAAAGTTGGAGACATAAAGCATTGTTTCTTTTTTTTTTAATTTGTCATTTTTATTTTGTTTAAAAACAAGACCAGTAGGGAACAAGAAAAAAAAAAAAGAACTCCTAACTACACAGTGCCACTTGTTAATTTTGTGTAAATAATACTAGACCATGTAAATACAATGTTGTATATGAAAAAAAAATCTTTAAAATAAAAGGGAAAATCAATTGTGAGCAGAAAGATTTTGTTTTGATTTTATTTTTGATTTCTTTTCCCTTTTTGGATGATTCAAATGTGACACAACTGGTGTGTATTTCAAGACTGCTATTTCAAAAGTTTTTGTTTTGTTTGAGACGTAATCTATAACAGCGAGTGTATATATAATGAAACACAAAATACTGAGAAATGTTTTACCGTATTATACCCTTGGTTAACTCCTACCTGTGTCATAAAAACCTTTGTCCTCAGTTGCTTGTTTCTTTCTGGTATCATGGTTTTTACGGCGCTTTGTCTATGAGCTTGATTGTGAACAATTAAAGCTTATCTGTCAAAGCATGGAGACGTGGATTCAGATCAACTGGCTTTTCCACACTGTAAAAGTGAGGTTGGGCGATGACAGAGAGTGAGCAGCGAGCCGGTGAAAGAGACGCTGAAGACCTCAACCAGAACCACTTATTTTGTATTTTTGATGTTTGAGATTTAACAAAGAAAAAAACAAACACACTGACAGAAGAAGGCTTTTCAAGAGTAAAAAGAAAATAGTTTTTCAGTTGTGAAAGTAGGTTTTCTAGTGAAACAAACGGCTTCCCCACTGCCTTGAAACAAGCCAACCTTAAAGATTTATGATAATGTCAGATGATCTGATAGAAAAAAGGTACTTTGGATCTAACCATCTCCTTTTATAATGGTATTATCGAGCCACAATGGGAGCTATTACTGAACACTAAAGCCCTAAAACAGAAAAAAGATGCATCTACTGTACTTCTTGTAATGATAACAGTTTTAACACACAAAGGAACAGTCGCCATACTTTCTGACGTATACCAGTGCTCATTTTTAAAGGTGATGCAGTCTTATAATAGTTCAAGAAGGCCTGCTTAAATGTATAGACCACAGCTGGGTTATATGTATACTAGCATACAGTATGAGATTATTAGTATTGTGTGGCAGAACAGAGGCACATTTTTGAGGGAGTATAACTAGACATTTTGCAGGGTTAAGGGGTGAAACACTGTATCTGCACAGCATATACGCTAGAGCTGCAACAATTAATCTATTAGTTGTCAACTATTAAATTAATTGCCAACTATTTTGATAATCGATTAATTGGTTTTAGTCTTTTTTTTTTTTTAAAGTAGAAATTCTCTGATTCCAGCTTCTTAAATGTGAATATGTTCTGGTTTATTTACTCCTCTATGACAGTAAACTGAATATCTTTGACTTGTGGACAAAACATGACATTTGAGGACGTCATCTTGGGCTTAAGGAAACACTGATCGACATTTTTCACCATTTTCTGACATTTTATAACAAAACAACTAATCAATTCATCAAGAAAATAATCGACAGATTAATTGACAATGAAAATAATTGTTAGTTGCAGCCCTAATATACGCTGTCCACATACATTTTAGTGATCATGCCATATCGTTGCAGGCAGTTCTTGACAATTGACTCAGACAAAAATATGGCTTGTTTATAGTATATACAGTACAGTAGCACCCATAAAGCATCATTTCTGGGGATTTATTTTTGGCAAATATTTTGCAATATTAGATCATTATACTCATTTTCATTGAAAAACAAACCAACCAAAGAACCAAAGTACCAAACATAGATGTTTTCTTAAGTCTGTAGAATCTGATGTGTAGGCCGGGACATCTCAGCACTACAATATTTAATTTAAAACGGTATTTTCACACACATTTCACCTTCAACTAATATTGCGATTTCCTCCTCATCCTGCAATTTGAAAATTGCAGTAGGCCATATTGCGATTTCAATAAAATTTAGATTAATTGGCGAAAGTCAGGATAATGTTGAAAGCAGTGTCCCACTTCCTAGCAGGGATTCAATATCATCATAAAGACTCCTCTTACACAATGCCTGCCAATGCTTCTGTGCTGCCCTAAATGCTTAATGACCTCTAAACCCTAAATGAACCACAGGTCAAACAGGTCTGTTAGTCTCTGACCACATTTATCTAACCAGCAGGGGGTGCTGCTGTCTAATGGTGACAACACACTGCATGGCTCAAATTCAGAAAATGAATGAGGAGGCCAATTTTCTTAATATTTGAAGTTTTAAACCGCATGTCAATTATTTCATGAATGTATGATTATTTGTATATAAAAATGTATAATTGATTGATTAGCAGGCTTGTTTTATCTGGCCTTGTATTAAAAAAAAAACATATCTGAAATGTTGAATATAATCTGCCAGGGCAACAATAATTTAATTGATTTTAGGTAAAAAAATAAATACAAAAAAGCAAACTTTAACTAATCATTCCAGCTCAAACTAAAAAAGGGTGTGTCTCTTTAAATATGCTAATTACCTTTTTGTTAGGGATTTATCGTGACGTCACATCCGGAGTGAAGCTTTGCCTCCTACTTTTTGTTGGGACCTGGGAGAGAGAATCACCCGCAGAGGTAAAAAAACAACAAGTTACAAACCATGGAAACGTACGAGGCTGCTGTTTAGTCGTCTACGATGCAAGCGGACATGCTTTCACCGTGAATTCATACGAGGAGGTCTTTGTAAGTATGCATTTATATCCTCCAGCAGACATCCACAAACAAGTGGCTGCGGAGCAAGTGTATGTCTCTCTGAGCAACAAGGCGGCGCTTGTTTTACTGTACGGGACCCGCTGGTGTGGTCGGAGTCTCGTGCATTCCGTTCTATTCTTCACTAACGGTTAGAGCTTGTGTTGTAAAACAAGCGCACACCTGTTGCTTACACTAGTAACGTTACCTCAGGCCTCACAGTTGTGAAGATAAAGGGATCAAATGTTTATGTTTTGCTTTATTATTATTATTTTAAAAAGACTATAGACGTTTTTTAGCTTGTCTTTTATATTTCAGACTTTTGTTAGCGGTTTCTTTTATGACCTGAAACCACAAATAGCAAATATATGATGTTAACGGTTAACGGTTACATCCTTGAAGTCGACTAACGGTCAGCTAACTAACCGTCGACTAACGGTCAGCTAACTAACGGTCGACTAACTAACGGTCGACTAACGGTCAGCCAACTTTTTAAAATTAATTTAGCTAGCTAAATGTGTAAACTCCAGCTCAAATATCTTCTTTATTCTTGCTTTGCTTCTTGTATTCGTCGAATTAAGTTGCACAGTAACGTTAAAAGTAATTAAATGTTTAACTATAAAGCGTTTTTATCCTCGTTAGGTTAACGTTAGCTGTATTATAGTAACCGTTATGACACTGAAAACCGTTAGCTCAGTTAACGACCAGTTTTTGACTTGTTAGAAGATGACAGATATCTATCTTGGTTAGCCACCATTTATCTTTGTTTATCACCTGTGACGTCACCAGTCAGTTTACAGACATAAGTGGTAGCTAGGCAATCTATTTAGTTACCAAATGTTAAGACCAAATAATAGTAGCAAATTGCCTTGTCTAGACCCAAATATTAGATATTCACACGTTTTTTATCTGTTCAAAATGTACCTTAAAGGGGGATTTGTCAATTATTTAATACTCTTATCAACATGGGAGTGGACAAATATGTTGCTTTATGCAAACATATGTTTATATTTATTATTGGAAATCAATCTACAACACAAAACAATGACAAATATTGTCCATAAACCCTCACAGGTACTGCATTTAGCATAAAATATATGCTCAAATCAGGCAACAACAGCTGTCAGTGTGTCAGTGTGCTGACTTGACTATGACTTGCCCCAAACTGCATGTGATTATCATAAAGTGGGCATGTCTGTAAAGGGGAGGCTCGTGGGTACCCATAGAACCCATTTTCATTCACATATCTTGGCAATTTTGCGCAAGTTTCGAGCGTTATTTAGTCTCCTTCGCGACAAGCTAGTATGAGAGTTGTCCAGTTTGGTTTCACAGTGCACAAATTAAAGCAAACCAAATAAAAAAATGCATTTGCTGATGGACATGTGATAAGGAGCAAATTTTTGCTTTTTCGTCTCGAGAGCTGCCACTTCTATGCAGGGAATCGCAGACTTTGAAATATTGCTGTCAAAAGTGTTTTCACTTTGACTCGGCACCAATCTACTGTGCACACGAATCCCTTCTCCTCCAGTTTATCTCAAATGACTTTATAAATGTCACTATTTTTGCAGACTTTATCTCTTCGGCCTAGATTCACATAACTTGAGGTCAGAGGTCAAGGGAACCCTTCCTCGCCAAAATTTGGCACAAGTTTGGAGCGTCATTTAGCCTCTTTCGCGACAAGCTAGTATGACATGGTTGGTACCAATGGATTTCTCTTCCCTTTAGCTTTAAAACCGAGCCTGCCACAACCTCCGAAATCGCAAGTTGCATTAATTTGTGAAAGAAATAGTGGCGTTAAAACTAATTTGCATTAACACGTTATTATCACGCTAACTTTGACAGCCCTAATATATATATATATATGCACCTGTTAGTTTGCAGTTTGTCAGGTATTCATGGTGGATAACTAGCCAGCTGACATTATAACAATCCACACTAAAAATATGTGAAACTACATCTCATGTTTAATTTCTTATATGTGTTAATATATCTATTCTCTTCTCTTACAGGTGTGGCAGTGTAACCCTCCCTCTCCCCCATGATGCTGAGTTTCCTGCGCAGGACGCTGGGGCGACGCTCCATCCGCAAACATGCAGAGAAAAGTCGGTTACGGGAGGCCCAGCGTGCCGTGACGCACATCCCTGCTGCTGGGGATGCAAAGTCTATCATCACCTGCCGCGTATCTTTACTGGACGGGACAGATGTCAGCGTTGACCTGCCGGTAAGGAGGGTTGCTATAGTTTGAGCCTTTCAGGTTGTGCCATAGTGTGGATGTTAACAGTGATCACCACCCAGATGCTTGTTAATCTCCAGGCATCATTGTGGAGGTTGTGCATTCTTCTCTACTTGATTGTAGTGAGAAGCAGGGTGTCACAACATTTGGAAGGACTTTTGAATTCACATTTAACTTCAGAGTAACAGCACTTTGGAAGCCCTGAAGAACTTTTAGTGGCTGCACAAGAAGAATGTGTCAGTAGAGCAGTCCTTTTGAGCTATAGTGTGTGTTTGTGCGTGTTGTGGTAGTGTTGCTGATCACCTGTAATACCATGATCCTCTCTGGGGCGAACACACTTAATCACATGACAGCATCACATGACATGTAGGGCTCATCACCAAGTGGACACAGAGCAGAACCAAAGAGTATAGAAGCAAAGAGATGAAACTCCAGTGTTTTTGTTTTTTTACAATAGCCGCTGTTGCCATTTTGGACTGAAAACGCTTATTAAATTTATAATATTTTATTGTTCAATACAGGCCATTTTGGTGGAAAATGACAATAGAATAGAAATAATTTTGTTATACTTTTGTATGGATATTTTTTAGGCAGACGTTTTACTGGTGTCTGGTAGTCGCTTTCAGTCCAAAATGGCGGAAGCGTAGCTTTGCTGCCTGGTGCTGATGTTGCAATGGAATGAACAATGGACTTTCACTTCTTGGCAATATATGTTCTTTGGCAGAACTCCACTCCCCCCACTTCTTACTCTCTCTTCTGTCTTTTTTCTCCTGTTTTTCCCTCCTTTTCTTCTTTCTCATGTTTATGTTATTTGTTTCTTTGTATCGACTTTTCTTAGACAAACACTAAGCTTCTTCTGGGAATAACACCATGTGTCATTTTACACATCATTTTAGAACTGAGGGCATGAATATATGGATGTTTTTCCCTCATGTGATCTTTATTTTTGCTCCTCGGCTCACAGCTCTTTGGGTACTTTTTGTTTCCGCTGGCATTGCATGTGCCAAACCTGCAGCATTCCATCGAGGCCAGTCGGTCTGGTATCTAACTGTCCCAAATGACTCAATCTTATCTTGATCACATGTGATGTCACACATTTTTGAGCATGTCTTAGTGTAAGAGCTGCCAAATCATTAACATGTAATCCTTCCTATGAGCTAAGCATTGTGTGCATAGTGAGGTTATTCAGTCTTTCTTCTAGTGGAATGTTATCTGCTCCGACTGTTTCTCTTTCTCTCTCTCTGTTTCTCTCTCTCTCTCTCTCCCTCTCTCTTTTGGACAGAAGTGATTACTGGAATTTGTACAAGACTGTTTTACCAGTGTTACTTGTTAGTTGGGATTTGTTTGTATTTCCTTTTTCATTTATGGAGTTCATTGACTTCACTAGCCTAACAGTGCTTTCATAAGCCAACATTAAATCCATTTTAATTGAACTCTTGTGCGGTTCGTTTGCGCAGTTGTGAATGCAGTCATCATACTCTTGTGCGGACCAAAACAACCGGTCCGAGACCACGTCTTGCAAGCGGTCTTGGACCAGTTGTTTTGGTACGCACAACAGTACAAGCTCACCAGAACACAGGCTGCCTGTTCGGGTATTTGTTGAGATGGACACAGGTAAACAACATGTTAACATGAGTTGGAGACGACTGACCTGGACTTCTGCAAAAGTCCGATGTTTGCCTGACATCTAGGCCAAAGAGATAAAGTCTGCAAAAATAGTGACATTTATAAGTCATTCGAGATAAACTGGAGGAGAAGGGATTCGTGTGCACAGTAGATTGGTGCAAAATTTAGCAGTGAGTATTTTGTCATCAGGGCCTTACTTATTTGTAGTTTGCGTGAGTACAATGTGGAATTAATAATTCAGGACTTTTAATTTCTGCTCTAATTTAGAAGATCCAGATGAAAATGCATTTCCCTCCTTCCCGCAGATCCCTGCTGGGGAAATGTGAGCTAAACCAGTAGCGTTGTGTCTAATTAGTTAAGAGAATTGATTCAAGGTAACTTGTGTATATTCACCCTTGAGGGGCCTTGATAGTGTTGAGTGTTTTTTTGTTGTTGTGGTTGTTCTATGCTGTCTGAGCTGTTCCTAAATGCTCAGATATGATGGGGAACTGAACGTTTATTGGAGGAACAGCACAGAGTACAGACAGATCCTCTGACAGAAGAGAGGGAAGCTGAGCAGGTTTGCAGGGAAACATTGCAGCTTCCCACTATCTGTGTTTCAGCCATGCTTATCATTTAGTCAACCAGACTCTGAGGAAAAAAAGCTAAACTTAGCACATTACTGTCTTTTGCTAGCAATCTTTCTTTGCTTAAGCATACGGTGTAAAAGACTCCAGGGATTGTGGAGTAGGAGTGAATGTTTAACAAAGTTTGGTTGTCAATTAAAATATTATAGTTTCCCTTGTCGTAGTTCGGATTCATGTTGTATTGCTCTGCAAAATACATACATATTTTCTCAATGTTATTGTTTGTTTTGGGGTTAACAAGATTTATGTTACACATTTAATAGTTTGCATATTGGCAGGTGCCAGCTAAACAGTTGTCAAGTCAACTCAAGCTGGCATAAATTTGGAGGACCCCCTGCGAAATGGTGCCGTTTTTCTTTTTTTTCTTTTTAGATGTTCAGGTGGTTGTAAATAGATGCCACAACTGAATAGGGCTCATTCACATGCTTTACTGGCGTTCCAGCTGTGTGTGTGTGTGTCACTAGTATGTAAGGCCATCCAAAGGGTTGCCTCCTAGGGATACCTTTGTTTGGCAGCATCCATGTCCAAACATAATTCCACACAGCCTTATGATTCACATTCCTTCCCATTGAATTTATTTACTTCCTTGTCTTCTCTCTTTATCTTTCTCCACCCATTCCCCACCCTACAGCCACCCACTCTGTCACCTCCTCCATCCTCCTTTGCTCTCATTGTAGATTTAAAGCTCAGAGAAAAAGTTAAGCACATGCAAGCTTTATTTATTTTTTCATAAAATAAGTCATTCTGTTGATGTTGCTGTCTGTTGAAGCTCGCTTTAACTTTTCTCTTGCAGTGTAAACATGGCCCCGAACATCATCGCTTAAGGAGTATTACTCCCATTTTGGACAGCCATACTATAAATGAACAGTCAAGTGCGTAAAATAATCCAAACCACATGGTTTTCCTTCTTAAAGTCCTCTAGTCGTCCACCTGTCCTAGACATTGTGTTTTGGCCATTTAAAATGGATGCATTACTACGCTTGGTGGTTGGATTAATGGACTTGTAAATTGCCGCATCAGATAAATACCTCAATTGTAACTTAAACATTGTAACACTCAGTGTCTGAGAGACAGAGCTGTATGCTCACAGGCAGGCAGAAAGACTGCAAACAGCCCAACAATACTGCAGGCAGTATAACAGGCACACACACACATACACAATGAGTCCTTTGTACTCTCTCTTTCCCTGGGTACTGTAGGGGTGCGGTATGCCTTGTCAACTATGCCAGCTAGCATGGGGCCAGCCCCCCTGAGCTGCCCAGGAGCTCTCTTGGGGTGTGTTTTAGTGTGTGTGAGAGAGAGAGAGTGTGTGTGTGTAGGACACACAGGGAAACCTTTAGAACAGAAGAAACAAATCACAGTGACAGTCACGCTGATGATGGCTTATAGCTGACACAAGAAACAAAGAAAGACCCTTTATCTGTGAGTGCAGGTGATTTGTTTTTTCTGTCCTTGCAACTACCGCACACCCAACACTATTCAAGATTTGGAGCTGTGTTCGCTGCTACTTTCTACTAAACCTTTAGAGCACCCATGAACCCTCTCATTTCCTCATGTAATGTTGCCATATTTCTTTTTTTATATGCTGTGATTTGTCCCTGGTTTCTGTGGGTAAAATTTTGCACATATTTTGTACATTTTACCTTAAAAGTTGGTGATGAAACTAGTGCTGCAAATGGAAAAGACATTCTAAAGTCCTGATGCGAAGAGAACATCACCAATAGTGAACAAGTGCACAAAATACCTTCCTTACACCCCAGTAATTTACTGAAGGGAAACCTTTTGGACTTGACTACTAACGGGCCAGTCACATGAATGCCATGATTAGTTACCCTGCATCTGTGTGGGGACTTGATGTTGATATTTTTGTTTACAAGATGGCTCAAAGAAACAATAAATCATGGATGCTGTGGTTCTAACATCCTTTGGATTTTCATAAAAACATGAGAGAAAATCAAGACTGGTGAAAATGTTTTGTAAATATGTGAGAAAAAATATGGGAAAGAGTAGAAAGTCAGTCCTACTCTTGGTTAAAATTACAGATAATTTCAGTGCCATTACAGAAATTGCAGATTAAAAAAAGGAAAAAATGCAGCAGCAGCAGCCTGATCTTGAATAGCGGCTTTTCCTGACATAGTGAAGGGCCCACAGAGCCAGATGATCACATGATGTTTCCAGCCACCCCACTTCCCTCAGCTCCTCGGCGTCTGGGGCACTTCAGTCCCCGTTACCATGGCAGCCCTGTCGCTGTGCCTCATGGTGGGGTTTGGAAGTTGGATGCCTGTGTGAGCGAGTGTGTGAGAGGGAGTGCACATGTGAGGGAGAGATCTCCCAGTCCCAGGCAGAACACAGGCAGTAACTGGTACGGCCTTGTCAGAGAGGGCCACACCTGTTCAGACTTACTTCACAAGTACCTCATGTTAATATTTTCTCATAACTCTCTCTATTCAAATCCACACAAACACAAATCAGAGCATGTACACTACAAAGCTCTGCTCAAAACAATATTTTGGAGAGGTGCAAAAAAGAGGTCCAAACATTTATTTTATGCCAGAGGGGGAAATAAAAATTTGTTCTTTTGAACTTCTTCAGACAAATCAGAAACAGAATCTCCTTTATTGGCGAGGTTGTTGTCTACATAAAAGGAATTTTATTTTTTTTTCATTTCTCTCGATGTACTAAAATGTAGATATACAGAAATAGAAATAACAGCTTGTAACAAAGACAACAAAGCTAGACAAATAAAGGTAAAGAATAGACAGGACTGTGAAGTACACAAGTAGTGAAATAATAGGTTTATAAATATTTTATAAATATATGTAAAAAGAACCAATGACCAATTGCTTTAACTTGTAAACAAACAATAAAAATAGTGCAAAAAAAGGAAAATGACTGTCCTCATGAGTACCAATATTCGCACTGAAAATTTATTTTTAATATCACTAGTTTTATGAGTCTAGGTGAGGCAATTTTTCTCTCAGATATCTAAGTCCTCTGTTTGTTTGTTTGTGTTTCCCTGATCAGAAAAAAGCCAGAGGCGAGGAGCTGTTTGACCAGATCATGTACCATCTGGACATCGTAGAGAAAGACTACTTCGGACTGCGCTTCATGGACTCGGCACAAGTGCCGGTAAGACTGAAGATACACGTTACACAATAATCCAGTGTCATTTTGAACTGTTAGCTTTTTTTTAATGTTTTGTTTCATTGCCATACTGTGGGTTACCTATTTAGTTGGGTTTGTTTTGTATGATCACGTTTCAAGATTTCTTTGTTTCTACAATTAATGAACATATAAAATTGACTTGTCAACAATGTTGAAACATTTTGACAAACAAATATTGTCAAAGAATGTTTTTCCTGCGATTGTTGATGCTAGTAATTAATCACAATATTTACTGTACTGAACTAATCAGTATTTTATCCATGTGTTCAGTACTGTTATTTCAGGCAGTCTTCTCAGCTGCTGCTCACAGCCAGACTTCAGATTTCAGTCCAAATCACGACTCACCCATTTGAAGGAAGGCTTTAGGCAGGGACTTTCCCTGCCAGTGAACAGGCTAAGGGGATTGGTTATGGGACTCTTGTCAGCTCTGGGAGTCAGACTGTGGTCTGCCTGAGACAAACTTTTTCAAGTCACTGGTCTGCCAGTAACTCTGTCCCTTCACCCTGATGCTCTGTGAAGGCCGTGGAAGGAGGGAAAGCTGGTGGGAGGATGTAACTGAAGGGAGGTACACCGAGGAGAGGGGTGGAGGTAGAGAGGCAAAAGGGTGGGAGAGAGAGCTGAAGTAGAGAGGGAGAGAGAGAGGGGGGCTGTGATAAGGAATGTGGGGGAGAGGAGACTAGAGAGGGCTGTGAGTTCCTCTGTTATCTCTCTCCGTCTCTCTCTCTAACATATGCACACACACTAACACCACTTCTACCGCCTCTCCTTGACATTTTTCATGCCTCATAGAGCCTAAACTTCCAAGAAGAATTACAGCACAGAGCAGAACACTGACTTTAGTGTGTCTGTGCATTTTGACAAAGGACCTCCCAGAATTCAACATTTCATTAACGTAATTGTCCACTTAATTGTTGTTCATTCCTCTAGTTGCACATCTAAATATTTAATGTTTGTAAATTGAATAAAGGAAGGTATAATAGACGTCACTTTCACACCTAACCTGTTTGGTTCGGTTAAAACAAACTCAGGTCCGTTTGCCCGATTAGTACGGTCTGTTTGGGCTGGTGTGAAAGCTGTCAATCAAACCCTGGTGTAGACCAAACAACCGAACGGTCTCGGTCCGCTTCCAAGCGAACTCTGGTACAGTTTGTTTGTGGCGTGAAAGCAATGAACCAACCGCAGGATTTTATGATAGCAGATATGTGATTTTTGCATGATTTCAAAAGCTAAACTATTAATAAATCAATCTGCTGATCGTGAAATCTGTTCAGGATGCGATCTGTATTTAAGGCCATGTGTATAAGCACGTCGGCGTGTATTTTCGCTGATTAATAAGTCAAAAGTGAGTTACCTGTCAGTCTGTATAACTTCATGTTTGTAAAAAGTCAGTGTGAATAGGAACCGGACCAGAACTAAAATGCAACAATCCATTCGCTTGGTGGGTGTGAAAGCACCCTATGTGTAATATCTAATTGCTATCGGTGTATATTTTTTACTAAACTTAACCTCATCTCTACATTGTTGAAGCTGCTGTGTTTTTAACATCATTATCACCTTTATGTTGTTTCAGCACTGGCTTGATGTTACAAAAAGTATCAAAAAACAAGTGAAAAGTAAGTATACAGTCTCTCCCTCTACCCATTACTTCTCTTCTCCCCAGTCATGCATAATTACTTGCTATATATCAAACCATCCTATGAAAACAACTGCTCTGTTTACAATTCTGTATTATTAGACACAAGTGTAAGTTATGTTTTTGTGATGTTTGTGTGAGTGTAAGTGAATGTGGTGCATCTGCTCTTTAAGACAAGTTTACTAAAACAAAATGTCACTCTGGTATTTTTGTTGTCACATGATATATGATTGTTAAGCTTGATAATATTTACTCAGCTGTCATTTTGATCTGTCCTTTAGTCGGCCCACCATACTGCCTTCACCTGAAAGTTAAGTTTTACTCCTCAGAACCGAACAACCTGCACGAGGAGCTCACCAGGTGAGTCAAGCCACAAACCATTTGCGTGCGTGCGTGCGTGCGTGCGTGCGTGCGTGCGTGCGTGCGTGCGTGCGTGCGTGCGTGCGTGCGTGCGTGCGTGCGTGCGTGCATGCGTGTGTGTGTTCAAACATAAAAATGAAGTGAAATGCCGCTTTTTATATACGAAAATAAGAAATGTAGGTTTCCTGCAGGGTTCTTAAAGCGTTGTAGCAAGTACTTTTTGGGATATTTATCCATTGATTCATAAACAAAATGTCATTTGCTTTGGTGTTTCATGCTGCCAGTTTTGCACAGATGGTTGTTTCTGTATCATATTCCATAAAATATATATGGATTATATAAAATATAATATTCCGTATTTAGTCACATTTCATCACCATATTTAACTGCATTGTTTTGTTTTTCTTTCAGATACCTATTTGTGTTACAGTTAAAGCAAGACATCCTCAGTGGAAAGTAAGTAACTTCCTGCATTTTAATTTTCAACTGCCATCCACCTGAATGATGCACAGATTGTTTTATCATGGTGTCATGGTACTCCAAATAAATGTTCAGTGAGAAAGCCAGGCAGACGGAGAGATAGATAACTTGCCATAACATTAAACAGACCTGGTGGTGGCAGTTAACATTTTAGGTGCTGCCAGTAGATAATTGTTGTAGAAGCCTTTCAAAACAAACAAGCTTGATCTACTCTACTAGAAAATCCCTGAAAAACGTTTTCTTTTTTTTTAAAATGAAGCAACCTCATAACCGTAAATGTTTGACTCTATAGTTCAGGGTACCTGCTCCCATGTTTGTTCAAAACATTCAGAGTGTTTTTCTAGTCTGATTGTTCAGAGCTTATCACACAGGGTGAAAAACACAGAAACTGGCCACTCACTACTGGCCCAAGTCAACATTTCACTGGCCCTTTAACAGTTGTTATTGTTGAGTACAGCATTTAATTTGTCATATTAAAGTAGCCCAGCTGTCCTCTCATTTAACTTTTATTTCACACAACTAACTTTTAAATCTCTTGACCAAGACCATATGCTGTACTTCCTGCCTTCATCAGTTATTATCTCTTTAAGCATGAGTTGTTGTGTTGGTAGTCACGGCCATGTTACTATAAGAAGCTTACAGGATTATTGGTAACACCTTCTATGACGCCCATGTCTATAACGCATTATAATCATACTTATAATGTCTTTTAATCTGCTTATAGCACTGTATAATCATAGTTATAAGTAAGTGATCATTGTTTGCTTTAAGTCAAGTAAAATATAATTTTACAAGGTTTTGTGTGGTTCTTGCAAAGATTTAGTGAACTTTGTTTCACTTTATTAAAGCACCCAATGACCACTTATAGCAACTTGTAATCACATTATAATGCATTATAACAGTGATTATAATGCATTATAAAATAGTATAATGTATTACAACAATGGGAATTATAATACACCTGATCCTTGCAAAAAAATGATAATGATAAAATTCTTTATAATGTGTTATGATTATTGTTATAAATCATTTTGAATATTTATGAGTGCTTATAACTATGATTATACAATGCTATAAGCAAATTATAGTGCATTATAAGTATGTTTATAATGCATTATAGACATGGGTGTCATATAAAGTGTTACCGAATTATTAACTGTAGCCAATAAGTGGACTGGGAATGCACTGTGTGTGTTTTACTACAAAGAAACTTTTTTTTGGATTGTTTGGCTGAATAACTATAGAGATCAGCAGGCCTCAGTGAAGATCATAGGGGAATTTTTAATGGCCTAGGGCAGTGCGTTAGCTTCATTGATCATTGACTCTGACCACGTCTGTATTTTCAGGCTAGAATGTCCGTTCGACACAGCGGTGGAGTTGGCTGCCTTCTCAATACAGGGTAAGCACAGCAGGTATCCTGGATTCTCTCCAGCTCTGTGTTTGGTAATTGGGATCACCTCTGTATTAGCTGCCATTATATTGCAGTGCGCACTCCTTTTGCAAAGTTGAGATGTGTACTGTGTTCACTGAACAGAGCCCCAAAAGCCTGTGTAGCAAAAATATAACATGTGTATATACTAGTTAGTTAGTGTGGTGTGAGTCAGACAAGTATTTGTCAGTTTTAGGTTGGAGCATGGTACACTCACATACCAAGAAGTCTAGTATTTTTTAATCTGCAGTGACTAAATCCCTATCCTAAGAGATACTCTATGTTATAACCGTGCCACAGGCCCAACAGACATTGCTCCCAACCCCTACACTTGCTTTGTAACTGTTGAACCCATAAAGCAATGTCCCCACATCTCAGTTGAGCTGTGCACTCACCAGAGCCTTGCACTGTACTCACAAGCCCAGCTTCAGGGGTGGACCCATGTGTCTCTGCTCCACAAGAGTTCTCCTTGATCTTTTCCAACCAGTCATGGCTGTCTTTGTGAATCACCATCCTCTTTGACTGATGCTCCCGGCACCATAGCTGCTCTGGGCTCTGAGGCACATAAACCCCTCCACTACAATAAGACTGCAAAACAAGGATAGGTGTAGCTCATGGGATTATTCAGACACATTAACTAATCCAGAATCTAAATAAAAATCAAAGCGTTAATAGACACAGCAATTCCTTCCACCTCAAAGAACAAACTCAATGAAAAAAATTATCGTTTGGGGCTCCAAGATGTGAAATTACTGGCTGGTAGTAAAGTGAATCAGAAGTGATTGTGATCAAATTTTCTGAAAAAATTTTTTTGCGAGAAATAGGCATTACAGTAACAGAATCTTGATTCATATTTGATCAGCCTAGTTTGACCGTTTAATCGGAGTTTGCGAGTTTGACCAACTGCAGCTCTAAAGGGGGAAGAACAATGACTTTCAGAAGAACTTTAGAAGTGAGTCGTTGCTCCTCTGCCTTAAGAGACGCCAGCTGAGGTGGTGGTGCAACTGCTACAGATTTTAACAGGAGAAGCTGAAGGATATTGTTGCCACATCAACCTAGACTAGGTTTATCTTACCTCTCTCTCACCTCCTATTAATTCAGTGGTGCTGTCAGTCAAATATCTCTGCAACTGCAGGAATAGTATCTCCTGTTTCCTGGGAATATTTGCTTATCAAACTTTGAGTTAGAAAGTTTAGAGGAGGGAGAGCCTGGTGTTTCCATAGCTACATAAAGTAAATTTAAAAAGGCACTAAAAAGCAGAAATAGATTTCTCTTCTACCAGATGTTGAATGCTAAAGAGACCCTACCTTTTAAACTACACATATTTCTAATAATTAGAAATGCAGCATTTAACTGCAAGAGCTACATAAAGAGTGCTGTTTCAGAGGAACAACAGTGTGAATCATTAGAGACGTTTATGGAATGGGATTGCGTGCACAAACTCTTGAACACACACACACAGTCACTGTGGGGTAAATGCCAGCTCATTAGTGCTCCGTCCTCTTTGGAGGCCCCCTAATCCAGCACCCTTTCTGTCTTCTCTCTTTCCTTCGGCTGAGCTTCCTCCCTTCATTTTCCTTTATTCAGAATTATGTTTTGGTCCACTGACAATAGTTGGGATAGGGATAGGATAAAATTATCTTTTCTCTCCTCTATATCCTGAGACTACGCTCACAGCTGGACCAGCTAAACACCCCAACACTTTTCAGTGTCTGTCCTATTTCTCTACACCACAGTACTAGAGATGAATTCTTTCTGTCTTTTTTCCACTTTGTCTTCTTTTCAACACACTATTCTCATTCTTATCTAGTGAAGATTTATGTTTTTTCTTGGCTCAATTTTCTTTTTTTCTCCTTTTTTCACCTGATTAAATCTATGACCTCTTGTCCAGAGAGAGATCAGATACCCATCAGTCCCTGATCTGATGCTAAACAACTTTATGTGTCCAGTGACATTGAGAGAGAGTTTCTTTATTATTTTGTCCATTAAGATTACCTACTGCCACAGTATCAGGCACTCATCATAGGGTCTTATCCCAGGGGTTGAAGGTCACGGACTCAGTGAACCCATGTTGCTCAGAGTGTGAACTGATACGTGTGCATGTCTGTTTGTTTTCAGCTGAGCTAGGTGATTGTGACCCATTAGAACATAATCGGGACCTTGTGTCAGAGTTTCGCTTCATCCCCAACCAGACTGAGGACGTGGAGCTAGCGATATACAACGGATGGAAGGAGTGCAGGTAAGCGTTTCACGTTAACTTAGCTACTGCACATACTGTATAGCCAGTTAGTTAAACTGAGGAATGCCTTTACAAAATGGCCACAGATATCTTATGATAATAAATGGATGTGCTTCATTCTGTAATCTGTATGCTGTGTGGTCCTGGGCAGTTACTGGCAATAATGCATAAACACTTCTTCTTTTTCATCATTTCGGCAGTTATGTTTTTGATCGTGCGAACATTTCTTTCTGTTTTGTTTCTCCTCCCTTCTTTCCCTCCTCTCCTTCAGAGGTCAGATGCCAGCCCAAGCTGAAATTAACTACCTGAATAAAGCCAAGTGGCTAGAAATGTATGGCGTGGACATGCATATGGTCAAGGTAACTGACACATACTCTTTCTCACTAGCTGATAGACTGTATAGCCTAAATCGGAAGTGCCCTTCATGAAAGAGGGAAAAGAATGTGCAGGGGAGGAAGTGGAAGGAATGTGCATAAGAACATAAAATGTGAAAGGGTCATAACGTTGTCTTTTCTTCTTTCTTTCTTTTTCTTTACTCTTTATATCTGCCCTGCAGGCAAGAGATGGTAATGAGTACAGTCTGGGTTTGACACCCACCGGAGTTCTGGTGTTTGAAGGAGAAACCAAGATAGGGCTCTTCTTCTGGTATGCTTGGTTATGTCCTAATTTACTGAAATATTTACTTCAATGCTTTATAGAAACACCTTTGAGTTTTCATTATTCCTTTCGTCTGTGTGTGTTTGTTAAAAACACTTTTATAGGCCCAAGATCACCTGTCTGGATTTCAAGAAGAGCAAACTGACGCTTATTGTAGTGGAGGACGATGACCAGGTGAACATAAGCACACTCACTCACATACTCACCATACAGTGGAATGTTGAAAATGAAGAACATGCATCCAGTCTCATTATCAATGACCCGATGTCAATGTTCCCCACATACGGTACCTTGACATTGGAATGAATGTACCTGTTGTAAGCCGGAGCACACAAATGAATACCACACCTAAATGTATTACCAATTCATTGCAGTTATTATGGATGTTATCGTAAGCACTTTATGCAGGTGTGGGCTTGTGAATGACTCTGAAAGAGCACGCAACCATCTCATGTGGGTATCAAACACTCACCAGACTCTACTAAGTTTGCGGCTTTGTAGAGGATGGCAGGCGCAGTTAGGCAATAACAGATAGAGACACAGTGTCATGGCAAAATAAGTATTAAAATGTGCTTCTCAAATCACTCCTACCGCATTGTCACCTTCTCTGGGGTCCATTTGTAAGGGACCAATTATTCAGACCATTGTGAAAGTATGGAAAATGATGTCTAAATATACAGCTTTTGTTTGTTGATTGTGTAGTGAGCTGTTCCCATCTGTCATTCACAACCAAGATAAACATTTAACCACAGTACTGCTGTGAATACAAGCTGACTTCATCTGCCATCCGCTGTGAAGTGCAAAATATTTGATTGAACAGCTTGTAAAAAAAACCAAAAAACTGACCCCATCGCATCTGTCTTGATACAAAAAAAAGGAAACAATTAAAGAAGCCTGTGACTCAGGAAGTAGATGGGTCGTCCACTAATCAGAAGATTGGCTGTTCAATCTCCGGCTCCTCTAGTCGGCATGTTGAAGTGTCCTTGGGCAAGATACCGAACACCAAATTGCTCCCAAAGGCTGTGCCATCGGTGTGTGAATGAGTATTTAGATTAGATCCTGATGAGCTCTTGGCACATTTTGTGAATCATTGTATGAATGTGTGTGTGAATAGTGGCATGTAGTGTAAATTGCTTTGAGTGGTCGGGAGACTAGAAAGGCAATATATAAATGCAAGTCCATTAACCATTTACTTTGCACTTTAATGCAGGTCAAGTTTATTTATATAGCACATTTCAGCAGCAAGGCAATTCAAAACATCAAAAGCATCGAAACAAAGTGCAATAGAAACACATTATAAAAGGACATTTAAATACAATTAAACAGTCATTAAAAATCCAAGAGAATAGAAAATAAAAAACAAGGTAAAATAGTATAAGACACAGGTATAAAATACAAGAATAAAAGTTACAGTGCAGTGTAAGAAATTATTTAATAAAAGGCATCGGCAAACTGAAAAGTCTTCAAGCCGCTGAATCTCAACATTTTACCACATATCATCATAAACTGATAACACTGTTGACACATGCTAACAGGACGAAGACAAAATTATTTGCAAACCATGCTAGACCTTTTTTAGATGTGCAATCAAGGAATATTCCTCATAAAACTTTTGTTTGAAGCCATGCCTGAGCCCTAAAGGAGGCTGGTTTCAGTTCAAAATGAAACAAGGCTTAGTATTGTTCTAGCCAGAGGCGAGTGTATATGAGAGAGAAGGAGAGTCTGTTTATGTCCATCCTGGAGGTCTGTGAGTGAGGTTAATAAAGAAGCCTGCCCCCTCTGGTATTTCTGGTATGCACCATTCTCCGACTCCTACACACACACACACACACACACACACACACAGAGCTCTTGCCTCTGTCCTAAACACGCTATGCTGTATGCTAGACTTTTCACCACAGGAATTTACTGTGTATATACTTGATTTATCTATCAAGAAGCGTATTTGTCACATTGCACAGTTTGTCTGTGAACTTGAATGTGCTTCCGTCTCTCTGTTTGGGCATTAAATTCGTCTGTTGTTATTATTAGAGGTCTTTGGGAAGACCAGAGGACCCAACTGGATCCAAGTTTTGCTTACTAGTTGACTGTGGTGATCGGGTCCTACCTACAATAAATTGCTACAGGTCTGAGGTCTGTTTTGATTAGACCTAAAGGGGCATGAGAGGAGCAACACATTTCACTTTAGCACACTGTCAGTTGAGCAATAACAATGCCAAACAAAGCAGACTTAACTGTGGCAGCCATGCTTGTTGTTGAGATTTTAAAGGGCTGTATATACATATTTCGCTCTTGTTTATTTGCATCATTACCACAGAAAAATCTGCTTGTGAGAATCATTTGACTCCTGCAATACTGAAGTTAACTATGTTTTAAATGTGCCGGTTTTTATTTGGAGGTTGGAGTAAGGGGTCCTTTTTTGGGCACCATGTAGATTTAATACCTCAGCGAGAAATCCGATTTACCGCGGCAGCACCTGTACACTGTAGTGCAGCCATTCATTCTTCGCATATTGGTCTCCTTCCATAAGCAATAGCTAGCACATGAGCTTTGTTTTACTGAAAGCATGTTGGCTAGGCCTGAAGACTGGCAGGTGACAAACACTGTGCCATGGCTACAGGTTCCACTATTACTGGAGATGTCCACTATCTAAAGTACATGTAGTATATCACCGTATTGAGAACTTATCCTCTCCTCTGTATCACCCAAATCTCCTCCCAGGGCAAAGAACAGGAGCACACCTTTGTCTTCAGGATGGACCACCCTAAGGCCTGTAAGCACCTCTGGAAGTGTGCCGTAGAGCACCATGCTTTCTTCAGGCTGAGAGGGCCGGTACACAAGAACTCTGCTCGCTCCGGATTCATACGCATGGGATCACGCTTCAGATACAGGTAACAGACTGATGTACTGGCAGATCAAAGGGTTAAAGATGCTTTTGAATGAAGCACTTTTTTTCTTGGCTGAGTGGGTTGATACACAAAGGTTGCAATATCCTTTTGTATCAAATACACAGGGCTTAAAGTTCTCTGGCGATATTAAATTCACTAAATAAACTCTGCATGCAAAGCCCGACATGGCAACAGTTACTACACAGATTTTTGGTGGGAATGAGTTTTACCCATGTTTTAACCCTTTGAACTCTGCAATAGAAATGGTCCGCCAGTGCCTACATTGGTACTTTTGCTTATTGTGATTTCATTTCTTGGAGTATCTTCAAATTCTTCATATCCCTAAAATCTGTACAACAAAGCTAAAAGGTTATATAAATCAGTATACCATTATAATTGACAAAAATATTGAAATTGTGTCAGAAATTAAACAAAATAAATACAAAAATGTTACTAAATAAATACACAAAACATACTAATCCAAAAAGATTTCTAAAAGGTAGAAACATGAACAAAATATTTCTTAACACTCCATAGGATATTTTAACTGTGCTTTTTAGTTTTTGAGAAATGCTCATTTTAATGAGCAGAACAAGTGCAAAGGCATTTTGATAGTTTTGTTACGTTCCGCACTTAACGTAACTTTATGACGTCATCCTGAGCATACAATGTGATGACGCAAAAGATGGAAGCCTTAACTTCCTGCTGCAAAAACAATTAATGCTCTAGCTATTTTTTTCATGTTTTTATTGTTAAACTACACTGATTTTTCCCCACTAATCAACTGAAAGGTAAAAATATATCTCTTTATTTTAATCTAAATTAAGTGCAAATATAAAACCTAAAATAAATGATTCTACCAGTATTCAGCCCCATTTAATATAACACCTAAATCAATGGTGACAACAACTGCTTTCAGTCAAGTCGCATAACAGACAAGATTTACAAGCAATTGTAGTACATTGTTTTATCAGAAAGGTCCAACTGTTGGTTGGTTCACTTTGACATTAACGAGTCTCTTCCTGTTGATCTGTATCTAAAAAATCTGGTGTGGTCAGCATGAGCACTCCAGTGTTTCCAGTGTGTTATGCTGATGAGTTAAGTGCCACAACTTTTGAGAACAGTGTGTTTGTTTCTGTACTGTGTTTGAACTTAACAACAGAGATAATCCTAGTTGGACGCACAGTATCATTCTCTGTACATACAAAAAAAGCCCACGTGTGTACACACAGATACTTGCAGTGGTACAAGACAGGCACTCAGTGTCAACATGCTGCAGTCGGCAGCTCGTTCCCTTCTGTGTGTGTTTAAACATTACCCAGTTGGGTAAGCATTGGCAGTAATGTTGGTTTTGCACAGAGGTTACAGGGTTTGTTGTTAATAGAAGGTTATCGCTTGGATGGGTCCAGAGTTCAGCAGGGGTCACCGCTTTGCCTCTTGTTTTTTTTGGACAATTTCATTTATCCAAGTATCATTAGGGAAAGGTCTCTTTTGTATTTAATGGTTTGGTCTGCATTGATCAGGTTACTGTATAGTTGGAAACAAACAGAAGTGTAAAATACTTTTTTGTTTGTTTGTGTGACCAGTGGAAAGACGGAGTACCAGACAACCAAGGGCAATAAAGCCAGGCGGTCAGCCTCCTTTGAGAGAAGGCCCAGCCGACGTTACTCCAGAAGAACCATGCAGCACAGAGGTGAGGACAACACTCAAACACCTGCACAGCACATAAGAATACTGTATACTGCCCATATACATAACAATCAATATCAACACTTAAAATGCATTACATAGCAAAAAATATAAATGCAAGCACATGTGTGCATGGTATATTAGGGCTGCAACTTGTCAATTAATCTGTTGATAATTTTGTTGATTAATCGATTAGTTGTTTGGTTATAAAATGTCAGAAAATGGTGAAAAATGTCAATCAGTGTTTCCCAAAGCCCGAGACAACGTCCTCAAATGCATTGTTTTGTCCACAACTCAAAGATATTCAGTTTACTGTCATAGAGGAGTAAAGAAACCAGAACAATTGTTGCAGCTCTGTAGTATATGTATATACGTATAGTGTGAGACATTGCCCTTGCGTGCAGAAATAGCAATGCAGCCATGTGTATTTGTTTATAATCTTTTGAATGTATCTGAACTTACTGAACTAACACTTATCTGTTTGTTGTGTTTTTACAGGACCGTTCCATCACCAGGAGTGAGTACACTCATATTTAAACTATGTGATTGTGCCATTGCCTAATTAAATGACTTTATCTACTTGTTGTACAGCTTTAATTTAGGGTGATCACATTCACATCTGTTGATTTGTGTAGAAATTATATCTCATTTTATCTATCAATATGTCCTACTGTTGCACCGCTGCTGTGTTATCCTGTTTACATTGTGTCATTTACGATAAATAACAACAATGGAAAGCCTTCCACTGGAAATGTCATATAAATATATCTACAGTTATCAAGTACTGTTGCTTAAAGTGCTCTGACTCACATACTCTTATTCATGAGCTTTGACTTGTAATCTTGTTGCAGAAGTAGTCTTTTGTTACAGGGATGTGTGTGTGTGTGTGTGTGTGTGTGTGTGTGTGTGTGTGTGAAGGCCAAAGACATGATGTCAGTGGTAGTTTTAAGCAGCCATGGGACCAGTTGACTCAAAGCATTGTGATGATAAACGCTCCTATGACTTTGTCACACTTGATTGGACAGACCCAGACTGTGACAGTTCAGGTCCTTTTGAGGCAACAAAGCATTTTCAATATTTAAAGCTGTGTCAAAAGGACGCAGCATTGCCGCCTTATAGAAGGATGGGGATTTGCAAAATGACTCATGGACAACCTGGTAGACTTTCAATAGACTTTAAAAAGAGCATAATGGAAAAAAGTATAGTCATATATTTTACTAAATTGTACCTCTGCATTGCCCCAAAATGTGGTTCATATGTCACGGCCTGAAGGCTAGACACAAACTACAAAGCCATGGTGGCTGCTCAGACAAATTAACATGAGCAATGTGTCGGTGAAAAGCAATGTGGGAGACTTTAATAGTCCCTGGTTTATTTCTTAAGTGATCTTGAGTGTCCTTAAATGTTCAGGCCACAATGAAAACCAGTTCAGTTATTTATAGTATGAATCTTTATACTTTATTAAGAGTTCTTTAAAGGTGTTTGCTATTTGTTCTTTGAATAAAATCTCAATTTCTTTCTTTGCTCAGGCCTCTTTCCTCGGGCAACGGAGTCAGCTCCAGCAGAGGCATCAAGGTGAGGAGAAAAACTTGTGTATCGCTGTGTGTATTTTAATCCTTCCTCCATAGAGTCCATATAGAGGAATGAGTCCTAAAACCCGGATATGAGTTAGCATTTTAGCAAATGCGGTTCCCTCGTCTCAAAGTCGATGTTTTTTTTTTAATGTTTTTTTTGTGAAGTAAGGCCTGTGGTTAACACAGACTGAAGAGATTTTAATGTTTTGTTCTACGATATAAAATATGTCAGTAAATATCCCACTCCTGAATTTTGAAGCCTCTATGTGTCTTAAAAAAGGCGGTAGCTTACAGTGGTTAATTGAGACTACTAAACGTCATCCCGCCAAACACTAGTCCGCCTTTAGCTTAGTGGTGGTGACGTGAAGTCATGCGACCGTAGTGTAGTTTGTTTATAGCGTTAGCTTTTTACTTCTGACGATTACATTCATGCTTCAAAAATAATAAAAGTGGTGTTCATTTGTGGAGATTATGTTGCTGAACAAACTTATTTTCTGCAATAATCCAAAACCCAATGGAAAAATCTCTTTGGCTTTTTATCGAGGGAACCAGTGCGATGCTAACTTCCGGTTTGGCCTACAAAAATATATCATGCCTGCAGCACTCTTTTATTATACAGGTAAACAAAACAGAGCAGAGCAACAGACTTAGACAGGTTTTGAACTCAGAAATGAAACCCAAAGCATCAACTAAGAATCAAACTTGTGATTTTTGATATTGGGCTATACGAATAAAATGAATTTGACATTACTTGACAAACTACAGGGAATGATACAGGACCAGTAATTGTTGATGTTTTCACATAAAAAAATGTTAGTTGGTGTGACTAGATACAGTTGGCTAACATAAAACAGCTTAGATTATTACAGTGCGTTGACAATGACATGAAAGATTCCAACTGTGTATTTTTTCCTTTTCGCAATATTCTCAATACCTTCCAATATATTTTCTCTCTTTCTTTCTGCCTCCAGCCTTCTCCCAGAGGTGCCTGGTCAGGAGTGCCTGTGGTCAGCCCGGTAGCTGTGTCTGCCTGTGCACCAATGGAAATCGAAGCTCTACCCAGGAGTCCTGGAGGAGAAAAGAGGAGGTTGGTACCTGAGAGTTCAGAGTCAGTTCTTTTGAATGTCTGTCTATTTATTTATTTTTTTTAAAGCTCACCTTTCACACAATATTTGTTGAAATATGCTAATAAGCCAGTGGCAGGTTACAACAGTGCTTGCTCACTGATGATGAAACGAGTCCAGGTTAGGGATGGTTGGGGCGGGCCGACTGATCCCTGTTGGTTGCTGGAAGACTTGGGTGGACAGCTAGGTGTGTTTTTCATGGTCTAATGCCATGAGAGTGGCTTAACAGGGCTTATCCACTGACCCGGTCTTGCTGTAACCAGGGAAGGCAGGAAAGAAGGTTGGAGGAGTAAAGGGAGATTATTTTTGTGTGTATTTTTATACACTTGGCTCTTCTATTTTCAAGTTCCTGCTCTGTTTGCAAGTGTGCATGATGAAATACAGGTTGCGTACTTGTAACATGTACATGGAGCTGTTCTCAGAAACACAATGGCCTTAAAGAGGTAGTTACTTGTGTTTCTCCATGCATGTAGAGCTGCAACGATTAATTTGTTAGTTGTCAACTGAAATTAATTGTCAACTCTTTTAATAATCGATAAATCGGTTGAGCATTTATTTTTTAAGAAAAAAAAGTCAAAGTTCTCTGATTCCAGCTTCTTAAATATGAATATTTTCTGGTTTCTTTACTCCTCTTTGACAGTAAACTGAATATTTTTGAGTTGTGAACCAAACAAGAAAATTGAGGACGTCATCCTGGGACTGAATATTTGAGAAAATAATCCACAGATTAATTGACAATGAAAATATTCGTTAGTTGCTGCCCTACATGCATTTATGTCTCTTAGTAGAGTTCACATACCACAAGACTATAATGCAGTAGTACAATATTCAAGCAGGTGGCGGATTCAAGCTCAAAAAGGTGGACTGCAGTTAGATAGGTAGCAAACTGAGAGTGAGTGGCCAACAGGGACGGGCAGTGAGTAGTTGAAGAGGTAGACATACTCCTGTAAGCATTTCTCCTGCCTTTAATTTGATATAACTGTCCTAGTACTCAGCGGACTTCTTCTCAATACCACCTGTAATATATTTTTTAATGTTTTTTTGTGGGTTTAAATCTCATAGCTCATTATGTCCTCTGTTATGCTGTATTTTTGTCTCTCAGTATTCTGTCAGAGTTGCTGCCTCTGAGCAGTGTGTATAAATATACTATAGGTCTGCTTCTTTTGTCTAGGATAAATCTGGTATTTCTGGATTCATTTTCATGTGTTGTGTGAAACGTGTGTGTGAATGAACAAGCAAATGTACATACAAATATGTATGCACCCTCCTCTCATATAAACCTGCAATGTCCCCCTGTGTGTTCCAGTATTAACATGTACTGAGGACATAATTGGTCTTGTGTGGAGGCAGGCCAGGTAGGTACGATCAAACTCTAAACCTTGCCATTGCTCCAGCTTTAACCAATCAATCGCTGTGCAGTGGCGGGCTTTCTGATTTTTGGCTTTGGAGAAGGGTTTTCTTGCGATGGAATTATCTCCTGTGATTTGCTGTCTGTCTACTTTCGATCAGCATGAAATGCCAACCTAATCAGTGCAGGAAACTATGTGGTGATTTGGGGTGCTGTCTGTGCTGGGATCTAGTTTTTGGCATCATGAATCAGTGATGTGATTTCAGCTTTGGATCTGTTCTGTTCAAGACTTCGCTGCAATCCAGTGTGTAGAGGACTTTACTTTCTGTCATCTAATGTCATGCTGTGCATCCTGTGAACCACCTACTAATATATAAACCCGTATTTATAATTTTTAATTGTAAAATTGTTCACAAAATATTATAACAATATCTGAGGATGAGTGGAAGTTGCCAGTCAGCTTATGGCCAACAGAATTAGTGATGCTAGGGACTTAACAAAAAAAACGTTTCAGGTTTTTAGTTGTGAGACGGGAAGAAAAAATGCCTTCATGTTTTTATTTCTTCCACTGTAAAGTAGGCACTCTTACTTCCTGATCAGACTACGCTGGCTTGTGGGGAACAAAGCTCATTCAGATTTGCAGCTCAGTCTGATCCTGTTTCTAGTAAAGCAAATTTCTGGTCAGTTGTACTAAGAGGATTGCGTGGCATTAGAGCAGAGGCCTTTTTTTCTTCATTTATTACCCTGAAAAACAGGATGCACAGACGTGACCTTGGACAGGGCCGGTGCATCGACAGAGTGATGACCTATCACACTAATTATGCTGCTGTATCCTCCTCTTTCAGACTTTGTTGCTTGAAGGGTAAACAATAAACCCTAAAAGGCAGTAAATGCTTATTTTTCAATTTTCTTTCCCGCAATGTCCTTTAAAACGTACTCTATTCACTTTGTGCTGGAAAGCAAATTTCCCAACGGACATTTTGGCCGTTGATAATTTCATCTGCTGGTCAACTACACAAGATACCGGCAAAAAAAACCGGCATATGCCGGCTAACGTAAACCCTACTCTTAGATTAATGCCATTGGAAGAAATTCATCACATCTTATCCTCCGTCGCTAACAAGAGAGTATATGGAAAATATAAAAGGTCAATAGAAGTTCATCCACTGTATATCTAGTCAAAGTTCATCGTGTTACAGTGGTGATGGGAAACCGTCTGCCCCCTTGCCTCTCGTGCTCCCAGTGGAGCTGTCATCACGAATAACGGCTTCCGGCTCGGAGCCTCCAGAACTGAATATATAAACGCACATTTGACACAAGCCATCAGACCTCAGCCGCTGGAGGTGCAAAGCCAGGTCACTGACGCTCCAGAGACATCCAGTTCACTTCACTTAACTCAAGTGTACATGTCACAACACTTGTCACAGTACACTTAAATGTACACTAGTGTACAGTGTAGCAGATGCAATGTACCATAAGTTGCATGTCTTATTCAGTATCACGTCAGTGTTGGACTTATCACGACCATGAACGCCTTATTTATTTAATCATGTTGTTTTGCATTCACTAAAATAACACTATCAGTAGCATGATTTCTCTTGCCAAGCCGTAGTTTAAAATGAAATGATTTCCTATGACAAAATAAAACGGAGCTCTGAGCACGACTGTAGAAATCCTCAAGAAACCCTGTTTACTTATAAGGCCCTGACACACCAAACCTACAGTCATCCATTGGACAGTTTTAGGCTGTTAGTGAGTGTCTTACGGTTTAGTTTTTGAGGTGTGTCCTGCACCGTCGGCTCTAGTCTGCCCGTGTCTGAGGTTTTTTGGCCGATTCAGCATGTTGAATCGGCGACGGAGCTCGTCAGTGAGAAAAATCACTCTGATTGGCTGTTCAGCTTAAACAAATCAGTGCACGAGAAGAGAAATGGAAGTGAGGAAAGCAAGCAAATTTATTTCATGTATGTATCATAACAACGGCTTCTATATCCGCCGTCCTCTGTCTTCCGGTTTCTCATTTTGAATGACGAATACAGATTATCACCACCTGCTGGTGTGGAGAGTTATTTCCACTCACGCAGATGCAGAACGTACGTGCTAACTTGCTGTCGACTGTAATCTTTGCGGTGTGATCAAGTGCAACTTGTGGGCCAAGACAAAGGCGACGTGAGGTGACACAACACTCGGTCTTCATCACCTCTATTTCTTTGATGTCGGCTCGGTGTGTCTGGGCCTTTATGTAAGGGCAGACTACAAAGTTAGCCTACATGTCAAGTCATACACTTCAAAGAATCACGCTCTTTTTCTCGCAGACTCGTGTTATCAGCTGCCTCAAATTCTGCTCTGCTCCTCCCCTATTCCTATTTTTCTTTATACCTGTTTAACTAGCTGTCTCTCTGTGTTATCTCTCTCCTTCATTCATTTGCATACAATCTCCCTCTCCTCTTTGCTGTTTTCATTCAATGCTTCCCTTCCTCTCCCCTGCTAGTCTCGCTTTTAGTTTACTTACCTACACTCCCCCTCACTCACTCACTCCCTGTGTCTTTACATCCCCCTTCCTGTTTGTCCCCTTCCACCATGTCCTCCTCAGGTCTCCTCTTCCCTCCACCCTTCCTGCTCATGTAAGCTCCCCACGAGGAGTCGGGACAGATCCGAGGAGCTGACAACGGTCTCACCCTCTGTACTGACATGAATTGGACAGCACACTAATAAATGGAAATGGCTCAACAGTGACTCATCCATGAAAAAAAACGTCTGGTATTTGTGGTAGTGACTGGACCACATGGAAGGACACATTTGGTGTGAATGCGGACGTGCCTTATTAACAGAAATATTCCAAGTATCACATAATCCGTCTGGTAACAGACTGACACCTCTCCAAGCTTGCCATCACACTTATTCTGCCCTTTTCTTCTCAATGTTTCAGTCAGTTCCCTCCACTTATCCCCGACCCTTGCTCCGGTGACAATTCTTAAAAGTTATCAGCTCCTTTCCCCCTCTTTTCTCTCCCATTTTCTCCATTTTGTTACCTTTTACTGTACACTTTCTTTCTGTCTCTCCTCTCTTGTTTCCTTCCTCTGTCCTTCACTCTTGACCTCATGGCGAAACTGGCTAGCCGGGGTGAGATGGTATCAATGTGAGGCTTAGGAATGCGACTCCACTCTCGACTCAGCAAAGAAACAATAAGTCACACAGTTTCTGCCTGGAGGGTTTAACTAAGTCCTCTTCTGCTCCCAATGTCATTCTCTCAAAATTAGTTTTCTGTTTTTTACACTGTCGCTGTATTAATTAGTTCTATCAAATGATTTTATCTATTTCGTATTTAATCTGTTCTGCACATTTCGTGGATCTGCTGCTCTGTTTCAAAAAAGTATTTGGATGAGAAGGTCTAGGGCTGCAACTAACGATTATCTTCATTGTCGATTAATCTGTTGCTTATTTTCTCAATTAATCGATTAGTTGTTTGCTCTATAAAATGTCAGAAAATGGTGCACATGGTCATTCAGTATTTCCTAATGAAATCCTTAAATGTCTTGTTTTGTCCACAACCCAAAGATATTCAGTTTACTGTCATAGGGGAGTAAAGAAACCAGAAAATATTCCTATTTAAGAAGCTGGAATCAGAGAATTTATATTTTTTGTTTTCTTAAAAAATTACTCCAACAGATTAATCGATTATCAAAATAGTTGGCGATTAATTTGATAGTTGACAACTACTCAATTAATTGTTGCAGCTTTAATAAGGTCAACATCTATCTCTTCTCTGTAGAGATTTGTCTAAGGTCGTTAGCCTAGCTTAGCCCAAAAAATAGAAGCAGGAGAAAAGAGTTACTTTCACACCGTCAAAAAAATCTGAATCTGTTATATTTGCACATTGTTTCTTGTGTTGAACACGATGTTGGAAGATGCATTTTTTTCTTTTGTTGAAAGTTAGCTGTTTGTCCCTAAACATACCCTGGACCATAGAAATAGAAAAGGAGTAGAACGGACATTGAACTGTTTTCTGTCATTTGACTAGTACAAAAGAAAATGTCGATTGTTGTTAGTCGTTATGGTGACAACGTGTCAGTGGGGCTGTAAAGTGTGGTCGCAGCTCGCCAGGAAGAGACCGGACGGACTACCAGTGTAGCATTAAAGCATAGAGGAAATAACACGCTAGCTAAGTAGCCAGCTGTCCATTAGTTAGCTAGCTTGCTAATTCCACCATGCTTTAATGCTCAACTGGTTACAGAAAATGAGCGGAACAAAATTGTCTCTCACTCGATAGCAATGTGCTTTCCGAAATTAAATTGATAATGACCTTCTCATCCAACTTCTGGCGAGTTATCCAACAAGCATAGTTCCATCAAAATGTGAATCGAAATCGAATGTAAATTGTTTATCTGTTTATTTGTTTTGTGAACACTGCTGCAGTGGTGTTAGGGACAGCTGGGAGGGTTATTATGAAATGACCCATATATTTATAGTTGATTTAACTGATAATCACTGAATGCTTACAGTACCTACACCTCGAATACACTACTGTACAACGGTTCCTTGTACAGTTCAACCAATGAAGATGATTTCTTAATATTATTTTTTAGTTGAATGTTTACAACATAACTTTGACCAAAGGATGTGTATCTTTCTGAACTGTATGTTTAAAATCATTTCAGAGAATAAAGACAGGATTACTCTTGATACACAAGATATAGTTTTACATGTGTTTCATCACTTTTATCACACTACAGTATACACACTGTTAGAGAAGCACTACCAGGCTGTTGGGCTTTTGGTCAGTATTTTGTATCTTCTTTTGCTGTCGCTGAAGTTTTACCTTAGCTGTCAAAAACATAATAAATATGCTTTAAAATAACGCTAGCCACAAACTAGTGGGTTGGTAAAATTGTTGCTGTTGACTATGAAGCACAGTGACAAAGGAATACTATACACCAGGCTACTTTTAGGATGGAACATGACAAGATGTTAGCTGTAACTGTAATGCTTCTTCTTATCATCTCCCAATGAAATCTGTGTCGCATTTCAGTGTAAATACAATACAACGCATTGTGTTTACAGCCCACATGAGGATCCTCACTGCTTCCTTCATGGATTACTTAACATGTGGGAGTGTTTCCGTACATTTGGTTTGAGTCCTAAGACGAAGCATTGTATTTTTCTTTACTTCTTCATCTTTGTGTGTGTTGTGCTTTAGCTCCTGTTCTCTCAGGCAGTATTATACAGTAATATATACACTTCCTCATGTTTCACTGTGTCTTCAGGCTACAGAAATATGAGGGAATTACGAGGCTGCTGGAAGAGCTTCTACCAAAATCCACGTATCAAATGTTCTTGCTTCAGGTCGCTTCAAATTCTTAGAATATTACACCACAGGTTTTTTTTTCCCACAAAAGTTATTGCTTGCTTGGAAGACTTATTTCCATGAACTGAATCATGCTTCTTTACCTCTTTTCAGCAGGGTTATTTTAAGAGCTTCCCTCTTTGGACACACAGGTCCCATATCTTTCTGGTGGAAATAACAGTAACTGTCTTTGACTTTCTTGTATTACTTTTTCTTTAAATTCTAAATAGTGTGGATGCCTGGCTATACTTGCCAAACACCCCGGGGCACCTCTGAACCTACATGGTTTGCTTGTGCCAGAGGCTTCCAGATATTTTTCCCAAATACAGGGGCCTAAATGGACATCCTATTATATTTTTTTGTTGTCGTTTGTGGGAAGTTATTCTAAAAATATCCTCTGACATATCATCATGGGCCAGTTTTGACATCTTTGCAGAGTCCATTCATGTCTTATGGATGCCGCAGGTAAGTTTTACAGCTGTGTAATTTAACAATTGAATTATCTCCTCTCTCTTTATATATAAACATGATTATTTTTACACCTTCATCTTGATCTGCTGCTTCTTTTACATCCTCTTCTCCTTCTTTCTGTCTCTAGTATGTCCATGGTTGCTGACCTGATGGAGACGTGCATTGATGACGTCCTCAGGGCTCCTGTCGTTCCCGCGGTGACGGCTACAGACGAGGCCGGACCAAGCAATGCCTACGCCACACCCAGTGTCACCGGGGAAGATCCTCTCTGCCTCGCTGGTGAGGCTACAGAAAACCTAGCAACCCACAAAGTGAACTCAGTGTGACAATGAAAATTATATATGAGAAATGTTGTTACTCAGAAATGAGAAAATATTTGAAATCTGTTTTTAGAAGTCTGGGGCCGGTTGCACAAAACCCCTTAAGTTAAGGTTTACTTAAATAATAAGCAATTGATTTTACAATATAGATTTGACCAGTGGCTGCATTACACACAGGCTTGAAGCCAGAGAGACAGTGCACGGAGGCATCAGCCTCAAAACGCTGCAGTGTGCGTCTACATTTGCACACACAGAGGGATGAGGAGAGGAAACGCAATTAATGATTGCTCTACGGTTTTATGCTATGAGATCTTTACAGTCAGTAATAGGCAAGGTATTTCATGTCCACCTGTATGCTTAGGATGGGTTAAATTTCATGTATGTAATGTATGTGACGACTAAAATAAAGTTTAAGTTCAAGGTTTTTTACGTTTTGTCTTTGCAGAAGCAGCAGCTCGTCTGAAGCAGCTGGAGTTGGAGGGCAGTCCGCATCTCGGTACTCCAAGAAATAACATCAATGTTAATATGGCCATGAACAATCAGGTGGGTGTTTGCTCATATAGTATTTTCTGCTTTTACCGCAGGACCTAAAAGAAACTAGATTAAGACTGGTAACACATTGTTTAGGTCTTATCTCCAGCATAGAGTAATTAGTTTGTTCAGAAGTAATGACCATATTTTTCTCTATTTTTTTGTATGGGGTTTGTGTGTCCCATCCGACCCTGCTCCCAACAGGAGGATGTGGTGAAGATCACAGAGAAGTGTGGTCTGAGCAGTACCGGCAGTAGTCCAGTAGTCACTCCACTGTGCACCCCAGTTGGTCTGAAGAGCAACATCCTGAAAGCACAAGCCGAGGCTGCTGCCCTCAAGGTGAGGAACACACACCACAAAACTCCATCCATTGTGATTGTACTTTGAAAGGTATAAAAGGTCAATGAACATGTCTAGAACTGTTATTATTGTTAACTAAATTATTATATCAACTTATTGAATAGCAGAAAGCTTTGGAAAATGACTTCCAGATAGTGTAAATGTGGTGAACAGTGAAAGTAAAGTGAGCAAATTGATCCATGCTTTTTTCCCACTCATTAACCTTTTGATAGGTTGGGGTGGGAGGGTGAAATAATTGCACTCTTGATGCTTCTAATTTGTTTAGGAAAGTGAATTTTTTCATGTATATTAATTGAAATAATGGCATTGAGCCAGGGACTAGGATTTTTGACTGTCAAAACAACCCTTTCAAGCCCTAACAGTGTGGGCTTCAGTGTCTAAATCATCACAGCTACAGTATATACATAATGTGGAAAACATCCATGTTAATGTCACAGTTGTGATGTTATTCTGCTATTAAGTGAGATGGAGATGCATGGCTGTATTAGTGACCCACCCGTCTATCTGTCCCTCTATCTATCCATATACTGTATACCTCTCTCTCTGTTCGTCTGTGTAGGGATCTTTGGAGGAATACGTCGTCGTTGTTGGAGATAAGAACTGTAACTTGCAGGAAGCCTCTGCCAGGTATGACCGCACACTGGAATAAGTCATTATTTATTTATAAATGTGATATTAAACTAAACTTCCAAGTGTTACAAATTATAAAGAAAACAATGAATGTGTTTCTGCTAAGTCTTGTTTATTTAGTTCTTTCAGCGTCCGTTTTAAACGGTACAGTCAGTCAGTACAGAGCTCACACGGATAGGAGAGAAGCCATTGTCACTCGTGCTCCATTGTCTTGAAATTGGGCCTTCTCCCTCCTTTTCCTCCTCCTCCATCTTTCTGACTCATGCCAACTGTCAACACATTGTCTAAGCCAATCTTAGCTCTCCCTGCTGCTGCTGGAGCTGATCAACTACTTGAATATTCATGAGGATTATTAGCGTAGCTCAGAAAACATTACATCACCTGCAGCTCATTCTTACAAGCAAGGCTCCACAGATTGTCACGCAAATCCCTGTCGCTGTATCAGAGGCAGTCAGCGGCTCGGGATGGTAGGCGGAGAGTGAGCCACATTTGATTTCTGTTTGAAACAATATATATAATATATATTTTCCTGTTCTAATTTATTAAAATCCATTTTAAATGTCGTCTATTTTCTCCATGCCTTCCTTCCCTGTACCCCATTCAAAACTTGAATCATGTTATATTTGTTTATTATTGTGAGGATATAATACTCAGTGTAAAAGTATTGATTTGATCTCATCTTGAGGGCCACTTTTTTTTCTTTTCTTTGAATATTTTATGCAGGAATTGCACATTAAGTAGAAACACAAAATCCCTGGCACAAAACAAGAACATGTACCGTCTGTTTCCAGGTTGAAAGTGCGTACCGGACGAATGGGCAGTGACTCGTCACTGACCGTCAGCAGTCGCCCCGACATCCAAGAGTCCTGGGAGCTGCTCAAGCAATCCTCGATGGTCTCATCAGCAGGGGCCAGGTCAGTCAGTAAAGTAAAAACTGCACACTGTAATTTGTCTACCAGGTAAATTCTGTATACATGTATTCTTTATTCCCACTGTAGCTGAAGAAGATGAGAGAAACAATGGATCAGTGGAGGAGGGAATCTTTGGCAGTAGCTGCAGACTCCTAATCCTTCTGAGAGGAGGGAGACACACATTATATCCGTTTTTTTCCTCTCTTATATCTAACTTTAAGTTGTCAAATGTCTTGTTTTGTCCATAGCTCAAAGATATTCAGTTTACTGTAATAGAAGAGTAGAGAAACCATAAAATATTCCCAGTGAAGAAGCTGGAATCAGAATTTTTACTTTTTTTTTCTTAAATAATTACACAAACAGATTAAACGAATATCAGAATAGTTGGCGATTAATTTAATAGTTGACAACTGAACGATTAATCGATGCAGCTCTAATGAAATCCTTTGCGTATTATTATTTAAATCATATAGAAGTTTGAAATTGATTAATTATTACACTGCCCAAATTAGGATGCCGTAAATTGATATAGGTCACTGTGCCGATGACTTTAAACACCTTATGTAATGATCATGTTCACTTGACCTACTTCAGCTGTCAGGACCTTGACAGTAGGAAGAAAGAACAGGCTTTTCAGACCATTCAGATTTTAAGAATGAATGAATAACAGGATAAAAAATAGTTAAAAGTACATTGCCCACCTGCTTTTCTTTGTGGCGTCAACTTTACTGCACAGTTCCTGTATCTTTACTGTATAACTATATAGGCCTGCATTCCCACTAACAGGAAATAAAACAAATATAAAACACGATTCACAATAATCCATCAGAGATAAAGGTGTTGCTTGTTCTTAGTGGTCTTTGCTGACATCTGTTGGCATGTTTAAGCAGTGTGCATGCATCTGTGTGTGTCTGGGTGTGTTGAGTCACATGACTAGAGTTCTGCCTGGATACTGCTGGCGTCTCTGCTCAATAGGTGTTTACAGAAGGGTGACACAAAAATACAGACACACACGCGGACGCTTGAACGGACAATTCACAAAGGCTGTTTGGCCTCGGGCTCATTGATGCAGTAAACGCTCGCAACTATCCAGGCTGTTTATCTTCTACAGTCTGGAGAACGTAGACTCACGTGGGCTGAAACAATACATTGATTCATCAATTTGTCAATCACAGAATATCAATAAAGTCCATTAATAATTGAACTCGTTAATCTAGCAAGCTTTTCTATGTTTAATACCAGTGTAAAAACATGTTAAGGTTTTGGTCTGTTGAACCATGTAATTTGAAGACATCACCTTGGGCTGCATGATGGGATCCGATAATAAAGGGGTTTCTTAAATCATATGAACAAGAAAAATATACCAAAGAAAAATGTTTTTATATCACTCAAGGATGAAGAATTTGAAATACATTTCTGTTAATGTTTCTGTGAGGAAACTTGAAATTCTCTGTCCTTTGCTCATTAATTTTTCCGTTCATCAGTGCCGAGCGACTCGCTGAAGATGTGAACCCCTCTGTTCCCAAGATGCCCTCTGAATCTGCCAGCGAAGGCATGGCACCAAAGGTAACTCATAACATTGAACTTATTACGTGTTATTATGAGGGTACAGGTCCATTTTACATCCTATTATCCATTGGATCTGACTCACATAAAGGGTACACACTTTATTATTATTAAAGATGGACTGAAAGGTGACTATACCAGATGATCTACATTCCTGACTGTACTGATTGGACCTACAATACACTGTGTGAGGAGCTCCACTGTTTAATGTGGTAGCTCATGAAAGGACCACTGTGTAACATTTAGGGGGATCTATTGGCAGAAATGGAATTAAGTATTGATAAGTATGTTTCCTTTAGTGTATAATCCCCTGAAAATAAGAATCGTTGTGTTTTTGTTAGCTTAGAATGAGTCGTTTATATCTAGATACAGAGTTGTGTTGATGTGAACACATTGTTTACACAGGATTCAGTATTTGTGTAGGTTTCTTTGTTTACATGTTGTGGTGTGGTGTGTTTGTGTCATCCTGCAGGTTAAAGCTGAGGAAGTTGACCTGCAACACACCGCCCCACTGTCTGACAACCTGATCGATTTCACAGATCCAACTCCTATGGTATGTCTCAGTCCTACCGTATGAGTAGAACTTTTTAATTTAATCAATTCCTGAAAAATATATTTGTGTAAGCATCTTTTTGAAAGGACACGATTTATTGACTTGTTTGAGAATACTAGGAAGGAAAGATTTGCCATTGCAGGGAGGAAACCTCCGATCTTCGACTCAAGACAAACTCAATCTAACCACCCAGCTGGACTGCAACAATACATCACTTATTCACCCTCGTTCAGAAAGGATAAACCCAAGTCTTCATGGTTCCAACACTAACAGGCTTTAGTGTACTGGCATTTCTATTAGCTCTAAATGTTAGTGATGATAAATATTCACAACAGATTGTCATTCACATGATGGGAGAAAGAAATGTGAGAGAAACTGAACTGAAAAGGAAACTTAATTTGGTATTTTGATGTAACATAGTTCTGTGGGTTAGCAGGGATCTATTGAAGTAAACCTGTATCAGTGATCAGAGGTGGTTGAATGCACCACTATAAATTAAAATGGTCAATATAGTGTGACAACATTATTCTGATGGTCTTTCAGTTCCCACCAGTGCAGCAGCCCAAACCTCTCATCACTCCTCGCTGGATCATTCCTACAACCGCTGTGAGTCATAAATCTCTGTATTTACCCGTCTAACTTTTCTCCTGTTCAGCTGTCTATCTGGCTCTTTTGTCTGCACCCTACAGGTTCTTCTGAAATGTTTCAAAAGGTCTTCTTGTGTATTTAACTGTTTTATCCATTGTCCTGAAACTGGTGACACAAGGCTCAGTGTTTAATTTTCCACCTGCATAGTTGCTGTTCACTTTGGCTGATGTAGAAGCTACGTAGAGAATGACCTTCCTTCCTTCTCCCTCATCCCCTTCTAATGCAGCCTCCCGGCGTCTTTACTAACGGCCTGCTCGACCTTGACCCCGCTAAGGTCAACCCTCTTCTCCCCGCAGATGGGGGAGCAGCTCTCACCCCAGTCCTCCCCCACCTCGCTCACACACGTAACACCATCTCCAGCAGGTAAAACTCTTTGAGATTCAAAGCTTGTTTTTAAAGCAAGCTTGGTAGTATGCTGACCTCTGCTGGTCGAGCAGGAAAATGTCTCCCTTCTTTGGCTGAAATCCCAACAATGAAGAGTTTGATTCTTGCTTGGTCTGGCTACTTTGAGAAATTAAGAGCTCACTTTTAGGCTTCTTCAGCCTTGTTTCTGTCTGTAAAACACAGCTTTTGTACTTTTACTTAAGTACGATTTTGAATGTATGACTTGTACTTACTTGTAACCGAGTCTTTTTTACACAAAGGTATTGCTACTTTCTGAGCACTTCTTCCACCACTGGTCAAAGTTTCTCTCTGTTCCTGATCATAGTATTTTCACATGTTGAATGAATGCAGCGATGGGATTCATTCTTTTTTTTTTTTTTTTTTAAAGTTATTTTTTTGGGGGCATTTTTCCATTTTTATGACAGGACAGTGGATAGAGTCTTGAAAGGGGGGAGAGAGAGAGAGTGGATGCGGAAAGGGCCACAGGCCGGATTCGAACCCGGGCCGCCGCGGTCAGGACCAAGCCTTAATACATGGACGCCCGCTCTACCAACTGAGCTAACCCAGGCACCCCCATTCTTTTTAGAGTAGTATTATTTTTCAGGACCGACATGCTCATAACTTCTCAGTCAACATGAAAGTGTATGTTTAATGCTTTTACCAGCAAAGTAGTCTCCATCTCTGACGCAGTCGTTCTGTCCCACAGCACTGTGGGTCAGCAGCCAGCCTCGGAGAATGGAGCCAAACCCAGAGGTCTCCTGACCACTGAGCTCTGATGGAGAAACGAGGAGCAGCCAGCACAACCTTCGTCTCCCTGACTACTTTCCCACCTCACCCCCCTCGACCCCCTCACCCATCCGTACACAAGCAAGCTGGAGATGTGCTGAACACGGAGGGCTAAAAGAGGAAACTGGAACCAGGGAAGAGGCAGCTTACAAACACCACAACACACAATTTTAAACAAACTGAACTAACACAGGAAAATAATAGGAACATGATGACAGTTTTTTGTGATAACACAACACAAAGCCTAGTTTTTGTAAAACAGTTAAACATGTAGCTCAAGTATTAACCTCTTAAGAACACCTAACTTGTGAATCTCCTGTATGAGTTCACTGTTAGTGACCTGTGTTAATCCATCCAGTCAACCAAACCTCAGTCTCTCATAAGTAGCACCATCTCCTTGTAGATGACAAGTGATGGAAAGTCTGGTGTTGGGACTGACGCACAAAATCTCATGACACTGTAGGTACGTTAAAAGCATGAGGCTTATGACTCAAAGGGTAGGTTGTGTCTTTTAGCGCTACTTTCCTCCCCCTTTTTTTTTTTTTAATCATGCTGTTTTATTCCTGGTTATTCACACCACTGGATCCCTGCTACTCTGAGCTCTTCTGTACACGCACAGATCACACAGCATGTAGCGCTGCTGTGCTGAAGTACACTGGGTGAAGGACTAAAAAGAGAAATCTATTAAAAAAAAAAAAGAAAGACAGTGACTCGATATGTGGATTCTAAGAGATAAAAAACGCCTGGACTCTTTACGAGATGAAGCGTGGATATGATACTGTCCTTGTAGCACACTACAAACCTTTTTTAAACCCAGTCAATACTACATGTGAAACTCGTCTGTTGGCAGCCACTGGATATGAAAACTTCACTGGATTACTTTTGCAACACTGGACCTTGAAATAAGTTTTGTTTCGGATAGAGATGACCACTTTGATGTTTTTATTATCCTGTTTTTTTTTTTGTCTTTTTCAATGTTTCAATTTGCTCATTGCAATACTTTTAAATTCACACATTTTGAGGGATTGAACATAATGAAAGTTAGTTCTCTTGTCTCTTTTTGGACCCTCGATGATCTGCTCCTTTGTGTACCCTTATGACTTTAAAAGGATAGTTTGGGTGTTTTGAAGTGGGGTTGTATGAGGTACTTATCCATAGCCAGTGTTACTACCTGCAGTGGATGACGGTCGGCACGCCCCCAGTTTGGAGAAATAGACAGGAGCACCAGCACGGAAGCAAAGCAATGTTCTGCTTTGGACGGGGCCGGCAGAAAAACGTATTTCAGCCACCTTAAAAAAAGGCTCACCTAAATAAAATCAATATCAGTTTAAGTGTATGCTATATTTAGAATATGGGGAAGTGAAGCCGTTATCTATGCTCTTGCCAAAGCAACCGAACTCCTTTGGAAAAAAAACAGTAATTTTACCTCATAGAACACGGGAGTTGCTGGTGTACCGCTGCCTCGATTTGTTTGTTTGTGTTATTGTGCGATTTTGGTTAGTTTGGATTCACAAAAAAAAACTATTTTTTTTCAATTGAGTCTGGTTGCTTTGGCAAGAGCATAGATGGATACAATAGCTTCAATTTCCCGTTGAAAAGGGCTGTCTGACAGCAAGGTAAAGTTGAGAAAATATTCTAAATATAGCATACATTTAAACGATATAGATGTTTTTAGGTGGGCCTTTCTTTTAGGTGGCTAAAATAGGTTTTGCTGACGGCCCCGTCCACAGCAGTACATTGCTTTGCTCCTGTGTCGGTACTCCTGTCTGTTTCTCCAAGCTGCAGGCGTGCTGACTGTCATCTACTGTAGGTAATACACTGACTGGATAAGTACCTCATACAACCCCACTTCAAAACACCCAAACTATCCCTTTAAGTTGAAGATTATGTTTTAAAATGTTGTCTAAAATGTGATTCTACACTTTGTTTTCAGTTGAAATCACGGACTCTACCTGTGACAATGTTTCACTCACAATAATTTTAACGTCTTTAATTGTCGATGTAAATACAAGCGGCGGCTCAGTTGCTGTTGAAACCTTTTAAATTTAACTGTGATCCCAGTTTTTGGATTACCTAACTGGATATCTGAATTCCTTTTAGACAGTAATCTGACCCTGTTATTGAACATGGCTCCTGGTGTTAACACGCTGTAGCTACGACTCTGCCTTATGGAGATGAATGTATTCAAATAGTCTCATTGGAGATCGCTGGAGATGCCACATTATGAAAACCTTTACCACTTGTTAAATTCTCAATTGCTGATATAGTTCATAACTGGAGGAAAACCTGTGAAGTATCTTAAAAGCTGATTTTATACGTACATGTGGAATTGAGTTATTAATGAAGTATATCACATTGACTCTTAAAAGATACACTTTTTATCTACTGTAATTATCCCGTACATAACTAAGTCTGGATCCTCATTTAAGTTATATCTGTAGTTTATTCATTATCTGTCTTAAACAAGGGAAGCTGACTGTTTTTCAACATCTTCTTAGCCGCGACAGTTATTTATGCTACTACTCAGTGTTCAGATATTACATGTTGTCCAAAAGTGTTGTAGCGTACAGTTCTAATGTGTTGTCAGTATAATGGCATCAGCTGGCTGTAGATATGAAGTAGATTTATATATATTTTTTTGAGAATGATGTTGGCAGTAATGTTGCGACACACTGAGAAGATTTCTGCATTGAGGTGTTTTCTAATCACAGTAAAAGTTGGAAACATTTTACCGATCAAACTGACTGGAACAACACAGATTGTGACGTCTCAGATGCAATTTTATATGAACCTTTTTTTCTGGAATACCTGATCATGATTCAGTAAAGCTTTGCTACAGTAGGATTCAATTGTTGTTCATTCATTTTATTGTTGAAACGATTTGCTTGCAAAGGAGGTTGGATTTATCCAACAATCTGATTTACTGTCCAGATGGACCAGATGTGATTTTTTTTTTTTTTTGTTAAACCAGCTATGAAACAATGACCTGGAACAAAAAAATAATAATAATCAGATTTTTCAGTCCTGTTTAAATTCACTTACTCTGTGAGAAGTAAAGCTCTTGTATCTGTATCAGAAATGTAGAATTAACAACTGACTCAGCAGAAGCCTGTGTATTCAAAATGTTTTTTTACATGTGTGACTTTGTTTAGTTTGGATTCACCAAAGTCACACAGTAAAAAAAAAAAAAAAAACTAACCGATCGAGGCTTTTTAACTAAGGACATTTTCACTCTACAGCCTACTTAGGGGACGAACTATCTCAGTGTTGTAGCTGTTGGTCTCTGAGCTGTAAACAAATTCATCCAGCTGGTAACAGTCTTTAATGTGTGTTAGTCAGTTCACCACTGGATGGCAGCAAAGTACCATTTTTACCATTTTTGAAGAGTAAAGTTGAGCAGCTGATTTTTTTCACTCCAAGTCAGATCTCCTCCTTTACGGCTGCAAATATATGCACTTCATTCAATACTGCTAATATCTAAGCTGTAAGGCATTAAAAAAGTTGGGACTTTATGAAAGTAGACTCTTCCAAGAAGCTTTTTGAATGTGAACAAGCTGAACAAATACCCTTTAAAGATAGCCCTGTTGATTGTATTTTACTTTAATAATCAAGATGAAACATTACCCAATATATTATGAGACTGCAACACATTATAAACACACATTCTGTTAAAATGTTTAATATTTAACTGTTACAGGATGTGTTTGCTCATTTATTTAGATACAAACTACTATGCCGAATAAGTCAGATCTATTTAAAGTGGCAACCTCTAAGATTTATGCACACAATTCTGAAAACTTGAAGCTTGTGTATGTAAAAATAGAACTTTTCTATAACATTTCTATTCTCATGTATCAACAAAAAAGACTCCAGACTGCTAAACTCTGAGCACAAGTCCATTGTTTTCTCTCAACTACAAATTCTTGATCAACCAGGACTGAAATCTTAAGTTACAGCAGCCTATAGTTTATCTTCTGGTTAGATAAAGTAACCTATAAAGAGTACCACAATGCATTATGTTAACCTCTAAGTGTAGTGGAGCTCCAGAGGGAGTGTGCCGGCTCAGCAGAAGTGGATCTTTTATTATCAATATATGGAATTATCATTTTCTTATCTGATATATTATAATAAAAAATCCATACAAACCCAACCAGAGACTTAAACAGGATTTCAGTGAATATTTCCCTCCTGGATATACTTTGCCGGGTCTATAAATCACAGTCTAATATCTCCAGGTTCAAGATTAGTGTCTCATTTGCTCAGGGAGGTCTGTTAATCAGATTCAATGTCTGCAGCAGGTCACAGCAGTTATTCGTGAGAGTGGATTGGTATTAGAAGGGCTGAACAAATAACCAGTAAGCCAGTTTAAGCTACTTTTTTTTTTACAAATGAGCTGTCCGTCATCTCTTCAGCTGCTCCATCGACAAGAACAAAACACATCATCTTCCTGCAACATGTTAGAAAAATCTTCAATCAGTCCCAGAATAAAAAAGCAAAGGCTCTGCTGTTATTTGTCAGTTGCCATATTGGTTCACATTTCAAACCGCAGTGATTTGAAACTGATTGACTGCGACTGGTCCGCGCTACAGAGCGATACATAGCTGGACCGTTAGTAAACGGCAGACAGCACACAGCTCAATAACTCAGCCAGGACTGCTCCCCTCAGCAGATGGGCCGATGTTCCCCCGCCTTCCAAATGAATAATTGATTACGTACATGGACCTTATGCCAGGTCATGATTGCTTAAGCATGCTCAAAGCTCCGGGTGGATTCATGGAGATTTGGCTCGAGGCCCGTACCCTGATGTCACCAGTTCAGATCCCACTAAAGCAAACATTACGTCCTCTCTTAATTGTTAATATTCTTTGAAGGTGGATATCAGTATTGTTTATCAGCCTTGTTTATAGTTTTATTGACCAGCTGTTAGGTTTCATTTTGAGAGGGATTCATTAAATGAAAGTTTAAAGATTCTTTAAACAATATTCAGAGCAATAATATAGTGTCAATCAATATTGTCTAAGTAAAGATATAGAGGAGTAATGTCTACCTGAGCAGAGAATGAAGTCACTTTCCCTTTGTGTGTGTGTTAATCCGAGCTTCTCTGTGCTTTGTTGACATTGGTTGTTTGGGGTGGATAAACATGGACTGGTGGTCAAATTTGCTTCTCTTTCTGTCTGAACACACGTTAAGTAGGAACATTTTTAGTCAGCATTGCTTAGTTAGACTTACCCATTAAGTCTCAGACCTGGGATTGGACCTGACACCTGTATCAAGCAGGTTTTTTTTGTGTTCCTAATTAAAATACGTTTTCACATTCTGGGTAAAATCCAGATGTTGGTGAAACGTACTCTACACCTGCCCTCGCATCTGTCTCCATCGCTTTCTCTGTTCTGACTGTCAGGTCCTGGTGATGTTTCCTGTTGCTGCAGGATAAACTGACCATGATGACAAGTTTCCTCCAGAAAAACGTGAACAAATGGTGGAGCATCTGGACGAGGAAGAGGAAAAGGAGATGTAAAGATACTGCTATTTGTGTGGTTGTATGGGTGTGTGGGATGCCTCGTATCACACTTAGATCCTGATGGGCAGGTTGGCACCTTGCATGGCAGCCTCTGCCATCAGTGTATGAATGTGTGTGTGAATGGGTGAATGCTGACATGTAGGTTAAAGCGCTTTGAGTGGTCAAAAGACTAGAAAGGTGCTGTATAAATGCAAGCGCAAAGTGTATGTTTGACTCGTCAATAGGCATTGAGAGTGGTCAAATAAATATATTAACTTACAAATTTACACAAGTTGTAATTTTCTGCCAGCATTTCTTTGTTTTTTATGTGGTAGGCGGAAGTAGACGGAACATGATTGGTCCGTTTTTGTGCAGTAGAAGAGTCAAATGATGCTTCAAATGATGCCTTTTATGGGAACCAGGACAGAGCCTGAGGAAGAAATCCTGGGTTAACAGAGACGGCTGATAACCACCATCGTGGTAGCCGTTATCTCTGACTGGGGCTTCAGGCTTTCATCGAGCCAGTTAAGGCAAAGAACTCACTTCATGGTACACCCCTCAGGTCTCAGGTGTATCGAGAGGTCTTGAAAATTCAACAGGTAAACAATGAAAAGACAGTCTCTCTCTGTCTCTCTCTATCTCTCTCTCTCTGTCTGTCTCTCTCTCTCTCTGTCTGTCTCAAACACACACAAACACACACACACACACACACACACACACACACGAGATCCTCTCTGTCAGTCATTACAATAAAGGCTATTGTGTCTGTTTGGCGAGCTGTAGCAGGAGATAGCGTTCTCTGACAGGGCATTTTGAAAAGAAGCTTATACATCTCAACTATCAGAATGGGTTTATAGCCTCGGCGTGTGTGTGTGTGTGTGTGTGTGTGTGGTCGGTGTGGGGAGGTCGGTGTGGGGAGGTCGGTGTGGGGAGGTATTCATAGTAAAAGCTTTCAGATGATAAAGACGCCAGTGAGCGGTAATTGATCCCTAAAGGGCTGCATTGTGTCAGTAAGTGTGCACTATATGCATTTGTATGTGTGTGTGTTTGTGTGCCAGGTGAGGTTGTACACACACACACACAATACACGTACACACACGGTGTATATTGTTGTTCCATCCTCTGTATAAAACCAGGTGAAATCTTCTGTTTATTGTAAGTATTTGGATCATTCAGAGGTTTAGAGTAAGTCGATTTCTGCCAGCTCACCTGATGAACTTACATAACAATCATAAGGTTGACGTGTAGTGTAAAGCGCTTTGAGTGGTCAGCTATGTAAATGAAAGTCCATTTACCATTTAGCTGGAACGTTTAGCTGCTAAAGAGAGATGTTTCTCCTCAGGGGTTGGTGGAGACCAAAACAGAGCTAAAAGGAGAGTGAATTCTGGACTTACATGCGTCTGGTGTCCAGAAACACAACTCCAAATGAAAGCTAATGTTGCTCCATGTCTGCTGGATGTGTAAATACTTTATTGGGAACTGTTTGCTAACACATTTGCCATATCAGCTTTATGGCATCATATGTAAATATGTTTATAACTTGTTCCACTGCCCCCAATTGGCAAGAGAATCAATTTAGTGTTTGGTTAAGTTAAAGAAACATAAACTGATTACTTGGGTTAGGGAAAGATCATGGTCATTGTTAAGAAAATAGAAAAAAATAGACCCCAAGTGGAGCATATATAAGGAAAATAAAGTAGGGCTCAATACACACAGTGACTCTTGCTGTGGCTCTTTGTGTTTAACACACAGAATATCTCTGCTTTCTAACACATACTTCTCACAGGCCTAAATCCCTACAGTATCCTCTCTACACACACACACACACACGCGCACACACACACACACACGCACACGCACACGCACACGCACACACGCACACACACCTGTCAGCCCTGCCTGTGGCCAGCCATTGAACCTGGCATACTGATAACAGCAACAACAGCCCTCTCCTCCTCCTCTGCAGGCTGAGACCGTCTCATTCATATGGATCTTCTGATGTGTCAGGAAATCTCTGTCACTTGTTTGTGGACGGCTTGAAAAGACCAGGCTGACATTTGGAGGAGTATATTTCAATACAGCTATTGAGAATGGCAAAGGGAAGTGCTGCTTCAATGCTTTGGCAGCTGTGTTCACATTGTCTGTGGTTTTGCAGCTGAGTTTTAGGTTAAAGTGGAAGAATGACTTCAGTGCCGCTATCGGCCCGGTTGGTGACATCTTATGTCATCGAAACGTGAGGTTTTTGAGGCACCGATATCTTCTATGTTTATTAACACAAGACACACAACAGCATTGGTTTAACAATGGTGGCTATGTGGATAATGAGAGGCAAAGAGGTAAGTAGCATTTGGGAGGTTGGGAGGATGTTTGGTGTACAAAGCTTCTGAATGCGCCGTTTGCAAATGGTCAGATCAATCACTGCTCTGCACTCCACGTATCCAGTTAAAATTCAAAGGTGATTTCCAGTTGTTGGCCCCAAACTGTGGAACAGTTTGCCACTAACAGCAGGCCTTTTTCACAGCAGAGATTTTGACTTGTCATAGTAGGAAAAGCCCAGGTGTTACTAACAACAGTAACTATGGCTCTGCTCTGTTCAGGTGTTCCGGTGAGAGTGACAGTGATCCAGCATGCACCGTACCAGGAACCTGCAATCAAAACAGCTAAATGGAATTCAGCCATCACTCATTTCATTATTTACACCTGTGCTGTTTCTTACCGTGACAAGTCAAAATGTCTTCGGTGAATAAAGCCTAGAACATCTTCCCCCTTCATTGATACCTTAAAAACCCATCTAAAGACCCATCTCTTTTCTTTAGTGTCTTAATTATCATCATGAAGATGATGATTAGCATCAAGATATTCTATGCTTTTATTAATTTACTTATATTCTCTTATTTATGTCTGATGTTTTTATTGGATCATTCCTGTGTTTTGTGTGTTTTAATCTCTTTGGTCAGCATTTTTTTTTTTTTTTAAATGTGCTCTCTAAATAAACGTGACTTGACTTGTGTGAAGGAGACAGAGAGATTGTGTGTGTGTGTGTGTGTGTGTGTGTGTGTGTGTGTGTGAGAGAGTGTGTGTGTGTGTGGGCGTCTGACGGGCAGACAGCTTGACAGAGCTCATCTGTGGCGGTCGCCCTCTTGTGTGTTATCAACGACTCCCAAACAGGCGCTGCCAATCATCCCACATGCCGATGGGACAGCACATCTACCCACCAAGCCAGACCAGACACACACACAAGCACACACACGCACACACACACACACATGCACGCACAAACACCTGGCACCAAGTCTACAGGAGTGTCTGCACACGCTGGAATACACACACACATACGGTAGGTGATGTTGCATGCTCGTTCACATCACTCCTATCATTTCTCACACACACACACACACACACACACACACACACTGGGAGCAGGTGTCTCTTCCTTTCTAATACTCACTAGCTTTCTCTCTCAGGCAGCGACCAATAAGCTCTCCCTCTCAGCTCTCATTAGTCGCGGCACACCTGGTGAAAGTATTGGACTGATGTCACACTGTATCAAATGATGACGGCCAGATTACCACATTTTCCCCTCGTTAGGCCGTCTCCTTGAATAATCACTGAACCACATTGACATCTTCAAGTCTTCAGTGTGCACTAACAGGGGGGTAGTAATAACAGATTTTAAATTTGTTTTGTTTTTACAGGGAACTGTAGTAGACCAGCGTACCACAAACAGGTGAATGCTGTATAATTAATCATAATTTTGGGGCTTTTAAGTAATATTTTTGTCCATTGTTTTATGAATTAATGAATAATTTAATGAACAATGTCAGAAAACAACAGCAAAGATCTCCCAGCAACATTAGTAAAGAAGTAAACATGTTTGAAAGATGATAATGAGTTGCAGCCAGTTCGTACAAAATTGAACGATAATGCGCAAGGCGTTTAGCGTGCAATAAGAACGGCTTTCACAGGCGTCCCATGTACCAACTCAGTCCTTACCGCAGTGGATTGGTTTCAAATCCGAAACGCGGCCCTTGGCTACATGCTGTACTCTCTCTCGCTCCCCCTTTCACATCTGTCATTATCACTGTCACTATCTAATAAAGGAAAAAAATGTCCAAAAAATTATCTTAAAAAAAACAAAAACGCCTTTCTTGATTTCTGCATGTAATTTTTTACGCCATGTATCCTGTACTGACTGCAATGTAAACGCATCAGTGTATAAATGCTACAGTAAGAATTAGACTTATGGTTGACGGGTCCAACAAACAGCAGCCCTTTAACCAGGAGACTTGGTTCAAGACCGTTGTAAGAAACGTTAATGACATTTTTTTTTACTGACGTTTGTGACATGTTTTCTGGAGTTGTGTTACATTGTTTCTGTACGTGTTTTACATACTTATTTTAAGCCCAACGATGACGTTTTCCCTTAACCTAACTAAGTGGTTGTCTTGCTTAAATCTAACTGCAGGTGTTTGCGTGTCGAAACAAATGACACGCAGAAAGTGGCGTACAAATGACATGCAAAAAGGCTAAAATGCGTACTCATGACACGCAGAATGTCCGTGTAATGTCCGTAGTATTTATACACCTTCTCGTGAGACCGGATTGGAATAATGAACTTTATTATCCAGTTGATTTGCGAAACAGAATCATTTTTAATGAGGTGAATCACTTGGGTAGTAGTAGTTTCTTTAGGCCCCATGAATGTGGCTTCATGTGGACCTGGACTCTGTTTAAACCTGATCAAAGCCTGAGCCACTGCAGCGATTATTAAGCCAAAATGTTTTGATTTTGTGTCAACTGTGTAACCCAGAGCGGACTAACAAGCTCCTCCAATGTCACTGAATGTGCTGGCAGGGTCCAGGGGGTCACATTCATACTGTTAACAAAAGAAAGAAAAAAACCTGCAGAGTAAAGTGAAACCTGACCAGATCATGCCCAAAGCAATTAGGAGAAATCAGGCCAGGCAAACCTGGACCGAACCTGTCTGGCCCAATCAAACGTGGGCAGAGAATCAAAGGACACAAGGAAGCACAGAAACAGACAACAACCATGAAAACGCAGCTGCAGCCAATTTTCCAAAACGAGCTGCGGCCAAAATGTTTGTTGACGATCCGCATGTCATCTCTGTCTGCTGGTCGCTCGGCTCTGTAGAACATTAAAGCTCTCGTGGTTGTGTTGCTTTAAGCCTTTGAACTCTTTAGCTCTTCCATCTTGACATTTAATTCATTAGCTACCAGAATCCATTATTGAGTAAGTCCTGAGTTTATATTCTTTCTGTTTAAATCAGTGGTTTAACAGAAAGACTGATATCAATCAGGAAAAGTTCCATTAAACTTCTTTATTGCCACATTTACAGAGTTTAAAGCAGTTGAACTCGGCTACAACCTTGTTGATATTAACACATCTCCTCTCAGCTCTGTCTCCTAAACATTATGTTCCCATATAACAAAACTGCATTGTCAGTGACGTTTCAAAGGGAAATGTATTTTCTCTCGTATTACATTTGTTTTTGACGAATCACAAATCAACCTGATCATATGGGAAGACGTTTAAATAGCAGGACATTCTGCATGTCATGATAACACATTTTAGGCTTTCGCGTGTCATTTCCCACCACGTCATTACCGTGAAATGGTCCGGGTTATGTTATGTTTCGGTAACTGCCATAGTTAGGTTTAGGCAACAAAACCACTTAGTTAGGTTTACGAAAAACGTCATGATTGGGCTTAAAGTATGTAAGTATGTAAACTAAGTAAAATACGTCCGTAAACCATGTAATATAAGTAGGAAAACCAAAAAGCAAGAACAGCATTGTTATTGCACACAAAATGACTTACAAATTGCCATGTCTTTCATACGCCATTTAGTGAGACCGAGCTGCACAACTATGTTTTTGATCAAAGTCCGCGTAAGTCCACGTACGAAAAATCGGGGTGGTGGATAGTCAGACAAACACGAGACTGTAACCCAAAAGGCCACAGTTCGTGCCCTGAGTGAAGCCAAAAGTCCACGTTGACTTATTTTAAGTTACGTACAAACTTATTTTAAGCCAAACTATGATGTTTTCCTAAACCTAACCAAGAAGTTTTGTTGCCTTTTTGTTTTGTTTAATTAACAATGATAACCATGTGTTTCAAACTATGACCGTAATCCGGGAGAATATATGTTTCCCTTGAAACGTCATAGAGAATACAGTTTAGTTGTATGGGAACGCCATTTTTAGGCGACAGGTTTGCAGCTTACCTTCCCAAAGTGATTAGAATAACACAGGAGAAACCTTTTTTAATTGCACATGGGAATGATATGATTCATAATATTTTCCCTTATTTAAGTCTGTGTCTTTAATCAGGTGGAATAATAATGCAGATTGAAATATTCATACCAGTTTGTTGGCATTTAGTAATCCCTTTTTATTCCATGAATGTGTTCATCCACTGTGTCCATTGTGCTGATTTTGTATTGTGTTCTTATGCTTTGTATTGTTCGGCTATCTATTTGCCGGCGCTTCATCCAAATCCATGTGTGTCCCTCGTGGTTTGCCGCATCCTGATCTGCCACAAACGCATCTGTCACACCAAACGCCGTTTCCATAACAACCATTATTGAGACGGGCGACTGCAGTCTGTGCACAGTGTCAATTAACTCAAAAGGGAAAGATGCACGAGCCTATGGACACACATACTGTCCACGCAAATGCTGCAAACACCCACTCAGAAATATCTCAGATGACAGAATGGGTCACATTTGCTTAACTGAAGACGTCATTATTCCACCGATTCAAACTGAAAGTAATGATTAGTTACTCATTAGCATGTCGCTTCTATCACTCTTTTTCTTCATCCCTCCATCCCTTAACACACACACTGACTGGTAGCGGTGCATCACTTTCCTGGTAGAGTGTCAAGCTGCCTTATTCAAGTTAATTAGCGAAGTGTAATTCTGTCAGTCTGCAGGCCTAAATACAGAAGGGTCTCTCTCTGTCAGTGTGCCATAGAGACACCATCTGCCCAGACAACAGCACATTATATTTCTATTTTTTGACTCAGTTTTATCTTAAAATATAACAATGTTACGGAGCTCAAGGGTTCATCGTGCAGCAACAGCTCATTAAAAGACAGACTTAGTGTTTGTTCACAGGAAGCGTCAGTGGTTCAGATAAATGTGTAATTATAAAGTGTGAAAATGAAGTGAATGACCATGAAAGAAACTAACAGGTTGTGACTGTTGCAGGTGTGTAAGCTGCATAAAACGTTTATCGCCCTCTACAAGTTGTGGTCATTTTACAGTAAGAGTGTTTTTGGAAAACAAATAAAGCTATGTTCTATGATAATATTAGTCATAACATAGGAGTATTTCTTTATATTAATGGCAAAGTAGCTTATCTCAATTCAATTTTGTACAGACATTGACTTTGGAGATCCCGGACTTTTCATCTACCACCATCAGGTCCAAATCTCAATTTGTCCAATAGGCTACTTTAGTTTGTGTTAACAAAGATGACGCATTACAAGCTCCGCCAATAGTTTGAAATGGTATCTTCCAGTCTCCGAAGTGGGGGTGGTCATGGCGTGTTTACCTCTCCTCCCCATCCCCCCTCCTCGTTTGGAAGTGTTGTGAACCTTGTGTGGATGAATGAATGTGATTGGGTTGTATTTGCATAATGTATTTATATTGTCTTTTGCCAACATTAGATATTTAAGCCTTAGCTAGGGCGTGAGAGTGTGTTGCTGAGACAAAGAAAGGTCTCGAACAAAAGGTAATTTTCTCCTGATGTGTTGGTCTGAAAAAGGCCGTTTTAGTGTCAGAATGTTGGAGTCCAAAGTCTGTTCATTTAAAGTTGTATTTCTTTTAAAATATTGAAAGTCTTTGCAGTTTATTTTGTTCTTAACATTTTCGAGTAAGGTGCCATATTGCTTGAGTTCAACAATCAAACGATGATTTGAGGATGTGGAATTTACCAAGAATAATCATGAGCTCCCTGCGACCCTGAATAGGATGAGCGTTTATGGATAATGGATGGATGTATAATCACAAGCTGAATAATAGAGTTAATATTGCTGTCCATAGATCACAAAATATCACATCACACATTATTTTGTACGTTTGTACCCATTTTCCAGTTCATAAAGTTTTGCATATGTCCAAAATCAATTTGAATGTTCACAGTGAAAGAATTAATGAAATATTGTCTCACAAATTACATAGTTTTTATTAGTATATATGGATTTTGGTGACCTCTTGATTCCCAGCAGAGCTCCACCCAACTTCAACCTGAACAGAAGTCTAATCAAACCCAATATGTGACACCTGGCTGTGTGGGAGCGCAAACTGGCAACAGACAGACTCTGGATTTGAGAACAGGAAATGGAAAGTCTTCCATAGGGTTATTGTCCACTCATCCTCGTACACACACATTTCTATAAACACATGTGTTTACATTGTAGCCAAACATTTATGTTGCAGTTCAATGAAAATCTTCATAGAAAAAGAGGAGCAGAGGATATTAATCATTAGATCCATGAAGAGAAACACAGACTGATGGAGGATGGGTCAGTCTAAACTTTGGTTTGTGTGTTGTGTTTTGATGGTTCAGCACAAAGAGGAAGTAGACGTGTGGAGTTTGCTTGTTTTTGTTTTGAAGACCGTGTTGTTGTCCTTGTCATGTGTTTGTTTTTGTGTTTCCGATGCCCCAGTTAAAACTCAACGCTTTGTTCCTCAAACTAATACGAGCTTGCACAAGTCTCAAAACAACAGTCATAGATTTTACATATGCAAATGTGGTTACATACACAGCGTTAGTCAGGGATTTCAGAGTTAGTTCAATCGCCAAGGGCAACACATGCAGAGGAGTCTGGAGAGATGCTACCGTGATTCTTGAGCAGCATTTTCTTTACTGCACAACCCAGCACAGATGCTAAAAAAAAAAGGCATTTAGCCGGAAATAAGTCATTTGTACATCATGTAGTCTGCACTGACTGCAATGTAAACGCATCCACGTAAATATGCTACGCTCAGAGCTAGTGATGTAGAATAAAAAGTGAGAAGACTGCTTAAAATAGGTCCAACAAACACAGGACTTTCAACCAAGAGGCTGGTGTTCGAGACCGGTGTTTTGCTTTGTAAGTTACGTTAGTTATCAACGTGTTTTTTAGTGGCGTGAGTGACGTGTTTTCCGTACTTACAGTATGTTATATTGTTTCCGTACGTATTTTACTTAGTTTACGTTCTTATTTTAAGCCCAACCATGACGTTTTTCCTAAACCTAACGAAGTGGTTTTGTCGCCTAAACCCAACTGCGGACGTTACTGTGTTGCGTGGTGTACAAATGCCTACGCAAAAAGCCTAAAATGCATCCTTGTGACACGTGGAATGTCCTTGTAATGTCATGCTATTTATACGCCTTCCCGTGAGATTAGATTGCTGACGTGTCTTCAGTTCTCACGATGCAACTGCTGCACAATGCTGGTTGTTGTAATGTGTCCAATAAATGCGATTAAGTAAATTTAAGTGTCACATCCAACCCGAATTCTGATGCATTTCATCGAATAACAATGTCCATTTCATTTGGTTTGAAAGTGAATAATATGTGATAATAATATGTGAAAGGAGTATGTGTGTTTTAAGGTCAGCTGACTCTCCGCCACATCACTGATGTACGTTTTATGTGGTGTCTTTCATCAGGAGACGAGCCAGCTGTCAGTTACAGTAGAAGAAAGATAAAGAAATGGACAAAAAAAACTCTTTCTGTTGGGTGCAGACATTATCTTTTTACATGAACTCTGACTGTGATGGGCCAGTCGTAAAAAGGAGCACTGAAATTGTCAAAAGTGAATAATCTTTTTAATTTAGTCAGTGTGTGTGTAATGATGAGGAACACACTGAATAGGGCAGAATCAGCGGCATGAATAAAAATGATTGTCTTATTAGAAAAAAAAGCCAATGTAAGGGCAATCACTGCTTTTCCACTTCCCCGTACTGCGACACAATGCATCATATCTCAGTGACATTCAAAACTATTTCTACTGCATAACATGCACATACACACACATATATAGCATCATCTTTCTCTATGACAACAAAAATGCCAGCGAGGTCCAAGCCTGTAATCAGACTGCATGAAACACAAACATTACAACAATAGAAAAGTTAAAGCAAAGAATCTGATCGTAAAACACAGGAAAAATAATACAACAGGCGACATCTTTAACTAAAAACATTTTTTTTCTTTTGAACTTAAAGGGAGTGTTTGTAACTTCTTACACGTATAAATCGGGTCGATGTCTCGCGTGTGGCTATGCTGTTCCAACACAAACTACACAGAAGCACCAAAACCGCAAAGTTATATCTAGTGAAGCCCGTCTTGCAAAACATTGTCAACTCTTCCTGCTCCAGCCCCCCGACCGCGGCCAGAAGACACAGGGGAGATCGTAGCTTTGGTCTCCAGGGCCGGAGTCGATGCTTCTCTGCTCCTCTGCCTGCCTGCTTGCCTTCACTCGCACACTGCGCTCGTTCTCACTCGCTCCACCTCTCACGTGCATGCGCGCACACTACACACTGCAGAAAACGGGAGTCTGAAGCAGGACGACACAGTATCAGCATTGATTCATGGAGAGACCTTCGTCAAGCATGAATCAGAATTACTTTGGTGACTTAGGTATCCTCTAGCTCAGACAAAGACTGGGTTGGGACCCAAAGGCGATTATATTCGGGTTGCCAAATAAATTTGCAGAATTCCTTCCATGGTCTTTTATTTAACATTTATATCTGCAGTAAACCTTTGAGCCACATGAAAGAGACTGAGTGTTCGTATTGTTTTGATAATTGTAGCCTACTTATAACATTGAATCTAATATGAAAGGCTAGCGTACCATTCTGTTTGTTTTATTGATGAGGGAAAAAACAAGGGGCCTGTTAACTCTTCTTAAATGTATTTATATGATCTCATTTACATTTTTTTTAAATAACACATGCATAAGATAAGAAGTTTCACTCTTCTCACAATTATAGATGAGGCTTATTGTGATATTGATTCATGATAGTTCGTAATTTAAAAAAAAAAAGTGGATTCCTAGAAAAACAAGCTTGGTATACGCAGCTCTCGCTCCATCACCAGATCAAAATTTCTATTCGTCCAGTACTTTGATTTATGACCAAGCACCAGTAAAACTGATGTGTTATTTCTTATTTGCATATATTAACATGCTAACATGCTAAACTTAGAAGGTGATAATGGTAAACATTACACCAGCTAAACATCAACGTGTTAGGATTATCATTATTTGGCTCAAAGCACTGCACAGAGCAGCTAGCATGGCTGTAGACTCTAGTTTTCTTATATACTTTTAATATGTTTCACATTTATACAAAATAAACTCTAATCTACTCTTAATTTATTCCTGCTTTATTCAAGTTGGAAATAAGACAGTTTGCAGGTCCGTATTTGTGGTTTTAGCCATGTCTGGGTGAATACAAATTTGTTTTTATCAGACTGACGTTAAATTTGCAATGGTTCATTAAATCCCCTTCTTAATTCTTCTTAACTTGTGCACTCCCACATCACACACACGTCATCCACCTATTCACGCGGTCGGGGTTGTGATCCGAGGCGAGCCAAGCAGCTTTGTGAATAATATCAATTCTCCATGGGAAACTAATGAGTGGTGGACATGCCCACCGGCCGCGGGGGACACAATCCATTCCTTCACACGTGAAGGGGCGTCTGTCGGAGACTGTGGTGCGTCTCCCCGTCTGAGTGTGTAGAGCTGTTCGCTCAATGCTCCGCCATATGGCCACCGTGTCAGACCCCTCCAGGGTTTTTTGGAGAGTCACCCTGCGGTCCTAACTCTCTGGGCCCAGACGTGGCCCACTCATGCTGGGCCAAGACGGAGAGACAGAGAGCCCTCCGGATGGGGAGACAGGGAGGGTGGAGTAGAAAGAGAGGTCTCTAAAGGACGAGAAAATGAAGAATATGGGTTGAACAAGAAAGATTTAGAGATTATCTTTAATGCCGTAAAAGGAAAAGTCAGCCGGAAAGAGAGGGAGGAGACGCCGGTGTCAAAAGCGGCAATGGTAGAGATGGAGACGCTGTCAGATGGAGAGAAGAGACAGATTGAGGAAGACACACAGCAGAGAAAGAACTATTCAGTTGCAAAAAAAGGGGAGAAAGAGGAAGAGGAGGAGGGTAAGATGGCGCGAACAGAGAAGAAAGAGAAATGATGAGAGAAGGGGGGGAGAAAAAAAGGAGTAAAAGAGAGGAAATGGAGTGAGAGAAAGTGAAGAGGCCAGGTGCAGCGGCAGAGCAGATGGAGGGAAGGAAAGAGGGAGGGAGAGAAAGAGTGATGGCGGGGGGGAAACAGAGAGAGTAGAGAAGTTAATGTCTCGACTGTTGTGTGATGGGGCGTGTCTGCTCCAATGCCAGGACGCTTTTCTACACACTCATTTAAAGACCTTTTTCTCAGTCTCCTTCTCCTCTCTCCTTTCAAGCGTCGCCTTTCTTCGCTCTTTGTCTCAATTTCTTGCTCTTTCTCTTGCAGATTCAGTGCACTGCACTGGCACGACTGTACATCTAAACTCTAAACTGTTTACCAAAATTCAACTTTTAAACCTCATCAACACAGCAGATAAAATGGTTTGAAATCAGAATTTAGTACATGGTCACCAATATATGTATTAATAACTATAATAATGTACTTGGTTTAAAAGCTTTTTATGTGTTCACTCCTTATGTGCCATACTTATATATTAAAACATGTAGCCTTGATATACTACTGGTGCATCTGTTTAATATTTAATATATTTTCTAATTAATATTTTAAACAGGTGTGGTATGTCACGTGTGCGTATGCAGTATGGGTATTTAAGATGGTGACTCTCTGTTAGGCTCCGTTACGTTGCTTCCGTATGTATTTTACCTAGTTTACATACTTATTTTAAGTTTTTCTTAAACCCAACTAAGTGGTTTTGTTGCCTAAACCTAACCGTTATCAATCAATCTACTCATCTTGCTCTCAACAAGAATGTGAATAAGTGTATTTCTCAAAATGTCCAACTATTGTTTTAAGTATCTGTGTGTATCTTGTGTGTATTTGATGCTTTAATCTTTCCATTATACCCAAACACACACACCCCCACACACACACACACACACATCTGTCCGACACTGAAGTCCCGGAGACGGTTTGCCGTCACAGAAAAGCAGGGTAGAAATAGCATGAACAATCTCTCTTCTTCTCTGTCACAGGGTCACTGGAGCAGCGCCGACATAAACATAATAATCCCTTTGAGCGCTGCGGGGGGACAGGATGCCCATATATGGAAGCGAGGAGAAAGGGAGGCGTGGCGGGCCCTACAGGGTCGCGTTGGGGAACTTGACATGGCGGAACGGCTGAATTATATTGGAAAGCCTGAGAACAGTCGAGCATCCAGACTGTTGGAGTGACTGTCTGTCTGAGGCTGGTACACTCACACACACACACACACACACACACACACACACACACACACACACACACACACTGCTTGTCTGTCTCATTTCCCCCTCTCCTCCACACCTCTGTCCTTCATGCCTTTTTCTCTGTAAAACACTTATTTTTTTCCAACCCATCTGTCATCCACGGCAACTTTTCCTTCCTTTTATTCTTCCTTTATTTGTGACTTCTCTTCTCTCCCTCCAGTCCTCCCACTGTTTCCACCTCCGTGTCCCACACCTGTTAGCTTTCTGTGTGGCGTCCAACGTCTTATCGGCCAAACACTGAATGATCACATTTCTCCTGCCAAAACTGTTTCACCTCCCTCGCAGTGCACAGTTTCTAGAGTCTTGTGCGTGCCAAGCAATCCAAAAACTCCACAATTTAAAATAAATGATGTTTACTGTTACTGATGTCTTACAGTGCTGCCTGCAGTTTGTGCCGTTCACCCACATCATGAAAACAAAACAACATATATTTTCTTTTTACTTTCTACCAAACAAGTAGTCCCAGTAAAGAACTGTAGAAAGTGAACTCTAATGATTATTCAGAGTAACTGGGATGTTGTTTCTGCAGAGGCAAACACTGTGATACTTTCAAAAGTCAATTCCATTCCTCCATTGTATTATGTTGGCAGCTAAAGGCAGAGATCTCAATCAATCAGCATGGCTATACGACTAGGAGTTAGTTCTTTATGACTCTTTAAGCTTTAAGAACTAATTTATCTGCAAAACCTTTTAACTTTGTTCCTCGTGCGTGTATTTGCAGCCTGTTCTCATTCGAGGCTTTGTCGCGGCCGACAGCGTTTGATACCGACGCACAAGGCACCCTTTAGCACCGGTATGAGACGCACCTGACTACAATGTAATTCAATGTTTTAATTCGGTCCAAAGGGGCTTATTGGCATGGGAGACATACGTTTACATTACCAAAGCAACGGGCAGCTAAAAGCAAAAATCTGGTCCTCTCTCTATAGGTTACATGGAGGAGAGGAGGTCGTGTTGCTCTGGCTCTATCCGTTTGGCGACGCCTGGACGCTGCTTAAGTTCCTCCTGGATCCATCTCTTCATGTACATTCACATTATATATATATAATTTTTATTTTGTAATATGGATTGTTTATGTTGTATTTTCATTATGTTGTTAATCTGTACACACAACATCACAAGATGCAGTCTGTCTCCAGGAAGAGGAATCCTTAAATATAGCACTTTAAAAGCAAAGCCAGGATGTATTGTTACTCGTGAGTGTGAGTGTGAACAGAGCTTGGAAGAGAAAGCTTTGACATTGATGGTGTTGATGTGGATTTCTGCTTACGTGGGATTCAATTTGATCGTCGAGACCCTCTGCTCTCTCTCCATCTTTCTTCTCACCATCACTCTCCTCCTCTGCTCCTCCGTCCTGAAATATTTTAAATGTTTAAACAGCGACTGTAGTCAGTCATCAATCACACTGACACAGATGATTACTGAAGGCACACACACACACAAATAACCTCAGTCATTACTAAACACCTAATGGACACGCAGCCAGGCGTTGGCCTTTAAGCACTACGTCTATCATGTACACACACACACATACACACGTTATACTCTCAATCACTCAAGCTCATTAGCCTTCTCCTTCTCTTCATCTATCTTTTCTCTCTGCTTATTTCTCTTCCTCTTACATTCATTTCTCTTTGCTTCCATCTCTTCCTTGCACTGTCTCCTGCCAAAAAACACCTTTTCCTGTCTCCAGCTTTGCTCCCTCTCTGTCTGTCTGTCTGTTTGTCTGTCTGCCACATTTCAGTCTTCATTTCTGTCCAACTGCGTCTCCATCTCCCTTTCGTCTCTCCTCCCACCACACATGCAGGGCGTCGTCCTCTGTAATAAATCTTGTTTCCTGTCCGTTGAGGCTGATGCGGCCCGCAGCTCTATGCAGAGTGATAGATGATACAATATTGAGCCATTGTAAAGCTGCGACTGAGATCTAGGGTTCTCATAAGAAAAGGGCCTCCGTAGCCTGTAGGGAGGGAAAGACAGAGAGGAGAGAGAGGACACAAGTATGTGAGGAGGAGAAAAAGAGACGGAGAATTTATACGGAGCTAGAGGAAAGGGGTAAAGCAAGGGTGACTGGAACGAATAAGGCACATTGATAAACGTGCGATCATTAATAATTTAGTTGTCTTGGCAAATGAAGAAATGTCTGACAATTTATTTCCACCACAATGTGAAATAGCATTACAGCAGACATGCTACATTTTAGACGATTAGGAAACCAGTGACATGTGGAGTCCAAAATGTCTAAAAGAATAAAAAGCTTTAATTAAACATTTAATATATTTTTTTCTAAATTAAAAAATGAAGGATGAAGATCCAAAAGTCACGTATAAGTGAACCTGAAATTTCACTTGTTCATTCTTTCTGAGCTTGAATCTGTTGTCAGGCTATTAAATAGGCATTATCAGTCGCTATAAGCAACATAAATGTGAATCAATAGGGGCCTACTACACCCACTGGTAGGTTTTATCATCTATTCAAATGCTAGATCACCAAAAGAAGGAATAAAAGAACACGACAGTGACCTCTAGCGACCGTAGTAGTTATGAAAGAAGCAGAAACCAACAGTGCGTAGCTGTCTTTGTGTTCGTAGTTATTTTAACCCAAAATACAATGTTTTTCCCTGAACTTAACTAAGTGCTGTTGTCCAACAGCAAAGGTCTGATCTGAGGCAGAAAACACCACTTAACTGGAATTAGACAGAACAATATCTTGTGTTTGATCTATGAGGACAAGAATAGAAGTTTGGAGGAGGATATAGTGTTCTGCATACAGGGGAGAGAAGTGCTGCCAGTCGGTGTCAGAGTGTTTGCTGCAGTGTTTAGACTGATTAATAGAGCCACCTGTGGTTCTCTGTTAGGGATAATGACATCACACACACACACACACACACACACACAGATACACACAGGCGTTCACAGTAATCCAAAAGCAGTTGGACAAGTAAGAATATACACACATACACTCACAAATGTGCAAGCACAACAGACTGTTGTCGCCATAAAAACAACATGTTCAAATATTTAACGTGAGTCATGTTTACGTTATACAGAGATCTCTTGTGGTCGTGACGTTGTTATTGTGCTGCAAAAACCTCTCAGAGTCAAGGTCGGAGTGGAAGTTTGGATGGAGATGCATCCTCTTCTCCACCCGACACTCACTTCTTTAAACCATGAAACACACATACCCGTATGTAACAGTTATTGGAGGTTTTAAGATTCGCCCAAATGGCAGTAAGCTTTGGTCACCTGCAACTTCTGTTCAGCTCACTGTGGCTGTCTCTTTTACATGTTTTGCTTCTCACTCATTTTGATCTGATCTGATATAGACTACTTTTTTTTAATCAAACACAGTAAGATGTAGGTTGCTAACCTTAGTGAAAATCAAAGTCTTCCTGTGGTTTTTCTGTGGAAATCTTTTAATGTGAAGCAGGAGCAGTAGGAGTTTGCATTAACTGCTTAATACAGAAATTACAGCTTTGACAGGAAAATCTCTCAGATCAGAGGTTCTCAACCTTTTTGAGTTGCGAGTCAAAAAGGTTGATGTCCGTGACCCCACCTCCCTGCAAACTCTTGGCCTAATTCCATTTCCCCCCAATTGCAACAATCCATAGACAGAAGGAAAAAGACAGGAAAGCGAAAGGACGACAAGAGAGAGAGAGCGGTGCAATCCGTTGTAGATTTTTGATGCGTTTTGTGACATTTTCACCCCCTGACTCCCCGTCAGAAACTCGTGTTACACGCACACTTTGCAGTTACACTCTACCGTTGATTAGCCTCTGATCTGGGGCTGTTGTTGGCGAGCGGTAAATCTGGGCTAAAGTGTAAAGTGTAATATGAACTAAGGCTTTAGTTGCTAAATTCTCCGCTATGTCTCCACCAGCCAGTCCCTCACTTTGTCTGTCTGCTGTTTGGTGTGGAAGGAGGGACATAAGGTATGGGGGGCCAAATTGGTTGAGAGCCACCGTATAAATCAGAATGAGCTTTTATTTACAGCTGCACACCGGGGTTCCTCAGGTCTGAACAGTTGTTGCTCAAAATCACCAGCTGCCACTCACTGCTGCATGCTGAGAGGAGACTACAGAAGAACACACACACACACACACTCACACACAAGCACACACGCAGTAAACACACTGGAAGGCACACAAAATGCACTACGCACATACCTTACACTCACACAAACACCATGCTGTGCAGGAGGTGTTCAAGGTCCAGTAACTTCTCTTAACTCAGCAGGAAATTAACCTCCACTGCTCTCTCTCTCTCTCTCTCTCTCTCTCTCTCTCTCTCTCTCTCTCTCTCTCTCTCTCTCTCTCTCTCTCTCTCACACTCTCCCTCTCTCTGATTAAGACCAGTCTTGTGCAGTGTAATGAATGTGGTATAGGAACTTTTAGGATTTTGAGTGGATATAGTCAGATAGGCCCGGGGCTTTGTATAGTTGTGGTTGCGTGTATTTCAATTGCCGATTTACACTGTGTTCATGTATTTTGTAGCTTCTTTGTGTCTTTCCGTTCCTGCATATTGCTTACCACCGACCACCTGAAGCAGAACAAAAATATTTAGCTCTTTTAATAGTCTTTAATTGTAAAAACACTCCATTACAAGTAAACATTCTGCATTCAAAACAAGCTTTATCAGCAAAATGTACTTAAGTATCAACAGTAAAAGTACTCTTTAAAGCAGCAGGGATTCACATCCTGATTCCAGTGATTATACGTTTAGGCAATAAAAGGTTAATGTTAGGGAAAGATTGTGGTTTTGGTTAACTGTTAACAAAGTAAACACGTCATGCCATGGGTATTCAACACAGATAACGAGGGCCTAATTAACCATGAGAATGTTAATCATGCTTTAGTTGCTAAGAGTGTCAGTAAACTTTTTGTTAATACAACCAAAACACAAGACTTTCAAACAGGAGACCGGTTTTTGTGAAAGGCTCTCTCTAGAGCCAGTGTTTGGTTTGTCCATTCTGGGCTACTGTAGAAACATAACGAAGCAACATGGCAGACTCAGTGAAGAGGACCCGCTCCCTATGTAGATATGAAGGACTCATTCTAAGCTAATGAAAACACAACAGTTATTAGTTTCAGGTGATTATACACTAATGAAAACATCATTATGAATACTATATTCCATTTCTACCAATACATCCCCGAAATGTTACACACTGTTTCTTTAAATAATGTAACAAATGTACTTATTATTTTAAACCAAACCAAGTAGTTTTGTTGTGTTTTGTTTCAATATATAACGTTAATCACGTGTTTAAAACTAAAACTGTAATCCAGGAGAAAATACATTTCCCTCGAAACGTAATTGAGGATGCAGTTTAGTTGGATAGTAACATAATTTTGTAGGAGACAGGGTTACAGACAAGAAACACCTTCTCACTCTCTCTTCCTCTTCTCGCTTCTTTCTCTCTGTTTTGATTGATAGATATTTTCTAAATCAGGACACACACACACACACACACACACTTCTTCTGTGTCTCTTCCTACCTGTTTCTTGTACGCACATAAAGTACACAAAAGGTACAAAGAGACACACTTCCATAAAAACACATCCGCACCAGCTTCTGTTTATCACTTGTTAAAATGAACACGTCGATACACATGCATGGACTCATTCAGGGAGTCATCTGTCACTCTCCATCAGCTGATGAATAATACACCAGTCTGTCACCGAGCCAATAAGCACACACTGCCCCGAGCCGCTGCTAAATGCACAACATGGTGAAACACAGAAACACACTCCCAGGCACCGACTGGAAACCACACAAATAACCACAAATAACACCACACAAACACACACACACACACACACACACACACACACACACACACACACACACACACACACACACAAAAACACACACTCATACACACACACACACTCTCTAAACTGTGATTGATGTGTTTGGAGCTCTGTTCACATGTGAAGCCACGGGCGCATTATTAGAAAATTAATGATAGAGGACTTTCATCCCTTAGAGAGGTAAAGAGTGCAACACACACACACACACACACACACACACACACACACAGGAAAACAGAGGCATTATTAGAAACCTCGTGATGACAGACTTGACTTGCATCATTACTTATTTTTTCTTTGGTTTCATTATGTGACATTTTTTTAAAAACAAAATTATCACAGCTCACCAGAAGCCTGTTTTTCTCTATAACGTGATTTTATATAATAAGGATGCTTTGTGTCTGGTGAATATGAGAATATATGATGTTAGATAATGTTACATATGAGCTGTTTTTATTGTGCATTTAGAGGATATTGGTATTTCTCTAATGCTAGACTGCTCACTTGATCGGCCAACAGGTTCTCATCCCAACTCGTCACATACTGGCGCTTTGTCAGACCCCTCGGCGTCACCTTTTCGGTCCGACGCAGAAGGCACCCTTTAGCGCCGGTATGTGATGCACCAAGCTTTCCATTAACTAAAATGTAAACCCATCCACGGCAACAGTAAACGCTCAGAGAAAGTGTGCTAGGAGTGTGGTGACGTAGTTTAAAGAGCGATGGAGACACACAAGGCGGGCGGGAGCAGAGGTGGATGGGTTCAACAAACACAAGACTTTCATACAGGACACCGCTGTTTGTGTCCCGTGCGTTAAGTTTCACTTTTACTTTACAATCAGCTGTTCATTTGTATCCGGTGTTCACAACCTTCAGTGTCATTTTCACCATACAAACGTAGAATGTGTTCACACAAAGGCGGTGAAATTGTGTTTCTGTTGAACTCACTGGGACTGAGTGTTCAGACAGAACCTGAGGATGCATTCAAAGTCATCGGAAAGACTTAAGTTCAAAATGTTTCAACTTGAGCAAAACTTGTGCGTATTCTGGGGATTTATAAATCTACTTCAGAAACATACAGAGATGAGATAGATGAAGGGAGACTGGAGGCAGTTCTGAAATCAGTCAGGCTGAGCCGAACACACTCCCACAGACACGATTGGTGCTTCAAGCTTAAAGCTAACGTCTGTACAGTTAGTTGGCTATATTAGCTGCTTGGGTCAAATAAACACAGACAGCACAAATGATGCCAGGCACTGAGGCTACTGTATGCTTGCCTAAAACACACTGTTGATACTGTTAGTCACTTTTTTTAAAAATCGAACATTAAAGTATGACTTCTCGTAACTCTGAAAAGCACACTGAGTGAAAAGTTCTTCAGTGGGCAGGTCGGGTTTGATCCAACACGTATTGACAGGTAGGCCCTATGTGTGGGTTTGAGCCTTTGCGGTGAGGTAAAGTTGGCTGTGTGGGTGAGGACGGGGAGTACAAAACACTCTGGTGCCAGCAACACCCGCTGCAACACACACACACACTTGTGCCACCTACCCAGATGAAAGTGTTGGCACTGCAGCAGGCCACTCTGTGGCTCCCTTAGAGGCCCTGTTGAGGGTTATTGTTGCTATTTATAGGATAAGAGTCAGCAGGAGGCATGCCGGTGTGCAGTGTGTTTTTGTGCCTGTGTGGCCTTCTGTTTCTGCAACACACACACACACACACACACACACACACACACACACACACACACACACACACACACACACACACACACACACACCCATATGCGCGTATTTGCAGGTATTTATGTTTACTATACTTATATCTGGAGAGAATGTGTGTGTGAGTGTCGTGCCTACTTGAAGGTTTTCAATAAGACCTGCAACATTCACACACAGAGGCTGGATCTGCATAAGTCAACACTCACACTCCACTGAGGGGGAGAAACCGCAGCCTTGGATAGTTTAAGAGTCTCAGTGTCAACAACCACCTCTAAAAGCACAAGTGTCTGTGGCAGAGCAGCCATTTTAGATAAGCCAAAGGCTACCGAACGGAAAGACTGATATCATCATAACAGAATGTGCTCGCTGTAATGCTGACTGATGAAATGCTTTACAAATAAATAAGAGGGATGGAAAAAAGAAAGAAAGAAGGCAGGCGAGGAAGACACTGATGATAAAATGTTTCATAAGAGAAGCGAGTAAGATGAGATTTTTTTTTTTTTCCTGAACAGAAGTTTATTTTGAAAAGATTGGAGCGGAAATTGACACGTGCGTCACATGCTGCTGGATTTTTTTAGGAAAACACACAAAAAAACAAGGAATAACTTTTCATAAGATATCATACAAACATATATAGTATGTAATGAGGAGGAATTGTGTCTGGTGAATATATGAATGTGTGGATGTTAGAAAGGGTTATGTGCTGTTTTTATCGTGCATTTAGAGGATATTGGTATTTCTCTAATGTAGACTGCTCACTTGATTACTTTTTTATTTTGGGGGGGAATTTTGAAGTTCATTGTCATTCTCCTGATAGTAGGATTTTCATGCCGCTTTATTGTATTTTGTGATTATGGTAGGTCATCAGTGTTGTTTCCCTACGTTTATGAAATCAAATCAAATGGCAGTAGAACACTCTTAAACTGTAAAAGGTTGTGTATTCATTCAGTGGATGTTAAAATCCCCAAAACTGGAGTTACTGTAGTTGTTTTGTAGTTTTTCCAAAATGATGTTAATTAAAAATAGCGTACAGTTCTGATGGCAGTTACATTTTAGATCTGGTTATCAAACCTTTTGTCCGTCCATGATCTTTTTTCTATTGGCAAGGAATAATGTACAAAACATTAAGGATGGATAAAAAGCAGAGAATAAAAGATGCAAATAAAGAGTTAATTATGAACTAAACTAGTTTCTCAGGTGAGCCTCACAGCTTTAGAGTAACTTTTTAATTTGGCAAAATTTCCGGGACAGTTGCCAGCACCTGGCAAACAGCCAACCAAATGAAAACTCAGAAATGAGAAAGCAATAAACCTTATACTGTGATTAGATTTACAACAATCTTATTTGTACTGGTGTAGTGAGAAAAAAAAGAGCTTTTGTCTGATGAAATGTAATTTGATTTAGCAGCGTGCAGCCAGTGAGTTCGGGACATTAGGAGAGCCGGGTGCTGGAAGCTGCCAAGACCAGGAACAGCTCTCTCACCCAGACGCCCACCCAGGTGGTGGAAGATAAAACAAAACAAAACACCTAATGGATTTTATACAGTCTGTAAAGGAGACATTTTGCACTTAGCTTACTTCATGTTTCCTACAAATTGAAAAACAAGATTCAGTAAGAGGCTGCACAGCGTGCAAATTAAATTTGTAGCTCATTATATTAAAAATCCTTTTCAGTCCCGTCCCCTCTCTGCTGATATCAGCGCCGCTCTGTTCCCTCGAAATGATATTCAAATAATTTAAAGTTTATCAATGAGAGGGAATTGGCTGGGAGCACAAAGAGCAAATAGAACAGGTGCAAAGATGGAGTGAAAGAAGGCAGAAAGTGAAATTAATATTTGACCAGATTATTTGCTACAAAAATAATTATGTCAGCAAAATATACAATAATTTCGAGGGCTGGAGGAAAAGAAAGAAGGAAGGAAAGAGGAAAAGAAGGGATTATGTATGCATCAATATACTAGTTTCTGTCTCAGCTGAAGGCATGTATATTTAATCTGCATTGCCAACAAGGTAGAAACAATAATGATATAATAATAATAATGCAGAGAATCAAATCAACTGTTCTTCTGTGAAACTAACAGTGTGGCTTTGCTCATTTCCAGCCTCAGTGAGGGCAGATTTTGAAATATTTCATGCAAATTTAGATGTTTTTATTGGGGTTTGTTGTTGGTGTGGTGACACCCATTATGCAAATATAATATTTGTAGTTGACATTATATTAGGAGTAATGGTTCATAATAGAGCAGCTCAATGGTTAATGCTATAGCAAAACAACAAGAAGGCTCCACTCGCCACATACTGACGCTTCGTCAGACCCCTCGGCGTCACTTTTTGCTCGCAGTAAACACGTGCTTTATGCTGTGAATTAAATAAAAACACTTTGCTTAGGTTTAGGCAACAAAAACACGTAGTTAGGTTTAAGAAAAAACAACATAGTTGGGCTTAAAGTTACTACGTTTTTACAGTGAAAATGACAATGAATGTTGTGAACAAGGGACATGATTGAACAGCTGATTGTAACGTGATGCACGGGACACAAACAGCGGTCTCCTGGATGAAAGCCTTGTGTTTGTTGTACTCATTCACCTCCCGTCCCGCCCGCCTGGTGTGTCCCTTTTTGCTCTTAAAGCTACACCACCACAGTTCCTTGACATGGATGGGTTTACATTGTATTTAATGGAAAGCTCGGTCATACCGCCACTAAAGGGTGCGCGACGGTATCTAACGCCGACAGCCTTGACAAAATGTCAGTATTTGACGCCCTGGGAATGAGAACATGGCTGAGAGGCCACATATCCACTGGCTGTCCCGGACCTTTCTGTTGGAGTTGCCTCTCTCTCTGCCCATTACATTCTCGACCCTAGGCAGGTATGGATTCATAACACATACACACAAACAGCCCAAGTCTCTTTTACAGCTGTAGCAGCTTTGTGCAGCACAGAATTTGTCCACCTATAGCTGTCAATGCTGCTGCTGCTGAGTGTAACTGCCTTGCAATAAGTACTGTACCAGACTCACCACATTTATGAGGGGGCTGCCTGGTGGTTTATGTGGGAGCTGTGTGCATCTGGTTGTGTGTGTTATAAAAGACGGAGAGGCAGGAATGGAAAAAAGTACAAGTGGAGGCTCAGGCTGAGAGAGGATGAATGATATAACAGTTGGGAAACATTTGCAGGGCATTCACCTTCTTAACTTCTAAATTGAACTTTATCAAAGGTAAAGATGAGCATTATGATTGTGCTTTATACTGCATTGGCGCTGCTTGTACTTTAAAGGAATGATGTGTAAGATTTAGGGGGATCTATTGGCATAAATTGAATATAATACTAATAAGTATTCTTTTCTTGAGTGTATAATAACCTGAAAATAAGAATCGTGTTTTCGTTTAGAGGTTTAAATTGGTTGCAATCTGCAACCTGACCACTAGATGTCGTTTAATCCTACACACTGGTCCTTTAAAAACAAAACATTTGTTCTTACTAAAAGTATCAAGTCTATAGTGCTGATTAGGCTCAGATTATTTTGTTTGAGTTTATTTAACTAACAGATTACCATTTAATTTCTATTCTATTTTTTTGTTTTTACAAAAGCTGTGAAATTCCCAAAATATGAATGTCTCATTCTTTTCATTTTGAGTGTGTGTGTGTGTGTGTGTGTGTGTGTGTGTGTGTGTGTGTGTGTGATTAGTGATTTGTGCTGCTAAGCAGAGAGTTAAAATCTGTGTTAGTAGGTTACACACTCAGCAAAGGCCGACCACAAGAGACCTGTCTGAAGTGTGTGTTTACATCTACAGAAGAACGTTCACACTGGCATGCTTGAGTTTGTGTGAGTCTGCGTTAAACTGCATTCAGGATCTGGAAAGATGAGATCTGGAGCTCGTCATCATGTGAATGCAAATCATGGATCGGATGGTGCTAATACTTTTTTACTTTTACTTAAGTAAGACTTTGAATGCAGGACTTGTAACAAAGTATTTTTACACAGTAGTATTGCTTCTTTCTTAAACCACATTCACTAAGTGTGCGTGCAGATGTGTTGATATATCTGTTTGTGTATGCATCCACATCTGTGTGTAGATTACAAGTGTGTGTGTTTTAATGCAGAGGAAGCGTGAGAACCGGGACGTTCTCCTGAGGAGAAGAGGAGCAGTGAGATGAAGAAGCGATGAATAAATGAGGGCAGGTCAGGAGTGATGAGAAAAACAAGAAGAAAGAGGTGAAGAAATGCTGATGCAGAGAAATCACTGATAAGGGCTCTCTAAGCTAATTAGAGGGCTGAAACCAAACTAGCATTAAACTGTATACAGTTACAGCCAATTAGGAAGCATTGTAAAGTGGGCCAGTCTATAGAGAAGTTATTTGGGCCTTAGGAAGAAAAAAAATAATTCCTTTTACTGTCGTTTCAGTTAAACCTGCAGTATAGGCAGAACATTTTTGGCATCATTGGGCCAAAATTCTATAATAACCTTTTAGCATATTGTAATTCAAGTGCTCTGAGAGAAAACTAAACATCTTTCTTTATCTTAGTACTCTCCATTTCTCTTTCCTTCTCTCACTCACTGAAGGTCCTTTCATATATATACAGTATATTTATATATATATATACTGTATATATATATATATACAGTATACATATACTGTATATATATATACAGTATATTTATATATATATATACTGTATATATATATATACAGTATATATATACTGTATATATATATATAAGAGAAAAACGGGAGAAGTGTGACCTTGTGTGACCTTGGGAGGAAACCAGGAGGGCAATGAAATTTGGGAGTCTCCTGGGAAAAATCGGGAGGGTTGGCAGATATGGTTTGACCGTTTGATCGGAGTTTGTGAGTGATTGACAGCTGCACAGAGACGGCAGGCTCCAGCTCGGTTCTGATTGGTTGTTTTCCTCCGGTCTGTGGAATATTGCAGATGCCATTAGGAGCACCGGAGGACACCGGAGGACACCGGAGGACACCGGAGGACACAGAGGCACATGATTTTTTTCACATTACCTGTCTCATATGCTACTGTCAGAATATATTGTGACCGTTTTATAAAAATAACTTTTCCTAATCATATTTACAACGGAGTATAAGGGCCACATTGAGGGGGAAAAAAATGGGGATTTCGAGAATAAAGTCATAATATTACGAGAAAAAAAGTCGTAATATTCCGAGAATAAAGTCTCGTAAACTTATGACTTTTTTCTCCTAATATTATGACTTTATTCTAGAAATCTCAGATTAATTTTTTTCCCCTCAATATGGCCCTAATACTCCATCATAAATATTTGCTCCATTTCTACCCACTGCATCTTTAAGCTACTGCCCTCTGCCTTTAAACAATTGTTGTTGTTTTGCTTCCTGTTTAGGCTACATGATAGGTCAGATAGTTTGAGTGGCAGTTTCTTGCGGAAATGTCAGATTTTGATCAGCCACTCCTCTCTCATCAGTGACAGCTGGGTCTCCTTGTGGTGATTGATTGCTCGTATAGCGACAGCAGAAAGCCTTGAATGTGACTTTTATCAATTTTAAATAAATATTCCTCTGCGTTTATTATCTACTTCAAGCAGTTACATAAAAGTTACTGCGATGCATTTTGCGTAAAGGTAAGCTACTTTTTAAATGTTGGACTAGTGGCCTATTTCAATATTATTGTTATTGTATGGTGATGTTGCTGCCAGCTGTGTGTTTAATATGTGGCTGCTGTGCCAGGCTATGTGATGCTGGTAATGTTTGTCTTGTTGGATCAGAATCAGCTTGATTGTTCAGGTGTGAGTTGGCCTGCACATAGAGGCTACCTGAAATTAGACTGTGGTTACTTTGCTCTCATTGTACATAGAAATGCAGCTAAAAACAATGAAGCTGATGTATGTAGCCTATATAAAAATAATACAAGGAACAACAACATACAACAACATAGGCTACAGTGTGGCAGGCAGTGGTGCAGAGTGCAAATATGCTGCAATAAATATTGAATGATTAATGTAACAGGTTGCTTTATATATATGACATAGGCGGAAATGTACAGTATGCATGTATAAACGTCTCTGATGGTGAATGTATAAGGCTTGTATGATTAAACTCAGGCAAATATATTTGTAATGGTCTGTTTTGGTTGACATAATGCATTTCAGAACCTATTAAAGGACCAGTGTGTAACAATTAGGGGGATCTAAGTATGTTTTCTTTAGTGTATAATTATCTGAAAATAAGAATTGTAGTGCATTTTTCGACATATGACTTTTTTTAATGAAATTTTCCGACATGACTTTTTTCATGAAATTTTCCGACATGACTTTTTTCATGAAATTTTTCGACGTACTATACTATGAATTTTTTTATGAAATTTTCCGACTTAACTTTTTTCATGAAATTTTTCGACATATGACTTCTTTTTATGAAATTTTTCAACTCATGACTTTTTTCATGAAATTTTCCGACATGACTTTTTTCATGAAATTTTTCGACGTACTGTACTATGACTTTTTTATGAAATTTTTCGACTTATGACTTTTTTCATGAAACTTTCCGACATGACTTTTTTCATGAAATTTTCCGACATGACTTTTTTCATGAAATTTTCCGACATGACTTTTTTCATGAAATTTTTCGACATGACTTTTTTTTATGAAATTTTTCGACGTACTATACTATGACTTTTTTTATGAAATTTTCCAACTCATGACTTTTTTCATGAAACCTTCCGACATGACTTTTTTTTATGAAATTTTCCAACTCATGACTTTTTTCATGACATTTTCCAACATTATTTTGTAATTTTGGAAAATTTCATGAAAAAAGTCATGTCGCAAAATTTCATGAAAAAAGTCATGTCGGAAAATTTCATGAAAAAAGTCATGTCGAAAAATTTCATGAAAAAAGTCATGTCGGAAAATTTCATGAAAAAAGTCATGTCGAAGAATTTCATGAAAAAAGTCATGTCGGAAAATTTCATGAAAAAAGTCATGTCGGAAAATTTCATGAAAAAAGTCATGTCGGAAAATTTCATGAAAAAAGTCATGTCGAAGAATTTCATGAAAAAAGTCATGTCGGAAAATTTCATGAAAAAAGTCATGTCGGAAAATTTCATGAAAAAAGCCATGTCGCAAAATTTCATGAAAAAAGTCATGTCGGAAAATTTCATGAAAAAAGTCATATGTCGAAAAATTTCATGAAAAAAGTCATGTCGGAAAATTTCATGAAAAAAGTCATGAGTTGGAAAATGTCCAAAAAAAGTCATGTCGAAAAATTTCATGAAAAAAGTCATGTCGGAAAATTTCATGAAAAAAGTCGAGTTGAAAAATTTCATAAAAAAAAGTCATATGTCGAAAAATTTCATGAAAAAAGTCATGTCGGAAAATTTCATAAAAAAAGTCATAGTATAGTACGTCGAAAAATTTCATGAAAAAAGTCATGTCGGAAAATTTCATAAAAAAAGTCAGTATAGTACGTCGAAAAATTTCATGAAAAAAGTCATGTCGGAAAATTTCATGAAAAAAGTCATGAGTTGGAAAATGTCAAAAAAAAGTCATGTCGGAAAATTTCATGAAAAAAGTCATGTCGGAAAATTTCATGAAAAAAGTCATGAGTTGAAAAATTTCATGAAAAAAGTCATGTCGAAAAATTTCATGAAAAAAGTCATGAGTTGAAAAATTTCATGAAAAAAGTCATGTCGAAAAATTTCATGAAAAAAGTCATGAGTTGGAAAATTTCATAAAAAAAAGTCATGTCGAAAAATTTCATGAAAAAAGTCATGTCGGAAAATTTCATAAAAAAAGTCATGTTGAAAAATTTCATGAAAAAAGTCATGTCGGAAAATTTCATAAAAAAAGTCAGTCGGAAAAATTCTTAAAAAAGAGTCATAGTATAGTACGTCGAAGTGTAGTGTAGTACAGTGTAGTATGTCGAAAAATTTCATGAAAAAAAGTCAGTTTAATATGTCGAAAAATTTCAAGAAAAAATGTCATAGCAGAAGTATCACTATCTGAACACGCTTCCTGTGAAGCAGGTCGTGGAGTGGGAACTGAGAGACGACGACAAAAAAGACCTGTTCTGCATCAGGTTCCCAGTTCATATTGTGAGCTAAGCCAGCAACAATACCTCTCTGACAAGTGTTATATTTTTTTATTTAAAGAAAAAAAAGGGATTCAGCTTTGAGTAAAAACCTGAAGAATGTAAATGACTATTCGAAAAATTTCATGAAAAAAAGTCATAGTATAGTATGTCGAAAAATTTCATGAAAAAAAGTCATAGTATAGTATGATGAAAATGTTTTAAAAAGTCACAATAATGTATGTCGAAAAAAATAGTAAATAAGACTTTTTTTTCATGAAATTCTTCGACATACTCTACTATGAATTTTTTTCAACAATTTGACATACTTTACTATGAGTCTTTAAACATTTTTTCGACATACTATACTATGACTTTTTTTTTTTTTCGACATACATTATTGTGACTTTTTAAAACATTTTCAACATACTATACAATGACTTTTTTTTATTTATTCAATACTATAGTATAAGTTTTTATTCATTCGACATGCTATACTATGACTTTTATTAGACATACTAAAGTATGACTTTTTTGTTATTTATTGAACATACTATGACCCTTTTTTTTTTTTTTTTACAACATACTATGACTTTTTTACTTTTCTACGACATGCTCTTGACTTGTTTAAGACATTTAAATGGCATACAAACACAGAGAACCAAATCACTTGTTATTTAGCCTTTATTAAATAATAATAATAACATTAAAAAAGAAATTTTTCTGTACAAAGTCTACAAACAACAGTTTGAGTTATCTGGCCAGTGCCGTAAGTGTGTGGTTGTCTTAATGTAGTGTGCATTTCTCTGTGTGTGCATAATGTGTGTCAGGGTGTACAGTATATGTGTGTATCAATCGAGACAGAAGAGGTAATGCTATCTGGACTTCCAGAAGGAAAGTATTAAAGTTGAGTACGAGAGAGAGAGAGAATAGGTGACGTGTGTGTTTCTATATCTATATATTGTATGTTCATTTGTAGTTGTTGGCACCCAATGTACTCATCGTTTCATGTGTGTTTGTGTGAGAGAAAGAAAGTCAGAGTAAGATAGCAGTAGGGAGAGAGAGACAAAATAAGAGAGCTCCAAGGCACTTGGAAAACAGTCCAATGGAAATGCATTTAGACAGAAAAAAACCTTCATCTCTCTCTCCATTGTTCTCTCCCTTGTATGACCATCTTTCAACACCTTTTTATAATCCCCCTATTTTCTTTGTGTATTTCATCTCAATAGGCATCCTGAGGCCTGTACTACGAAGCAGGATTTGTGGTTGGTGAGTTAACTTCAGGGTCAACCCTGGGTTTTCCGTCCTATGACGGTGGTTAACTTAGATCACCATGGTAACTTATGCTGAACATCTAACCCGCTCCGGAGCAGGTTATGTTCCAGATAAGTGATCAACTCGTATTAAAGCACCGCCTACTGACCAATCAAACCTCGGCGCACAGATCGTGGTTCTTGGTTGTTAGGGTTAGTTAAGCCAGATAACGAGAAGATACCCCGGGTATGTTGAACTCGCTTCGTAGTACAGGCCTCTGGCTATATCCATGTGCCCTCGAACAGGGAGAGATGAGAGAGAAAGGCAAAAAGAGAGATGGGGCAACAACAAATGTGACATGTTTGTCCTTAGCTCTTTCAATGTACAGCAACTTCACAGATTCAGTAAACACAAAAATGACTTTCTCAAATTGACCTTAATCTGCTGCGACCGAGCAGGGTGAGAAAAAAAATAAATACAAAAAAGGCAGCGTCTGGTCCTCCAATTACATTTTCAAGATTTCTGTCTGGGTCACTGACTCTCCCTCACGGTCGTGTCGTTCTCTGTGTGTCGTCATTGTGTCTCTCTCTCTCTCACCTTCCACCTGTCCTGCTGACACTCTCATTTTATGTTAATCTTATGTCATCTGTCATCTCTCAGCTGAGTATCTCACTGGATATGTTTCCATGCAGAGAATCACCTGCTTACCAGCCTTATGTTGTCAAGTCAATCAACTGTTCCCGACCACAGCCAAAAAGTGATATCTTTAACTGCAGATAGATAACTCAAATACAAGGGCTGCTGCCATGTGTTATGTTGCCATCAAAAATGCAAAAGTCTCCCATGATTTCCATTCATTTGCAGGTAATTTTCAATAGTCATTTATGTTTACTAGCAACATCTACTTCTAATGTTAGAAGAAGCGTAGCATTCATAAAGCACAGGCAAAACGGGGTAACGGGGTGGAAGTACAAAGTGTAACTATGACCACAACCTTTTCCAATTGCTTTTAGTTGTCTAACCATCGCCATAAAAACTCTAATCATGCTTTGGTCATCAGAAGTGTATATTATATGAAAAACATGAGAAAAGTTTAAGATATGTTTAACAAATGCATTTTGTTGATACGTTAATTAAAAAAAATTCTGGGAGGCATTAAAGGTACCCTGTGGAGTTTTGTTGTAAACATACAAAGTTAGATTTACACATTCTGTGTATCTTTGAGGTCGAAAAAATGTGTTGAATGTATTTCCCCCAGCATAATAATATAAAATCCTTGCTAGTTTGCTGTCTTCTTCTCATTTGCTGAAAATTGTGGTGTTTTTTCATGACATGTTACCACTGCCAACCATTCAGGAATAGTGTGAAACCACGGTTCTGCATGCTTGTGTGCATGCATGAGATACAAACAAAATGGAAACATTGCTCAATAGCGCTACTAGTGGTCAAAAACTCCACAGGGTACCTTTAAGTTTCCACCAAAATGTGTTCAACTGAAGCTAAATAACGGCATATGAATGTAAATTCTTGGGAGAAACAGCTGCATATTGCTAAAAAAAATTTTGTTTGATGATTGATGAGACTTCTCCTGCATGTAAACATAACCACCATATTTTTCCCTCTTCTCTCTCTCTCTCTCTCTCTCTCTCTTTCTTCCTGTCTGTCTATCTATCTGTGTGTGTGTGTGTGTGTCCTCCTGTTCATCAGTCTCTCCAGCAGCACTGGCACTCCTCGATGGCTGTCCTCCGATACAGCGTATACTGTAGTTAGCTTAAGGCTCGATTGTGTGTCCAAGAAAGTCGACGGTACGATTTCTCTCCTCCTTTAGTCATTCCTTCTCTTTCCGTTTTTTGAGCGTGCTTCATTCAGAGGGGTGGGGGGGGGGCGCGACGCTAAGAGCGGCGGATAAAAGGCAGGATGATTCATCACTCCCAGTCCGTTCTCCAGCCGGCCTCTTTTAACACTTGTTCAGAACCCCCCTGTGCACGTACACGGCTCTTTGGCAATCCATAGGTTGCAATAAAACAATCACTGACATTTTGTTCACACAGTGTCTGTCCATCATGTGGGCATCATACAGTTTGAAAAGCAAAAAAATATAGATATATACCAAAGACAAACCCTAGAATACTGAATCTAAAGCACGACTCCATAACAGCATGTTAGATTTAGATAAACCTCTGATTTTCTGTCTTCCATCTTCCTTTTACCTTTCATCTACTCTCTGTAAAGTCTGATCATCTGTAATGGAAAATGTGTGGAAATAGAAAAGGACTGAAGTAACAGTTAAGACTATGGAGTCCAACACAACGCTAAAGAAAGTCTAAAAATGGCGTAAGAGCTCTACAGGGCGGCTACGAACTGAAGCTGGCTTTTCTTTACCTTTTTTTTCCAAACAGACACAAGTCTAAAACATAACAAAAACAGTCACCATTACTCTTCTATGCCACTGGTTTCACAAAGCGCAGACCGAGGGCAGACAAAGGAGCGAGCGGGTGCCGTATGGCCGGCTAATGGACGTTTGAAAGTCCCAGAACTCATATCTAAACCTTTCAGAAAAACAAACAAAAAGAAAATGTCCTTTTTCATCCTCTTTTTTTCCTTCTTCGCCTTTAGAAATCTAGATTCCTTTGAGTAATGTGGTTTGATATCTTTTAAACTTCTTTAGGGGGGGATAGGCATTCGCTTGATATGTGTTGATTTCAGTCAAAAGTACCCACATTAAATGGTCCACTGGTGCTGAAGTCTTCACCGACAGTCAGAAGCTGGAGCTTTTTTCATTTCAGCATGCCGGCTCTATTGGCCACATTCAAATTCAAGCCGACGAGGACACATTTGACATTGCCCTTCTGCCAAGTACCAGTCATGGGTACATGTTAATGAAATCCTCCTCTTCATTAAGAATTCCATCACCAACGTTTTAACCAAACACCCAGACTGTGCTGTCATTTGTGGTCCAAATGTCCAGATTGTCATGGGTGCTGTAGTCCATCTGCTAGCTTCATTCCAGTGGCTGGCGGGTTATATTCTATGGTAGATCTGTCATTCATATTCATTTATTCATTCCTTCATTCATTCACAGGCTTTGAGAATCAAGCAGGCTCTCTCCTGCAGGCGGAGGAGATATGGTACTGTGGGTAGGGGAGACTGGGGTCAGGGGTTCCCCAGTTTAGGCCTCATAGCATGTAGGGGAGATCAAGTTCACAAGCTCCCACTGGCACGCAAATAGGTGGGGAACCTCTGGGTTGAATGTTACCCCCTTTAGACATCAGAGCAGGATATTAGGTAGGGGACACTGGGGATTGAAATAACAGATAGTGCTTCCTTTTCGTGTTTTCTTTGTCCAAACCGAGAACAGAATTCCTTTTGCAAGAGATCACGGGACGTGTCTTTCCCCATCGTTCTCTAGAGTTCTCCTCCTCCTCCTCCTCTTCATGCCTCGGAGCAGCACCTCTGCTGGTTGATCTTCACTTTATGCTTAATCCCGTCGTACAACTCAAAGTTGTAGTTCTCCAGCGTCGTGGAGGAGCGCGAGGAAAGCCCGCTGTAGGAGCACGTGCAGTAGAGGAGCAGCCCCGCGCAAACCGCACCCAGCAGCACGCCTAGAGAGCTCATCACGATGATGGTGAGGAGGATGGGGTCCAGCGTGTACAGCCAGGCGTTGTCCTTGTCTTTCTCTGACACCAGGGTGACGGAGGAGGGGTCCATATCAGAGGAGGACGGGGTGGAGAAGGAGGACGGCCAGCCTGGGAACACATAGTCTGGAGAGAAAACAGGAAACTTTAGAAAAAACTTCTATACATAATTTTAAAAATGCTTATATAAAGCATCAACATGATGCCCGCCAATCACGTTCAGTCTCATCTGTCAGTCGCGCGAGCGCAAGTAACACGACACTGACTGACGTTGACTTAAAGGCCACAGGTGTCACTGTTAACAAGCAATTTCTGATTCTTACAGAGAGTCCCTTTTAAAGTAATAAATTCAACTGTATCGGAGCCAAATATCCCACGTCGTGGCTGATATATTCAAGAACGGCTAATTCTGTTACCCCGCTTGTTATTGTTGACTTCATAAGTTTGGAAACATAATTAAATTAATTACTGTAAAGGTGCGTCTTGTGTGTGTTGAAGTGTGCACATCTAGCTGGCACAAGCAATCACGCTAATCCACTTAATGAATGTATGCACATGAACGAACCAATCCGCAATTAAGTACTGCATTTAGAGTGTTTTATGGCAGAACACCCTGATACACACACACACACACACACACACACACACACACACACACACATTCACAGAGGGAAGCAGTCAACAGACAGTAAACAGACTTGTTTAGTGAGGTAAAGGCTGAGTACTCTTCTTGTATCTGTCAAGGGGCTGAAAGGAACAAGGGATAATAATACAAGCATGTGCGCACACACACACACAAATACTGTTCACACACACACACAGGAAGTAATCCGTGATTGTTACAGACAGATGTTTTCTAGGTGCCCAGGAGGAAGCTGTCTGTCTCAGTTTGTCTGCCACGAAACATGAAAGAGGAGGAGAGGAAACACACGCTAACATGCCCACATGCTCTCACAAACTCTTCCCTTCTCTATACACACTCACACACACACTGGAGATTGTCTGTCACTGTTGCCACCGGCTTTTTTCTTGTGGAATCACAAGTAAAACGAAGAGCCATGGGCATGCCTCTGCTTAAAGCGCTATTTCACTATTATTCGGGGGGAGACTTGTAAAACAGCCGGTATAGCCTCAGGCTGAGAGGAGAGGACGTCAAACCTTACCTCCATTGATGGGGGGCTTCGGGTTGAAAACAGGATCTTTTCCAAAATCCATAGGCCTGGGATCTGTTGAAAAGACAGACAGAGTAGAACAGTATTAATCTCAAACATCCAGTCAAGCCAGAGCTGCTCAAAAGTCCACGTTGTGATAACATCACTCCATTTCTTATGTTGTCAGAACACAAGCTACATTTGTAGATGGAAATCAAACTACACAAGCAGCTTAAAGAGTGAGTGATCTTGTTTAGACTGTCTGAAGATATCAGGCAAGAGATCTACTACAATTTAAACCGTTCTAGAGGGAGAGAGAAGGTGAAAAAAAAGACATCCAAGACTGCTTCATAGAAAAATATCACTTTTATTACCTTCACATTCCCCACAATATGTTTTCTTTTTATTCCAAGACCATGAAATTCAACAAGCTAAAATACCACATTATATTTCCGAGGCAGGCCGAAGTGCAAGGCTTTGAAGGGTTTGGGAGCTCAATTCTGTTTCAATTCAGTTTTATTCAAAGAAATTGATATTACAATCCTCAGAAAAAAAAAAATAGAGCAATATCTGGGCAGCTGATAATCATTTATTGCTGGGGCGAAGGAACCAAAAACGTATTATGAAGTGAAACCGTAATAGATATTCAAAAGACAAGAGGTGAAAAACTAATTTAGTAGATATGAAAAAAAGATACAGAGCCTCATTTCCTCAGGTAGATAAGGTCATTTTTTTCCTATGAAGCAATTTTAACATGTGGCTTCCAGACTACACCTTCTATAAACAACCTTTATAAACTTCAAATACTCTTCAGTTAGATGAATACTTTTAAATGAGACCTGCTATCTGTGAAATGAAGTTATTTGCTCATGTATTAAATATGAGGTAATTTCCTTGAAATTAAAAAAAAGTGACTCAATCACATCTTTAATTGTTTAGAATTGACTCACAATTGACTTCCAAACCCAATTAGAGAATAAACAAAAGAAATTGAACTCAATTTTAATTCAGATATTACAGCAACCAAGAAATCCTATGCTAAATGGAGAGTATTCATTCTCCGATGTTTGCTTGTTGGGAATTTGCTTATTTAATTATTTGATTATGGGATTGAGTATGGGTGCCTCTTGGCCTCGTATGTTTCTCTGTAGTTCAATATTTAATTTGCTTTAAGTGCAAGACAGTGAAATTCAGCGCAAGACAAAAAGACAATCATAAAGTCGAGGTCTTTCCTTCACAGAGAAAGTGCACAGGAGTAAATATAACAGTGAGGTGGCTGAAGCCAGGGATGAACGTTAAAGCACTTTACCACTTCAAGGATTCAGCTTGAGTCTAAACTAGTCACAGTTTGAATCAAAACTAGTTCAAGTTCATCCCTTGCTGAGGCCATGTTTCAGAATGATCAGTCTTTGCTGCTTCCAACAAACTTATATCAAGAAAAATCCTTCTAATCAATAAAAAAGAACTCAATTACTAGAACAAGAAATCACAACATCATCTATTCATTTGATAAAAATGACATCATTAAGGTAGATTTTCCAAAAACTCAACATGTGGTTGCACTTTACCCCTAAAATGTGTGATTTCACGTCACCGAAATTGAGGGCGAAAAGTGAGAAATGAGAACAAAGGAAATTACAGGCGATCAAAAGATTTCTGACCAACCAACCAGACGGACGTCTCAAAGCATACAAGCTGCAGAGCGGCCTGCAGATCATGATCATGACTTCAAATAATGTTTGTCTGAACCACCCAACTAAATAAAATAATGCTGTCACAATGTAAAAACAAAAGCTGTTACTGTGCAGAATAAGCAGTTAACCCTGAAACAAGCTAAATATGGCTAATCCCAGTAGTCACACTGTACAACGTATCCTCATACAACGGTTGGTTTGATAACGTACGAAAAGTAATTTTTTGTGCATTTCCATACGAGTGTTCAGCGTCAATTTCCGCTCCAGTCTTTTCAAAATAAACTTTTGTTTTCATAGGAAACAACTTGGTTAGGTTTAGGCAAGAAAGCCATTTTGTTTGATTTAGAAAAAGATCGATTTGGTTAGGATTAGGCAAGAAAACTACTTTGTTAGTTTTAGGAAGAGATCGATTTGGTTAAGTTTAGGCAACAGAACTACTAAGTTAGGTTTAGGAAAAGATTGACTTGGTTAGGTTTAGGCAACAAAACTACCAAGTTAGGTTTAGGAAAAGATCGTGGTTAAGTTACGCCAAACTGGAAGTGTTTACGCCGCACCAGAAGTGGCGTAACTTAAGTGCAAATGTTCCATGAAAAAAACACCTTAGGTTTTGGAAAGTTTGTGGTTTGGGCGTAATTTAGGTACGAAAGTTACGTGACAAACAACATTGACTTGTGGTTTCACATGGGGTACGAACAACGGTCTCCTGTCCACCCATCCTCCCCGATTGTTCGCAGTTCTTTATACTTCCTTGTTCATAATTACGAGGTGTACATATTAATTGATTTTGTGGTGTATGTATACGAATTACAGTTTACGTTTCATAGGTATAGATACGAACAGTGTATGAGAACAGCCTGCACTGTAAATTATACATCTTACTGAAATGTACTCTCCATGTAAGACTACTGTAGTACTTGCACATGAAAGCATCTAATCAGTCGTCTCTTCTGATGTAAATGTACAGTCTCAACAACAGACCCTCCAGGCTCTAACTTCTCCTTTCTCACAGTCAAATTGAAATCACCACAGGCCTTTACAAGACATTAAATCAACAGAGAGAAAGCAAAAGAAGCAGGAATAAAAAAAAAAAAAAGAAAAGAGAGAGATGCTCGGACACTCTTTGGACGACTGTTGAACACTTTCTAATGATCCTGGCTTAAAGCCCTCAGGCTATAGGATCCTGAGAAGAATCATCACGCCGATCTGAAAGGAGATTAAAACTCCCCGTAGCCCCATTTTATCTCCACTCTCCAATTAGCAAAGAGAAGAATAAAATGGGGGCTTTTTTTTTTTTATTCAGGAAAAGACATGGATGGCTCTTTGGCACCATACTCTGTTCCAGCGGGGGCCCGAGGACCTGTTAGAGTGCTTTCTCTCGTAATATTTCTCCAGGAAACAGAGGAGGAGGGGGATACTGAAGGGGAAAAAAATAGAAATGGCCTGAAGGCTAGAAATGCTTACCGCAGGGTTTTATGAATGCAATCAGCTCCATTAACTAATTAGAAATATTAAAAGGCTTCAAAGTAGTCTGTGATGGAGAAGGGAGAGGGAAGTGAGGGAAGGTTGATTTAAAAGCGCTGCATGAGGAGACGCCAGCACATTTTCCAAATCTTGCAAAAAGTTTGACAGAGAGAACGAAAGTGAAAAGTGCACGGGTAGCACAACATAAATACAACCATATATCATTCCTCCGTTTGAATTTCGGACCCACATTGATTGGGTTACAGCACAGGGCTGCTAGAGTGAGTCATATAATGTGTAAATCATACACAAGTCGATTGAAACGGAAGGGAAAGGGGATGGATATGCAAACATAAAATAACGAAAAATACTTGTTGACTAAAGCACAAAAACACAGTTTACGAGAGGCAATTTGATGAAATAAGTCAATACGGAGAGCTGCAGAGTAGATAGACTCTCTGAACACGTACGCAAAAGTGATTTAAGAGACTGAATTTGTTGGAATTCTTTGCTAACACAGGTTCGTGGTTTGTTAGATTGTGTGCGTGCAGCGAGTATAATGTGTGTCTCCATCACACTGTCTGTTCTGCCAACAGACTTCTTTCATCTGCTTTTGTGTTTGAAACAACCTGCCCTCCTCCTTCAAGTCTCTCCCTCCTTCAATCCAAACCCCAACCTGCCTCCCTGTTAGCCTTCCTCTCGGAGTAAAAGAAAAATCTATCTTTAGAAAGTATAGAGAGCAGGTTTTTTTTTTTTTTTTTTACTTCTTTCATCTTCCTCCATCTCTGGGCACTTTCTTTGGAGGGAAAGGGGGCTCGCTTAATGGGCCCTTCTCCTCTGAGAGATTTTGCTCTCCTCCATTTCTGCCTCTCATTTTCTCTCCTGTGTTTTTTACTGGGAGGATTTGCAATGACGGGAGGGAGTAGAATAGGAACAAGCGGGTTTTGATAAAAAGGCTGGGGGATTTGAGCACGAACAAAATGATGTAGGGGGGGTAGTAGCACACAACAGAAGATGGTGAGCTGCTGAGAATTCCTGAAAATAAGTACCACAGTGGTGCGCCCAATTTCACCGACGTGGATCTGACTAGAGGTTGATACTCAAACCAAAACCAAGCAAATTAAATTACTTTTTTTTACATCATCTGAATAATTTTCACATAACATGATTCAACAGTTCGTATGATATCTTAGGAAAAGTTATTCGTCATGTTTCATGTTCATGTTTTCCTACAAATGTCCAGCAACACGTGACACAGGTGTCAATTTCCGCTCCCGTCTTTTCAAAATAAACTTCCGTCTTCACAGGAAATAATTTGGTTAAGTTTAGGCAACACAACTTCTTTGTTATGTTAAGGAAAATATTGACTTGGTTAAGATTAGGCAACAAAATGCTTAGTAAGGTTTAGGATGAGTTTGACTTAGTTGGGTTTAGGCGACAAAACTACTTTCTTAGGTTTTGCAAAAGATCGACTTGGTTAGTTTTAAGCAACAAAACTACTTTGTTATGTTTAGGAAAAGATCGTGGTTTGGGTTAAAATAATTCTGGAAATGGCGTTACATTAGTATGGAAGTTACGTGACAAATCAATGTTGACTTCTGGGGGAAAGTCCGGTGTTTTTATACTTCCTGTTTCACAATTGCATGGATTACATATGAATTGATTTTGTGGCATGTATACGAATTACAGTGCATTACTTTTCGTAGATATAGCTATGAACATTGTATGAGGACAGCTTGCATGATTTGTTTTCGTTTCGTGTCCCTACGATTTAAGCTTGAATTTAAGCTGGATGCTTTAAATGAGCGACAAACATTTGCTGTTGAGGATTTGACATCAAATGAAAGTCAAGAAAAGTTAAGATCATCTCAGTGAACACAATCAACATAACTGTTGCCTTAAAACAATTAATAGTCAGCGAGTATAAAAAATAAACATTGTATAACTATCATACATCAGAAGCACATGAACGCATACTGTAACATGTGATTAGAAAGAAAGAAATGATATTGAATTCATAACCAACACATTACTCAACTTATTGTTTCTATTAAGATTCACAGTAAATGTAAGAAATTGTCAGAAACCATCAAAGCCTTCGGTAAATCATCATCAAGAAGCAGAAAAGTGCTAATGTTACTTTCAACATTTCAAAATAGCATGTAACCCAACTTCAAAAACGCATCATGTCACACTAATTTGTATGCAAACTCATCTGTGTCAATATAAAAAAAATGAATGCTAACACACAAAGTTATGGTACGTGTCCACAGGCTCCGTCCTTTCAACGCTTTCCATTCATTGTCTATGCAAGCAGCCGTGCAATGCATTCTGGTACCATAGTATTGCGATTTGATAGACGGATTGTCACGTTGCCTGCTCCTCATTTGCATAAAGTTGAGGTCTAGGACACTTTATACAAATCAGGGGCGACCGGCTCGACGCGCCACCTCTAGAAACTCACGAAAAACTTTTGAACAAACCATTGTAGATCTAAAATAAAGACAGCTTTAGCAACTTCATGGCTTATTTCTCACCTAACATTTTGGTAAACTATTTTTGTAACATACAAGAAGATAGGTTTCCAAACGAGCCGCCATATTGGTTTCGGTTTGAAAGCTGGGAGCAGCAGCCCACGAGGGAAAGCGTTCATCCAATCAGGTGCTTAGTGCCCAGTGGCAGCCCATCAAACGTCCAATGCTGAGAAGCAAGGCGATCCCTCGCATCCAAAAACGCCCATGTGGACACGTACCATTAGACAGATGATTAAGAAAACATCAAGAAATCTGTGTGAGGGGTGTGACGGTAGTGCTGCACTGCAATCAGTCTTATTTGATGGATCAGGAATTTAATGATCGAAGGACCTGATCCTGGATCAGCGGTTTTCTAAAAGGCTTCATAAGTAAGAAGCTCTTTCTCACAGCATATGTTTGGTCTCACCTGTTGAATAGAAGCTAAACCGTGTAGCCAAATGGACCACACTTTCAGCAGGTCACCAGGCTAGTATGCAAAATATTCTGATTTTCACAAATTATTACTTTGTCATAGGATGACACACAAAAAGATTTAACAGAAGTAAAGAACTTGAACTTGCACAGACTTCAAAGAAAACTGATACTCAATACTAATACGTTACTCAATACATATGATTTGGGATTTGTTTCATTCTTCCAGTCTAATGTGTGCGGGACATACAAAGATGTTTACATTAACAGACACAGGCATTGGATTATCTATGAGATCAAGGCAAAACTGTATGGAGTCCATTCATACTCCAATTTGACACTGAGGCACTACCTCGTTCTGGAGGCCAAGAGGTAATAGTTTTAAAGCACATTTTAAGAAAGGCATATCAGCATGTAATGAAAAATGCACTCAGGGTAACACGCAAAAAAGTTTTGAAGTGTCCGTGCATACAGTATGTGTTGGAGACTTTTGAGCCTTTGTGTGTTTTGACGCAGAGAGAGTTTGTTTCTAGGTCTGCAGGATGCGATGTAAGCTGTCTCATCCTATCTTTCTCCCCCCCCCTCGTGTAAACCAGACAGAGAACAGCACAACACTGATTCCTCGTTCACAGACCAAAGGAGCCGCCCACGGTGGATGTGTTAGCCGTCTATCTGTCACGGCTGGACGGCCGGCGCTAATTCTCCCCATACCTCTTCCTTTTCTGTTCTTAATCTGTCTCTGTCACTCTCGGGCCTCTCAAAGGCTTGCGGACAAATAAACAGCAGCTTCACTCAGACCCAGAGAAATAGCCTTCTTTCTTTATGCAGCACACACTTCTATCTCCCTGTACCTGTGTGTGTGTGTAAATCCCCTCTCTCTGTCGGACAGGGTGTTTGAAGGCAGGCAGTGTCCAAGCTGCAGATCAGAGCAGGGTAGACAGACATGTCCTGCTCTGACAGGAGGAAAATATGCTGTTACAACAGTGACATGTACACTGATGTACATATGTTTTGTCCACAGTCTGTTAGGCAGTCTACAGACAACCAGGTTGGAGTGCAGCTGTAGAAGCCGGTATGCTCTCAAAAAAAGTGGTGATCTAATGTTGTTATCAGGCCCTCATCAGCCATCAGAATTGGCAATTAAAGTTCTTCCATCTACTCTCCCCAGTGATGGCAAAGTTCAATGTCAGGAGGAGTTCATCCTGCCAGCGCCAGCCAACAAAGGAAGTTTAGCAAAGGTGCATGCTGATCAGGTAATTAGATCAGTCATCAGCAACAGGAACTGCAGTGTCTCTTCCATGTAGATTCTCATCAGTGATGGGTGCTGTATCCTGCTGTTGATCATTTATCTCAGGGAGTTTTTACACCCTTTGATCGCCTTATTTGAACAAAGCATTCTAATAAAATTCACACGTAGTCCGGTTGTTTTCAACACCGGGAATCACAGCCGTTGTCTTTCTCCAGTTTGATGGTGAGCATGGGGTCAAGACTCGGCCCGTTACCTGGGTACAGGTGGTTTTGGTTGGGGCTCTGGATCAGATTATAGCTGGGGGTTTGGTTCTGGTAGCAGTTTTGGAGACCTTGCTGATCTGGCTGCTGTTGGCTGTTGTGGTACGTCACTGAATGATGGTGACTACCGCTGGTCTTCTTGGGCGCCCAGTGGTACCGATGGCAGCACAGTGTCACCACCACGGTTACAGTGACCAGCAGCAAGAGGGCGGCGCCTCCCGCCAACACATAGTACCAGTAGGCAGGGATGGGCGTCACCGCCACTGTGTCTACTGTGGGCTCCATCCCAGACATGGCACCCCCTGGAGGGCAGGAGGACACATTACTGGTTGGCACTGCGGACGAGGGAGGCAGGCATGCAGACCGCATCGGACAGTTAAAAACTGTCTAATTGACTCTTCGCTAAGCCCCTCCCCCTAGACGGTGATTGTCCAATCATAGCTTAGCAATCATAACTAGGCATGGCAGGTCTGTCAAGCTTTGGATTTCCCCACATGCTGAATCATGTGTGTTGTTTTGGAGCCCTTCCAAAAGCAAATTAACAAAGTGTTTATCTGCGCTATCGTAAGCTGCAATCCTAAGCATGTCTGGCTAACTACTACTTACAGGCACATCATTTACAAGTTACCTAAAACTGAACTACTAACTTAGTTTGTGGGGTTTCAAACATACTGTTTGAAAATACAAACAAGTATGTAAGCTTAACAGTCAAAGGTTATAAGAGAGACTTCAGAGACCAGGTCCAAAGCACACTGGAGCACACGGTATTTAAGATATTTGGGTATTGGATGAATTTATCTTTATTGTTGTGATACATGTTATTATTCGTAGTATTTATATATTTACTTTTACTTATTATGATTGTTTACCCTGCCTACATGCAGCTTATTGTTCCCTCCCCATTTTTCCAAGCCTGGGCTGGATCACTTCCCAATTAGGGGAGGTTATTTAAGAGAATGTGAGTCTCGGATCTGTTTGACTCTGATGAAGATGCACTTAGCGTTGAAATGTCGGTCTTCTAATAAAATTAATTGCCTTAAATCTGTGTGTGCCAGAGTGCTTTGGACCTGATCTCTGAAGTCTCTCCTATCACCGGACAGGCCCTACTATTCCTTGTGAAATAGCTGAAGTGTGTGAAACCTCCTTTCTTCAGTCACAGTTTTAAGTTAGAATGTCTGACTTTACATTTTTGCTTATTGTACTTATAATACTAGGATTGTCTTCTACGCGGATCATCATCTGGATGGGATGATGACTTTTTGCCGGGGACATGCAGCTTTAGCTTAATTAGAGGCCTGCTTTTGTCTATCTCTGTCTAAAACCAAGAATTACTGAGAATTTCAAGTGTTTAATCTGCCATTGTTATCAATGTAAATTGCATGCTGTACGAGAATCGAAAGCTTGACAGGCCTAACAGTTAGGGGGGCGGGACTTAGTGAATGGTCAATTACTGCAGCAGTGACTTGAAATTACAATGCCTTGCAGGTATACAATACAAAATATGGAGCCTAAGCTCTACAGCAGGCACAAAACAAGACAACCTTCCAGATTTAGCTCACTTTCCCAATACTTAACCACCCAACTGCATACTACAAGTCATCTAGAGTCTTCATTCTTCATCAAAATGCTGATGCATAGCCTGTATATATTTCGATTATGCTGGTTTGACTCATGGTATTTCTGGTTGATGCAGACGTCACAAGCAATAGCTGCACATTGACACGCAGAGGCTCATGCGATGCGTTCAGATTCGATCAGAGAAATGCAAAGCCTTGATTATGCAGTGACTGGCTGGTTCTGACAAAAAAGGGTGGGGAGTGTTAAGTGGTTGTATTTGGAAGGACGCAGCTGCTTTTATCAGGGCAAGATCACACTGAAGGGAGTCGAGTGGAGGGAGAAAGAGATGGAGAGGGGGAAATCAGAGAGAAATTACAGGGGTAGAGAAAGGATAAGAGAGGAGGCATTATAGGAAGAGAGAATGGAGTGAAATAGAGAGGGGTGGTAGAAAGTGAGGAGAGAGGGCGAGAGGGAGGGAGGGGAAGTGAAGGGAGAGAGCTAATCCTGCCATGATATCTTTAATCCTGCATTAGAGGGTTTGTCTGAAACTTCAATACTCTGTCAACTCACTGTGAAAGAAACCCGCTGAGAGAGAGGAGGTGGAAGAAAGAGAGACAGACGGAGAGAACGGAAGAAAGAAAGGATGAAAAAAAGAGGAAATAGAGCCGGAGCAAGCTAGAAGTAAATGGAGAAGAGAGAAATAATGAAAGGACAGAGGAAGGAGAGGTGCAGAGAAAGACACAGAACCTCAAGGAAACCAGTGAGCTTAATTTTGTCTTTTTAAAAAAAAAAGAAGTTCAGACGTACTCTTTAAGGGTTTAAAATAGGCTTTGATTGTAAAGCTGTGCTCTAAGCAGCGTGCACAGAGAGGCTTCCCACCACTGGATTAAGACAGATGATTTCTAGGGCTGCAAAAATTGACCGTTACTTTGCTTCTTTTTTCATCTAAAAAGGGGAACAAAGGGGAAAGTTTCTCAAGAGCAACACTCCTAAAGTGAGCTGAAAAAGTGTGGCTTTCAAGGAACCTTGGTTACTAGAGCTTCTGAATTACTATTTTATTCCTCATTCATGATCTTACACTTCACACATCAACAGTCTAGTCTTATCTGAATGGAAAGTGGAGCTCAAAGTGTGAATCCTCTCTACAGTCAAACTGAAGCCTGAACTAGCTGCTTTTCGCCGTGTGTGTGTGTGTGTGTGCGTGTAGCATGATCGGTCAGTGTGCCGCCAGCTCTCGCTTTCTCAAAAGCCAAATGACTCCTTGGTTGCCATGGATACAAAAGCCCAACAGTGTGGCACACTGGTTCACGTCATGGTACTGTTAACTGAGGATCATGTCATCAGGCTATAATTACAGATTACTCCCTTAATGTGACATTTTGGGTCAACTGATTTATTTTATTTAATATGTTTTTAATAGTATTTCTCCACTGAGTCATTTCATAGATAAAAGAAGATTCTGGTTGCATCCGAAATTCCATACTAACCTGAGTATGAAACTAATAGTACGCAAATTGCATACCACTTCCGGTGAAATATTGTAGTAGGCAAACGCTGTACACAACACTGGCGTGAATATCCCACAATGCAATGTGGTAGTGACAACAACGTTTATAAGAGACGTTGACGGACAGCTCTGTAACATCAGTAACGCTTCAAGTGCAAGTTTTGACTTTGCTAGGCGTAATATATGTTTAAAATAAGTTCAGATTTTGATTCTCACAAATCATCGTTTTGGTCTTATGATGTTGGTACGGGTTACCATGGTTACGCGTCTCCAACCGGCAAGGAGACTCTCGGGAGGTGGCGACGTAAATTACAGCTCAGTGTGTCCGAAAAGATACAAACTACTGTTTATTCACACAAAAGTATGTTGTAGTGCATAGTATGTGATTTCAGACGCAGCCTTCGAAGTAGAATACAATTAAAATCCTTTGGTTGCTCTGCTCTCTGGTCAGTTACTAAGGACACTCTTTGTCATCTGACATTTAAATTCTCTTCCAATAAACTTTCTGTCTCTGGCTTGATCACTAAAATCCAGTTTCAACCTGTTCTCTTGGCAGAAACTACAGAAACCCTGCTGTCCTCAACCCACACACACACACACATACCAGTATAAACTACATGCAGTAAGTCTTGAATAGGGTTCAACTTCATCCGCTCACCCAAAGAGAAACACTTTAGTTCTTAGCTCACTTTTCAACAGGCGTCCCAAAGGAGAAAGGTAATCCTTCTCTCTGCGGCTCAGTCTCATGAAAACACACGTTTATGTGAGAACTGACACTGTTGTCACGCTGCGAGTCATATGATACCTGCTCAGGATCCAATAGTCCGAACATTAGGTCAAATACTTGGCGTATGAGTCAGGTGAGTTTTCTGAGTGTGGCTCATGGACAAACTTGGCTTTTACTATTTTTAGATTTTTGTTTAAATGAACTGAATTGCGGTGAACGAAACCGAGTGCTGCTCAAGTGTCTAGTTTAAATGTCTCTCAAGTGTATTCAAAGAATGTTTTTGATCTACTCACACACACACACACACACACACACACACACACACTCACACATACACACTGAACTGACTAAATTACTGTAAGCATCAGTAACATGGACGCAAACCAACTGAATGGTTGGCAATTATTTTTGTGCTTCAGCCTGCCTCTACAGTAATAAAAACTGATTAAAGAAATAGATGTGGTCTCAACCATCCATGATCAATGTGGACACTAATCATTGAATGCAAACAACATCTACAAATCATAAAAGTCGTGATATACTACTCAGGCTGAGGTCCAACTTTTATAAAATATAGTGACACTGAGGCCCAGGCTCTTTAGAAATACCAGCGTTCATATTTTGTGGGTCTCCAAACAAAAGCAGTCTAGTGTTTTAGGTCCCAACACAGACTTTGAAAACAAGCGAATCAGTAGTATAATCTGCTTAAACCCCTTTTTATCTGCTTTCAGACCGGCTTATTTGAGGATGAAGGAGAGGAAAAGAAAAAAGGGGAAGTTGGGATGGTGAACAGCTCTGCACCTCATTTAGGTGGGATCAATCAGGAGAGGAGAGGAGAGGAGAGGAGAGGAGAGGAGAGGAGAGGAGAGGAGAGGAGAGGAGAGGAGAGGAGAGGAGAGGAGAGGAGAGGAGAAGAGAAGAGAAAGAAACTGAAAACAAAGGCAAGGAAGGGAATGAAAACGGCTAGTAGAGAAACAGAGAGGAGGGAGGAGGAAAATGTAGGAAAGGGCAGAAGAGGAGAATAAGAACAAGTAAAGAGATGGAAGAAGAGAGGCTCCTTGTATGGTGTTGAATGAAGTGAAAGAGAGAGAGAGAAAGAGAGAACTTACATGGCGACAGCTAATCAGGATGGAGGAATGAATTAGGAGCGAGTGTGCTGTTCTCTACAATTAGGAAGTAGTTAAAGTTGGACTGAGTTAAAGACGGGAGAAGCAAGATCTGCTTAGTTCTTTTAGTTTCACTGAGAAAAAGCCCAGATGGAGACTGTTTCACTTTGTCTGAGCAGTTCAGCCATGACCTCATGATTCTAACCATCGCTATGTCACCTTTTAAGTAATTTAACTGCCATACGAGCAATAAAAAATGAACACAGTTTCAGTAATTCACTATAGGCACACTCACTGTGTTGCATACACGTACTGTATACCAGTGACAGATCTCACTCACAACATGGTGCACACCATTAAAGACTTGAAAACAGATCAGTCTGTGGGATGTGCAAATGCACCCTGATGGTACTCAGTCTGCCAATGTTGCTGTTGTAGTAAATAACCATGTGTAACTATTTGTTTATGTCGTAGCAAATAGTCATTTTCTCACCGAGGAACAAAACAAACTACACAACCAAGAGAGTCAGCCCAGCATGCAGGGAGTCATGCTGGAACAATGCAGAGGATCCATTCCATCAAGTTGCAGTCTGTTTTGTAGATAAAGTCCACATATTAAAATCTATAAAGTGTATACTCTGACAAAGTCTTACACACAGTTTTAAAATTCAGAAATATTATATTTATAATTATTAGGGCTGTCAAAATTAACTCATCAATAACACGTTAACGCAAATTAGTTTTAACGCCACTAATTTCTTTAATGCAACTTGCAAATTTTAGGTTGTAGTGGGCTCAGTTTTAAAGCTACAGTGAAAATACTGGTATCATATGAATCTAAAATAACAAAGGAATCCATTGGTACCAACTATGTCATACTATCTTGTTGTGAAGGAGGCTAAATAATGCTTCAAACTTGTGCTAAATTTTGGTGAGGAAAAACTGTCTTGGCCATTTTCAAAGGGGTCCCTCGACCTCTGACCTCAAGATATGTGAATGAAAATGGGTTCTATATGATAATGCTCACTTTATGATAATCACATGCAGTTTGGGGAAAGTCATAGTCAAGTCAGCACACTAACACACTGACAGCTGTTGTTGCCTGTTGGGCTGCAGTTTGCAATGTTATGATTTGGGCATATTTTTTATGCTAAAGGCAGTACCTGTGAGGGTTTCTGGACAATATTTGTCATTGTTTTGTGTTGTTAATTGATTTCCGATAATAGATATATACGTACATTTGCATAAAGCAGCATAAGAGTATTAAATACTTGACAAATCTCCCTTTTAAAAGATAAAAAAATAATTTTGATTAATCGTGATTAACTATTTTAATAAATTGACAGCCCTAATAATTATATGCATATATTAAACATCGTACTATTGTTGTCAAAAACGTTGAAGTATCGATACATATCAATACTGAATATTTGAAACTGTTTCAATACTCATTTTCTGCAGTATCAATACACGAGTACCAGCTGCACTTACTGCTCTCTCTTCTCTCTGACAGCGATTGGACACACACATTGCTATTTATCATTTAATAAAAATAAAACATTATATGCACTCAATGTAAATTTTTCCCCGCGGTATCGAATATCGATGTTTTTCAAGATATTGTATCGAAGTTAGAAATTCCAGTATCGTGACAACACTACATCGTACTATACATGTAAGATACCATAGTTAGATCTGTTTAGAGATGATGTAATAGCTCAGGGGTAGAATTTCCTGTCAGAATAAGTGTGGTTTATCTCTATTTAGCTGTATGCAATATATGTTATGTGCACTATCAAGGTCACTCGGGGCCGGTGCAGTGCTGCGAGCTGAGCTTAGCAACAAGCAGAAAGCACAGACATTTAGCACATGAAGTACAAATGGAACAGGAAGTAGGACTTACTGGTTATGCCGGGAGTTAAGGCTGGGAAGGGCTCTGGAAAAGAGAGAAAAAAAAGAAGTGTTATCAATGGTGGTTAGGAACTGATATGCATCAGACAAAATATCATTTTCATCTCAAGAGTTTCAATGTAAACTTGGTGCTTACATCATAATACAGTATATGAGAGAAGGATATTAAGCACCCACTAGTCTCTACAGGCTTTGCATGGTGTCAGTGTCACGCTGTAAAGAATGAGCTAAACCGTAAGGATAAAATATGAGCATGACAAAGTTTTGATTAAATATATTTATTCCATTCTGAAGTAGCCCCTTTGTGATATGAAATACAGCAGCAAATACATCATCTTTTGGGATTTGAGTGTACTGTGGCATATTTCCATGATTAAATTGACATGGAACAACTATATTTCTGATGATTGTTAACAGAAATGCATTTCAATTCGGCCGAATCGCAAAATTGCAGGACGCTGCACTTTTTGCAAAAGGCACGTGTTACTCCTTTTTGAGAAAATCAATAAAGATTTGTCGAGTTCCGAGATGATATAGGAGTGTAAAGGCCCATAAATCTTCCCTGGATGACAGTCATTTTCTCGAAATGGAGAGAAAATAAAGAGAGGAAGACAAAAGAGTGGGCTGGCAGGGTTGGAAGACGGGAAGCGTGTCCTCCCTGAATGTCTCTCTCTCTTTGTGTGTCTGTCATTTCTGACTTGCTCTCACTTTCTCCTTTTTTGCTTTGTCATTCTATGTCTCTCCTTCCTGAGATCTGCTGCTCTCTAACTCTCTTTTCCTTTTTCCTGAGGTGACACATAAGAAGAAAGAAGTGGGTGGATGGAAGATGGGGGTGAAAGGAGTGAGATGAAGGGTGAAGAGACGGGAAATAGAGGACTGGAAAGGAAGGGTGGAGGTAAGTTAAAGGGTCATGGGAACAGGGACTGAAATTTACTGCTGTTTATTATTTGCCGGAGGATACGACATCTATAATGAAAGTGAGAGGGAGAGAGAAGATGGAAAAAAAGGAGAGAAACACAGAAGGGAAAATAAGAGAGAATGGCACCACAAGTAAAGAAGTTGCAGCAGTGTGTTGAGAGAAGACGGACGAAAGAAAAAAAAAGATAAGTTGTGAGGGAGTGGGTGAGGGAATAATGAAAAAACATATGAAAAGTGAATGGTGGAAACACAATGGTGGGAAAAGTGAAAGAGTTAAGAGTAAACATGTCGTCCCTCTCCTAAATAAGAGTCTTGTTCTGACCTGCGATTGTAGCATCTCTCCTTTTGATCAGTGTATTATTTATTATGGGGCAAAACACAATTTAATGTAAAGATTATTAAAGGGGTACTCCAGCAATTTAGTATTGCACTTCCATAAAGTCGAGGGGCTTATGAGACACAATATTAAAATAAGAACAGTCAAAATTGAAGCAGCAGAGGCCAAGATATCCTGACTTTTAATTCCTAGACTGAGTCTTTCATTATTCCCTTACTGCCTGGTAAAAGCACTAAGTGGGATAAACCTGGTGAAATCATCAGTGTTATCTTTTGACTTGATAAAGCTCCTCCAGAGCCACAGAAGACATCATACAACAGTTTTTTCACATGCTAATCTGACACAGCAACAGGCTACAAGTCATTTTCAATGGAAGCTGGTGACATGAAGCTACAAACTGAAGCCCGACACTCACGTGATGTGACGTGCAACAAATAAAATTGAGCTGACCGCAACCCTTTTCAGCACTCCAATGATGCGGTGAGGCGTTTTTTGTTTTGTCCTGTTCCGTTTCGTCTACAAAAACGTCGTTAGCTAGTTCCCAGTGCTATTTAACAATATAACTATGTCAAAAAGCGCTTGAGCGACACTTCCATGGCGACTCGGTGACAATGTCGCTGGCTGTTTTGTTGCTTTTGTCGCTTTTGTTGCTCGTAGTGTGAACATAGCTTAAGCATTGCTCCTCATGACTAGTAAATTTATCTTTATGTGTAAAATTCCCATTGAACAAATCTGCCCTAATTTACTATAGGTCTCATTTAAAACAATACAATCAGCCTGCGCCTGTGAGATGACCAATAGAACATCTGGAGACCTCAGCGTGATTTTATTGTCATGGATAAGAATTTAAATGAAAAAGAAGTTGGACAGAGATGAGACGGATTAACACCCAGCTCAATTAAATTGGGGTTGAAAGAGAAGCAGCTTGAAGCCAGTTAACAAGAGTGTGTGTCTTCACGTGCCATTATTATTAACGTAAAACAACTGTGGTGGGTTTCATACGTGTGTGTGTGTGCTCCCATCAGGCTGACTATCAGTGTCCTGCTGTGCTGAGTGAAGGGCTGCTTCACTACATTAAATGATAACAATATTCCCATTACTTCCCATGGCTGAGAGAGCAAACTGTGTGTGGAAATTATGTTTGTCAGACGAGGAAATGTGAAGGATTTAAAACCTAATCCGGTGTGTAGTCTGGGTTTCAGGTAAGTCTGCATTTTCTGTTGCAGTAATAACTCCATAATAAGCCAATCATTATTAACAGTAGTCTCGTTGGCCAGCTTGTGTCTGTGTGTGTATAGAGAGAGAGACAGACAGAATAACTACATGCACAAGCACACACATTGTTATTTGATGCTCTGTGGCCCAGCGATGGCCCAGACTGAATGGAAGAGGAGGTTATTGGGATAGAGAGACTGAGAAAGAGAGAGACGGAGAGAAAGCACCAGAAGAGTCATAAAACGGTGGGGTGGGGTGATATAGGAAAACACTGAAGGAGATAGAGAGAGGGAGATATGAAAGATAGATTAGAATCCATGCCCAAAGGCCGTTTGTGGCCTACTTTCTTTTTATATATATATATTTTTACGTGTGTGTGTGTGTGTGTTTCTGTGTGTGTAAACGAGAAACATTATGAGTTTTTATCCCTTCTCTCTCGCTCAACCGGTCTCTGGTGAAAACATGGCATAAGCGGTGTGGTGAGAATCAGACAGATAGAGACTTAGATGGACAGACAGAATATATACTGACATCTTAATAAACACGGAGACAGGTAGACATGAGACTTACGTTCACACTCCTCCAGCTCGATGCTGTTGCTCATGTGGATGTTGTCTATTCTGATGTGGCCTCTGGTCGGGTGATCAAAAAAGCCCTCGAACGCCACCTTGAAGATAGAAGAAGATAGATATATTACAATAGGCTCTTTCTTTATCAAACACAGTGGTCAATGAACAGTTACGATGTAGTGGTCAGTAAAACATTTTAAAAGGAGCGTTAATCTTTCATTTTGACGTTTAAAGTGTTCCTTAAACATTCACTTTGCATCACTTTAAAGGGTAACTTCAGTATTTTTCAACCTGGACCTTATTTCCCCATGTTTTTATGTCTAAGTTACTAATGGGGACAACAATCTTCGACACTGGTCCAGTATTGAGGGACAACGCTGCAGCCGCTGAATGGGCTGTAATGTAATCATTTGGGGCAACCTGGCACGTGCTTGTTTTTGCCACTGACGGGCTCTGATTGTTATTATAAGTGTCTGACAACATTATGGAAAGGACCCTACAGAGAAACAATACGCTCTTCTTATCTTTTGCTTCCCGTTTGTTATTGTGTCATCTGACTTGTTGCTGGAAGAGACGACGGTGGAAACATGAGTGAGAGTTGGAGAGAGGAGTGCCATGGGACACCGGTGTTGTCAGAGTTTGTTGTGTTGGAGTACAGAAAGCGTAGTGTTATCTAAAAGTTTTTTAATGTCATGGCTGAATATTTTAGTTTCAGAGCGAGACACACAATAATAAACCGACCGGATCAAGCAAAAGGTAAGAAAACGTTTTTTATTTATCTGTAGGATCCTTTCCATAAAGTTGTCAGACTTAGAATAACAATCTGAGCCTGTCAGTGGCAAAAACAAACACTTTTGGTGGATGTAAAATTACCTGCCAGGTTGCCCCCAGTGATGACATTACAGCCCCTTTAACGGGCACGAAAACATGAGAAAATAGGATCCAGGTTGACAAATACCAAATTTACCCTTTAACTAGAGACTGTGTGCTTCTGTCCCTGGATATGTGCAGCAAAGATCAATTATAGCACAGAGCAGTAAATGACTGTTTCCCCGCAGTCAAAACCAACACTTACCTGGTACTCCTTGGGGCTCTGGGGCAGGATGGTGCGGCCCTCCCTCCAGTGAGGCCCCTGGTCTCCTTTCAGAGCCCACAGCAGCGTCTCCTCCTGGTCGTTGTCCCTCAGCAGCACCCTCAGGCTCCCCAGCGCCTCTCCCTGGAGCTGGTAGTAGAAGAGGAGGCAGAGCGGGCCTCGCTCCGGCCCCACCTCGGGGCTCAGCAGCCGTGCTCGCTTGCGCTGGGTGTGGGCGCCTGCGTCCAGGTGGAGGTAGTTCCCTGAGAAATCTGGAGGTAAAAGGAAGAGAGGGAGAGGTGGCGGATGTAAGATCACTGATATATTTCAGATAAATGACTTGTACCAAATGATAAATTAGTGGCCTTTAAACTGATTCATCACCACTCCCCTTTAGCGTAGGAATGTAAATATGAAGCCAAATATATGGTTTCGTCCGCGCTATTTGCATTTTATTCATTTAATGGATTCCATTTTAATGAATTTCCTGATTTGTGACAGCGCTGCTGCACAAAGCAGATTCAGTCCTCGCTGGTGAAACAGGCCCCAACGTACAGCATGATGTAATAGTGCAGTGGGATGTGGTTTGCTTAGCGTTTAAGCCATTACCTCCATCATTTTGTGGTATGAGGCTTAAACCACAAATGAGACTGCCATTTCATCATGGCCGCTAATGGCTATGGATACAAATAACACACATGCACACACACACATGCTAAACAGGCCTAATCATTCTGAATGCTGACACCTCGTTCTGTTGCTCTCCCTGTTTTTGCTACTTAGTCAGCACAGCCATCATACCAACACCGTCACACAATGCTCGTCAACGTGTAGTGTAGCTGTGTGTGTGTGTGCGCTTTCTCTACACACACTATCAGTTTTTTTAATCTAATTCACTTCCTTTCTCTCCTCTCAGCTCAAAGAATTGATGGGCAGAGAGCAAAGACGGTAAAAGGAAGGGAGAGAGAGAAAAAAGGCAGCGCTATAGTGTTTTCCCCACCCAGAACAGGACCATAATCATTAGCGTGCTGCTGTGTTTGGCTGTATGTCTAGTTTGTCTATTATGGCCGCAGAGTAAAAGCTTTGCTGGAGCTGCAAATAGTCTTTTTATCGACAGACAGACGCGGTGTGTGACACCTCATAAGGAGAGAGAGAGAGAGAAGAAAGAGAGGAGAGAAGAGACCAAAGAAACATCTATCTATCCTTCTATGCTGCTTCTATGCTTCTATCTATCTATCTATCTATCTATCTATCTATCTATCTATCTATCTATCTATCTATCTATCTATCTATCTATCTATCTATCTATCTATCTATCTATCTATCTATCTATCTATCTAGCCATCCTCCCTCCCTCTCGACAGATTTCGCAGCACATCATGCTTAATGAATAATGGATCTGGGTTGAGGTAACTCTGTTTCTGCACTCGGAGGCACTGAAAAAAGGGGACCTCAATTACCGCTGCTCATTAAGTACAGTTAGAGAAAGTTGCAGTGTTTTTCTGTTTCTCCTCGTTTGATCTTGGTGAACGTACAAAGGGAGGGAATTAATTAACAACTCTCCATGGGAGGGATAGGCAGCTATGTAGGATTGGCTCGGAGGGAGGGGGGGGAGGGAGATGTGTGGATGCTTGTGTGTGTGTGTTGGTGTCTGTTTGCAGTTTGAGTGTCGCACTTCATTTGTGGGTATCTTTGTTTATGTCTGAATCTGTGTGTGTGTGTGTGTGTGTGTGTGTGTGTGAGTTCATCTGTCAGTCAGCGTGTGTGTGTGTGTGTGTGTGTACTTGTAAGAGATTTGTGTGTGAGTATGAATTCATTGTTTTGCATTTATGTAGATATGTGCAGTATCTATTTCTCTAAGTTTAAATGCAGAGATGTGTATGCATCTTCACTTCTACACAGGGCTGAATGGCAAAGGTGAGCATGGGCAAAGAAGTAGTGCGTAGTGTTTTCACTTGAGATAACTGCACTTAACTAAGCATGACTGGGACATTTCTTGCGCCCCTCGGCATCGGATAGCAACGCACGGAGGAACCCTTTAGCGACAGTAAACTAACTCAAATGTAAACCTTATTATTATTTGACGGTCGGAACAAGTGATGTAATAATAATAGTGTGAGAGTCCGCTAAGGGTGGGCAGGTCAAACAAACACAGGACTTTCAACCAGGAGACCGGTGTTCGTGTCCCGTGTGAAACTAAAAGTAATGTTGACTTATTTTGCCACGTGAGTCACTAGTCAGTGAAGTTAAGGTGAACCACGACCGTCTCCTACCTCTAACTAAGTGGTTGTGTTGCCTAAACCTAACTTCCTGTGAAAAGAAGCTGGTTGGTTTCAATTCAATTTATTTTTATGTAAGGGGTAAAGTACAGTGAGCGGGTCATTGTTGTGAAATAAACCCCGACATGCATCGCCCTGAAGGGGGTTATTTTATTAACAATGACATTACCCCTCTTATTACACGGCTACTTATTTAAGAAATCAATAATTTTTACATAAAAATGGGCCACCCGAGTCCAAAATCAGAACTGTCACCATAGCAACGGTCTGTTATACATAGCAACAGTCTGTTATATAGAAATAACCGACCGTAGAATGCCGTAATTGACCAATCATCTCATCTCAGTGACACCTTTTGGATCACATCAAAGCAGCTCAAAGTGACATCATCAGGTGTTAAATTATATTATAATGTTGATTTTTTTGTCTCTTCTTTCAACCCTCCCTTATACTCATTTCCTCTCCTTATCAATAACTAAACCACTTCCAACGACGAGCAGCGTCAAGGGTTTCTTTCGATGAAAATCTCCACAGGGTACAGAAATGCAGTCTCTCTCTATCTGAGATCAAAAGAATAACTTACGAGCTCTGTTCGGGTCAGATTTTCTCTTTTAAAACCCTAAAAGGGGCTTTCAATGACATGGGTTGGGGATTTGATTTGCATACGGAGACAGCTTCCAGACAGGGTGCCGCGCTAATGTTGCTGTAGAACAAGACTTAATGTCATGTTGCTGTCTAACACAGTCGGACACCGGGGCGCCGTTATGTCAATTACACACACACACACACGCACAGACACACACTCATCACACACAGCAGCCCGGTGTGATGTAGAGCCTCGCCTTATGTCACGGCCCTGTCGGTTTATAAAGGAGCTGCTCAGTCAACCAGAAACTGGATGGCTTCAACAGATACGGAGAAAACCTTGGTGAATGGCAAGGTCGAGTGTGTGTGTGTGTGTGTGTGTGTGTGTGTGTGGGAAACAAACCCACACACCTTGAGTGTTTAATACGCGGGCAGTACCACCTTGAGAGGTTTGTGTAAGTGTGTGTTAGTGTGTGTGTGTGTGGCGCCTCAGGGGAGCGGAAGAGCTAAGGCAGCACTTCTGTCAAAGCCATCATCTGACTTATCAGACCGCTGTGGGCGATGTGTGCCTGCAAGTACTGTAAGTATGTGTGTGTGAGAGAGAGAGAGAGGTGGAGAGGTACGTGAGGCAGTGAAAGTGTGTGTGATGGATAAAACAGTCTTGGTTATCCTCCTGCTGTCTTATTAAAGATGGACAGATGTGGAAAAAGTCAAGTACCACTGAGGGAAATAGGAGAGAGGTCAGCGAGGAGAGACAGAGGTGATCACAGTGACGGAGTGAGAGGGACGGACAGACGGACGTGGAAAAGAGACTTTATAAACTGTAGTATGAGTTAGAGCTGAAAGAGAAGTGGATGATGGAATAAAAGAAGCATCGTGGGTAACAAGGAATCCATGCTGTGATTTGGTTTCAAAAACTTTTGACATTTTGAGATTTCTGCAAGAATTTTTCGGCGATTGGATGTCGAGCGCTTCTGTTCTGGTAACTGCTAAAACTGCCCCAAACTGCATGTGATTATCATAAAGTGGGCATGTCTGTAAAGGGAAGACTCCTGGGTACCCATAGAACCCATTTTCATTCACATATCTTGAGGTCAGAGGTCAAGGGACCCCTTTGAAAATGGCCATGCCAGTTTTTCCTTGCCAAAATTTAGCCTATCTTTGGAGAGTTATTCCTTCCTGACAAGTTAACATGACATGATTCATAAAAATGGATTCCTTAGGTTCTATTGTTTCATAGGATACCAATATCTTCACCCTAGCTTCAAGACTGAGCCCGCTACAACCTCTGATAGACAGTAATCAAAACAGTACACAAAATGTAGGATAAGAGAAAGGAAAAGAAGACAGGGAAAGATCAAAGAAAGAGGCTGAAGTGAGGTAATTACAGAATACGAAAGGAGCTAATGATGCTACAAGAGTGAATGAAATACAGAGATAAAGTGAAGGAAGGATTTAAACTCCAAGAATAGAAAAGGGAAGTTGTGGATTAAAAGAGAGGCTTAAAAAGAGAACAAGTAGAAGAGAAAAGAGACGAAGAGAGAAGTAACAAACTAGGTTAGTGAAAGTGAAACTGTTAACAGTTTTTAAGAAACTCTAATTAAGTTGTCGTCGTCGAACACCCTTTTAGCAGATCAGAGTGAAATCCTTGCATCATAGTTGCTGTCAGTGGTTCCTCCCAGCTCTGGGATCTGCTACTTACAACCACTTTGCTCTTAATTAGCTACAGAAGTCTTCAAACATCCCGACATGACGATGCTTTCCTTTTCTGTGTTTATAAAATGAGAAATGTCTTGAAATGAAGAATACCCAGAGAGATGAGGACGTGAACGTGGTTCTAATGGGCACATAAAGTTCTCACAGAGTTTGAATGTTTAATTAGATAGAAATGTTCTTATTGGATCTCACTCTGTGGAGTTTTTAAAAGATTGAAAGGGCTGTTGAAGTTCATTCACTATGGGATGATTAATCAGAAAAACGTATCTGATGAAAGTAAGTATTGTAAGTATTCCTACTTAAGAATAAATACGGTGGGGGAAATTACTAGTTTCCTAGTACAACAAACATGTTATTATAATATTTATTGATATTATCATTATTATTTACAATTGCATTTAATAGTAATAAAATGGATCAGTCATAACCTACAAGAATTTGGTGCAAGTCTTCCTAAATTACTGCAGCATAATTAAGTGTTGTCAGTGACATATGCCAATACAATTTGCTGTTTTACTGGCAAACTGCTATGTACCGTAATATATTCAATGTTATTGTTGTTGTTCTGGTAGTTTCCGGTGTCATGTGGAAAATAGGTGGAGTGTTCCTTTAAATGCTTGTCCGTAAGCTTGTTTCCACAACAAAAATATGTCTTTCTGGCAATGTTATTTGGACGTGGTTGCTGGGAACAGCAGAGGAAGTGATTCAAATTAATACATTGCAGGCCTATTCAATTGGCAGCCTGTGGGCCGAATCCGGCCATTTAATAACTTATAAATATGCAAAACGTTTTTTTTTTTTTTAAATAATAATGATTTCTTCCAATGAGAGTTTATTCCCGTTCATCAACGTTACGCTGTTGACGCTGTCATGGGCTGTTAAAAGCAACGTTATTGTGATTTTATTTAAATAACTTGCTAACATAACACCAGCTTTATGGGTGTTTACATTGTTAAATTATCAGAAAAACATAATTTTATTAGGAGGCTAATTAGCCCATTCATTAGTTATGTCTTGTTATGCATAGAAATACTTATTTTGTTAAAAAGTTTTAACCCATGCTGTTTAAGCAGAGGCAATTTAGGAGAGTCAAACTGAATTAAAATAAATGTTAAACATTGTGTTTATTAGAAAAAACAACCTACTAAGATTAAAAAGGAAAAGCAAATATCCGGCCCCTTGGCACTACACTGTTTTTCAAATCTGGCCCTTTGAAAAAAAATATTTTAATAGGCCTGGTAGATTGTTTTAATCCAGAAAAAAAACACGTTTCCACTACAGACTCTCTGCCATGCTCTATTTTTGTTAATGATGACACATCACTCGGGGAGTGACTGACCTAAAACTCTTTATATTACTTAGAAAAGGTCTCGTTATAAAATGTAATAGTATACAACAAATCGGTACTCACTGTCTGATCCCAGCGCCAGGTCCTGCCTCGTCCCATGTGTGCCGTGTCCAGTTGAGCCGCTGCTGGCCGTGTGCAGCGACCAGCTCACACCTGACTGGGGATCAGCCGACCAGCCGCACAAGCTCTGCTCAAAGTCACAGACGGCCGACAGCGACGGAGTGGTGGCTGCGGGACGGGAAGGAGACACACACATTGTGAATAGAGAGCATCTGCTTTGACTAACAGTAAACACAACTAATTCGCAAGTCACCTTTTTTTGTTTTTAGCACTTTCACAGTGCTTTTAGCACCATATAACACTTAAACTTTTTTTATTTCTCAGTTTCTTTTCATCCTTTTATGAGACTTAGTGTGATAATGGCTGGCTCCTCTATATTTTGATGCTTTGAGAAGGATTCCCATTGTGTTTAGATGTTTTGGTAATAGTGCTTATCTAATATGACATCTCAATAAATCAGGCTGAATACAAATATTAGAGTAAAAGAGAGATTATGTGGAGAGAAAATGGGCTAGACAGAAGGATCAGTGGAGACGATAAAAGAAATCCAGAATGGATAGAAAGAAAGTAGTACAGTTCAAAAGGAGAGACATGAGAGGAGAAAAAGAGCATAAATAAGAAAGCATGGGTAATGAAAAAATGACAATAAAGAATAGAGAAAGTAGAGCACTCTGTGTTCCTGATGCTGTATTCAGTTATGTATCAACAAAATACATCAACAAGGCCCTCCGAAAACTACATCTCTATACCGTTACCCCAGTAAGACGTCCTCCCTGACAGACCTGAAGCTGTGAAATCATATCATCAATATGTGTGTGTGTGTGTGAGGAGGTGAGATCCTGACTGTGAGAGCTTATTTTCACTCAAACAGAGCTTCCTGTGGGACTCTTGAATCTAACGGACTTCAAAGCCCAGAGGCCCCGTGGTGCATGATGACATCATGAGTTTGACCTTAAGAGCGTGAGTGTGTGTGGACGAGAGACAGAGGCTAAATTAACGCATGTGTGCTTGAAGGGAATCGGCATGAGTGCGTGTGGAGATGCTGTATGTGTGTGTGTGTGTGTGTGTGTGTGCTTACCGGGTCTCATTACAGCAGTGGTCTGTTCCACTCTGGGCAGGGTGGGGGTCGCCGTGTCAGGTACAGTGGTGGTTTCTGTCAACAGGAAGAAAAAAAACACTAAAGGTTAGAATAGAATCAGAAGACATGGCAGAAGATATCACTACACAGTAAAATATGCAAAAAATTGGGCGGGCTTTCCTAACGAAGCCCAGTATTTGTTATATTCACTTTCGTCTACAACATCACCATCAGCTAACAGCATGTCAAGCTATCTAGCATGTTGCTATCACCGGCAGCATGCTGCTCAACACACCAACCAACTCTAAACAATCATCCTCAGCTACCAGGTTAGAATTCTAATGAGGAGTAACACATACAGTATATTACATCTACGGTGACCAGACGTCCCGGTTTGTCCCGGTTTCAAGCTGGGTTTCCTGACAAATGTCTGTAAAACACTGAAATTGTCCTGGTTTCCACCACAATTAAAATAGAAATATTAATATTATACTGGTTTTCAGCACTTACATAGACGTTTATCATGTTTTGTCCCACTCATTATTACCTAACCCAGTATAAAAACATAAACAATGCACCACATGTTTGAATCATAAACTGTATATAAGGATGGAGACATGGCAGCTCCCCAAAAGTGAAGCCAAAACATCTCGTTCGCCCCCTGGTGGCTGGCGCGTTGTTTATCTATATATATATATATATATATATATATATATATATACAGTCTATGGTCTGAATTCAACACTGATTTGTCCGTATGTGTGTCAATCAATCAATGTGTCGTTATCAAGGCTGTTGCTATGACGCTTACGTCTCTTTCTGACAGAACCTCTCAGTACGCTAACGGTTAGCTGTCATGCCGAAGAGAAAGTCGGTCTTTTGTAAATAGCTCCTGGAGGCTTACTCCTAAGGAGTACTTTATACTATATGGAGTACTTTATTCTATATTTAAAGCAAGCTTTGAGTTGAGCTGCTTTAATTATGTGTAACTTCCAATGCACTCAAACTGTCATACAGACGCACAATAACCAAGTCTAAGCTTTTAAATATTCACAATTTGCTCTACAGCTGCTTGAACCACACACTGGAAAAATAATAATATTTTAACAGTGACGCGGCGATGTTTGAGCTAAGCAAGATTAAGATATTATACGGCAACTAGCGATGTTTGTACACACTTGGCTGCTGTTTCCCAGGCCTGTGTATTAAGGCTGACGTTTGTCATTATCAAGGTAGTGACAGAGTGAGCTGAGGCAGTGAGCTGAGACCGGGCCACGCCGCTCATTTTACCCACTGCAGGTTGGCACACACACACACACCCACAACACTATGATGATAGATGCTGCACTCATACTGACCTTGGTGCACAGCGGCATGCGACCAGTATATGATAGATCAAACAGAGGCACATACACACACGCACGCACACGTCAGCAGTGGGGTATGTCAGCGTAACCCCAAGTCCTTCTGGTCTCAATAAGCAGTTTTCTACTGTTGGGTAAAGTTCCTTAAACGCTTTCACACACACACATACTGGTGTAAGTAAGTCTATATGTTGACGTCAGGGAACAGAAGATTGGCAGGCTTGTGTGGCACAAGGCTGAAGCCACAAACCTCTCGCCAAATTATTCTTAGAAATGACTTCTTTCTCTCTCATTTTCTGCCGTTCACTTCACGGTCTGTCTTTCATTTTTCTTTCCTCCCAACTACATCTGTCATTCAGCTCCGCACATCCCCTCCCTCCCGTCTCTCTTCTCTCTTTCATTTGTCACAATAAATCTGACCACTTTCAGTTCTGCTGTGCAAAACCACCATCAACACCACAAAAAGCTCTTTCTACTCACACATACACAAACTCGATCTCTCTTTCGCTCTACCTCTCCGGCGTAGAAGCGAAACCCTATCTACTGTTGTTTCTGTTTCACCACAACCACAATTTTCTTCCCCATAACTCTCTCGCTCTCTGTCTGTCATCTCTCCTTCGGGTATATTTTGATTTCCACTTGTCCTCTGCTTCACAGATCTTTCTCTCTCTTTGTTAAGATTGCGTCTCTTTCTTTCGCTCTTTTTTCTTACGCTCTCTCAACCTCTCAGCGCTCCTCTCTCTCTCTCTCTCTCTCTCTCGGCTGTAACTCTGTCTCTGGTGTTATTTTACGTCGGTTCTAACCACCAGCGCAGTAAATCTGAGACCACTGTTGATTTACTGCTCGCTTGGTTGTTCTGGATGTTTCCACGACTGACTCCCTCGGTGATCTGCATGCATGTGTGTGTGTTGTTTACTGTGAACTCTTCACCTTTGCTAATAGCTTGGAGTTCACTGCAGCTCTAATGTGTATTGTGTATGTGCATAACTTTATTGAGTTGTTAGCACAGTCTGCTCACAGTGAAAGTATGCAGGATTATTATGTAAGCCCAAACAGAGTGGCTTCATATCGCTAACCCAACACACACATACACACACACATATTCATACGCAGAATTAGATATCAGCATTGGATAAGTAGCTCCCAGCTGCTGACATTAAGCTGTTTTAATTTGGTGCCCTTTACCACTGTAATTAGCCCCCCATATGGAGGAGAGAGGGAGGGATGGAGATGAGAGAGGGGAAAGAGACACATAGAGAGAGCGACATGGAGATGGGAACACAACCCTTTCAACCTCTCACCACCATTTTCCTAATTAGTGACCACACACCGCTCCTGTCAGCATCCCATTTCTAGCTCCATCACCTCTCCACCCGTCTAATCCAATTTTGCTCCATGTCTGTCGTCTCCTCTCCCTGCCCTCATCCTCTCCATCATCTTCCTTCGCCCCTCTTATTCCTATCCATCAGGGCCCTTCTCAGTGGCTACTGTAAAGGTCAGTAAAATAATACATTAGTTTATAATTAAACTCATTTGTTACTGTAGTTATTATGCAACTAGTGCAGTGCCAGTTCGGCCGATTGCTTGGCCTTCAGTATTGCTGCTTGCAGCTATTTCAAGAAGCGCTCTTCCAAAAAACTTCATGCCTGACACTGCACTTCCTTGGGGCCTCAGCAATACACCCGCCAAGTGTGAAAGTTATCGAATGAACGGTTGTTGAGAAAGTCGAAGGACAAACACACATACAGACTCCATCAATTATAAACTTTTCAGCTTTTATATTTTTCAACTTCCTTTTACAGGTAAGTTTTCTTTTATCTCTTTGACTAACAGACTCTTGCAAGGCCGAAGTGTGTTTAGTCACTTGTGTGGGAAAAGTGAGGATGATAACGCAGCCACAGTCATGTTTTAAACATCAGGATTTAAACTGGGATGTAAAAGAAACACCAATCTTTACATCTGTATTCTGCAGGCAGGTCATCCCGAACACCGCTGAGTTACAGCAACCTGCCATGACTCTCCATCTCTTTCTCTCTCACACACACACACACACACCTCAAACTGAGAAACAGAAGGTGTTTGGTTCAGTTAACCGCACACACTTTACCACACACACACACACACACTGTCATAGGCCCAAGGGCTCATTGTAAAGCTGCTGACTGAGCAGGGCGAGGCGGAAACAGAGAGACGAAAAACTGTTCAATTATGGAAAGAGCTCTGGGTATAAATCTACCTCTGTCAGCCTAAATAATGACTACTGACACAGTGTGTGTGTGTGTGTGTGTGTGAGGAAGAGAGAATGTCGTCCCTACTTGAATTCTTGGTGACATGGTGGGTGTGTGTGTGGTAGGGGTTTCCTTTACTTAATGACTACAGTATGTGATTGACTGACTGACTGAATGTCAGACGCACAGCTGGAAAAATGGCTTCTTTACAACAGGACCTCCACTTATAGTGAATGACTGTTAGATATGTTGCCAGTGTCTAACATGTCTGCTGTATGTATCTATTTAATGTCAGTAGAATTTCCTTTTAAAGAGTCATTTTCAAGCTGTATCCAGCAGCACCATACTGTATAAAGCAGGATATACTTGCTAGAAACATTAATGCACTTTTCATCCAAATGTGAGAAACAGTCATATTTTTATTAGGGCTGTCAAAGGCAGACGCAATTTTGTTTTAACGCCACTAATTTCTTTAACGCGTTAACACAACTTGCAATTTTTAGGTTGTAGCGGGCTCAGTTTTAATGCTGGAGTGAAGATACAGGCATCATATGAAACTAATAAACTTAAGGAATCGATTCGTACCAACCATGTTATACTAGCTTGTTGTGAAGGAGGGTAAATAACGCTCCAAACTTACACTAAATTTTGGTGAGTAAAAACTGGTATGGCCATTTTCAAAGGGGTCCCTTGACCTCTGACCTCAAGATATGTGAATGAAAATGGGTTCTATGGGTACCCACGAGTCTCCCCTCTACAGACATGCCCACTTTATAATAATCACATGCAGTTTGGGGCAAAAACCATACAGTGTTTTGCATGCAGTAGAAATTTGTTATTTTCTAAAAATGATGATAATCACATGCAGTTTGGGGCAAGACATAGTCAAGTCAGCACACTGACAGCTGTTGTTGGGCTGCAGTTTGCCATGTTATGATTTGAGCATATTTTTGTATGTTAAATGCAGTACCTGGGAGGGTTTCTAGACAATATTTGTCATTGTTTTGTGTTGTTAATTGATTTCCAATAATAAATATATACATACATTTGCATAAAGCAAGCATATTTGTCCACTCCCATGTTGATAAGAGTATTAAATACTTGACAAATCTTCCTTTAAGGTATATTTTGAACAGATAAAAAATGTGCAATGCAATGCAAGAAGTGTATACATTTGGAAGGAAAATGAGTTCTTAGTGAAAGGAAACTTGGAAACTACAGTAGTATGCAAAATTTGAGTTATGGCACCACCAAGAATGAGGCTGTTAAATGTTAAAGCATGACATCAAATGAGACGCAATGGTGGAAAGCATGAAAATCTTTGCCAGTGATCTGAATGGCAAATCAGAAACTGTACTTAAAATCCAAAAGTGCAGGTTTGATTTATGTGTAGCTTAAAGTGCCGGACTGATTACGGCTCCCTCTTCTGTAGATGAGTGGGCGGGAAAATGAGTTCTTTACAGCAGGAAACTCTTTCGAGACTAAATGCCTAATTAGCCCATTGTACAGCAAGCTACCAATAATATCTGGTTTTACGGTAAGTGCTGCACTGGACCACAAGTTTTAATGCCGGGTAGACGGAGAAGGAGAACCCAGTAAATTGTATAGGTGGTATAAGACCGAGCACATGACTGTAGTTAAAAAGCCACCAATAATAGAGCTTACAGCAGAGCCGTGCGCTACACAGCTGAGACACTAGAAGCAAAGTAGCTCTTTATGTCAGGAGACTACAGACAGTGAATTGCTCATTAGTCCAATGTGCAACAAAGCACCACAAGGTATGAGACTGCAATTGTAGCCTTAAGTGTGAAGCTAAGTGCGACAACAACTGGGATGATAAAAAGAAGCTGCTGGCAATGAATGGCTAACTACATCTGTGAACAGTAGTCGGCTACAAAGGAAATGAGTTTAAGTGTGGCAAAAGCCATTAAGCTAAGTATGCCATTAACTGCTCTGGAGAAAAGAAAGACAGCTTTCTAGATCACCAAGCAGAAATACGTTAACAAGGATATGGTTTAAACAATTTCCAAGGCCCAATCAGTACTTTTTGGCCGTATTAAATTACAGGTAGATCGACAGACTGTTTGTACATTTGTGTGTTTCTCTGATCATCAAATCAAATCTTTTGTATCTGCATAAACTTGAGATGTATCATCTCGTTTTCAAGGGGGTCCAAGACCCACTTAAAGGAACAATGTGCAACTATTAGGGGGATAAGAGTTGCTGTGTTTTTGTTCAGACTGTTCTCATACACTGTTCGTATCTATACCTACGAAAAATAATGCACTGTAATTTCACGTATGTCCTACCAAATCAATTTGTGTGTAATTAATCATGAACCAGGAAGTATGAAGAGCGGCAAAAGCCGAGATATTTTAAGCCAAACCACAATCTTTTCCTAAACCTAACTAAGTAACTTTATTGCCTAAACCTAAGGAAGTTGTTTCCTGTGATGATGGAAGTTTATTTTGAAAAGACTGTGCATGTAATGTGCCGAAATTGACAAGTGTTGCTGGACATTCGTAGGAAAATTAACGAAAAAGGAGGAATACGTTTTTCGTAAGATATCATATGAACCGTAGTATGAGAATGAGCTATTTATATCTACATACGGAGTGGGAAGTTTCAGTTGGTTACAATCTGCAACCTCACCTAGATGCTGCCAGATCCTACACACTTCAACAACATTGAAAATATATGCCTATATTACCCCTGTGGTTTTAACCATCACAGAAGTTAACCAACATCAGAACATATTAATAACATAGAGATTTATTCTCTACTGCTGGTCTGTGTGGACTGTCAACCAAAATTTAAGAGGAGGTAACCGCAGTAGATCTATGATCCTACAGTTGCATTTTTGCATAAGCTATCAAAACTCTAGCAAGGGACGGATAGATGGATGGATAAATAGATAGATGAGGCAATAGAGAAAAGGAGGCAGGCATATCTGGGAAATACTGCAAAGAAGTGGTGAGCCAAACCTAAATATTTGTCTTTGAAAAACACAAGCATTTCTTTGCATGCAGACACACATAAACACACATGCACCCACAAAGAACCAGTGCCCAATCCTGAGTGTTTCCATGTGTGATGTCTCAAGAAGGAAGAGAAAGAAGTGATAAACTGTACTGTCCTCCTGATGTGATTGTTTATGGTTTAAAATAACTTCAGAACTTCTTTGGGTGTGTGCTTGACTTTCAAGCACTCGACACTGGAACATCTTTTGGCACGTCTCCACCAAGCAGTCCAGTCCAGTTCAGTTCAGTTCGTTACACATTAGAACTGTTATTTTTGCGTTTCTATTAGCAAAAGTTGTTGATGGAACCAATAGAACCAATCCATTCTTGGTACCACCTCAGTCGAGGTTCCAAGCGAGCTGAGCCGATACTAGAAGGTGGAGTTAAAACACTGCAGACCACTGATTGGTCAGAGGGAATCGTCAATAGCGACCACAATCTTTAATTCATGCTACACAGATTTAAAAAAAAAAAAGGCAGGTTGCAAAACTACGCCGGACACTTTACATACGCTACGCTGTACAGTGTTTGGTTGCCATTGAAATAATTCAGAAAGTGCTGTTTCAAGCACCATCGCTACGCCGATCACCTGAGAATCCCGCCTACATTGCATAGAGCAAAGGACCAAAAGTGAGTCGAGTCGAGCAGAGCTGTACAATGCAGTTGAAACACGGCTTTTGTCTGTATGTCCTATTGTGTTTGTTGGAAGTCAGGAGCAGTGCTGCCGAGCTTGTAACCCCAGCGCTTTGTCCTCGACAACCACATGAGAACATACTGTTGGTGTCCTGGGAAAACTCCAAACAGGAAATAAGATTTTAAAAACGGTTTCCATTTGTACAGCAATGTGTTTGGAAACCGTACAATACTAGATCTGTGGTTTGGCTCGACTCTGGGGTCGTGAAACATTTACTGTTTGTGGGAGAATTTTAGCTTTCAAAGACGATAAAGCAAAGACAGCGCTGGCAACAGGTTTGTTTTGACTTGAATTTGAAAGGCTGGGACAGGTGAGGGATAAAACAAAAGTAGGTGGGTCTGTAGAAACAGTGTGGGAACAGCGAGAGCAGGAAGAAGAGAGGTAAACAAATCCATGAGTGTAATGAGGTCAGGGGGAGAAGGGTAGGTGAAGACATAGGAGAGGTGGAGTGTGTGTGGTGGTGGTGGTGGTGGGGTTGTTACAGGAGCCTTGGCAGAAGACGTGATTAAATTCTTCTGATGGGGAGGGAGTCAAAGGGGCGGAGACGGAGTGCAGAAGCCACACACATTTGCACACTTTACCTCCCTCTCTAACATTATTTTCCATTTTAGCCAATGTGTTTATACTGTATGTGTTGATATAAACGAGGAGGGTCACATCTGTGACTTTATGAACTGAAATAATGGAATCAGTTGCAGGCTTTACATTTATTTATTCATTTTTTTAATCTATGCTCTTCCCATAGAGCATGCATGTTAACATTCTGCAAAAGTAGCACAAAGCGGTGGGATGGGCAACACGTACTGTATATACTGTAACAGTGCATATGTAATCAACCCTCACCCGCAATTGGGCGTGGTTTTAGTGCCTTCAGTGGACACACCACCAGCGTTTCACAACGTTTTCAACATGTTTTCACAATTTTTCTCAATTTTTAAACCTAATTGTATGTACTTGCTGATATTTTTAATCATTCACATTTGGCTGGGAGGTTAATAACACATTTCTTTCTGTGGTGTGACAAACTCAGAACATATTTATATGTGCTTTACCCAGACTTTAACAATAGGTCTACCCATTGCTTGCCCTTTAAATAGTATTACCAGTATAAACATATCTGCTTGGATGTATAATCCCATAACTAAAATGCCCCCCATTTATAGTACAGCATACTTCTAAACAAAAAGATGAATGTATTCAATACTTTAAAAAAAATATTTTGCAATCCGACTGTTGTCATTATTGGTAAATGTAGTGTTTTTATAATCACACTACTGTAATATCTGAGACAAGACATGAGAAGGAGGAGCAGAGGAGCAGGAGGAGCAGGAGGAGCAGGAGGAGTGGGTGTAAGTGAGGACACATCCCACTGATCACATGAACGTATCTGGACTGGAGCCACGGCTCACATGTGAAAGCGATCAGCAATGTTGGACAAGGACAACACACACACACACACACACACACACACACACACACACACACACACACACACACACACACACACACACACACACACACACACACACACACACACACACACACACACACACACACACACACACACAAACACACACTTGGCTAAACCTGAACGACTGGCTGGAAACCTGGAACAGCGGAACACCTCCAGAATGTTCGAGAATAAGACGTCTAAACAACGTTCCCTCCTGGGTGCTGCTGTAGTTAAGAACGTGTGTGAGTGTTTTCCAGATCCAACATCATCAACACGTGAAAGTCAGACACAGTGAAGGTTCCTGGCTATCATTCGCTCTGCATATTACAACGTAAGTTATAAACTCACTACTATTTTAACCTTCCTACATGGGAATTTGACCCAGTACTTTTCAAACAACATTCATAAAAATCTACATTCCCACTGGGATTTGTCACGGACAACCATCTCTTTTTCAGGACCGGCTGCTGTCTGTTTTGTTGAGGTATTTCCCCAGAACATCCAAAGATTCAAACTGACACACTGCCAGTCACTGGGCACAACTACTTCTTTGCTATAACCGGCCCAACTTCACACGCCAAATCTTCTAGTGAAAAGCGACGGAAACAAGCCATCAGGCAGGCTGTTCTCATACACTGTAGCTATACCTACGAAAAGTAAATGCACTCTAATTCGTATTAATCCCACCTCACTAAATCAATTCGGATGTAATCCATGTAATTATGAACAAGGAAGTATAAAGAGCGGCGAACTCTGTGTAGAGAGGAAGTCGGGGTGGATAAAAAAACACCAGACTTTTAAGTTACGCCACTTCCAGGGTCGTATAACCACTTCCGGTGTGGCGCAACTTAACTACGATCTTTCCTAAACTTAACTAAGTAGTTTTCTTGCCTATACCTAATGAAGTTGTTTCCTGTGAAGAAGGAAGTTTATTTTGAAAAGACTAGAGTGGAAATTGATGCTGGACATTTGTAGGAAAACACTAAAAAAATGAGGAATAATTTTTCGTACGATATCATACGACATGAACAGAAAACACACTGTGAAAGGGTTAAAGTTTTAAGACGAAAACAGGGACAAATCCCCGAACTTTTCAGAACCGAGAGGTCATGACAGTTAATTGTATAATTTTGGTCGCCTAAAAATGTCTTATTCAGCGTTCGGTTGTGCTCAGCTCCACCCTCTCGTGTCACTTCTGGTTGCAGAAAACCAAGACGATGACGACGGCGGCGAAAATTCAGAACTCAAGGCTTCAAAATGGCAGTCCACAAACCAATGTGTGACGTCACAGTGACTATGTCCACTTCTTGTATACAGTCTCGGAGACTACCAAATGTAGAACCCCTATTGGGCTGATCATTGTGATGTTGTTGGAGGTATGAATCTGCATTTTGTGACAAGTGAGGATCGAAATAGCAACAACGGCAGCAGATGAATGAAGCCACTCTGAGACACCGGACACAAAGCTGCTCTCTCTCTCTCTCTGTCTGTGTATTTCAGTGTCTCTCTGTTATTTACCCCCAGTGCCCCACCCATGACACTGCAGTTTACAATGGAGATGAAAACCAAAGCTTGTATTTACACAACTACCAACAAACCTTTGTCTTTTTGCCAAACAGGTGGTGTGTGTGTGTATGTGTGTACATATGTGCCTGCCTGCCAACAACTAGGTGTGGAGTGAAAGAGATGAGAGCATAGCAGATGTTCTGATAGCTCAGTCATTTAAAACATGAACAAAACTGGCAGCTTAGCAGCTTCCAGCTCACATCCAATAGTCAGGGGTTACAGGACCTAAATTACATGTTGCCTCCGTACCTAGCGTGAATGATCAGAATGAGTCCTGCAATAATATTCTGGCTTTTGTTTCCGTTTTTTTGCACATCACATAATGACATGCTAAACTACATCATTGTGTGCCCCCCCTAAGAACCCCGAAATCCGTAATTTCGGATTTCTTCATTGTAATTGGGTGCTGACTGAGATTGTCTCTCCCCGTGTGAGGAAATTGTTTTACAGCCCTGAAGCCAGGTCAATGCGCTTCGTTTTAAATACGAAAACAATACAGGGGCAGTGATGGAAAAGCAATTTCTTTGTGAGTTTGTTAAAGCTGATGTTTAGAGGATATGAGGTTTGTGATTGGCCTCGTATCAGATTGGCTTCGTCTCTACTTTTGAACAATGAACACTAGTCTGTTAAGCAAAACAGCATGCTGTCTATACACACATATACTGTACACAATATACTTTTGGAAATCGTAAATGAGAGGATGCTTGTGTTCTTATTTCCAGTAAATGATGTATGACGGTAGATTGCCAATTTGGAGCGGTAAATATGAGTGTAAATTATATGATGTCAAACATTTTAAACAGGTCGAGGTTTGTTATTTATGTCAGGGAAGAGAGGGCTGAAACAAACTACTGAATAATGGAAAGGCCACTCTGATTGCTGCATCCACTGCAGACTGGCCTGTGTGTGTGTTTGTGAGTGTGTCCGTGAACATGTGATAGCTTTACACTGATATTTTATTTATTCATTAATTCACTCCTTCACATTCCGAGCAGCACTGAGACAGGCGGGGTTGTGGCTCGACGCGTACGCTGAAGGGAACTCCTACAATTCTGTTTTTTAAAAGGGAGGAAGGGCGAACCTAATATGAGTATCAGGTTTGGTGAAAAGAAAAAATCAGTGCTTGAATCATTTTGAATGCTGCCTGTTTAGAGAAATGGAAAGTATTACAGTAGATAGAGGAAGGAAGACGACGTTGCAGGATTTCTCCTCATAGAACGGAGATGGAAAGGTGCTGTTAGACCTTTTCCTGTATGACTTTATATCTTACTTCCTATCTGTAGCCATGTGTGTGTGGAGGAGAGGACCACTAGAGTTGAATGTGTGTCCGTTTTTTGTGTGCTTGTGACTTATGTGTAAACAGCTGGGTTCAGTGGACTGAAGCTGATGCACTCTGTTGAATATTTTATCTCCCGGTACAACTTGCAAGCACACACTCACACACAAGCGAGAAGAGAAACAAAGCCTATTTTGTCTTCATTCAGATGTGTTTTTCTGTTTTTATTGTTTTCATGTAAATGATTGCGGCTGAACGATTGGTGAGATCATGTGCTGTTCAGTGTTATCATCCTAACGTCACTGAGCGTGGAGACAATTAAAAACCAGACAAAGTGAAATTTCACTAAATCAACTCGCTCTAAGCCACTAAGATGCAGCGTTATCTTTGTGTGTGATTGTCTGCGGCGTTTAGGGGCGGCAGCAAGAGCAGTTTGCCGTGGTGTAAAGTGGGACTGAACTGCACGGATTACATCCAGAAGGCAAACATCTGGCGTGCAGACAGAGACAGACAGACCGGCAGACAATCACTGAACCTGCAATAGCCGAGAGGTTGATCCGCGCTGTGATCGCTGGAGATGATGGCTGCAGATATGATGTGCATGATGTCATTAGGCAGCAATAACAAGCGATGTCTATGGGCAGGATGAAACATGGCCGGTGCAATCACAGAGGTCGCAGTCAGCATGATTGGACATTTAGGACGCATTTATCTCCATTACAAAGAAATCATTTGCTGCCATTCATGATATATAACTTCTACAAGCTATACAATCAGTTCATTTGTGAGCCCTGATTTTTTTATGTCAAGGTTTCACTGTTACTTCGTTGTGCCTTTTTATATCAGCACATGCAAATTTTACCGACGTATTCTCATACAACGGTTCGTATGATATCTTACGAAAAAGTAATTTCTCCTTTTTTGTTCATTTTCTTACGAATGTCCAGCAACACGTGTCCATTTCCACTCGTTACACGCATACAGTCTTTTCAAGATAAACTTCTGTCTTCACAGCAAACAACAACTTCCTTAGGTTTAGGCAACAAAACTACTTACGTTTAGGAAAAGTGGTGTGGCTTAAAATAACTCTGGAAGTGGTGTAACTTAAGTATGGAAGTTACGTGACAAATAAATCAAAGTTGACTTGACGTTGAAATCTGGTGCTTTTTTTACCTACCCATCCCCCCTGACCTCTTACGCGGCGTTTGCTGCTTTTTATATTTCCTTGTTCACGATTATGTGAATTACACACAAATTGATTTTGCGGGATATACAGGAATTACAGTGTATTACTTTTTGTAGGTAGAGCTACGAATGGTGTACGAGGCCCGCCTGATTTTACACTTAACAGTCGACTGACATAAAAAAAAGGGGACAAATCTACCAGGAAAAAAAAACATCTAAACATTCCATCTATTATGTCCTCACATTAGGACGCTGTTAACTGGATGAGGAATGAAATTGAAGCTAAGTTTGAGACCATAAAGTTTAATTGGACAAACTGTAAAATAGAGTAAAAATAAATGGGCTATAATTGCATATAATACAGTAGGCCTGCTCTCAACTAAAGCCATAATTCCACAATAAATGATGAATGGATGAAACATGTTGCTAAAAGTTGTACTTAGATTTTCAGTTTTTCCACTGAGAGCTTTATCTTTCTATTGGATTTGTTATAATGATCCTACATGCTATCTCATGGTTATCATAGTACTAACTACTACAAAGTAAAATTCTTCCCTGGACAAAGTGTTGATTAAATCATTTTTTTTTATTGGTGTTATATCTGTGTCGTGTCTGAATTCTAATTCTAATGTAGTCATGGTAACCAGTTAGAACCTGAGGATGAGGATGTCCCTTCGCTCCACATCATCACCAACCTCTTGGCCAGTCCTGACACATCTAGGATTTATAGTTCCCTTTGGGCTCTTGCTCACGCACGCACGCACGCACGCACGCACGCACGCACGCACGCACGCACGCACGCACGCACGCACAGGTTGAGAAACACAGAATTCGAGCAGCAGACCATCAGTCGCAGCCAACAGCCCACTTCACGTCCACTGGGAACAGGTACGTGTCATTTCCTGTTCTTGTCTTCACCTCTCAAATGTCACAACCTGACTAAAGCAGAAAGATCTGATGGCACATGAAGGAGAAGAGGAGAGGAGAGTAGAAGAGGAGAGGAGAGGAAGAGCGAGGAGGGGAGAGGAAGAGAGAGGAGAGGAGAGGAGAAAGGGAAAGGAGAGGAGAGGAGGCCATAACAGTAGCGTGTTTAACGAGCCATTTCCAACTAAGGATGGAGGTCTGGTTGAGAAAACATTTGAATAGAGTACAGTTACTGTTTTTAGCTTTATCATTATTGAGACTGTGTCTGGGCTCTGATTTCTTCATAACATAGGACATTAAGAATAATATATTGCTGCCGACTTTATGCAGCACATCATTATTGCTCAAGTTAAGTAATAAATGTGGGGGGATTTGTACAATGGCCTGCTTTATTATTGAAGTTATTGTGCAGCTGAGAATAATTTGCTTGCAGCTAACAAGCTCCATACAACAGTAACCTATTGTAATAAATAATACTCACACAGCTCAATAAAGAAACATATAGACTAACGGGTCTGCATTCCTCACTCTTTACACTAAATTATCACTCTTTATGAACAACGCTTTACACAAATACCTGAGTTGATCATGTATTGATTGTGAAAACCAAAATTCAGCAGACCGTGCAGTGCACCTAATCCTTCACTAGACACTCGCTACAGTACATGTTATTAACATAATAGGCTGAGAACACAATATAGAGAAACTACACAGCTGGCCACTATAAATCCCATGACCTAGACATGTTAATCCCTGTCCAGACATGCTGCAATACCTCCTATAGAGCAACATGATTAACTTCAACCACTATGCAGGATGCACACAAGAATGTATACGCACACACACACACTATGTATACACTACATGTACCATACCCTACAGACAGACATACACAAAGACACACAATGCAGTATTACAAGACAAAAGAAAGCACACACACACACGTTCCAAATCCTCATGAACACACATCCAACCATGCAACACTAATTACAGATGTCAAAGAGATTAATGATGTTATTAACGCAGCACGTTTAAGTCACTAATGTTTTGTTTGTGATTATGTTTATGGATCATGTAAGATACATATATGCAGAAGTATCATAATAATTGTGATGATATATGTATGATTTGGGAAAACATTTGCTGTTGATCACAGTTGGCAGATAATTTGTCTTAATTGTACTTTTTCAAGGCTGTGTGGTATTTTATGTGTGGGATTGATACTGTGAATTAGTGTGTTTATGTATTTATTAGGGCTGTCAAAGTTATAACATGCGATAATAATATGTTAATGCAAATTGGTTTTAACGCCACTAATTTTTTTAATGCATTAACAATCTTTCGGAGGTTGTAGCACGCTCAGTTTTAATCTAGAGTGACGTCATATGAAACTAGAAAACCTACGGAATCTATTGGTACCAACCATCAACTGTCATGGCCATTTTCAAAGGGGTCCCTTGACCTCTGACCTCAAGATATGTGAATGAAAATGGGTTCTATGGGTACCCACGAGTCTCCCCTTTACAGACATGCCCACTTTATGATAATCACATGCAGTTTGGGGCAAGTCAGAGTCAAGTCAGCACACTGACACACTGATGTTGTTGCCTGTTGGGCTGCAGTTTGCCATGTTATGATTTGAGCATATTTTTTTATGTTAAATGCAGTACCTGTGAGGGTTTCTGGACAATATTTGTTATTGTTTTGTGTTGTTAATTGATTTCCAATAATAAATATACACATACATTTGCATAAAACAAGCATATCTGCCCACTCCCATGTTGATAAGAGTATTAAATACTTGACAAATCTCCCTTTTATTGTACATTTTGAACAGATAACAAATGTGCAATTAATTTGCAATTAATCATGATTAAATATTTTAATCGATTGACAGCCCTAGTATTTATCCGTTTGCACAAACGTACCTATTCCTGCAAGATCATCTGTGTACATGACAGTGTGTGTTGCATGTGTATGTTTCTCTCTGAAAGTGTGTGCAGCCTCCTGTTATCTTGGGTTTTCTTACCAGGCAGGTCGCAGCCGAGGACCTCCATCCTCATGCCGATCCCAGCGGGGGACCACCTCTCCGGAAACACTCTGATGTACTGGGCCACTATCTCCTCGAACCGCCGCACCTCTGGAGTATCGTAGTGGCCGTTCCCCTCGAAAATCTAACAGGAGGGAGGCAGAGGCATGTTGATAGTGATGTTATTAGTGTTTAGAGATTAGAGAGTGCTTTTCTGTTTTTATAAGAGTAAGGATAAAAACATTTTCCCTCCATATAAAAGATGTTTTCCTGTCAATTCTGACATTCGTAAGTTCAATTCACTCAATGCTCCACTGATGACAGCTGCTTTTTTTTTTGACTGTAGCTCAGCTCAGTCAGATCCTGCTGTGATTTAAAGGAAACGTGTTACAAGTCTCACTGCTTGTCCTAGAGTTTGTCTTAAAGCCAAAGCTGTCTGAGACGTGCCTAAGATACAACGTGATGAGTGATAAGCTTTACTCCGCGTTTGTTTGATATACGTGGCATCTGTCAGAGTGGGTGCACTGAAACATGGTTCAGTGGTGAAGACAGCATTGAGGATGAGTATCCTGAAACAATGGAGAACGACGCTGCAGAGGTGGTTAAATTTGTCATTTTACCGTTCACGTCTCACTGAAAAACAACAGCGAAATCGTGAGCCTGTCTCTCCAACGTCATATAACACTACTAATCAGCATTGTTTCCAAGCACAGTATGACATGTGTCATAAAAATAACAACAGAGACTGTGTTGCCTTTGATTTTCTAGTAATTTTTTTGAGGCGGCATGCAGCAGCCTCTGGCAAAAACACAAGATTTATTACAAGCTGAAAACCGCACCAATCCTTTCAAAATGTGGGCTGTGAAAGTTGTAATATTGGTTTCATTAATTGAATTGTATATTTCTGTCTTCCCCGTTTCTAGAGTTTAAAAGAAAAACGTATGATGAATTTCCCAGGATGCTCATTTAAAAAGACAGGCAGATGAGAGGGAACAGGATTTTAGCATCAGGAGAGAAAAGCCTGGCACTAAGTAGTACTATTAAAGCGTTTTAAGGCAGAGTCTCAGAAAGGAGAACAGAGTTTAAAGTGCCCGGCTGTCTCACAGTGCGTTAGACTGCCAGCAGTGTTGATGCAGGAAAGACATTTTTAATTAACACCCATGAGAGTCAAATAGAGGATGAGTGAACAGGAGGATGAGACACAGAGGAAAGCAGAGAGAGAGAGAAGCAAAGACAGAGGCAGGGAGAATGAGGAGTGAGGTGATTAAATTGAATTATTATCAGAGCTGTGGCTGTATTAAATGGATTTTTCTTTTCCTGAAAATGACAAGGCAGAGAGAAAGAGAAGGAGAGCAAAGAGGGATTGAGTTGAAAGACAGCTATAAATGAACTACAAATGAGGGAGAGCTGACGGAGACAATCAGAGAGAGGCTGGTACATATGTATGTGTCAGACAGACACGGTTCTCCCTCCGTTACCTTAGCAAACCCGGTCTTGCTGTCGGTGATGTGAGTCCATTCTTTGCCGGTCAAGCTGTGCGCCAGTTTGTACTTCCTGACGAACGCTCTGTTCTCGGCGCTGGTGCTGCCCTCCAGACCTCTTGCACCCTGGGTAATAATGCCCCGCACCATCTTGGGCACGCCGAGGTCCACCTGCAACACAAACACAATCATTACTGTTAGCTCGCTCTCTGCACCACAGCAGCCCTTCTCTCTCCAGATCCCCTGTCTATTGCAACAACTCTGACTTCCCCTACAGCCTACACCGTCCGTCAATGCTGGTTTTCCATTACAGAACTTTAAATAACTTGCCAGGCTTAAGAAAAATGTGTTTTCTTTTGCATTTCTATTGTATTTCAGGCCTTCGGTCAGTTCAGAAATACAAGCTAGTCGGTGGCTCAAAATGGAGACCACTGTGCGAAACACTTTGTTGTTTTGCAGTTGGCTGGATGAATGTGATCCTTGATTGTTGTCATATGGTTATTCTCAGTTTTCTATTTTGCAATCTTCTGGCACATCAGTAAAAAACTGTGTGTTTAATTATTTTTTTAACACTTCCCCGATCGGACAACTGAGTTGCTAGATTTACTAGCCCAACGTGGCAATTTACTTGCCCCGGGCAAGGAGGCAATCCTTGCTGTACTGTAGAGCCTTGACCAGTGACAAAGGCTACATGTTACATTATGTTTTGATCCTGTAGTGTAAAAAGGGTCAAAAAGGGACTGACTGATATATAAAGCTGAACCACACCTGTAGCCCCTCATCTCCAACTACAGTCTATTTATTAAATGGAAAACAAGCAACCAGTTCTGCAGAACATATAAATGTAATGTGCTGTAAAACATCAAGATCACTCAGGAGGACAAGGTGACGTACCTGCAGCCACTCTTCTCCAGCTATGGGTTGTGTCGGGTTGGGAAACCAACCGGACCGACTGGCCACCAGTCTGGCGGCCCCCATGGAGCCGTGGATGTCTCTCATGGACGACGCAGAGATCTGGGAGTCCGGCAGCAGCCCAGACAGCATGCCTTGTAGCTCTGAGCAGGGAGCATCTGAACAGGACACACACAGAGAGAGAGAATGGAATAAGAATACTTGATGTTACTGCTAATCTCTCTCTAAAGCAAAGAATGCAATCATTGCATAGTAACACAGTGCTAGGCAGAGTTTGGGAAACTTTCCTCTGCTCTCTCTTAGTGTTTCAAAGATCAGTCCAGCATATCAAGACTTCAGTCACTTCATACTGTTTCTTGCATTAAAAGGGTTGATGTCGGAGCTTTGTTGAATTAACTTTTTTTTAAATGGTCTCTGCATGCAACTACATTACCAAACAGTAATAAAATAAAATTGACAAAAAAAGATAACCGGATGTTTACTGTGATGGATTTTATATCTTAAGTCTGTGAAATGAAAATGTGAAATGAAATTAGAGGCTGCCAGGAAGGTAGGAATCGAAAAGCTGCTTCGGAGACGGTCAGAAGTGATGGAAGTTAACGGGCATATTATTATCATCCTCTAAAGTCTATTGGATTTTCTGCTCTCTATATAGCTGCACGAGGTTGCTAAACATCTTAAAAACTCTTCATGAATGAATGTGACTTCAAGGTCAGGAATGATTTAATATCACTGTTTGATCTCATCTGGGAGTAAAACTCTTGTGCGATTGCGACGTGAATTGTTAAAACACTGCACTCCGCCGCTCTCCATCAACCCTTTTCATTATTTTTTGCCTTCCTGCTGCTGCGAAGTTGATGCATAACTTTAACCGAGCGTCCAAAGGGGATTCTTCATGGGGAATTGAGCCAGAAAACTCCCAAATGGAGGAACTAAATGAGAGCATGCTGCAGATCAAAGGGATGCTGTTTATTATACTGACAAATGTGTTTTAGTCTAACAAGCATCAGAATATGTTATTGCCGTGAATAATGACAAAAAAACAACAAAGGGAGCAAAACAAAGTGACCATTTCTATTTGAAAATGATGGGATAAAATAAGGATACATCCACACTAACATGTTTTAATTTTAATATGTTTATGCCTAGCGCCACACTACGGCGGCATTTTTGAGCCCCTAAAAAGGGGACGTTTGAAAACTCTGTTAACCCCATTGTGGTTTTAAATCTCTGGGGTTGCATTTTAGTCTGGACGGACAGAAATGAGGACCTTTGAAAACGATGACGCAGACACCCACGTTCACTTCTTGATTGGGTCTTATCAGTCATAACCTGTCCTTCCCTGATTTGTCACGCCCAATCATGTGAACTTTTTCCGGAAGAAAACAAACAACATCAGCGAGTGATTGATTTCACCATTGATAAGGAGTTACAAGCATTGCTGACCTTGTTGTCTCTGCTAGCAGCTGTTGTGCAGTTAAACTCTGCATTTTATAATGCCACTACTGCTTACATGCGCAGGAGGCACATAATATCGCGATACTTATATGTATTGATATTTTCTTACACCCCTAGTGAACGGTTATGTGATATGTGTTTTCAGGCGTGGTAGTATGGACGGAGATTAATTCCGAAACGGCCCTAAAACTCTCATCTGGACGGAGATCGTTTTGGTTTTGAACGGATGAAGAGGAATGAAGTGAAGAGGCAGGATAAAAGGTGAGGAAGAAGAGTTAAAGGACAAGGAGGAGATAAAGAGATAGACAAAAGGTCAAATAGAAAGAAGGAAGGTGGAGAGAACAAGTGAATAGAGAGGGTGAGAAAGATAAAGAGAGGGAGAGCAGATTGACAGTGAAGGGTGACGCTGATTGATGGTGACATTCTTTGGGTCTTCGTGGAGATGAATGTTTAATGCCGTGACGTCTGCGTCTCACTACGGTAAATAATGAATCAACAATAAACAACAACAGCTAAGCCATGAGCTCCCTCAAGCTCTATAAAAAGACATGAAAACTGATTAGCCAGAAGAAAATTCTATTATTGTGTTTTTCTTATGTTTTTGCTATCTACAGTATCTTTTTAAGCAGCTGCACTCCAGCAGGGTTTTTTAACTCTGGAGTGCAGTGGGAGTCGATGAGAATATCATCTCTGGAGATCACAGGAGCAGAAATAGCTAGATATCACACAGCAGCATGAGAGCCCTTAAAGCTCTCACACACACACACACACACACATATACATACACACAAAGCCATACATGCACATAGAAGTTGAATAGACAAGGTCTCTCACACACTTTCACCATGCTCTGATGTTTAGCCCACACATGGACGCACACACACTGTGCTTTACCTGATAACAGGGTCTTACAAAAGCTGTAAAGTACACCATTGAAGCTCTACCTCGCCGCCGATATGCCGCACTCACACACGTATAGCTTTACAAACACGCACGATGCATAAGCCCGGTGAGAAAAAATGATAAAGGTGCTAAAAATAAATGATTGATAGGTGCTGCAGGGCTAAAATAAAACGAGATTAAGGAAGGAGGAAGGATGGAGAGCGGAGAGTTGAAGATTTAAGGGAAGGGACAGGGAGGAGAAAATGAGAGGCAGAGAGAGAGAAAAGTGGGAATGGAAGCTGTCAGCGAAAGGCAATAGAAGGACAGAGGAGAGAGTAGAATGAGAGGGGAGAGAAAACATTGAAGAGGCAAAGATAGAAAAAGTAGAGAGAGAGAGAGACATAAAAGTGTGATTTAAGTTAATGACATGTCACTGACTGACTGCTTTATATCTGCCTTTATAGGCCTGCGTAGAGCATTATCACCCCCCCTGGCAGTGTGTGCGGCTGTCTGCTTGTCAATATGTGCAGGGGAGGAAAAAGAGATGATACTGCATAGCTATTAGCGGGTATGTTTGGGTATAAAGTAAGGATGTCGATTAAAATATTTAATTGCAATTAATTGCATGATTGTCCATAGTTAAGCGTGATTCATTCTAAATTAATCACACATTTTTTATCTGTTCAAAATGTACCTTAAAGGGAGATTTGTCAGGTTTCTCAACATGGGAGTGGGCAAATATGCTTGCTTTATGCAAATATATGTACATATTTATTATTTGAAATCAATTAACAACAAAAAACAAGAACACATATTGTCCAGAAACCCTCACAGGTACTGCATTTAGCATAAAATAATATGCTGAAATCATAACATGGCAAACTGCAGCCCAAAAGGGAACAACAGGTGTCAGTGTGTCAGTGTGCTGACTTGACTATGACTTGCCCCAAACTATATGTGATTATCATAAAGTGGGCATGTCTGTAAAGGGGAGACTCGTGGGTACCCATAGAACCCATTTTCATTCACATATCTTGAGGTCAGAGGTCAAGGGACCCCTTTGAAAATGGCTTTGCCAGTTTTTTCTTGCCAAAATATAGCGTAAGTTTGGAGCATTATTTCGCCTCCTTTGTGACAAGCTAGTACGACAGAGTTGGAACCAATGGATTCCTTAGGATTTGTAGTTTCATATGATACCAGTATCTTCACTCTAGCTTTAAAGCCGAGCCCGCTACAACCTCCGAAAGATAGATTGCGTTAATGCGTTTAAGAAATTAGTGGCGTTAAAATGAATTTGCATTATAGCGTTAACTTTGACAGCCTTAGTATAAACTTACTCTGCGGGTTACAGGTATGTCTTACTGAAAGTGTGGCACAACAACATGCTTACCTCTAAAGTGACACTCTGTCATCTCTCTCAACTAAAGCCTGAAACTGTCACAACATTTTGCATATAAAGTCGGTGTTTTCCTCAGGCCCGGTGATGGATTGGAGACATTACAAGGCAGCAGAGATGGGCAATACACGGGGAAACAGGAATGGCCAAAAAGCTGTGTTAGAATGGGTTCTCACTGCTGAGAGTGTAGTGAGAAAACAAGGTGATATATAATGCAATTTCAGGTGTTAAAATAGGGTAAAAAAATAGGCTGTTGGTAGACAAAAACACAGGCAAAGATACCTGATGTGTCCTCTTTTGCCTGCTCTCTCTCTCTGTATCATACGTAAACACACACACACCACACAGGGACTCACACACAGGCAGTATCATATTGTTGTGGTGTGATTGTGATTTGTGTGGGTGCTGAAATAGCCCTCCGAGATAAGAGCATATCTGTCCCTCTCAATGGCCACTACGATGGCAGCAGAGAGAGGCTCTAACCCAATAATGATACAGTGGAGCCGACACACACACAGACACACACACACACACACACACACACACACACACACACACACACACACACACACACACACACACACTGAAATGGATTGAAACTCCCTCTCTTTTATTTCTATATCACACACACACATACACACAAACACAGACAGTCTAATTAAGTTTTATCTATTTATAGTATTGAGCTGATTATGCTGGTTGAAATCGTGTTTGTTTGCCAGGGCTGCAGATGAAAGCTGAGAGCCTGTTACTCTCTGATGTTATCACCCACACATCACACTCTAGTATTATTCTATTAGGACTGAGTGTGGCTCTTTTTGTGTGTGTGTATGTGTGTGTGTGTGTATGCGATGTGTGAGTGGGAGACGGAGAGGGAGGATATGTATATGAAAGAGCGAGGGCAAGAGTGTGAGCGCACATGAGAGTGGGTGTGTTGTGTGGCATGAGAAAAGACGGATGAGAGGAAGGTATGAATAGAAGCATCGGAAGGATTGATGGATGGATAAATTACTCAATTGTTTATAGAAATTAGTTGTTGTTCTTTTCCAGGAAATGTTTTCTGAGGGAGTTATTTCTGCTGTGACCCACCTTCTGACCTGCTGTAAAAGCCGGTATATCACTGGTCTGACCGCTACCGTGTTTTCACAAGAGAGAGTCCCATGAGGAGGAAAAAGTCTGAGAAACTCTACGGAAGAAGGAACTTTATCTTTACTTACCCGTAATCTGACAGCCGTAAAGCTCGAAACGCAGCGCGATGCCGTTCTTCCATGTCTGAGGTCGGATTCGTACGAAGCGGGCCAGAACAGGCTGTGGGATCCGGTTGAGAACCACCTCTGTGGCGTCAACGTTGGCGTGGAAAACCTGCATAGAGAGAGAAAAGCAGACAGGATTGAATGTTAATGGCTGTAGGGATTTTCCCTTGTTACCCCGTAGAGGAAGGGCAGAGGGCAGCGTGAGCGACACAACTACATGATGGATGTTGCCTCGACATTTTGTTGACATTTACGGTTCCCAGATGATGTCTCCTAATGGCTTTGGTGATCCCAATCCATCTCTAGTGCACCCATGAGGTTCACATTTAAGGTTTTTTTTGAGTGGAATTTCTCAACAACTATTGGATGTATCTCCGAATGAACTGTAATAACTTTGGAAATGCCTTAAAAAATTTCAACTAGCGCCATCATCATGTCAAAATCTGCATTTGTCCAATACTTTGGTTTATGACTAAATACCTGCCAAACTCATGATATTCCCTTCAGCCTCGGCCATACTTGTTGTTTAGTGCTAATTAGCACATTTTAGCCACTAAGGGAAAATATAACCCTTTAAAGAAACAGTTCAACATTTTGAGAATGACATGATAAGAAAACAATCTCATGTCTGCCAGTCATGCCTTCGCCATGGTAGGAAGAAATATATCGCAACCAGGAAGGTCCGATGGCGTCCTTTTGCATATAATTAGCTGTGCTTCCGTTCAGAATAAAGGGGTGTGAGGAAATTTTTCGGACTATTGGGGTTTCGGAATAATGGGCCGCCGGAACAATGGCATGTGCACCCTCTGTGCTTTGTTGACATAGCCGGGCTGGCCGGGGTGTCTAGAAGGTAACCCAGAAATTGTGAAACTCTCACAGTATTGTTAAGGTTAGGCATTGATCTTGAATAGTTAAGGTTAGCATAGGTCGAGTCTCGTGAGAGTTTTTGCAAGTTTTTGCCAGATTTCTCAATTTGCAAGTTACCTTCTAGCCATCGCCATGTTGAGGCAATACAAATGCTCTTAATTTTGTATTGAGCATCTTTAACCCGTGCATATACAGAAATGTTATCATGACAGTAACATGACAACTCAAATACAACTTAATGGTCAACAGTTTGAATAGTGTAACACAAGTTAAATTACAACAGACTTCTATGTGCACACACATAGCCTACACAAACACACACGCACTGAATATATTGCTTCTGTTCACAAAGAAAGAAATGAGTGCAAAGGTTTTCTTACACACTCACAAACACACACACACCCACACAGTCTCAGGGCATGCAGTGTGTAATAAATCAAGGGTGTAAGTATGTGGGAGAGCATCCTCTTCTCACGTCCCCTTGACTCAACCACACACAAGCAGGAAAACATCATCTTTACTCGCACAGAGAGCAAAGAAAAACACTCCCCTCAATGCACAGACACACACAACATGATACTGTCTCACACACACACACACTGTCTTACAATACTCCCTCTCTGAGCTCCTACATCCCTCACCCCACACACACACAAAGTAATTTCCTCTGAAAACACACACAAATACAGATAAAAAGGAAGCTGAATGCAAGCGCACATGGCCAGAAGCACTCTTTTTGTCTCTTGACACCGAGACTTTACATCTCTGTCTATCTGACAGAGTGTCATGTCTCCGTGTCGTCTCTATTGGGCTCACCACAGGAAAACACAGCTGGGCTTCTGCTCCTCTCCCTATCATTTCACTTTCTGTCCTCATTTCGGTCTTTCTTTTCGACATCTCTTTCTCTCCCTCGCCGCCATGATGATATACTGCTGTAAATTTAAGGAAAAAAAGTATATCCTCTTGTTTCATTAGAGAACCTCAAAGGCTATTTTCCCCTCTGTGTCTCCAACACTCTTTCTATTATGTTACATCAGTGCTGAAAACACAGCATAGTGTGTTTATTACAGAGAGCAGTAAACCTCATTCAACGGAGCCAAAGGCCTCGCAATTACTTGCTTGGGTACTCATTTATAGATGTTCGCTTTGTTTTTGGAGTGTGTGTTTCTCTATGTGTGTGTGTGTGTGTTAATTCACTATTTTCTTCCTGTTTCCAATCCATTAAACAGAAGGAGCCGTCAGGGGTGACAAAATATGGATGAAAGGGAGTTTCTGACTTGGAACAGGAGCGAGCTACTGGGCCATCTGGGAATTGAACCCATGACCCACTGGGTATACGACACAAAGTCACAGGCAGGGAACTCCTGCCCTTACAATGGCCTTAATACCAGAAACTGTGACCAGTTAAATGATGGAAAAATGCCTAAAGGCCCCAAAAGACTTAATGGGATTGTGGCAGCGGACTGTAATTACATGTGTGTGTGTGTGTGTGTGTGTGTGTGTGTGTGTGTGTTGGAGTGTCGGTGTGTAAAAGTGTAATTATGAAGTCTCACTCTGAGGAGTTGGGGGCTGGTGGGTGCTTTCTGATTTCCCTCGGTGCGCACTGAAACTTTTCCTCAGCAAATGTGTGCCCAGACACACACACACACACACACACACACACACACACACACACACGTATGTGCTTTTATGTATGTGTATATAAGTCTTTGATTTTTGTGCGCATGTGTGAACGTACAACCTTGCAACTGTCCTTTACCAGCTGTTTAAAGTGGTGATGGTGTGTGTGTGTGTGTGTGTGGTAGGTACTTCTGTATGCGTGCTGTTCATGGACACGTCTGGTGTGCATTTATTTTTCTTTTATCAGCTTTCTTCAGGGTCACCACACAGAGCAGCTACTGAAATTCGGCTTCTGCTTGATGTAAACCTTTTCACTGTTACAACTGCTGCTTTACAATCTCCTCAGTAAAGTGAAAACATGATAAGAAAACACGAGCAATGATTGTTATCAGAGCTCACCAACAAATAGTCTTAAATATTCAGAATCGATGCTGAGCTGACCCCACTGTCAACATTTAAATATGTTTTTCTACATAGTGCATATTTTACACAGCTGTGTGACTCTATCCTGAGTTTCAACTCCCTGTTTGATCTTATCAACCCACATTGGAGTGATTACTCACACCACGTGCAATGAGTGTAACTTATTAACTGTAAATGTGTGATAATCAGCCAGTAGAGACAGGCCTGGTCTCACTCCCAGGGCTTCAAATACCGACGCTTGGGCAGTGTCCCTCGGCATCTTTATACCGTCGCACAAGACACTCTTTAGCGTCTGTATGAGACGCACCAGGCTTTCAACTAACTCCAATGTAAACACATCCGCGTCAATATTAGACGCAGAGTAAAAGACATAGTATTAAGAGTGAGAAGTCGTCTAAGGGCCGGTGGAAGGGACGAACAAACACAGGACTTTTACTCAGGGGACCTGCGTTTGTGTCCCATGTGAAACCAAACGTTGAGTCATTTTTCCTGATTATCACGTGACGCTACTTCACTGTTACAAGCCAATTTTAAGCCAAACCATGATGTCTTTATAACCCTAACTAAGTAGTTTTGTTTTCTAAACCGAACCGCGACCTTTTCAAAGCTCAAGATACTAGGCTAGTCTGTGTTACTGGTGTAACACGGTGTTCGGGCATACACCGATTACATTACTTACCTACCGCCCCCCACCGTCTTTTTCCATTTAGTTAATTTTTTGCATATCAGCGCCGTGCTAAAAGGGAACCATAACGATAACGAGGCAATCGCCTTGCGGAGGATGGGTTGGCCCTGCAGCGAAAGCTTGACCGGAGAGGCCAGACACACAGCCACCCGACGTTAGAGATCAAAGTAAGTGCACTACACATATTGAGCGTCATCTTTTCTTGTAAAATGTCCGGTGTAATCGGTAACACCGGTGTAGTCTCAGGTTTATTAACCTGTGGGGAAATTTCCTCACTGTGACATCCCTACAAGACATTATGCAAAAGGTCGTCCCCCCAACAGCTGCAGAATATGACAGGTAGGGGTGAGATCACGTTGTGTAAGGGGATATGCAACATCCTAAATTCACTGTTAACAGTCTCTTTCTAAAAGGCTTCTGCAACAATCAGCTAATGGACGACACCCACCGCAACCCAGCTCAGCTTATTATGCGTGAGTGTGTTGTGCAGGTTGGTTAATGGTCCGATGTTTCCACCTGTGTTAAGAGACGAGGCAAGCTGACACCAGGAACACCGAGGTGAACAGATGCTTAACTTTTCACCTGTCTCTCTTTCTCCATGTCTCTCTCTCTCACTCACACACACACAGGCCAGAACAAACAAGCGGAGACGTTGCTTCAAACCGACACCATAAGAACGACTCAAAGCGAGAGAAATCTTCCCGATTCAAATGTTACTTTCATCCCTCAGTGAAGGTCAGAGGTGATAGACATGCAGTGAATACTGTTTTCTCCTTCATTTACACACACCTCCTCTGCTGAATAATAATAGTGTGCAGGGCAGGAGGACACAATATCGTGTAGCTTGCTTCTGGTTTTGTAGTCACGAGGCGTCTAACCAGGTCTAACGCGTAACTACAGCACAGAAAAAGAGCATGACGAGGAATATGTTCACCTCATGGGAAAGAAAAGAACAGGTGTGTATGTGTGTGTGTGTGTCGTGATCCCGCGGGGCCAGTCAGTCAGTCAGGACCAGCACAGACACGCTGAATTATTCAAATGTCCGTGCTACGTGTGTGTGTGTGGATAGAGTTATAAAATAGTAAACCCCCCCCAACCCCCCATCTCCTCTCATTTCATCACACAAGGACAAACACACACAGACTTCAGGGAGGTAACCTGTGTTTGACAGCTGAATGCTGGTGTGTGTGTGTGACAGTACAGTCCACAAATCTCACAAACCAAATGACACATGGCACCCTTTCCTCTCAGCTTTTCTTTCTTCATTTGTCACAAACTCTTTCCCCCCCTCTCTCCTCTTGACCTCCCCCCTCCCTCCCTCTTGCCTTTCCCTCACCTCGCCTCCCCCTCCTCGACTCTGTCGTTTTATTTAATTTCCCCCCTCTCCTGACATCCTTACAGGCTGTGTTGCTGAGACCTCTGATCTATCCAGAGGGATTTGTGGTCAACACCCTTGTCTGCTATTCTCATTATTCCTCCTCTCCTCCGTCCATCCCTCCTTCTTTCACTCCGTGGTTCTCCCTTGTGAACACTTGTTTCCCCCCTCTGCCTCTTTCCTTCACTCACTTGTTCCCCTATGAACCTCGTTTTTCTCCCCTTTGGTTTCCACCTCTCTTCCTCCCCTCTGCACAGCTCACTCTCTCCTCATCAGTTCAATGCTCGGTTGACATTTTGCTTATGTTTTTTTTTTTTTTTCCTCTCATCACGATTCCCTCTCCCTCCATGTGATTCCACCCACGTCTCCCACCTTGATCCCTCTCTCTCCATCCATCCTCCCTCCCACAGATTAAGGTGGGAATAGGAGGTTTTGGTCTTGGCCGAGGTCCAGTGGTGTAATGGCCAAAGACAGCTCTGCCTGCAGCGATTCAGGAGGGCTGCGTAATGACATTTGTACCACGTCGTGCTTAAATGTACCTCTACCAGCAGCAGGTCTCCGACTCCTCCAAACGAAGAGTCAAACTAAGACAACATCATCTCTCAACTCCAGACCTCGGGTCGCAGAAATTCACTGCTATTCTCCTGTCATGTAGACAACCTCTCATAACCAGGCCCACGGCCAAGATTGTGCACTGACTCGCGGAATAGTTAAAGTTCTGCTGATAGTGTCATTATCTTTTCTTCCTGTTTATCATGATAGTTCATGAGGAGTCAAATGATGTGACATGACCTGATCATCAAGAGGGGATATGGAAATGGCTGCAGAAATGTAAAAACAGGAACAGAGGAAGAAAGAAATATTTATGGATAAAAAGACAGAAAACAAAGAAAACATAAAATACTAATTGGCTAAGAATCGCAACTAATCCTAGAGAAACGGCACAGCATGCTGCTTCTGCAATGATGATTTCTCATTAAGGCTGTCAATCTACTAAAATAGTGAATCGGAATTAATCTTAAATTAATCACACAGTTTTAATCTGTTCAAAATGTACTTTAAAGGAAGATTTGTCAAGTATTTAATACTCTAATCAACATGGGAGTGGACAAATATGCTTGCTTTATGCAAATGTATGTATATATTTATTATTGGGAATCAATTAGCATATAAAAAATATGCTCAAATCATAACATTGCAAACTGCAGCCCAACAGGCAACAACAGCTGTCAGTGTGTCAGTGTGATATGATATCTGTATCTTCACTCTAGCTTTTAAACTTAGTTAGGTTTAGGAAAAGATCATGATTGGGTTAAAATAACTACGGATGTGGCGTAACTTAAGTACAGAAGTTATGTGACAAATTAATCAACGTTGACTTCTGGTTTCACACGGGGTATGAACACCGGTCTCCTGGGCAAAAGTCTGGTGTTTTTTGTCTCTTTATACATTTACATACAAATTGATTTTGTGGGATATGCACGAATTACAGTGCCTTAATTTAATTTAAGTATAGCTATAAACGGTGTATGAGAACAGCCTGAATATAATCGTGTTCGCCCAGTATTCCCCCCTGTGTCTTTTACTTTCTGTCTGCTTCATTCATCTCTTTCTCCGGTGCACGTCTTGAGTCAGTACCTGTCATTTGTGAGCATGTAGGAACAAATGCTGCAGGAATATTACTTCTCCTTCTCTCCTAAAAAGTTCCTGCAAGTTAACATATATTCCACATGTCCCATCTGGTTCCTTTAATGACATTATCAAATACATTACAGATCACACAAATCATCATGACGCTGTGTGACATGGGCTGGCTCCCAGATGTTTAAAACCACAGTGTGTGTGTGCGTGTGTGTCTCTGTGGTCACAGTGGCTGCTTTATGTTAACATACAACAAGCATGTGTGTATGTGTGTTCTTGCTCTTAAGTGTGTGTTCAAGCATTATGCTATATGCTCATACTTTTATTTTCTTAATATCCATGTGGCTCTAATTCATTTCTGTCATCCTTTCATGCCTCTTGCTCATAAAACACTAATTCAATAATTCTTCCAGATTAAACACACACAGACTCTCACACCAAACCATCGCTGTAGCCAAGCACAGAAAGTCATTTGTTCGAGCAGCATAGACTTCTATTTCGTGATGACTTTTTCAGAAACATATGGGGGGGAGGAGGGAGAACGAATGATGGAGTGTGGAGGGAGAGGAAAGACGAGGGATGGAAAAGAGAGCAAGACTGGAAGGATGAGGTGAGTGAAGATGTGTCGGCGAGGAGGGAGGATTTGATGGATGACGGGTAGTTTTTGAGAGAACTAGTGAAGGGGTGAGTGAATGAAAATGTCAGGCGAGAGACGGATGGATGAAAGCAGGTCAGAGCAGGTTCAACAAGTTAAACAGAGAGGAGTTGAAGGCTTGCATTGGTAAAAAAAAAGCTACTTTATTAAGAAATGAAGTAATAAATACATCATTCTATGTGGCGTTCGTGTACATTTACATACATGCTTACTGCTGATCCCTGCATGAAATGATCCAGGATCTGCTCTCAATTATGAAAACTATTTCTTTGGATTATGCTGTGAATGCCGACACAGCATTTTACACAACCAAACCATAAAACACTCTGCCAAAAGATCTTCTTGGCCACTGACCGTTGAGTTATTTATATGACTTTACAACATAAAAGTCAGGACTCTCACTTTACACCCTAAAAGATTGGGAACAGTTGGGATGGCGAGGCCGTTGCCGATTGGCCGCCTGAGGTATGTCAGTTGAGGAGGGACATTAGGCGCCAAGATGCTGACACCATCGTTTCATCATTAGATAAATGACCATCACTCTCGTCGTCTTTTCTCGGCTCTCTCTGCTCTACCTTTACTCTGCTTCCTCTTTCATCTCTCCCTCTCAGGACAGAGGAAGCATCGTAACATTTTTATATATTTTAGACAGAGCAAAGTTTAAGAAGCATGTGCTTATTTGTAAATATTAATAATAAATAATTAATTTATGGAGCCATGCAAGTCACTGCATTTTCTACAACACTGTCCTGCAAATATTTCATTTGTGTTAACAAATGAGGGAATTCTGCCCACAGAAAAAAAGCTAGAGAGCTTTTATTTTGAAACGGAAAGTGTTGAGTTAAAAATAAATATGAACTTTTTGTTCACGTCTACGACATTTTTTACAGATGCAGACATTGAAACTCTAGTAATGTTGCTGGTATGATGTCAATATACGGTCTATATGGTCTATCTTTGCTGTGAACTGCATGCGGCATGCGGAAAAAAATAGGCGAGACCTAAAAAGCATGAGGCATCGCGACACCAGTGTGTTCCGGCCGTTACGGAAGGAAAAACTCTCCCTGGACAGACAGACATTCAATAGATGCCGTGTGTACAGAATAGACCGACATAGTACAATTACAGTGTGAACAATCAGGATGACAAAACCTCCATATATCTGATTAATATCCATAACGTACAGATGAGATTATGATATACAGTAATGGATCAAATGAACCGTCTGACGACCCGGAGCTGAACCATCAGATTACAGCGCAGACTGTCTCACCGGGGGGGCTCAAAAGACCGTTACCAGTTTGTGTGAGTGTGTGTGTGTGTGTGTGTGTGTGTGTGTGTTGGAAAACAAGGGAGAGATATTCCACCAGAAGCTGCTGATGATTTATTCGAAACCCCTCCTCCTCCTCCTCCTCCTCCTCGTCCTCCTCAAAGACACACACACACACACACACAGATATTATTCACATGCATGCACACACACACCCCTCTGTGCCTCCCATAGGCATTCAGCTTTCCAGGGTTATGGGGGAATCAAGGGGGATTATGGGTGGTGACACCAACTACTAACCTCAAAACATCATCATTAATCCGTTTTGCGTATTGGATTGTTAAAGCCTGGTGTCAGCAGAATATCGCTGTTTAACTGACAAAACAACCGATGGATTGATTGATTGATTGATTGATTGATTGTTAAAAAGAGGGGGATTTACTCGTTCATACTGCACCAATTAAAAGTCGACTAATCTTAACAGCTATAAACCTGATTCAAAAACTTGCTTCACACTCACCTCATTGTCCTCATTCTTCCATCATCCCTTAACTTATTTATTTATTTCCTCCCCGACTGCCCCGACTTCTCCACAACTCCCTGCGTTTTATCCATCAATTATTTCTCTGGGAGTTCGCTACATCCATAAGCCTTATGGGATCTGCAGTTCACAGAGGAACCCCAGATGGTTAGACTGGATCTCCTGTTTCCCTCTCAGAGGAAAAGAAGCATTTGCACTGTACAGCATGTATGCATCTGCGAGTGTGTGTGCATGTATTAGCGGGTTTATAGCGCAGAGCTAGACGTGGCGTTAGACCGCAGGACAAACACATGTGACCGCTATAGCAGTGGGAGAACGGCCGTGATGGAAAAAACAGCCGCAACCACTGGAACGCTCCTCCACTTTAATTGCAACCATTTTAAAGACCCTGGGTACCGCCTGCTTCATTTCTTAGCCGGCTCCCCCCCCCCACAGACTGCAGCACACCCACTGATGATTCATCATGCTTTAACACCGCCGAGAGAAGCAGCTTTAGAAACCTGTCCAACCAGGTCGACATTAGGCAGAACTCTGACCAGTGAGTAACACAAACCAGATGGGATATGTGCAAAGCAGACTGCGCTGTAAGCATAGCTGCATTCGGTGATGTAAGGTATCACTTGGAGCTGGGAGACGTGTGCTGATTCTGGCTCGGCCGTAAACCTTTAAATGAAGCCAACTGAGCGGCGGTGGAATGGCTGTAATTGCAGACACCGGCTGGATTTTGGGCTTGTGGTCAGGTATTGCTGCATATATTCCGTCTCATGTGCTTCTCGGCCAGGCATGTGTGTGTGTCACCTAAGAGCATCCAGACTTTCTCTTTCTCTCTCTCTCGCCCCGATTACTTTGCAGTTCATCCCATGTGTGTCTGTGCCTACCTTATGATTCTTGCCGTGTCTGTAGACCATCCAGTCCTCCCCGTTGGTGCTGACCTCCAGCTTGAAGGTGGTGACGTGGTAAGCCTTTTGAGTTTCCTTTGAAATGGCGCCCTGGGTGGCGATGCCTGTGAGCACCTTCAACGTATGGAGGTCCACCTGTTGGCGAAGAGGAGGAGAGAGGAAGTTTTACCAAAGAATAAAAAACATCATGACCAAAACATTAAAGAATGCAAACAAGCTGAGAACTGACAGTGGTGGATGAAGTACCTGAAAGCCACACTTGAGTAAAAGTACAGATATCTGACCAGAAAATGAAGTTTAAGTCATCTATCAGAATATTACTTGAGTAAGTCTTAAAGTGGTTGATATTAAGTGTGCTTGAGTATTGAAAGTAAAAGTACAAGTAAATGCTATTAATAAATAAGAAAGCAAGTCAGAATTTTGAGATTTATTTCAAATTTCTTCCTCTTAACATGCAACACCCCCTTAAAAATGGAGGCTACTTGAAGAACAAGACTCTGTCCGTGTACGGTCAGTCTGTGAATTTGTGGGTAAATTGTTACACAAATAGTCAGTGGTCATGTCTATAGTGTTAAATCCAGTAATGGTATGTGTCCACAGGACCCGTCCTTTCCACGCTTTCCATTCATGTCTATGTAAGCAGCCGTGCAATGCATTCTGGTAGCGTGGCGGCACGGTTTGAGAGACGGGGCGTCGCCTTGGCTGCTCCTCATTTGCATAAAGTTGAGGTCTAGGCTACTTTATGCAAATCAGGGGTGTCCGGCGTCCTGCGTGACTCATCGCTCGCTAAAAAACGTTTAAAGTAACCGTTCAGATACTCCCAAAAAAGTACTGTAACGTATGGAAGTATTATTACTTTGGTGCATTACACCACTGTGAACTGATAATGAAACTCTCTATCCTTCCCTGATCTGAATCTAATTCTAATGTTAGCCCAAAACCCAAGTCACACACTTGACACAACGCCCTCACGCTGATGATCTTACAACATTAAATTGATTAAAAATAGACACAAACACACAAATATACACCTGAACTTATCAGCATCCATCTCTCACCTTCACCGCTCCACTTTCCTCTCCTCCTCATCTCCTTCTCTCTCTCTCTCTCTCTCTCTCCCTCTCCCTCTCCGTGCCTCTCTCCTGGCAGATCGATAGTAATGACCCGGGGCTCATTTTAATTTCCTCCCATACAATAGCCATAATCACCTCCCCATCCTGATTGTGGATGCTACGCTACGTGTCTGGCATGCTGCTAGCTGTGTTGCATTATACATGGACGGCACTGTGTGCTGAATGCGGGCTTCAAAACTCCTTCATTTCAAGGTCCCTCAAGTAGATACTCATTTGTTTTGCTCCACGGTGCCCAAAATGAGGAGATCAGGCAGAACAATGGAGCTCTCTGAATCACTATCGGAAGTATCAAAAATGATTATTTCATAGACTTTCAATTTGTAAGTGATATAAATAGATTCTATTCTTTGGTGAATATATTTTAACACGACTAAAGAGGACTTTCACATCTATATTCTGTGCTTTTATCTGGGGTCTGACATGATTTTATTGAGGGTTATAGTAGTTCAAGCTGTACTGTAAGTAAAGCACTGTAATTTGTGTATATCCCACAAAATCAATTTGAATGTATTGTGAACAAGGAAGTATAAAGAGCGACAAACGCCGCATAGGGACGAGGTCGGGGTGGATGGATGTGTCCAAAAACACCAGACTTTCACTCAGGAGACCGGCGTTTGTGTCCCGTGTGAAACCAGAAGTCAACATTGATTTATTCCTCATGTAACTTTTTGTACTTAAGTAATACCACTTCCGTCATTATGTAATCCCAAACGTTGACTTATTTGTAACATAACTTCTGTGCTTAAGTAACGCCACTTCCGTTGTTATTTCAAACCAAACCACAATCTTTTCCTAAACCTTACCAAGTTGTTTCCTGTGAAGACGTCTTACTTGCTGTTTTTAAATCTAATCTTAAAGTCACCTGTTCCTTTTAACTGTCCCCTAGGTTATTTAGAATTACCATCATTTTATAGTAATTTTAGTTACTTTTAACTGTACATAATTTTATTTATCCTGTTTTAATCGCATGTTTTTTGTGTAAATTGTCTTAATACTGTATTCTGATTGTTTTACCCTTTATATGAAGCACCTTGACATTTCGCTATACTTTAAACTGCGCTATATAAATTAAATTCATCATTAATATTATTGTTAAGACGGAAGTTTATTTTGAAAAGACTGTATGCATGTGATGAGTGGACACGTTTTGCTGGACATTCGTAGGAAAACGCACAAAAAATTAGGAATAACTTTAAGATATCGTGCGACTCGTTGTATGAGGACACAGTACATTGAGTAGTTACAGTTCCTTACCAGGAACACAGCACACCTGCAGCTGTTTAACCTGAGTATATCACATCTTAAAGCCCTCAGTTTACATGAATTATGTTCTCTGCTGCGTTGGGACCGTGGCTGGAAATTCAAGCCTCTACTTTACAACGAGAGGCTGCAGACAAATAAAGAGCAGAAGATGAGAAAGGTTCCACTGTAGGTTATAACATTTATTCTCCTCCATTGGAGCTGCTGAAACCTGTAGATTAATCAGGACTTGTTGTGTGTAGGTGTGCGAGTGTGTGCTGTGCATCGCACTGGGGTATAGTACAAAACACCGGGGGAGGTAAAATGCTGAGTTTGTTATCTGTCAGGGAGACAGGTGTTTTAGATTACTTCCAACACACACACACACGCACACACTCACACTCACACTCACACGCACACACTCGCCTGCACGCTTAGGGCCAAACAGAGATCCACCAAGACAACTAATCGATGGTCCAGAACCGAGGAGAGGAACGATGAGAAGAGGAAGGGTGAGGAGTAAGAGAGAGAGAAATAAGAGGAGGAGGTGGAGAATGAATAAGAGAGCGAGAGAGAGAGAGAGAGAGAGAGAGAGACAGAGAAAGAGAGGAGAGAGGAGAGAGAGAGAAAGAGAGGAGAGAGAGAGAAAGAGATATGCTAAGTGAGCCTTCCCAGGAAAGGCTTCTCATCAATCACAGAGTTGTTAGAATAACGGAGCCACCAGAACTCACATCATCAATCTGCACCACACCTCACTGGACCAGCCCCGCATAGAACAATATAGAATAGAATAGAATAGAATAGAATAGAATAGTTGCATCCACAATGTTATACTAACATGCTATTTAGTATGTGAGATTTTTTAGTATGTCCGAAACCTTGGTATGAAACCAAGGTTTCAATTGGATTACATCCTATTTCCTGTGAAATATTACAGTATGCAAACGCTGGACACTACGGCGGCATAAATATCCCATAATGCAATGCAACAACGTTCATAACGACAGCTCTGTAACGTCAATGACGCCTACATTTAAGTGTATGAATTCCACTTTGCTAGGCGTAATAGTTTTTAAATTAGTTCAGACTTTATGATTCTCACAAATCCTCGCTTGGTCACATGAGGTTGGTACAGGTTACCATGATTACATGTCTCCAACCGGCATGGAGGCTCTCAGGAAGTGACGACGTAAATTACTGCTCAGTGCGTCCGAAAAGATACATACTACTGTTCATTCACACAAAAGTATGTTGAAGGATATACACATGTTGAATAAGTAGTGTATAGTATGGCTTCATCCGAAATCACATCACATCCAACACCCAATATGTGTACTATCGTTCAACCTACTTTTGTGTAAATAAACAGTAGTAAATGTATCTTCTCAGACACACTGAGCAGTAACGTACCGCGTCTCTTCCTGGGAGCCTCCTTGCAATTTGGAGACGTGTAACCACGGTAACCTGTGCCAACCTCATGTGACCAAAACGACGGTTTGTGAGAATCAAAGTCTGAATTAATTTAAAATATATACTACGCCTAACAAACTGAAATCATATACTTAAGAGTTAAATTGAAGCGTTATTGACGTTACAGAGCTGTCCGTCAACGTCTATTATGAACGTTGTCGTCCCTACCGCATTGCATTGTGGGATATTTATGGCGCCGTAGTGTCCAGCGTTGCCTACTGTAATATTTCACTAGAAATAGTATGCAATTAGCGCACTATTGGTTTCATACTAAGGTTTTAGACATACTAAAAAATGTCACATAGTGTTTTAGTGTACTAAATAGCATGTTAGTATGGACATTTGAACACAACATGTGATTTTGGACGGAGCCATAATAATAGAACAGAACAGAATAGAACAGCATGCTACATCAGCAAAAGTGCCCTAGAAAGACATTTAAACAACACACGTGGCTCTTGAGCTAACATGGCAACACACACATGCCTGAGCTGCAAGTGCACACCTATCAACAAACACACACTCGAACACACACTCACACAGACATGCATGGACACACACACTCACACTCAGTTATAAGAGACCAGAGGGTGCTACAGTAGATGCAAAAAGGAGAGGCATGTTGGCATTTATGACAGCTGCTTGTCAAGACAGGAGGTCGCACACACACACACACACATATATACACAAACGCACACCTATGTACACACACACATGCAGGGGCCTTGCTCTAGGTGTTAACGCAGGGGAACAGCTGAGAGCCTCTGTGGAACGCAGCGACCCCGACCACAACACCGGTGACCAGAGAGAGACAGAAAGACAACACGAGAGAAGTAGAAGCTTCAATTCCAGCCAGTTCTATGTGGATGTGTCACGAACAATACAATCTGAATCGGGTCTTTTCATGAGCTGAGGAGATTATATGGTCAATCTGAATGTCAGGACAAAAAAAAAGAATTTCATGAATAAAATATGGAGAGTCGTTCAAGCGATTCACGTTAAGCAAATTCTTTAATGTCAGCTAATTTTGAGAGTGGGCCGGAGAGAGTGAGCTGTCAGCTGCAGTTGAGGTGAAACAGGAAGGAAGTGTGAGACTGATGGGACCTTGGCCTCACGCTGCCTCTTGGCCACAGTCCCTTCCTGTGTTTGCTGGCCCAGAGTTTGGCCTCAGTAGAGCACTGACAATCACAACTACCGCTTCTATTCCATATCTGAGATTGTGTCATGATAGCAGACAGCAAAACACTGATGAGGGATCAGCTCCTTTATTGTCAACTGAACTTGATCATTTCGTAGAAGCAGCTTGGGTTATCTTATCACAGGTTTGCCGTGATCAGACAGAGTGTGTTTTAGCAGCCTTGGGCAGCTCTTTGTAATTGTTTTCAATGAGAGTGAAGCGTTTCGCGCGCTGTTTTTGCGTTCCTGAGCACCTTGCGTTGTTAGAGGAGCGCTCTGAACGCCTCGAGTTGAAAATAATTCAACTCAGAGTGGAAAAGCGTCCGACGTCATTAGTGTTTTTTCTCATTGTGGTGACTTTTGCTGGATACCCAGAGCTTTATGACTTTACCAACCGCAGTAACCATGATCACAACAGAAAACAGCAGGCCTGAAGGGTGTTGCTAGATACCCGGAGCCATTTGTTTATGAGTTTACCAACATTAGTTACCATGATCTGAACAGAAAATGGCAGGAGGCAAATTTGTGCGGTACTTGAGATTTTGGGTTAGGTTGTTTTCATTAATTTAAACTGTACCATTAACTATTTGGGTCACGTACAGTTCATGGTTTGTAATAAGGTAACGTTAGCGTTAGGGCTGACCCAAAATTCTTCGAAGTTTCGAAGACCGTTGCCATGGTATTTGACCTCCATATCAGTATTTGAACGCTTTTTTAAAAAAAAAAATGTATATATAGCTGTATGTAATAATAATGTAGAAATCCCCAAATAGTCCATGAAATAAAGAATAATCCCACAACATCGTTCATTATTCATATTCAACATTCATTATCATTAGTTATTCTCAGACAGATATCGCCGTTTGTTGTGTTTAGAGGTGTGTGTATATGTGTGTGTGTGTGTGTGTGTGTGTGTGTGTGTGTGTGTGTATATGTGTGTGTGTGTGTGTGTGTGTGTGTGTGTGTGTGTGTGTGTGTACAGTAGTGCGGCAGCAGCACTGAAACAGGGGAGATGGAGACAAACAGACATGTCAGCCTTCTGCGCCGCACTGCGTCACGAAGCTTCGGACACCTTCGAATATTTCTCATAGAAGCTTCGAAGCCCCAAAAAGGTATTTGGGACAGCCCTAGTTAGCAGTCATTTAGTGGTTTCCTGGCAACATATAAAATAAAAAGACGCAGCAAACTTAAAAAAACGCTCTGTCTGATCGGGCAACAAAAAGGTGCGAAAAGTGTAGTGCGCCTCGTGTTTTCCACCTGCCAAACGAGCTCTGTGTGATCAGGGCTTTAGAGAGGATGTTGTTAAATGCACAACAGAAAGACTAATTCCTGTGAGCTTTTTAGTGGTGTGATTGTGCTGCAAGATTTTAGTCAGGAAAAGTGAGAGTCAAGCAGCTGGCATCCTGACCAGTTGGCAAACTATGGGTGATGATGAGAGTTTTTGGCACTCGAAACTTGCTCTTAAATTTCTATGAAATAGAGAAGACGTTGGGTACAGGAAGAGCTCAAACTGATGCCTTAATGAAGGGAAATCTTGGGTGAGATTTTGCTTATTTCAAAAAAAGCGTGTTGAGAATGAGTAAAGCAAAACCTGCGGGCCGTCTTTGCAAGGCCGCAGGAAGGTGACACCCAACAAGATAATCTTTTGTTTATAGGAGGCGTCTCACCGAAGAGCGCCTCGCAGGCTGGTTTGAATTCATTTGTGTCTGAGGGGTGAGTGAACCTCACACTCCCTTTCCCCTCTCACCCAGACAGCCTCATAACTCACGCCTGGCACAGGGATGGCAGGAAGTTGGCACTGTGATAAAATACGGGAAACAATGCCTTACCCAGGCATCTAGCTGCTAAACCTTGATATCACTACACCTCCCACTCACTCACTCGCTCTCTCTCTCCCTCCCACACACTCATACACGCTGACACAAATAGAGCTGTGGCGGAGTTATTATGTGTGACATGTCAACGCAAGGAAAAAAAGATGCTATTAAAATAAGAGTGCAATCTGTTTTTAGTTTCGGCAGAGTAAACTTTTTCAGGAATACGATTTTGTGTTTCAGGGTTTGGATCTTGGATTTGTGCCACATCCCGAAGAAAGAGAAGAAACCCCTCAAAACTTTAAGAAAAATTAGCTTTTGATGTACTACGTGTACCGAATGTTGTCTCCTAGAAACTATTAGTATATACTACTAAATCATTTTTGTTTTTTTACTTCAGTATCAACGTTTTTATGACTTGCAAAATACGTTAAAATAGATCCTTATTATGTTAATAGAAAATGTGATCCGGAGTTTCTGGTGAACGTGCATGATTTTGCCTGACTTTGTGCAGAATCCGACCCGGTGGCACCGATGACTATATAGAACTATCTTCTCGCTGATGGCCTTGTTTGCATATGTAGGTCACATAGAGGCATCAGCATTAAATTAAGACTGTTTCATAATCTGTTAAAAGTTCCTCACAGTAACTTTAACATATATTTACTGCAAATTAGTTAGGTCAGTTTGTGTTTAACAGAGATGAAGATTTAACTTCTTAGGTGTACATCTGTTTATAATTGAGTGTACTGCTCAGTTTCAATTCAGGATTTGTGTGGCTATAGCGTATGTGAGTGATTGCCAGTGTCAGTGTTGTCAGTGTTGATGTGGCCATGGTGCCCATTATCAATGGACCCATAAGACCATCTATGAATAGAGTCATTGAGGAACCCGTGAATCCTAATTTGTTTGCACCACAGCTCCAGGTCTCTAGCCTCGTACCTGTATGTACTCTCTGTTGCTGTCTTCATTGGGCGTCCATCCGTTGTCATGGTAATTGAGTCGGGCCTGCCGCGGCAGCCAGTGTTCATCGTAGAAACTTGACGAGGCGGTGATCTGGTCATCTGTGATCTTTCCCGACTCCAGACCGAACGCATTACTACAGTGGAACGCTACAAGACAATAGGAGGGGGAGAGGAAGAGATTTACACCAAATATTCTAACTTTTATTTCATTTAAAAAATATAAATATTAAATTAAAACTTACTCTCACTGACTTCCTTGTGCGTCATGTTGTATCGAGCTGAGAAGCCATCTTTAGCCACGGCCATGTCCGTGTGGAAGGACAGAGAGAGGATCCCGGTAGATGATTGGATCTCAGGAGGCACCCTGGTCCCACAGTATCGACCAATCAGAGGGCCCACTGTCGATCACACAATACATATCGGATTAGCCATCAGTCTGTCAAATTTCTGTCCGCAACTTAAATATATGCTGGTTTATTTGTGTCCCTCGTGATGTGCTGGTTACACAAGATGTTACAATGATCTCACTCATCCAGGTGTCAACATGATTTATTAATATTTTCATTCCTTTATCAATCCCTTTATCCCGTAATCCTCATCTCTCTGTCTCTATCCTCTGCTACTTGCATTGTTGTTTCCCGTCTTCCATTATCTCTATCACTCCTTCCTCCGCTGACATCTGCTCATCACTCCACCCTCTCATGTCATCACCTCTCCTCCCTCCATCTATCAACTCTATCACTGGTTTTACTATGTGCACTATATATATACATGTGTGTGTAAATCCCAGGATCTAAGTGATTCCTCTACTGTCCTCTTCTCTAATACCACAACTTGTACATGTCAACACAAACAGATGAGTGTGATTTAGAGCCCCGGGGTGTGTGTGCATGTGTTGATTCATCCTGCTCCTCCCTGACTCCTCTCTCTCACACACACATAGATACTGTACACACACTGGGAGGCTTGTGGAGGAGGAAGAGGAAGAAAATAGCAGCCAATCGATCAGCGCTATTGATTTTTTTTCTCTTCCCTTTTGGGATTGGTGGATATTTGAAATAGGGCTCTAGAGCAAATAACGGTAATAACTCTTTTCTTGATGGTGGTGGTGAAAGGAGGAGAAAGGCAAAAAAGAGGAAGAGGGAGAGAATCTAAAATCCACAAGAGATGATTTCTATAAATAAATGACCCATGTTTGCATAAAATTTGGGTCCAACGAATTGAATATATATATTTTTTTGGAAGATTTAATATTTAATATTTCTGGCTCGCAGGCAAAAATGGTCTCATTTCTCTTTCTTCCTCTTCGTTTATGAATTTAATTTCAGCAGAGTATAAACTTGACAGAAGGCACATTTGTCCCTTGCCTGACCCCTGAAAACAGATACAGTACTGTATGTGGCAACACACACACACACACACACACACACACACTGATACCAATGCCATGCCATGCCATGGAGGGGAATGAGGGCAAGCAACACAATCATACTCATACCAGCCCGGTCACACTAAATGGTCAATGAATGACACAGTAATTTGCAAATAATTTCGCGTGCAATAAGAACGCCATTCTTGCTTTCAGCGTGTCATTTGTAGGCAATGTAGTGTGTATTGACTGCAATGTAAATGCATCCGTGTAAATATGCTACGGTCAGAGCTAGTGACGTAGAATAAAAAGTGAAAAAAGACTGCTTATGGCGGGTGGAGATCGAGGTGGAAGGGTCCAACAAACACATCACTTTCAACCAGGAAACTGATGTTTAAGTGTTTGTGTCCCAAAGAGTTGTTGAGTTAAATGTAAGTTACTTTAGTGGCGTGTTTTTAGTGACGTGTTTTCCGTACTTCTGTTACGTTGTTTCCGTACTTTTTACTTATTTTGTATGTACTTATTTTAAGCCAAACCATAAGGATTTTCATAAACGAGTGAATGAGTGCACATGCGCGGACCGCAGTTGCTCCTGCTCGTTTTCTTAATTTATGCAACTTTTAGTTTTCTTCTTTATCTTCTTTTTTCAATTTGTTTCCTAGCTTAACTTAAGCTGCGCCCTCTCTAAACGTGCTTTTAAAGAGACTTTTGGTCTGTTTTTTCTAACTGTGCAATACTGTCATTAATACTGCAAGTTTCAAGAAATATTCTTATTTATACCATTCTGGCATTTATATTAACACACTTAATAGATCCCACTTCTCAGCATTTTGTATTTACTTATTGGCACTGTGGTTATTTTTTATATATTGTGTCATAATGCAAATATTTATACATATTTCACATATCCTATTTTCTTATCTTTTTTAATTTAATACTTACTTATATTTCTTTAAATATGTTATGTTTGTACTTTAGCACTATGTACATAATCTACATGTTAAATACTCCTTTATTATATATATTTTCTGACATTTCTTTATGTTAATAAAAGAGCAACTGTAATGCCCCAATTTCCTCCCGGGGATCAAAAAGCCTAAAATGCATCCTCGTGACACGCATAATGTCCTTGTAATGTTGAGTGCTATTTATACGCCTTTCCACGAGATCGAGTTGCTCATACACATACTGTACATGGGAGTAAATGCAAAAACACACACACAAAACAACCATTAACACTTGAACCTGATAAGAAACAACCATGGCCATGCTCTGTCCTTGCTCTTTCTCATCCTCTCTTCCTGCTCAGGACTCTACTCTCCTGCAACGGTTGAACTAAGTCCTTCACCTCTGAATCTCATCCTGTATATTTCCTTCCCTTTCAACCTCCTCCCACTTCATTCCTGCCATCCTTCTCATAGTCTCTCTTGGAGCAGATGCCTTTCATCCTCTCCTTCTCTTCCATCCCTCTCTCTTTTTGCCTTTCTGGTCATCTTCATTCTTTTTTTTTACTTTCAACTTTGCGTAACCTCTCTTGTCTTCTACTTAATCTCGTGGAAATTAATAAAGATGTTGTGGCTTTTCTCCTTTAATCGCCCTATTCTCTTTGTACCATCTCTCGGACTTTTCTTCTCTCCTCAGGCTGAATTCATATTTACAGCAAAGTTATTCATAAGAAGAAAAGCACCAATATTTGCTCTCCTTAATGCTGTTCAGTCTTTGCTGGGTAAGTTCTTAATACTTGACAAGATATATTTAAAGAGGACCTATTGTGCTTTTGTGCTTTTCCCTTGCTTTTAGTACGTTTAGTTTTTTTGTGCATGGAAAAGGTCTGCAAAGTTACAAAGCCCAAAGTCCACGCCAAAGGGAGTTACTCTCCCCCACAGAAACACTGCTCCTGAACTGCCTGAAATGCCTTGCTTGAAGTCCCGCTTTTTCTTTTGTAACGTGGTGATGTCACCAAGTAACACACTTTGTCTAGTAGCTAGTTTGGCACGCCCAAAGGAACTCAAACAGAACGTTTCAGACAGAGGGTGAAAAGAGGTGCTGCAGCACAGCCGGTATGAGAAAAATTAAGCATTTTTTGAACATTGAAACATGCAAATACGTTCTAGTAGAAACCCAAAATACAGGTATGCACCTAAAAATGAGCATAATAGGTCTTCTTAAATAATAAAGCAATTAGAAAAGTATCCAGTCAAAATTGTCCAATTTGTAAAACTAAAAACAACATAGAAATAATAAGTATCACACAACAAACTACAAAAAAGGCTCAAAACTAAAATAGAAAAGCATAAAATACTGCAGGAAAGATTTATTTTCCAAGATGAATCTTCCTCCTCTTCCATTCCAACTTGCTGAACTCCCTTCAAATCCTCCTGTTTCTCTTTTCTCCCAGTGCTCTCCTGGCCTTCATTTATTCATCTCAACTTCTCCTGTCTTTGTTCTAGTCTTCCCAGCGAGTGGAAGACCTTTCCCTGCCCTTCCACCGCTCTTCTTTTTCTCTATACCTGTTCCATCTCTTGAAACCAGATCCACGGTCTCTGTGCCTTACATTTGTCCTTCTCAACTCTTCCAGTCCTTCTAGGAGCGAGACCAGAAATATCCTAGCCCTCTACCGCTCCTCCTCTCACCTCCCCTCTTTCCTCCCTCCTCTCAGCAACTCCTATTTTATTTTCCCCTTGAAACGTTATGTTGTTTCTCCACAGTGGGTGCCAGCATCCTGCCTGTGAGCTTAACTTTCATCTACCAACGCACAGCTACTAAAATAGTTGCTACTCCACCTCAGTCAATAATGATGTAGGCAGGGCGGAATACGCACCATTTTAACTTTGCCTCTTTTTAGTATTGACTCGTGAAATGGTTGAATTATTGTTTAAAATCACCAACAACATCATTGTCATTGACACATGATCATCATAATGATCCATAAACACATCCAGTTGATGAACGTCTCACCTCCTGGGAGCCCGTCCCACACCTCCAGCCAGTCGTACTTGCAGTCCCCCTCTCCGCCCGGCAGGGGGTCGTTCTCCAGGTCGAAGGTGAGGAAGGTGAGGGTCACATCCATGCTGGGGGGCACGATGATGATGAAGGAGCACTCCAGGTTGTGGGGGTATTTGTCAGGGAAGCCCGGGGACTCGATGAGACCCGAGGGACTGGTGAAGTTACGGGAACAGTCTGAACCTGGAGTGAAGACACAGATACAAGATATAGATTAAGAGACATAGAAAACGTATATTTATAGCAGTCTGTTTTTGCAACCAGAGGAGTCGCCCCCTGCTGGCTATTAGAAATAATCCAAGTTTAAGGCACTTCAGCATTGGCTTTACTTTCCAGAACTGGAGATTGCCCACTGATTTTAACCAGAAGGCATTTGAAGCGCTAAACCAGTAACCTATTTACACTGTGTCATCTGTAAAGACTAAGATAAAGCAGAGTGTGAGCGAGAGAGCAACACTATAGAGGACTGATTGCCAGAAAGCCCAAGTCTGGGTGTCCATAACAGACAAATGGACTTGAGCAAGACGCTGTATCCCCACCAGCTCCTGGGAAAATGCAGGGGCAACCTCAAAAGAGACATTGCTCTTTGAGTATTAACACAGAGATTGAGGAATTCAAGTGAGACAGAAGGAAACAAATAAAGGCAAAGAACGAGAAGAAGAAAACCAGTGGGAAATTAAATTGAGCAAGAAGAGAGAGAGATAAGAACAAAGAGGGAAACAAAGATGTGGAAAAAGATGTAAACAGGAGCGAGAAGGGCAGATGTAGAATATGTTGACAGTATCATGGTTGGGTGGTCTGACAGTTATGAGAAGCTTTAGATATCATCATACGTGCACACACACACACACACACAGACACACACACACACACACACACACACACACACACACCGTGATCTGGGGGTAATCTGGGGCTCTTCATTTCTGAATGACTGTAATACCCTCTCTATTAATACTCACACACGTTATGGAGTGGATGGGGTCGCACCAACTGGACCATTATTCCAGTCCGCCCAGCCATGTATGACCAAACACCCAGACTGTCTAAGCCTCTTATGGTAACCCATTTCTCTGCAGTCTGTTAGAGTGTCTGCTATTGTGCTGCCTTGCGTGCTTGCATGAGTAAATGAAGAGCAAGTGGGTGTATCCTGGCATGCAAAGTGCATTTAAACATGAGTGTGTCCATGTACAGTTATGGGTGTTTGTAACAAGGGGTCTGCATCGGACGTGTTTCAGCACCGGTCTTCATCTGTCTCACTTGTGTCGGACTGAACAGATAAACATTGATTTTAATCAATGCGGCTGTCTGCTTTGGCTGCTTAACAGCTTCCACTTTGTGTCCATAACTGTGACCAAAAGTGTTTGTTTAAGCTTTATATGTATTTCACGTATGTATTGGGCTGAATCAATTTCATTATTGACAGCATTGAGTGCTGTCAATAATGAAATTGATAGCTAAGATGGTCGTTGTTCGCGTCCCGTGTGAAACTAAAAGTCAACATTCACTATTTTAATTTACATCTGTAGCCTAATAACTTACCAAAAATAGTAATTTTAAGCCAAACAATGATGTTTTTTTTACGAAACTTAACAAAGTAGTTTTGTTGCGTTTTTTTGTTTTCTTTTGTTTCAATTTACAACATTAAACATGTGTTTAAAACTGTTTAAAACTGCTTCTGTAAGCCGGGAGAAAATACGTTTCCCTTAAAACTTAATTGAGAATGCAGTTTATTTGTATGCAAACTTAATTTTGTAGGAGACGGGGTTGAACCAGGAATATTGATGTTGTGTTTCCTGTCTCTCTACCCTTCTTTTTCTTTTACTTTCATTTTAAATCAACTTAAGTTTATTTTGGTATTTAACTGATCCTGCACGGCAGCAGTCTGGGGAAATATTTGCCAAAATCTGTTACATGGCTGATTTATAGTTTCAATTGCAGAAATTGAAATGCAACAAATACATTTTCCCTATTTTGGTTTGTTTGAATACCTCCCTTACATCTATATGATCGACCATTTTCCACGGCAACCATCTATTTTTAGTGCAACAAAGATTGTCTGTTTGTCTTGATAAATCTCTGCTTGTCTGTTTTTCTGTCCCACTTCCCGGTCTGAGTAGCTTGTTATCGTGACCTTCTCCCTCATGCAATGATCTCACATACAAGCAAAAACACACACACACACACACACACTGTCTCTCACGGGGTTCCCCCTGCGTCTGGCCCCCCTGCAGAGTCAGTCGCTGGATAGCGCCGGTCTCCGAGACTACGAGCATGTGTGTGTGTGTGTGTGTGTGTGTGTGTGGAGTGAACGCCTGACCAGTTCTGTTGCCGGCAGCAGTTTTATTCCCTTCTCATTACTTCATGTTCATGAACATCGCAAAAACACTCGTGCCCTCCTTTCTCCCGTCCGGTCTGTACCTTCTCCACATCTTCTCTCATGTCTCCACCTTGTCCCTCCTCTTTGCTATTTTTAAACTAAAACCCCAAAAAGGAACGTATTTGAAATTTTCTTAAAATATTCCAAACTGCTCACAGTCTCCTCTGTATTAAATCTACGTACATCTGTCTGGTTTTTTAACGACTTTTGTCCCGCTCAAGTTCTCCCCTCATTCATTTCTCCTTCCTCTTTTTAAACTGTGTATCCCCCACTGCCCTCCTTTTCTTTCCCGATCTTTCTTACTCTCTTCTCTCCTGCTGTTCTTTTTTTACCGTCGTCCCATGCATCTTTTCATCTTCCACCGCTCCATCATTCCCTTCCCTCCCACTGTCTCATTTCCTATTCTTTTCTCCTCACTTCCCATCTGTTTGAATTGGACGAGTGTGAAAGAAACACGTGTTTCACTATGGGGTAAGGTTAGAGGAAGTGTGTGAGTGTGTGTTGCTGGGTAGATCTGGCGCTGGTGCTTATGGCTCACTGATCTCGGGGAGACGGGACGAGGTCTGTCAGTGTGTGTGTGTGTGTGTGTGTGTGTTTGTATGGCGAGCTGGCATGCAAACACTTTCATTCATTTAAATTGTGTTTATTTCCTATAAAAATGTGTGTGTGGTAAGCTGGCATGCAGACATCTACTTTCATTCAAACCGTCTGTCATGCCAATGGGCTATTAGTCGGATCAAACCCACAATTATTCCCTCCTTCCCTCCACCGAGCTCTAACGCGCACACACACACACACACACACACACATTTGTGCACATGCAGAGGTGACTTAACATACACACACACATACACACACACACCACAGGCCCACACACAGCTCTACGGTTCCTGTAAAACCACAGCTTGGTTTTTCCATATGTATGGTTGGATTCCAGGCTCGTGGTGCTGAAAGTCCTCTGACGGTACATTTCAGCTACTGTCACTGAAGCGCAGCAGGGATTTACCTCCACAATAAACTCCTAAATTACCACTGACACAAGAAATTAAACTGTCAAAAGACTACCACCCCGATGTAATTTACTAAAAGCTCCAACCATAGACTGTATATAAGAAGTGGATGTAGTCACCATGACGTCACCCAGTGGTTTGTGGACTGCCACTTTGAAGCCTCGAGTTTGGTATTTTGGAGTCACCATGTTGTTGTTTTTTTTTCAACCAGAAATGACACGAGAGGGCGGAGCTAAGTACAACCGAACGCTAAATAAGACATTTTTAGGCGACCGAAAAGGTTATAATTAACTTTCATGAACTGAAAACACACTGTGAAAGAGATAAAGTTGTGACACGAAAACATGGACAACTCCCTGTCAAGGTAGCCACGCCCTAAAGCATGCCCTGCTTTATGGTCTATTTGACTCTAAATGGGACCATAATTTACTAAATGAATATCATGCTGTAGAAGACTTGAAACTAGCGATTGAGAACATAAACGCATGTTTACAATGTTTACTGAGGTAATAAATCAAGAGAGAAGTAGGATCACTTTCTCATAGACTTCTATACAACCAGACTTCTTTTTGCAACCAGAGGAGTCGCCCCCTGCAGGCTGTTAGAAAAGATGCAAGTTTAAGACACTTCTTGGCTTCACTTCTCAGTCCCAGAGGTAGCCCTCTGGCTCCAACACAGCCTTACTTTGATGATGTAAATCAGGGAAATACTTTCTCTGTCTGCGATAAGGCAAACACTGTCTGCTTTATCCTAATATTTACAAACAAACCAATCTAAACAAATCTTTTCCAACAAAAAGTCACGTTATTCACCTCACAAAATCTCCATCAGTAGGTAGCAGAGTGAAAAACATCCTATAAAGAGTGATGAAAGCAAAGCCAACAATCTGCAGCACCTGCAGACCACATAAATGATCACATCTCTATTTCATGTTCAGGTTTGTTGTGCATTCGTATCCTACCTCTGCTGTTTGCTACATCAGCCCTACCACAGAGCACCTTTCGCTCCTCACTGGGTCAGATCTGGATCCACTTTCCTCAATGAAAGCCAGAGGAAGGAGGAGCGAGCGATCTGATTGGTTAGACGGTGTAATAAACTGGCTTGATGGGTAGTCGGACAGAGGCAGAGAGGAAGTGCCTGAAGGTGTTTGGCAGAATGTAAACAACAGCAGTTATTGGAAGGATTGTCACGATAACTTCCACATTACACCGCCTGAGGAGTGCGTGGGTGTGTGTGTGTGTTGCTCGCAGAAATCTGTTCGCACAGATGCACTATGGGAACTCACTCCTCATTTAGGTCAAAATCTGGTACCATTAAAATTTAAGGTTTGTTTTTTGGTTAAAGTTAACTTTAAGGGTTGGGGTTATGCATGCAGTGTCTGTGGTTAAAGGAATACTTCAACCACACAATGACCATTTACTGTATATATCAATTACTCACCTCGTGTTACCTTGAATTCTTGAAGAAAATTTAGTTTTTCTCGCATGCCTCAACCGGGAACGAAGAATAAAAAAATAGAGAAAAGTCTTATTAAAAAAACGTTGGCATAAACAATCCCACGGTTGTGCAGGTGCACTACTTGTCCATGCGAGTCTGGCCCCCATTTACTTCAATTCATTAAGACTTTTCTCTGTTTTTCGATTCTCCGTTCCCCTTGGAGACATGCAAGAAAAACACTTTCTTCAAGAATTCAAGGTAACACGGGGCGAGTAATTGATATGCAAATGATCATTTTGTAGGTGAAGTATTCCTTTAAGGTTATAAATGTCTACGGAATGAATGTAAGTCGATGAAATCTCCTCCGAAGTGTCAAAAATAGGTAAATGTGTTTGTGTGCGAGCGAGTTAACATTTGCGTGCAGACATGCAGGCTGGCGTGCATTTGTGAGTAACCGTCCAGCCTGCATCAGTGCATTCATATGTGCGTGTGTGGGTGTGTGTGTGTCTGGAGAGTTCTAGGTCACAATAACAGCTGGGGGCGCATTGCCTAGACAGTGAACGTTGATTGGTCGCCACACTCCGGTGTCTGTGTTCCTATTGGCTGGAATTTTACTACAGTATCCATAGTGACAGAGCCGTAAACAAAAACAAGTGTGGCATGTGTACATGTTTTTGTGTTTCAAGTATTTTGTGTGTTTGTCCAAGGCCTTTATTTTCTGCTACTTTTTAAATGGCAGATAATAGTGTTTCTGTATATTTATGTGAGCCCGTCTCCAGACTGATCAGACTGTTAATCTTTGAGGGGTAGAGTAATTAGGACACCCAGAGAGTGGGGGACAATGACCTCCAACATGCACGCACATTGACACATAAACCCCAGTAACAGACGGGGGTACCAGCTTTGTAAAAAAAAGAAGCTTAGTTTAAAATAATTTTCACACACATTTTACATGCAAACGTTTGTTTCCTGTACTAATAAAATGCTCTCGCTCCGTAAACAAGGCCTACAATAATAATGGTTCCAGTAACAGTTTTAAGAGAAGGTCAAGTGAGTCCCACATAAGGATTATACAAATAAATTAATAATGAAACTACTGATTGTTTGCACCCCATATTATATTTTTCACACATTTTAATGTTCAAAAAGAAGCTAATAATTTAAAATTTTCTCAGAGATAGATGCTCAGCCATGGTTGGTGTGAAAACGGCTTTTAGGTTGAACAGAAATAGAACGTGCAGGTGTAGTACTGATAGATACATGTTTAGACAGTTAACCGTGAGGCTATACAGTATGTATAACACACACACACATACACCCTGACACACACACAAAATCTAGTCACCCACGTAACCAGACGTTGTGCTGCACCTTCCAGGATAACAAGATCTTGTTAGCAGTATGGCAACAGCTTGAATGTTCCAAATGGCTCCATTATTACTGCCAGGGACGGCTCAAAAACACAAAAATACACACATACGTACAAACAGAGACACACTAGAGGAAGTCCAGTATATGCTAATGATTCATTTATCAATCGAAGTAGCTGTCCCTACAAACTGAGATCTTGTCTGTATGTATTTGGTGGTAACCTTTGTATAAATAGAGACCATCCAACCAAGAAAAACTAGTCATTTCAGCAAAACAACAACATTTGAGTGTCAAAAAGCCTTCTAGTGGCTTCTAGCAGAAGTTGCGGTGGATGGATGGTTGGATTTCAGAGCAACTCCAATAACAGCTATGTTCATTTTCTAATCTCAGTTGAAGGACTCAACCCAGTCGCCAGACAAAATGTTGGCATTGGATGTTTCTGCAAACCACGGATATGTTGAATGCCGACGTTTCTGAACCAAAAATACGTTTCATGAATATGTTTCATATCAGTCTCGTATCATGCTTGCAGAAACGCACAATGCCATATAGTTAACGTTGTGAAACGATTGGTTAGGTTTAGGCAACAAAACTAGTTATGGTTAGAAAAAAAATCATGGTTTGTGTTCAAACAATAATGTAACAACATAACAACGCAACAAAACCACTGTAGTTAGGTTTAGGAAAAGTGAAAATGAAACTGAATGTTGGGAACACGGGACACAAACAAACAGCTGATTGTAACATGACACATGGGACATGAACAACGGTCTCCTGGATGAAAGCCTTGTGTTTGTTGGACCCATCCAGCTCCCCCCTCCTGCCCGCAGGTTTCTTTAAACTACGTCATTTGCTCTGACCAAATACAAAAACGTCAACATTCAACGAATCCCCGGCTTGCTGAAACATACAATGCCAAAAAATGTTTTTGCCGACGGCTGAAGGACTGCATGCTCTTCTTTGAGGAGATTGTTGGATTTAGACGTGACATAACTTTTTTACTCTTACTTACTGTTATATAAACAACAGTAATGTACTGAAATTGTTGACTGAATGTATATGATTTGGTATGTTTTAGACTGTCATACATCTAAAATCAATTCATTGATTCACAAACCTCTCTCTGTCTCTCGGTCTTTCTCTCCCTAGGGTGCTAGGGTGTGAACACTGACACCCTTGTTGTTTTTAAGTCCATCAGGTGGACTGTGTCAGGCACAAAAAACACACACACATCCACATACACACACACACGAAATCCCAACAGACTGGTGCCAGCAAGTGAGAAACACCGACAACCGCACGTGTTGTGTTAGTAACCTCAGCCCTCTGTGCGTGTGTGTATGCGTGTGTGTATGCGTGTGTATGTGTGTGTGTGTGTGTGTGTGTCTCGGGGGAACAGGGCTCAGGACTCAATTAAGCGGGCATGTGTGGAATGCTTTCAGGGGGAACGGGACAAGATGGCTGTGGGGCCGACACTATGCGCCCCTCTGTCTCACTCGCCCTTGATCTCAATTGGTCTCGCTTTGGCTGACCCATGGCAGCGTGAAGGGGAGCCATGTCAGACGCGCACACACACACACAAAGTGCCATGAAGGGGAGAGATGTCTCGCCTGGACAGTCTAAAGGGCTCTCAAGGGTCCTCTGCTGTGTCTCTCGTCTCGTTCCCTCCGTCTCTCGTGACACCAGCGAGATAAACGACGCTTGGTCACCTAATGAACCATGTTGAGTCCTCTATGAGTAGATTGTAATACAGTCACTAATAGCCTGTTTGAAAGGTGCAATCCCTCTAAAATCCTGTTCACGTTTGTGAAAGTGGAAACAGATAACTTTTAAAACTTTCTGGATCGCTTTCCGTTTTCCTCAGAGCATCGCAATTACAAACAATGCAGGACACGCTGCATTTTGTTGTCGTTGTCGGCCATCTACACTACTAACTGCAAAGACCTTACATTGATACTCTTTGGTTACTGCATGGGGATAGCTACCAATAGCTACCGGGGAAAACAAAAGCACTATCCTCTTCCTGTTTTGGTTGAGCAATGGTTGACGCAAACAAAAGGCCTTATTTTCCCGGGAGATTGTATCCGGTGGCAGACAGATTTATAGGTTTCTGTCCTTGCACGGGAGCTGGATTCTTGCAATATCACACGTGAATCCATCTCGTCAGGTTTCAAGTAATGCATCTGGACCAATCAGTGTCCTGTGAGGAGCTACAGGCGTGGTTTAGGTGTGTGTGACGCGACGACACGAAACAGAGAGGCGACAATTAAATGACAAATTAAAAAATAATGGCGGGTCCTGAAGAGGTTAGCGTAGATGCTGCAAGAGCATCAGTTATATCAGAACTGGAGAGTATTTCTTCATTGAGAGAAGAGCAAAGAACGACACTGAAGGCTTTTCTCGATGGAAAAGATGTTTTCGCTCTCCTCCCGACTGACTTCAGCGAGAGTTTGCCAAGTATTCTATAAAAGTGCCTGCCCTTTTCTAAACAGTTTCCAATGACGGCTTCTCAGAGGATTCTGTGTAACAAACCATCTGGTGCGGGGACCGATCTAAACGCCAATGGTGCCATTGTATTGTGCAATCAACATTTACTTCATAATGATAACTTGAAGCAAAAAACTATTACCATTTCAAGACTGTCCGTGTGTGAAGGTCATTTACAGGGATAATGTCCCTCTTGTGAGTCTTGGATTCTCAAAATATAGACGTCATGTAGAGCATCACTTTAGTAGAAGAAGAAAACGTTTCCAAGCCATACAACAATGACACATACTGTAGTCCTAGGGGTTCCCACGTAATCACAACATTACCCGTTCAAGTCTGGCCTGAGACTTTTGTTGCATCCCCAATTTCTTTTCCTTACTTTTTGTCAACTCTCTACTGTCTGTCTGCAGTATTAATAAAAAAGGAGGAAATAAATGACAATATTCTGCACACGTACTGTTTATCTGTGTCTGCTTGTTCCAATGGCTCATTAACTCTGGGCTATATTGAGTGAAATATCAAAACACAAAATGCCCTCTTTTGACTGCACCACTATTAAAAACCCAACATGTGCTCCTGATTTGACAAATTTCCCGCATGATATACAGTCAGTGGGCAACCTCCGGGTCTGAGAAGTGAAGTCAATGTGGAAGTGCCTTAAACTTGCATTCTCTCTAACAGCCAGCAGGGGGCGACTCCTCTGGTTGCAAAAAGAAGTCTGATTGTATAGAAGTCTATGAGAAAATGAGCCTACTACTCACTTGATTTAGTAAATTATGGTCCCATTTAGAGTCAAATAGACCATAAAGCAGGATATGCTTTAGGGCGTGGCTAACTTGTGATTGACAGGTCGCTACCGCGGCGTTGTCCGGTCTGGGAGTTATCCGTGTTTTCATTTTACAACTTTAACCCTTTCACAGTGTGTTTTCAGTTCATGAAAGTTAATTATAACCTTTTGGTCGCCTAAAAATGTCTTATTCAGCGTTCGGTTGTACTTAACTCCACCCTCTTGTTTCACTTCTGGTTGCAAATAATCAAGATGGCAATGGCCAAAATGCTGAACTCAAGGCTTCAAAACAGTAGTCCACAAACCAATGGGTGACGTCACGGTGACTATGTCCACTTCTTATATACAGTATATATGCACCGTACAGTATTTATTATAGGAACTTTGGGATTTGACTATAACAAAAAAACAACAGTAGCATCCACTTACCAGTTTTGAAGATTTCGTAGCGCAGTGAGAAGCCCGCCCCCTGGTGGGCGTAGTCCGATACGAACTTGATGTGGAGCGACGGCCCAGACGATATGATTGGTGCCGGGGCGATGTTGCTGCAGTGCTTCCCCAGTAGGTCAGCCGTCTCCGAGTTCCCATCATGGATCTCTACGTAGTCATACCTGCAGACGACAAACACATATCATTAAATACCTTCTCTCCTACATACATACAGTATATATTGTGATTAACTAATGAAAAAATCGACACCATTTTATTACCTTTCAGTGAAACGCAATAACACAGAGGCATTAATAACCTCCAGTGCTAAATATCAACTAATACTTGATGTACAGACATTTTAATTCATGCACTGATGAGGTGTTTTGTGGAAGAGGGGAGACGAGACTTTAATTTGAGGAAGAGGAAATTGTTAAATCCTTTCAAGCTGCTTTGCCTCTGACGTTATTAGTTTTTGTTTTTTTTTGCTTTATTAGTTTTTTCATCTGGCAGGCATCACATTGGTTTTGGCTACAAAACGGAAGCAATGCGCAAATTGTTTGCATCTATCAGTGGCTAGAGGGACTTCTGAAGGCACAGTCACTATCAGCAGAGGCATCGGGTGTCATTACAATTCAAATGAATGCAGCAGAAGACACATTGGCAGTTCACAGATGGCGGAGGAAGAAAAGAACCACCTGCATGAGGACAAAATAGGAAGGGAAACCATCTTAAAATTCAATAACTGCACTGTAATGGAGTGATTATATACTCCCAACTGCTACGGGCGTCATAGTCTACAGAACACCATTTTATGGATTATAACTATATTATAATACAAACAAAAGGAGAGTGTGAATGTGAAAAGACGTGCTCCCTTTCAGCTTGCAGAAGGAAATAGTGGTGTCGCATGTGTGCTGCACTTTAGAAACTCGAAAAGAAAACCGATTCCCAACTCGTGCTTTTCATTTACTACTTGTTATTGTCAAAGTGAATCACAAGTTTCATGATATTTTTAAAACAATGTAATGCTTTCAGAAGAAATGACAGCCAAACAAGTCATGTGTATAGAACAAGAGGATGTGCCTCACATGTCTGTTGCTTTATGTCACACTCGGGTCAAAGTCAGAGTGTGAGAGCTTTTTGAACTATGGATGCTCCCTACCTACAGCCTTTGATGCTAGAAAAGGATTCATCTGGAACAAATGACTCTAGTTTACATCGTTGCCCAGGTCTAATTCAATAATGGTTGTATCTCAGCCTGGGGGCCTTCTCAGAGAAATTCACATTTTCCACTTTTTACAGTGGATTTAGGTCACTAATATCTCTCACTTTTTGCTGACTGTTACAGGGAGGCTGAAATATAACTCATCTCATGTTGGTACTAAATGAAGGATTATGATTAACAAGGATTCCTCAGTACACAAAGACTAAACACAGGTTTATGGGAATATCAGCAACTGACATTAAAGTGACATTTCCTGTCATATCACATCAAGTGCTGCAACTTCTACTATTCATACATACAAAATGCCATGCATTCAGATCTAAATGTATCTAAAAATACAGACAGAAAAGGCAGGAAGGCTGCCTGGGACCCCTTCTATCCATAAAGGGAAGGTGCTGAATCTATATTTACTCCCATTTCTTTCATGTATTCTGACCACTAATGTTAGGCCCCGTCTCCAGACCCACAGCAGGAGTGTTGCCTCTGTGTCTGGATACCAACCACGCACCTGCCTGCCTCCAAAATAGCTTCCTGGAAAGAAATTCCTCGAGCAACTTGACTTGAAATAAGACAAAGTTTGACTCGGAGCTGAGTGAATTAAATTTCAATTAAGGTTTCTCTTATGGCTGGACTCTATTTGCACATCTTCGTCCATCATATCGATCACTTCTGACCGCAGCGCCTCTAATTGCTCCGATATTGAGCTTTCTACATTTCTCTAAAGCAATCAAATGAACATGCCTCAACCTCAAAAGAACCATCCTGTCTTTTCCATACAGTTTAAGCTTCTAGTACAACATTAATTTACTGTTTTAAAAACACCACAAACCAGCGACAGAAGGCCTCCCAGTGACTCAACAGATGAAGTTTCATTTGCCGTGGGATGTTATACCACACGTGGTGTTTACAGACACATTAAAGAAGCATGAATATAAAAGGGGTGTTAATCTTTTCACTATTTCTTAGCATGCATTCACAGTTATGTGGAGTATCATTCCTGAATCTGGAAGCCAAAATACACACACATACGCACTGCTGTTGTCACTTAAGAGGACATTACATTAACTAATATTCATTCCCTCGACACTTAACCCAGCCCTTAACCAGAAACCACGTCTCAGGCCTAAAGGGACTTTTAGGGAATAGCTTTGTGTCCCCAAATGGGAGGTAAGTCACCTTAATGTGGCTGTGTGAATGTAATTTTGTCTCCACAATGGTGATTACTGTAATACAGATATACACACCAACACACACTCAAACAGACACAAAACGTACACATACGCAGAACTGGTTTCACATGATTTGACATGAGATACATTATAATCCTGTCCTACTCCAACTGTCAAACATGTTTGTGTGTGTACGCATTCCTCTTATCACCTCTTGTCTTGTACACTGAAAACACACCAGAGCAGCGGCAAAGTGCAGCCTGCGGTGAGCTGCCATGTAATCTCTATTGAAAACTGTGGTGGCCGCTCCGAGCTCAGAGAGGCCCTCTCTGACGGGTATTATAGTAAACTAAAAACTGAAACTAAAACTAAAATAAGCAGTGAAAAATATTGTTAATTAACTGAAACTAAATAAAAACTATATCCTTTAAGAAAAACAAAAAAATAAACTGAAACAATATTGGTTAAAAAATGAATGAACCGCAGAAATTGAACAGACTTGACCTTCCAGGAGACGGCGCTATGACACAATTGCTTCACTATAAAGTAGCACGAAGATTAAACATTATGGCCATTGCTACACATTTCTCCAACCATGCATTTTGCATATACAGTATATAAAACTACTTCTGAGACATTATGGCTGGCCCTAAATAAAACAAACTAAAACTACTGTAAAACTAAAGTTATAAAAACTAAAACTAAATCTTGACTGAAACTAAACTAAAACTAGCAAACACACTCTGAAAACTAAACTAAAATTAAATCGAAAACTCAAAACTAAAAAAAAACGAATTGAAAATTCAAAGCTATTACAACCTTGAGAGAGGACCAAACTAAAAGTTGCGGAGAATTTCGGCCAGAGATTACCTGCAGCCAATCAGTAAACAGAAAAACAATGTTACAAAGAATTTCTTCCCGCCTGAAACACATGAACAGGCCTCCTGAGTGCAAGCCACACTACGCCGCAGCCTGATGTGGTTTCGGCGTAAAAGACATGAAGAAACCACAGCCAATAGGAGCAGATTCAAGACTACAGAACCCTCGTAGCTTTATAAAAGGCTGCCAAGTCCACACATGAGATCTCTATTGTTGCACAGACGCAGTGTAATGTGTGTAAAGACACACAAAGGAGTGTGCTCCTCCTTCACTGTGTACGTGCGTGCAGTTCGTGTCTGTTTTCTGTGTTTTTCTGACAGGTGAGCAAGCTCCTGACATAATGCGGGTCGTACACCTCCCACTCTCCCATCATGCTTTGTGTCTGCTTTGCGTGGAACTATAACACCACGGTTATGACGCAAGCTGTCGCTGCGCTGTGAGCATGTGTGTGTGCATCTGTGTGCGTGTGTGTACGTGTCACAGTTCCTGTCATATTTCCCCAAGAGAACGCCTCATCCCGGCGACAGTTTCCTCCTCCTCTTTTGTGAAATGACAACTTTGTTTAGCGGCTACTCGTATCCTGACAAGATCTCCTTTTCTTCCTCTTCCTGGCTCACTCTTTCCCTAATTATTTTTTCAGTGTTTCACTTTTCAACGCTGTCTTTTTTTTTTTTTTCTTTGACTTCTTCCTTTTCTCTTTTCTGTCTCTCTGTCCCCTCTCTCCTCTCAAGCTTTCTCTAATGTGCTGTCAGGCGCATAACCATGTGGCCAAGAGCCAATGTGTGGGTGAGACAGAGGAGGAAGAGATGGGGGGAGAGAGAGAGGATGTTTTTGATTTGTGAATATTTCAATTTAAAACAAACCTTTATTAACAATGCTGAGAGGGAAGATGGAGAATGAGATAGATAGATGAAGAATATTAATCATCTGTGTATTCCTCATCATTTGCACTGTGGTCTCTGTACATATACATATTGTACATACTGTAGGCTACATACATACAGAATACCTACCTTTAAATACATCTCTTTAAATGTTGCAGTGTTTGCACAGATCTCACTTATTTGTATAATTTTTTAACTGCAATGTCTATATTTTTCTATTTTTATCTTAAGTTTTATATATTTTTACATTATATATAAAAATAAATAAAACTTAAGATACAAATAGAAAAATTATATATTCAAGATCCAATTTTTTCTTTTTGTATTTTTAAGTTAAACTTTACCCATGTTTATTTATATATTTGATTACAATGCACACATTTCTTTATTCTAGTAAATCTTTTCTTATTATATGAACATTTGTTTTTTGTTTTATTTCACACTTGCTTTGGCAATGTAAACTTGTGATACAAAAAAAGATAGAAAGATAGATAGATATAGATAGATATTCTAGTAAATAGATATACTGTATATAGATAAATCGGTATTCTTCCGGAACGTGTGAATGTTTTTCTTCGTCTTCAGGCAACAAGAAACATGACCGATACTAGCTGACATTAAAGAACTATTAAAAGTTGACTGAAAGTTGCTGTATGTTAGGAAGAGGTTGCATTTCTTTTTTTTGCCACTATTTCAAAAACTTAAAATTCACTTGAAAAATGAATGGAAACATGACTAGTGTCTGGGCAACCTTACGTAATTGTTTTCCAAAGCTCGGGTTTCCTCTTCCACACTAAAACGCAACGCTGACATGTTTCAGATTCATCTACTGTGCGAGCTGTTTACAAAAGCTCTGTTTTCAGGTGTGGCAATACTAAGAGGAAAAGATTTCAAATTCAGCCGGCACAGTGTGGATGTAGTCAGAGAGAGAGAGAACATGACACTGCATCCACCCTGCCAACTCCTCCCCTCAGACAGACAGAGACAGGTGTCCCTCCCTACAGCCTGAAAGACACTCACAGCTACTTCTCAGTCAGCAAACACAACAGACCTGCACAAACACTAACTTTCTGTCTCACACATAAACACATGATGCACACACACACACACACAGAGCCTGTAGCCGTGCTCAGATGGATCTATAGCAGGGTTTGAGGTTTCCTCCAATCTGTGTAGGAGGTACACAGCTTCTAAGAAACTGTTTAATCCCATCATCTCTCTCCTCTCCCACAACATATCCCACTGCAGCCAATCAGTGATGTTCTGAGACTTGCCAAAGGGAATGACGAGAAATCTGAATTTGTTTCTCCCACCCTTTTCCCGAAATTCCCTTGTTAGCAAGCAGCGTACGAGATGTTTTTTTCCTCGCTTACATGAAGGAAAAAAACAAATGTTGGTTCCAAAATGTGTAACATGGGAGGTTACAGCTGTAAAGACGGAGAAACATTTGTGACTGTAAACACATATTGAGGAAGTAAGGCTTAAAGCTGAATAAAACATCATGAGAGATTCATGTGTGTGTGTGTGTGTGTGTGTGTGTGTGTGTGTGTGTGTGTGTGTGTGGTGGGTAGGGGGTGTTTCAGGAGCGAGAAAGCTCTCCAAAGCCTGTCTGACGAGAACCAAGGAAAAGGTTTGGATACAGATGCACTTCCACCCTTCCTCCCTCCTCCCTCCTACTCTTCCCTCCTCCTCCTCCTCCCTCCTGCCTGGGTCTTAATTGCCTTTCACACGTTCTCTCTCTCTCTTTAGGTCGAGAGTTATCTTCTTACACCTGCACATTTCTTTCAAACATCAGGGGTGCCCTTAGCAGTAGACAGAGCGTCTGCAGACACACACATACACACTGACACAAACACACACACTAACAAGAGCTGAAAGCAGGCCAGATTTGTAGTAATGTGTGTCAGTGACTACGTTTTAATATTCCACTATTTTCCCAAACAGCATATTCTGTTTGGATATTCTGAATTAAGCCTTATTCCAAATGGAGCATTTTCAGATTAAGACATGTGGGATATGCTGATATTATTCAGGTTTTAGGAGCAATCTTTGGACATGTTTACAGCAGTCAGAATATACTGTACGTCTCAATTGGGGTTTCTACGTCAGTTTGTGACACGGCCTCTTGCCTGTTTACGTCCAGCTCTCTGCGTTATACACAAATCAACTAGCCAACAGTTTTTGCGAGTTTGTCCAATTTTAAATGTTTTGTATGTCTTTTGTTGTCTTTCTTTTTTATATGTTTGTGAGGCAAATACAGGGAAAGTCTAAGCAAACTTAGAACTAAACTAAATTAAACTGAAGTCATTTGAGAATCCGCTCAATTAAGTAAAATATGAAATTAACTGCAGTTCAAGAGATTTACTGGAAATTGAATGTGTAAACAAACTATTACTGGGTATATTTTGTTTTCTAACAAATAGGGAAGACATTTCCATTATTATGTTTTTATTATTATATGCTTTGTACTGTTTTTTTTCCAACTTTGCCATCTGCTCATGCACATTTCGCTGACAGAGAAGTGAATCATGGGTGGCAACATAAAAACATATTCAGAGGAACTGAAACTATGAGTAGATTCATATATATATACATTTATGTACATACTTTTTCCTACTTCAGTCATGTGAATGGCGCAATTCAAGCTAAATCCCTCCAGTGCGATTTATTTTAAGGTGGTTTATAGGGAAGTAAAACTGGACTGAACAATTACGGAGGTGGTGGATTCAGCCGAGCCCTCCGTCTGTTCAAAGAAGCTTCCAGCAGCACTGATAATTCCCATAAGGCATGGCAGGCTCTAGTTCAGCTACTGATGTTTCTGACTCTTATTATTCTCCTATATACTATATATGCATCCCTGGAGACAAAGAATTTCAAACGCTACACATTCATAAGCAACCACTATACAGTATTTGAAACACAGAGCCTGAAAGGGGGATTGTTAAGTGCTAAAACACCAGATTCAAGCTAAGAGAGCCTCCAGTTGCATATTACTACTGGATTAACAATCGGGAGTCCATACAGGGATCATAGCTATCGCCTCGGTCTAGAAATTGGTTTGCACTAATTCTCATTAAGTGAATCATGTTGTGTTTGCATGGACCTGTGGATAAAGTAATGGGTGCCTTGTGTGTTTTAATTTGGTCCGTGTTAGTTCAGGTTTATGAGTATGACCCACACGCTGTATATATAGTATAATCATATAGGTGTGTAGGGGAGAAGCAGCCGTAGTCAGTCTGTCACTGAAGCAGTTAATAGAGAGTGAGGAGGATGACTGACTTCACTGTTATCAAGTAATAGGCCTATTACTGCAGACAGATGGACAGTGTGTGTGTGTGTGTGTGTGTGTGTGTGTGTGTGTGTGTGTGTGTGTGTGTGTGTGTGTGTGTCCGGCAGTAGTCTCCAGGACAACCAATCGATTCCTCATTATGGCTTTAACACACATTGATCAGGGTCAGTCCTTCAGACACACACACACACACATGTGCACACCCGCACACACACACACCCACCCACACCCACACCCACACACAAACACACACACACACACACACACACACACACACACACACTCATTACAGTAACAGACATTGATCAGGCAGACCTTCAGGGCCTTAGGGAGTGTCTGTAAATCAGACTACTGATATTATCATCATTACCTGAGTGTGTGTGTGTGTGTTTGAGAGAGAGAGAGAGAGAGAGAGAGAGAGAGAGGATTTCCTAAAGTCATCACCTTGGAGTTTAACAAATCTTCAAATTTCAGACCTTTTTTCTGTAACCGGTTGTGTCCAAAGTCACCCCCTATTTGCTATGTAGTGTCCATGACATGTCCACTACTGTCTGTTATCAATGTGAAGGTCACCGGTGCAAAATATAATGATTAGTAATTGTCAGAAATCTCAATTTTACTGTTCACTATTGAGTACACTATTGAGTGTCTACTATACAGGAAGCAGTGAATAAATGAATGAATGAATGAATGAGGGAGTGATTGTGGACCTGGCTCAGGTCTCTTGATAAACGGGGTGAGGTGTTGATTTGGCTGGACTGGTTTTAAGCAGCAGGGGGATGCCTTTTTCTAACTTGCAATAGCATGAAAGTGTCTGAAGTTCATGTACTCTGAGTGCGTTTTCGAGGAAAACAACTGCGCCTCAAGTTGATTTAAGCTCCACATCACTGCTGTTTTATCTCTGCTGTTGAATTGGAGGGAGAAAAGAAAGTGTCTGCCTGACTTAACTATCAACCACAAACATGAAGGAAAGCCTAATAGTTCTTGCCGCAGACCAGTCAGAGCTATTTCATCTCACAGACAGTAATTACAACAGTTTAAGCGTAAACTTGAAGTGAACTTTTCTTTAAGTTTTATTTATTGGAGTTGTTGATTGCCTGAATAAAATTGCTGTTGAAAGTTATCACGTGTAGCTCGCTGGCACATAAGTGATGTAATCCAGCTGTTCAGACTGTTGTCAGGCTATTAAATAGGCATTATCAGTCACTATAAGCACCATAGATAGACAGGACTTTCTCCCAGGAGGCCGGGTTTCACATCCTGTGTGAAACTAAGTAGAAAAAGGAAGCCTTTTTGTTTGTGTTCAAAAACGTAACATTTCATTTAAAGTTAAGAAGAAGAAGAAGAGTTTCGTTTTCACTTTTACAACGTAGTAAGCGTAGTAGGTCCCTAATGACCCACATCTATGGTGCTTATAGCGATTGATGACGCCAAATTAGCGGCCCGATAACAGTCGAGTCAGGTGCGTAATCAGCAAGACGCCTCTCCCTGCAACAACTATAGGAGGTAAGAGGTTTGCATCCCTACTTAAGCCTCTATGTAATCTTCCTAAAAGGAATTTTGATTTATCAGCAGCCTAAACTGTACTGTAAGGCGCATCTGGGTCCCAGGATGTTCTCTCCCCTCCTCTCTCTGTAGCTTTCTAATAACATTGTCTTCCAGCTTTGTGCTGAGATGCTTGTCTGGACGCGAGGCTCTCCTGCTGGTAGAGTCGCTGTGATGTTAACTCAAACATGCAGGCAGCTGCTAAACGCCCACAGCTGGTAACCGAACATCCACTGTCACACCAAATGCTGCTCCTCTCTCTGTCATATAGTCTCTTCATCTCTCCCCCCCAACTTCCTCTTGTCTCCCCGTCTGCCCTGAGGCCATTGTCACATCACATCACTCTACCTTTTGCTCCGCTCTTGGTCATGTCCCCAGGACTTCCATCTGCCGGTCAGGTGTGTCTGTATGTGTGCATCAAGTATTCCAAGATTTCTATAACAATGCATGTACTTTACAAGTAGAGTATGTTTACAAGGTTCATATACTTGTGCAAAGGTGAGAACTCCTAATTGTGAACCAGGAAACATAAAGAGCGGCGGTAGAGAGAAGGTCGGGCTGGATGGGTGGGTGAAAAAATACCAAACCTTCGCCCAGGAGACCGGCGTTCGTGTCCCGTGTGAAACAAGAAATCAATGTTGATTTATTTGTCACATAACTTACATACTTAAAGGAACAGTGTGTAGGATCTGGCAGTATCTAGCTGTGAGGTGAGGAGATTACAACCAACCGAAGCCTCTCCCGTGTTCCAAGCATGTTGGAGCCGATGCAAAAACACCAATGGCCCTCTCTAGAGCCAGTTGGAGTAGAGGCAGTGTGTAGAGAGTGTGTGTACATGGGAAGTGAGTTGTGAAGCAAGAGAGAAAGAGTGGCGGCGACAGGAATTATCGACTCCTCCCCAAGCAGGAAATGTTAACAGTGTTTGGTTTGTCCGTTATGAAACAAACGGACTCCATGAGGAGGACCTGCTTCCTATGTAGATATAAACGGCTCATTCTAAGGCACCAAAATCACAACAATTCTTCTTATCAGGCGATTATACACTAAAGAAAACATACTTATTAATATTATAATCCATTTCTGCCAATAGATCCCCCCAAATGTTACGCACTGGTCCTTTAAGTAACGCTACTTCAGGAGTTATTTTGAGTCAAACTACGATATTTCCTGATCCTAAATAAGCAGTTTTGTTGCCTAAACCTAAGGAAGTTGTTTCCTGTGAAGACGAAAGTTTATTTTGAAATGATTTTACGAATGTAACGAGCGTAAAATTGACACGTGTTGCTGGACATTCGTAGGAAAACGAACGAAAAAGGAGGAATAACTTTTTCTTAAGATCTACAAACCGTTGTATGAGAATACTTTGAGAGGAGAGGAGATTAAGAAGAGGAGAAGAGAAGAGAAGAGAAACTAGACCTAGCATGAAGTTAAATGATTGATTGAGGCGGAGTACAAAGACAAGGTCTAAATCATTAGTGAAACCATTATCGTTGACTGCAGCTTCTCTGTCATATAAATCACTTCTTAACTCACTGCTTTACTCCACACTTATTGTGTAAGCCACATAACCGTGAAACTGCCTACGTGCCCGTCTGATGTTGTGCTTTTATGAGTTTACTTTAAAGCCAAAAAGCTGATCATACCTCTATTGTCTCTCTTGTTTATGCAAGCGTACATACGTATGTGAGCTGCATGTGTGTTTTAATATTACAGACAGCATCTGACTTGGGTGTGCTGTGAGGTAAAGGAAGCCTGGAGGAGGAGAAGGAGGAGAGGATGAGAATAAGAGACAGACATATATAGAAAGGGGATTTAAGTGATGGATAGACAGAGGCTGGAGGATAAAAGAGGATGAAGACAGATATAGGCTGAGGAAAGAAAGGTCTATAAATGATAAAGAGAGAAGAATATATGCATTTTAAAGAGGGAGGAGAGGGATATGAGGAAATAAGAGAGAAAGAGAAAGACAGGGAGTGTGGCATTTGGCTCTCTGCCTGTGTTTTCTCATATGCAATGCTGAATAATGATTTGGCCTATAAAAGATTGGCACACTGCGGAAGGATGAAGGTGAGGAGATGTGAAGGAGGGAAGGGAAGGAAAGAGGGGGAGACATTAGATGGAAGGAGAGGTGATGAAGAAGGAGGTGTGCAGGGAGGCGGAGGGGAAAAGGAGGTGGGACGGGGGAAGGCGCAAGAGCAGATGAAAGATGATAGATGGGGTCCATTGGACGGTGGTGAGGGGGCGGGAGAGGTGAGGAAGGGTGAGATGAATGGAGGGGAGAGGAGAGGGAGAGAGCCAGGAGGAAAGAGGAGAGGAGAGAGAGAGAGAGGAGGTAGCTGTCAGGATGATTTGAGCCTGCCCTCAACGGACCCTGACGCTGCACTTTTCCCTCAGCAGCTGTGTGTGTGTGTGTTCTTTCCAAACACTCCAAATAGAGATCTTGCTTTCTGAGACAGAGCAGTGCAGTGAGCTAAGGGGAAAATGTGAAGCACACAACTAACCGCTGGTGCAAAAGGCTACATACTATAAAAAAAAAAAAAAGGATTCTGTAGCAGTTTTGTGACCTCAACTATCTTGGCAGTTGCCACGTGGACGAGATTAATTTGCATCATAAATATTCATCATTAAAGAGAGGTGGTTTCCTCTATCCTACCAATAAAAAAAAAAAACTAAATTAAGTGGCTTTTCTCGCCAATACATTCTTGAAGAACTCCAAGAGAAAAGAAATACATTTAGAAATACTGTTAACTGGACTTGTTCACCCAGTTTGGATGTTATCAGCCAATTGAATGGGCATTATCAGCAGTTATCAGCCTCATACATTTGTGTTAGAAGGGGTCTGCTACACCTACTAGTAGGTTCAGCAGGTCCCTTCGGATGTTACTAGCAAAATAAATGGCGTTATCAGTGGTTATAAGCCTCATATATATGGGTTAGAAGGGGCCTGCTACACCTACCAGTAGGTTCAAAAGGCCGTTATAATCTATTCACATGGCTGATCACCGATACAAATACAAGAAGATGACCTCTACTGGCCGTAGTAATTACGACGGGAGGTGGAAGTCCGGTTGATGTAGTATAAAGAGACATTTCTGGGTGGTGGTCTGGGGCGATGGATGGGTAAAACAAATACAGGACTTTTATCCGTGAAACCGCTGTTTGTGTTCTGTGTGAAAACGTATTTATTTACTTATTTTACCGTAGTTTTGTGATGTCATTAACATAATACTTATTTGAACCCAAACCACGATCTTTTCCTAAACCGTACCAAGTCGTTTTTATTGCCTAAAACTAAAGTTTTTTTGTTTCACTTTCCCAATGTGCAGGTTGGCCCGTCTAAAGCATAAGAATGGTTGTGATAAGCACTGATAACGCCCATTCAATCAGCTGATAACATTCAAAATGGGTGACTTGTTTCTGCGTAGAGACTTGGGTTTAAACTGTTGATATCTTATTGTCATTTGCAAGGTTAAAACAATAGTTTGACATTTTGGGAAAATACCCTCATTTGCAAGAGTTAGAGGAGATCGATTCTCAGACGTGAGAGTGGTATCAATCTTCTCATCTAACTCTCGGCACGAAAGCAAATAAGCATATTTTCCCAAAATGTCAAACTATTCCATCAAGTTACTGACTAAACCTTACGCTTACAGTGATATAGTGAAAGTGATGGTTGGAAATAAATTAGAAGCAGAAAGGAGTTGTGAGAGACTTTCCAGTGTAAACACAGGCTCTCTCTGATTTAGTTCTCCTCAGAGCACACTGAAGTCGACGGCTTCCGTGTGTTAACTAATAAAAGTCACACCAAACATAAGGCTCTTTCAGATTAAATAAAGTTTTCTTTAACAGTTGCACATAACTTTCATCAACTGTAACTGCAAATGAAGCTGGGCGTAAAAAACAAAAGCATGGTTGTGAAGTGCCTATACCCAGACAGAGTCTCATCTGTCCGTGCTCCAGTCCATCATGTGGTTTTCAGCCTTGAATCACGCTAACGCTACAGCTGTTGGGTGACAACTGAAACCTGCCACCAGTGATGGACTAATGTAGTACTATGATGCCGGTCATGTGAAGGGAAACAGGAAGTCATGGTGCATCATGATTGGCCATGTCTATACTGGTCTTAGCGGAGGCACAAGCTTTCTTTTCATCCCTCTCACTCCCTCCAGCTGTTAAATTGCTACTGTATATGAATCTTAATGAAAACATCTCTCTGTCCGACCACACCTCCATCGATTTTTGCCTGCGGAGCCGGCAGCGTGCTTGACAAAATGTGATGCGTTATGGATTACAGATTACCATCTTAAATTGCAATCAGGAGCAGTAGATGAGATTGCTCCAACGCAGTGACATAATAAAACAAGCCCCCGTCTGACCAGGGCATGCAGATTCATAACAGCGCTGTTTGTGTGTACAGATGCACCCGTATCATGAGTTTTTATTTATGTGATGAAGAGATACAGAGGAACCATATTGCCTGTTCATAATGTAGTCTTTGTCTACAAACAGATGACTCCTTTGTCTCAACAAGATGAGTGTGTGTGCTCTCCTCTCCATGAACTGAAGATTAACATCAGTTTTCTGTTTCTCAAAGATTGTTGTGAAGTTTACACGCTTGAGAAAAGAAACATCATTTTCCTACGGCCATATTAAAAGAATCTGATGATTTGAGAAAAAAATATTAAATATAAAATTAGAGAAAGAGATAAAAAAGAGGGTCAAACAACATTTGACATGAGACGGAGACACTGGTATGTGTGTGTGTTGCTGACAATCACTGGCTGACCTCGTACGTCTGCCCCCCCGCAGACACGCACACGCACCCTCCGCTTCGTCTCCTTGGCCTCTTTGCCCTCTGAACCTAACAGCTCAATTTCAGCCTACCCCTGCACACACACACACAAACACACACACGCCAGGCGTTGGGCGCCTGTAGACTTAAATAGCTCCCCACTGGAGGACACTTGTAAATAACAGCCTATTAGACTGGAGATGTTACCACCAACACTTCAAATACCTCACTCTTAAGACCCGGACACACCAAACCGACATCAGAGAACAAGCGGAGGTGAAGGCCGACCGTTGCGTCGCCTCACGTCGCTTTTGTCTTGGCCGACAAGTTGTATTTGAACACACCGCAAAGATGACAGCTGACGGTCAGTTATCGCGTACGTTCTGCGCCTGCGTGAGAGGAAATAACTCTCCGCACCAGCAGGCGGCGGTAGTCTGTATCCGTCATTCAAAAAGGGAAACCGGAAAGACCGAGGACGGCGGATATACAAGCCGTTGTTATGATACGTACACGAAACAAAGCAGCGTTTACCAACCATTTTCACATCACTCTCACTCACCACTTAGCTTCATTCCAGATGGCCATGTCGCTGTGAAAATATCTGTGTGTTGGAATGATCAGATGATATATAGCTGAAAAATGAGGAGAGCCTTCTGTGTTTTTCCTCTTGACTTTACTCGTTGGCATGCTTTCCACTCTTCCGTTTTTCTTCTTGTGCACTGATTGGTTTAAGCTGAACAGCCAATCAAAGTGATTTCTTTCACCGACGGGCTTCAACGTGCTGAATCGGTCAAAAAACCTCCAACACGAGCAGACTAGAGCCGACGGTGCAGGACACCAGACTGTCCGACAGTCGGTTTGGTGTGTCAGGGCCTTTAGTGGCATGGTTTGACAATTACTTCTCAAAGAAATTTAACTTGTCACTACTGGAAGCAAACTGAACCAAAGAATAATATAGAACAACCACAAATACACACATACTGCACTGTGTGTGGCATAATAAATAAATCAGAGTGGTTTCAACCAGATTTTCTCCTCCTGGGAAACTACTGGACTTTAAATGGATGCATGCAGGATAGGGGGAGTGTGGGTAAACAGAGAAGGGAAAGAGAGAGAGCATCTAATAAAACTGATCCGAGGATAAGAACTGTAGAGTAAAACTGAAATAAGACGAAGACAGTGGAGACAGAGGAGTATGTTTTTTTCATTTCCACAGCAGCAAAGTGCGAGAGTAAAGCAGAACAGAGCAGGGCAGAGCACAGCGGGCCTTCTCAACCTTTCAGCCTTTCAACAAACAGCCAGCCGGTGAAATATTGATGCTTCAATTCCAACAAAGAAATGTCTGACCAAATGATTTTGGTACATCTGAGTGGGGAAATTCACCCATCTATAATTGATACGGCTGAAATGTTAATAAGTGGAGGGGAAAGCACCGGAACAGAGAAATAACAGGAGAGGGGGGAAAAGTGTAAGTGTGTGTGTTTCTGCCCTCTAGCCCGAGTCAGTGGGTTTGTATCTGTGGCTCATAGGGGCCATTAGATTCTCTCCTCTACTATGTGTAGGAGTAGTTTCAATTACAGTAAGGCAAGAAGACTTCATAAAAACATGTAGATGTTTTAGTGTTTTGTGTGCATGTCTTCTGCTCAGATAACTAGTAGCTCCCCCTTCTGAGCATCTTTCCAAATTATTTTGAAAATTAAAAAAATGCTTCAGCTTTGCTCACAGAGTCAAATGTGTCATGCAATTTTTCTTTGTTTAACTTATTTAGTTGGTTTTATAAATATTGGACTTGTATTCATATTGTTGTACTTTTAGCATAATTGCCATTATATGAGCTGATAACGCATTCATTTGTGGAAAGTGGATCTCTTTTTGATTCTCTCAACTTTTATAATGTGTTAACTTGAACAAAAAGCCCAGTGAGGCTTTGTACTACAAATTTGGCTCTACAAATAAAACAAAAGTTTTTAATGTCGTAATATTCTTTCATATTCCTCTTTAAAGTACCTTGTAACCTATAAAAACTTGATTTTTACTATCCTCACTCCTTCAGTGATCTTAATGTGATTCTTCACTGGTGTGGTTCCTCTCTGCCAGCACTTTCCCAGGATTTCCCAGCATGCCTGTTTGTTTTTCTTGATCTCTGCGTGCCGTATTTTCATTTCATGCTCCAGAACTGCCTGCCTTTCTTCCAGCCTTACACCATGCAGCCAAAGCCAAACAGCCCAAAAAACAATGATGGACACCAAATCCTCTAATCTGTGTTAACTCTTCCTCTCAAAGTGTGAAAAACCATCCTGGAACAGCAAACGTGTTGCAATTAGACTTTGATAATTAGAGACAGGGGACCGAGGGAGGTCCCTGAGTGATTATTATGGGATAGCTAAAGCCAGAGAAACAGGAGGAGAGTGGGCTGAAGTTCACCAAATACAGAAACTCTCACTCAGAGACAGGCTGGTGGAGGCAGAAACTCCAAAGAGACAGGAAGAGAAGTTTTTTTCACAATATTGTAGTAAGCAGTGTAGTTGCAATCTGACCTAGAGATATCGAAATCTCTTAAATCACTCTTTAACTCTTTTTTCTCCAAATCCTATTTTTGCCACCAATCCCATGCCTTTAAAATCCTTCCATCCATCCATCCGGTTTTTACCTGCAGTCCAGTTTCTCTATCTCAAAGTGCGGGTTGAAGTTGAGGACGATGCGTTGCGAGGGCTCGGGGGCTGTGATGACCCAGCGACAGTTCTGGTGAGGTGGGTACTCCAGTGGGTAGCCGGGGGTGGTGATATAGCCGGCATCGCTGGCATCTAAAAAGCCACCGCAGGGCTCAGATGCTGGATGGAGAGAGAGAGAGAGAGAGACAGAAAGTGAAATTATCATCACAACCTCTCAAGTTAGAAGAAGACAAGAATAGCTGCAGAAATATGTATTTTCTCTGTAGGTTTGATCCATTAAATCACGTTGTGTAATATATGGAAAGCTCCATAAGCTGGAAGATGAAAGCTTTGTTAAGATTATTGTATATTTTTCCGTAGGTTAATACACAGGTTTACACATCAGACAAACATCATAGATTATTGTTTCTCGGTGAGATAAAAACAAATGAATGGGGGAATAAAAAGTGAGACGTTTGAGGGATCTATAAGAGGAGAGGTGAAGAAATAAATTGCTATTGAAAGACCGATCAGATAAACCTCCAATATAATAACTTCACAGAAGCAGATCCAAGTGTAGAGCACCATCGGGGTCAATGCTGTTTGCTTATCGGGAGCACGTCAACGTACAAACTCTTTAAAATTACTTCTTTTTTTTTTCAACATATTAAGTCTGATTTCACACTGAGTTCAACGCTGATAAAACGCAGATAAGAGTTGTTTGCAGAGACAGGATATGAGAAACAAAGACATGTGTGTCTATGTGTCCATGTGGATGTGGAGGTCAAAGGTCAACTCAGCATCACCACACACAAAGACTCCATTCTGACCCATGAACACTGACACACAGACGCACACACCGCGAACGAGCCCTCCAGATGCCGCAGTCACTGTCACAGAGCGGATCCACTTGTCAGCGGTCATACGTCTGCGTCGTGTCGTAAACAAAGCCACCCATTCACCGCCGCAGATGTACCCTGACATAGATGGGGTAACTCATATATATCTGTGACACCCGACGGCATAACACGCACACAACTCTACTGTATTACATCTATGGCGGCTATTGTACACCGCGCTGGCTGCCATGTGTGATAGACTGTGCAGACGTTCAGCATGAGCTGAACTTCTTCATTGTTTAACATCTGCAAAACGTAAGTTAAACCATCATGGTGGACACACGACTGAGTACCGTCTTTGTTAAGTCAAAGCACTTCCAGTATAATGGCACAACATGAGCCACCATCTGCCACAAGACACTCAAGAAACAAGGTTGTCAGTTTGTTAATTTAACATCCCCCAAATAACACCACACCAATCTAATAGAAGTATGTCATATAAGTAATAATACAATGTTTTTTCTGTGCTTGCAGACTTATTTTAGAGATATCTTAAGTAGTGTAGTCTTAGTTATGGGAGAAAACTAAAAAGCAACTGCTTTGTGTTTGTTCAGGCTGTTCTCGTACACCGTTTGTAGCCTTACCTACGAAAATGAATGCACTGTAATTCATGAATATCCCTAAAAATTTGTGTGTAAGTCATGTAATCGTGAACCAGCAAATATAAATAGCGGTGAACGTCACGTAGGGAGGACGCCGGGGTGGATGGGTGGGTCAAAAAATACCGGACTTTCACCCAGGAGACCGACGTTCGTACCCCGTGTGAAACCAGAAGTCAATGTTGATGTATTTGTCACATAAAGTTATATACTTAAGTAACGCCACTTCCGGTGTTATTGTAAGCCAAACCACGATTTTTTACGATTAAAACTAAATAGTTTTGTTGCCTAAACCTAAGGAAGTTGTTTTTACTGTGAAGACGGAAGTTTATTTTGAAAAGACTGTATTCATGTTACGGAGCTGAAATTGACACGTGTTGCTGGACATTCGTTGAATATAAATTAATGAAAAAAGAGGAATAACTTTTTCAAGATATCATACAAACCGTTGTATGAGAAGACGTTGGTTTGCTATATATTTTGTTAAGTAGACTATTACTTTGAAAGAACTATCTTATCCAAGGAATTATATACTGCACAAAACTGTGATTACACTGTACATTATTATTATTATTTTAAATGTATACCTTTATTTTACGTGGATATTCCCATTAAGATTTAAAATCTCTTTTTCGAGGGTGTCCTGGCAAAGATTGCAGCATAAAAAGTTTCACATGAAAGCACAAACAAAACAGCAAATTACATTAGTCAAATAATCCTTAATCCTGTTTTTAAAATCTTCTGTGTTTATAAAATAATCTAGTATAAAGAGGACCTACTGTTCTCATTTTCAGGTGCATACTTGCAACTCTGTTCGAGCTGTTTAGACTTTGGGCTTTGTGACTTTGCAGACCGTTTACATGCACAAACAACTACGGTATATAAAACACTAAAGCAAAGAGAAAAAGCACAAAAGCCTAATAGGTCATCTTTAAAGTGACTCTGTAACTCACACCAAGATGAGCGTGCAAAAACTTTAAAAGCACTTGCACCAAAGACGGTGCAGGTTTGAGGAATGACGTGATGTTACATTATTTGTCCACATGACTAAAGGTTGCAGCTACTGATAGTTTCAGGCGCCAGTAGAGAACATAGCAGATGAATTTCCAACAAATATTTTGAGCGAAATGATGGCCACGATGGACCAGGTTACACTAATAAAAACAGCATCTGTGAATGTCGGCTGCTCGGTGGGAAGAACTTGGCCGGTGAGCAACCCCTTAGATAATTTCCTGTTTATGAGGGAAAATAAACTCACAATCAAGCTGCTGATGGTCTATATTATTGTTTCAATCAGGGCTGAATGTCCCTCAAGAAAACTTCCTCATTAAAAAAGAAGAAGAGAGAGAAATCAACTTGTTGTGTAACGTCTCGGTGTGTGCCACCGACCAGCCCGCTGTGCTGTGACGTTTTTATTTATTGCCGCTGTGCTGAGTGGGGTGACATAGCCAAGTCAAACTACTCAGCAGAACACAACATATTTTACCACTATAAATAGACCGGCTACTGTAAACCTACTCTGAGAGGAGGCACGCATGCAAACATTAACACACACAGCATAAACACTTTATCAGACACCGTCTTCTAAACAAATTCACATGGGAGGGTAAAACAAACAGCTAAAATCTCACTTTATTTTAAAATCATTGCTGCAAACATGCATGCACATATACTGACGCATAAAGGAGGTTGAAAGGGGAGGTCGGATCAGCACAAAGTGAGTGACACTTTGGCATCTATATCTGGTGTCTACCTCACACTGCCTGCAAGCAATTAATGATCAGCCCTCCGTATCTCTGTGCCTCTGTCTGTCTCTCCCTCCTCCGTCATGCTGCGAGCCAACCCGTCATGTCTATCTCCTCCTATCGGTTTCCAATCTCCCCGGTGACATACAGTAATACAGGAGTAGAGTTACACGGCCTGTGTAACCCGGCCAGACGCATTTCATCTCAGCACCACCTGGATTAGTGTTTAACCACTCTGGAATCTCACAGCAGCATCAGCCAAACACCACTTTTAGCACACGGCGTGGAGCTAACTGTCTCTAACGAAAAAATCTGGCATATGCTGAGGCGATCCGAGGGGGAAACATCTAGGGTTGGTAGAGACATGTCCCTGATTAATAACCTATTGCATGACACTCATAATGCATACTTAGTTGTTATTAGATAGGTAGGATGGGTCCCAAATGAGAAGAGTGCAAATGTGTTTTCGATAGATTCAGTCCTCAGATGAAACTCTGAACGAGACAATTAAGTTTAGTCTTTTTTTTTTTTTTTTAGAGAGAGGACGACTTTACTCTTTACTTTGCTTTAGCTTTCAAACTACTTTCAGCTTCCTTAACCAACCAGTGGATGCACAGTAGAGGGGGTAGACAAGTTTAAATGTACAACCCTGGCATTGGCCAGGGCAGATCGCTGCCCGTCAGACAGAGCCAATCTAATACTTTCAAAATTGAGGGGGATATGAGTGGCCCCTCCAAATTTGGACTACAAAACAACCCACCATTATCCATCTACAGCCGTTCTGTATTTCTACTAGTGGAAGTTCTCAACCCCTACATACACATCTAGCAGGGAAAAGTCATCAGCAGTTACTGTGTGCGGCCGAGACTGAGTAATAGGCTGACGGGGTGGGTAGAAAACGGCAGCTGCATTCACTTGCACTCGGACATTGGAGCTTTGTTTCTTTCTTTTTTTTATTGGATTATCCAAAATTAGGGTGGCAGCTGAGGTGGCTGTTTTAGTGTTAAAACTAGCATGCTCTTCTTCGTCTGTTTATGCAATTTGTTATATTTCTACTCACATTAACTATACCCTTTCCTCCCAGCTCCTCTCCTATCGTCACCTCTGGCGTGCAGCCGATGAAGACATCACCTCCCAGTGTCTGATGAATAAGGCTGGTGTGATAGAGAGGCAGACTCTGTGTGTGTGTGTGAAGTATTGTGTCTGCTCAGGTTCAATGGTCTATCAATCTCAGGACACACACACACACACAAAGTCATTCAACGCGTCCAAACAGGGCAGAAAGTCACACACATTGAGGTGCCACTAAACACATAAGTGAATTTGATCCTCTTTGTTTATTTGATTCATGCGCACACCATACACTGTATATAAGAAGTGGACAAAGTCACTGTGACTTCACCCATTGGTTTGTGGATTGCCGTTTTGAAGCCTCGAGTACGGCATTTTGGCTGTCGCCGTCTTGTTTTTTTGCAACCAAAAGTGACGAGAGCAAGGAGCTAAGTACAACTGAACGCTGAATAAGACATTTTTAGGCGACAATTACAATTAACTTTCATGAACAGGAAACACACTGTGAAAGGGTTAAAGATGTAGGACAAAAACACAGACAACTCCCAGACCGGACAACACCGTGGTAGCAGCCTGTCAACCACAAGGTAGCCACGCCCTAAAGCATCCCCTGCTTTATGGTCTATTTGACTCTAAATGGGACCATAGGTTACTAAATGAACATCATGCTGTATTGAAGAAGACTTGAAACTAGCGATTGAGACCATAAACTCATGTTTACAATGTTTACTGAGGTAATAAATCAAGTGAGAAGTTGAGACTTCTATACAATCAGACTTTATTTTTGCAACCAGAGGAGTCGCCCCCTGCTGGCTATTAGAAAGAATGCAAGTTTAAGGCAGTAGCTTCACTTCTCAGACCCAGGAGTTGCCCACTGGAGCACGCACACATAGATATACAGACATTAACAGTATGCTGAGGCTGAGCTCATCAGTCATTATAATGAAGAGTTCCCGCAGTGATAGAACAGTGTACTGGAAGAGCGGAACATTTTTCTTTTAGGTAAGACAGCTCACTGCCAGCTTTATGTATATTTATCAGGAAACTATATAAATGCAGCTCCCAAAAGTAAATCTATAGCAAAGCTGATTTGTATTCCACACAGCACCTGCATGCTGGGAAGAAAGTTTAATGTCTGTGTGTGTCAGAACAGAGGAGATGCTGAGCTGGGAAAAAAAAGCCTGAATTCATGTCAAGAATGATCAAACAGGTAAAAGTGACAGAGAGAGAAGAAAGAGGGGCAGAAAAAGATGTCTAGAAGGCAATATCAACATACAATGAAACAGAAGAACCACATCAACACATTTCCTCTGTCTGTGTTTGTCCCTCACAGAAGACACAAACACGTCCCACCCTCTTGACCTCAGACTTCACATAAGACTGCTTCTCTCTCTCAGCCACATCAGCATGTGTGATCTTCAGGGAGAGGTTGTATTTAGACCACAGCTTCACAACAAAATGCACAAACACAAACCGCTGAACATCGCTTATCCTCCTCTGGCTCAGACCACACACACACACACACACACACAGAATAAGCAGCAGTAAACGGCGCTAAGCAGTCAAGCAGGGATATAAGACAGGTCACTGCATTATTTATGTCTCTCCGCCACGTTTAGTGTTGCATCCTGATAACACCTATTCAGCAACTTTTTGCCGCATGCGCACACCTCAACACTCAGATGCACCCAAATAGAGATGTAATAAAAACTTGCATGCACAGCAACACGGGATACACAGTCTATCCTAAAACATGTAGAAAAACACACACATGCTTCCACATTGCAACATTGAACTAGATCCTTGTTTGTTGGCCTGAAATGCAAATGTTCTGACCTTGTTTATAAGCTCTCTAACAGATTCATTTTCCCTCTGAGTAAGGGAGTCTGATTTGAGACACTTTCTGCCTGTCGCAATCGATTTGGTCTGTGAGAACTTTGCTATTGGACCATATTCTGCATTCATTCCCACTAGCCGGAGCCCATAATGAAAACATTAGTGCTTTAGCAAGTGTTTGTGTACTAAAGTGAGAAAGTGTGTCTCACACAGCTAACCAGAGAGCTTGTTGAGAGCGAGGCTATTATTTGGCAGATCAAGTTATTATCCACCAACACTACTGGCCTTCATACTTAAAACAGTTCAGTGAGCCCCACATTCTCATTATTGTGACCTTGTTGGAAACCAGTGGGCAACTCCTGGGTCTGAGAAGTGAAGCCAATGCGGAAGTGCATTAAACCTGCATTCTGTCTATCAGCCAGCAGGGGGCGACTCCTCTGGTTGCAAAAAGAAGTCTAATTGTATAGAAGTCTATGAGAAAATGAGCCTACTTCTCACTTGATTTATTAAATCTTATTCAGCGTTCAGTTGTACTTAGCTCCACCCTCTCGTGTCACTTCTGGTTGCAAATTACCAAGACGGCGACGGGCAAAAACCAAGATGCTGATGGCCAAAAATCAAGATGGAGACGGCCAAAATGCCGAACTCAAGGCTTCAAATGGCAGTCCACAAACCAATAGGTGATGTCACGGTAAATACATCCACTTCTTATATACAGTCTATGGTATTATCCACCAACACTGGCCCCAACACTCAAAACACCACAGTGAGTCTCACATTCTCATTATTGTAACCTTGTTGGAAACAATTTAACAATCAATATCCTCTGACCATCTGCATCAAAGCCTGAGGGGGAATAAATGCTAATTTCCCCATTGATTTCAATGCATTTCTTACTGTTTACAATGCATTTCCAGCAGGATGGATTCAGTTCCAGCATTATGAAACACTCACAAAACGCTTCAGGCATTGTTACCTTAAACAGTGGAAATATGACACATTTGTTGCAAAAAGCTTTTGTGTGACTCTGGGAATACGAGAAACGCTGAAAATAACAAGCTGAAATGTCTTCTTTGGATCCGAACCAAGGAGCTTTTAGTTGTTGAAACCTGGGAAACCTCAGGAATGGACAGAGAGAGAGAGGAAGAAAGGAAGGAGGAGGCTGAGCAGTACGAAAGAAAGAAAGAGAGCATAATGCCAGAACATCTGTCTCTCATCATCGGAAAAGAGAAAGTCAGCAGCACAGAAAAGCTCACTGGACAGAAAGTACAACTCGCTCACACACGCTCACACAAACACACACAAACAGGTGGGTTAGTGCTTTCCTCCAGGTGCCCTGCATTAAGCCACAGTGGAAAACTACAGAGAGAAAAGAGTGAGTGTGTGTGAAACAGAGAGAGGGATGGCAGAGGACTACAAAGGGTCTGAGAAACAGAGAGAAGAGAGACTCAAAAAAAAGAAGGATGAGTGTGTGATACAGAAAAAGAACTGACGTGAGAACAAGCTTCTCAACTCGGGAGCAAAGACACCACCTGATCTATGAGGCTTTAGTGAGTAATATGACAGTGGACAGAGGAAGATACAGAGAAAGATTTTAGATCAATAATGGAGAGAAAGTAATGATGACTAAGTGAAAAGATAACTGAAGGGGAACAGTGTGAGAAAGGGCACAAAAAAGAAGTGTAATAGGAAAAGGTAGAAGAGTTGTAGGTTAAATTAATTGGTTTGGACAGCCCGGTCACCAGGAGAAAATGTTGGCATTGTATGTTTCTGCAACCCACGGATATATTGAATGTGAACATTTTTGCATTCGGTCAGAGCAAGTGATGTAGTAAATTGATGGATTATCGAAACTTACATGGTACGAAAGTTTTGTGGTATGATAACGAGTATAACAAGCAAAAAAGTCCACTAAGGATGCATGGGAAGGGTAGTGGACGGGTCAATCAAACACAGGACTTTCACCCAGGAGACCGCTGTTTGTGTCCTCAGTTAAACCAAAGGTAAACATTAACTTTATGCTTTTTACGTAACGTTACATAAGAAAGTAAGATTTCTACAGGGCGCTTGTTGTTTATTCACGGTAGTTACGTTGTTACGGTTGTTAAATTAGGTTGTAACGTTATTATTTTAATACACACTATGATGTTTTGTCTTACCTTAATCAAGTATTTTTGTTGCCTAAATCGAACCAATCGTTTCACAACGTTAAATCACGTGTCATTGTGCGTTGACATTCAACGTATCCTGTGGTGTGCAGAAATGTACATTGCCAATATTTTTTCTGCCGACTAGGTTGGGTTTGGGACTTGTCATGCTGCCATGGCTGGATAACTGATCAGCCAAAGTGGACAACTAAACTACCAACAACCTCGATGTCCACAAGTTTATTGTGATAAATTGATTTGTGATCCGTCCGTCCCCTCTAGACCGCCACATAGAAGCCTTTTCTGATCCCTCTATTGGCAATCTGACATAATCTGTCTGCGCCTTCCAAAAACCGTAACAAATCACTGTTGAAAATATAAATCTGTTTTATGATGTGACAATGTGACAATGCTCTGGCTTGACCTCCTCACTACACAGACCTTTTTGCTGGGACTTGAACGTAAATTTAAGTCATCTTGGAGCACTTGCTGGTCGTTTTTCTTGGGAGGACAGTCTCTCACTATCAGCTATAATCACAGGAGCATTTAAAGGCATTACTATCTGTTTTTAATGTCCTGTAGAGGAGAAGGGCCCCATGTTTCTATCTGGTCCTTATTAACTTCAGTTGACATTGTGTTTATGCATTCCTATTCAAGATTACCTTTAATCATACCATTGAGGTCAAGTGTATGTAGTTTCCTGCCTCGGTTTTCAGTTAACAGGCCCTCGCTATAAAAGAGCCTGTATGCTCAGGTATCTTCTCTGTATAAAGAAAGGTTAAATAAACAATATAAATAAAGGTTAAATAAACACAGGTACTGGTACAGTCGGTTCCTGGCACCCTAAAAAAAAGTCTTCTTTGAAGTCTTGTCTCAAAAAATACTAAAAGCAATGTTGCATACTGTTCTTACCAACCCATTCTGGCTCCCAATGCGTCAACGCTTGGTCAGTGCCACTCGGCGTCTGATACCGACACCTTTTAGCATCTGTATGAGATGCACCAGGCTTTCAACTATCTCCAATATAAACCCATCCGCAGCATTATTAGACGCTCAGAATTGACTCAGTTTAAATAGACAGAAAGTCTGCATAAGAATCAAACAACAAACAGGACTTTCATCCAGGACACCGCTGTTTGTATCCCATGTGAAACCAAGCCAACTGTTATTTATTTTACCTTATTTCTATTACGTAACTTACGTACGTTACTAACGCCAGTTACGTAACAAGCGTAGTTCTTTTATGTAACAAACTACAATAAATAAATACTTAAATACTTATTTTAACCCCAACAACAAAGTTATCCGAAACCTAACCGAGTAGTTTTATTGCGTAACTAAACCTAAAAACTAAGTAAACCTACATTGGAAGTTTATTTTGAAAAGACACTATGCATGTCACGAGAAGAAACTGTACGTTTCATGTGAATACGGAAGTTTATTTTGAAAAGACACTATGCATGTAACGAGCAGAAACTTAACACGCCGTCCCTGACACGTCCAAAAAGAGGTGTACCTAGAGCATCATAGTTTGAACCGTCTGTATTTGACGAGTTGGGAGTGAGAATGTGTTGTTCTTAACTACATCCAAACACAATCCAAGCTGCATCTTCAGCTTTTAATTTGAACATCTTTATTCTGTGTATGACAGAAAAGTTAAACTACTGACCTTTACTAGAATGCTGGAGCCTGTTATCACTCATCTTAATATACTAAAGAGTTAATTATGTAAAGAATTTGTGTTGATCAGTGGAACCTAAACCGTGTATATTCCTTTAAATGGTTGTAACAGAAATAGTAAAAGCAGCCTACTTAATGCTGTAAATAAGCCTTTTAAGATGTGAATGAATGAAGTCTCTCTAACAAACCATGTGAATGGATTTCAAACAGTTGAGCTTCTTCCAGGCAGAAGGATGAGAAAACATAGGTCGGCATAGATTGACAGAGTCAGAGAGAAAAGACAAGGAAGATTTCCCACCGTGCAAAGCGGGGCGAAAAGAAGGCGAGGGGGGGTTTTCTTAATCGGAGCGAGGGAAAACACTGACAGAGGGGAGGTGTGGAGAAAGAGACAGAGAGCGCTATTAAAGGAGAGGTGAAGTGCCATGAAAAGAGGAAAACAACAGGATGATTCAGCGTGAAGGGAGAGAGGAAAAGGAAAACAACCTGTGGCCTCGCACGGCACAGCTCTGGAGGGACTACTGAGGACACACAAGGCTTACAGCTAACGCACAAACATCTCTCTTTGTGTGGGTGATGGGTTTAAAAGAAGGAAAATGTCCTCATTTGAAGGATGTCCATGATCTCCCCTTCCCTCTTAGGACATTTGTTCTTCACAAGTGTACAAATACAAGAACACACGCACACACTGATCTCCCCTTCCTCTCTAATTACTCCAGTCATTACCAACGGCCAATGAAGACACTAGAATACTAACAGTTTACTAATGACATGATAACTGTAATTAGAACATCCTGCCGGACCCACTAATTGTCCTTTCCCTTTTACAGACGAGAGAGAGCGAGGGAGACCGAGCCGAAGGTTAATTTGCTTAATGTTTATTCGCTCGCTGCAAACTAGGTTGTTGATGTCAGTGGACCGACCCACTATTATTCTAATGATGGCAAGACTATAATGTCTTCTCGTTAGATTCCCTAATTTCTTTTTTTTTTTTTAAGTTGTACGTCTAATTTAAATGTATTTTCTTGAGAAAAGTGCCTTAAAAAGAATAAAAGGAAATGAAAAACAGCAATCTGAATCGGGAGATGAAAAAGGATAACCCTTAATCCTGAAAGCTGGTGAGAAACACCTGCTACCTGCAGGATCATTCTGAAATCAGTCTCCTGCAAAGTGTCACCTGCCACAGATTAGCATACTCAGTTGTCACACACAAAAGAGTTAAATTAGGGCTGTCAATCGATTAAAGTATTTAATCATGATTAATCGCACATCTTTTATCTGTTCAAAATGTGTCTTAAAGGGAGATTCGTCCAGTATTTAATACTCTTATTAACATGGGAGTGGACAAATATGCTTGCTTTCTGCAAATGTACTAGTGCTTACTTGACTACGACTTGCTCCAAACTGCATGTGATTATCATAAAGTGGGCATGTCTGTAAAGGGGAGACTCGTGGGTACCCATAGAACCCATTTTCATTCACATATCTTGAGGTCAGAGGTCAAGGGACCCCTTTGAAAATGGCCATGCCAGTTTTTCCTCGCCAAAATTTAGAGCAAGTTTGGAGCGTTATTTAGCCTCCTTCTCAACAAGCTAGTATGACATGGTTGGTACCAACCTATTCCTTAGGTTTTTTAGTTTCATATGATACCAGTATCTTCACTCTAGCTTTAAAACTGATCCCGCTACAATCTAAAACTCGCAAGTTGCATTAAAGAAATTGGCGGCGTTAAAACAAAATTTGCATTAATGTATTAATATTGTATTACCTTTGACAGCCCTGATTTAAATCTAACAATCACAGTAAAGGGATTGCTTGAAATATTTTAATTTGGTTTGGCTACTCTTCTTGAATAAACGGTTTCGATGAAATGGCCTCTGATCCAAACTATTACGTGAGTGGAAGCTGAAAAAGAATCCATCTACCAAATCAACTATAATGTAATTTCATTCTCAAGATAGTCATTTAGAAATTGCCTATATTATAATGAGCGTATTTATTAATAATATGCTTTACCTTGGCCAGAAACCCTCCTGTGCTCGACAGAGGGGAATAAATCTGGGTTGGTTTACTGCAGGTGGCTCCACTCAACTACCGCTTCACACTCTGCTGCTTTCCTCTTATTTCACTAATGCCCTCTCATGCTCTCTCTCCCCCTCTTTCTCTCTCTCTCTCTTTGGCACTACTTTCTCTCTCTCTCTCTCTCTCCATCTCTGATCACTCGCTCTCTTTTCATTGCTCTGTTGTTTCAGTGTGCTTTACTGGGATGGAGGTTCGAAAGCCATATAAGCAAGGCTGTTTCTGGCCTTCTGTGTCAGCGAACCATCTAACACATCAGATAATACAGCAGTAATAAAGAACGACTCACACGGGGAAGAAATAATCATAGAAAATAACTAGAAAATACAGAGACAAACACGTCTGGATGAGCTGATTTCTTTTTATAGCCGGTTGCTAATATATTTTGCTCCTCATATCACTCATTCACTCTTTTTTACTCTTGCCACAATAATACGCTGATGTATTTCCAGCCTTTTCTGAAGTACGCTTGCCAATCTGAGTAATTATCCGTGGAAACACACAATTACAGTGAAAGGAGCCAATACAGTTAAATTCATATTTATAGAATATAATATCTGTAATATTTTTCAGGCTAATAACTAATCTTTTCTCACGCAAAGTAATTACACAGAACGGCTGCGTTAGAGGCAGCGAGCTAAAACGGGCTATAACCCCATTGTGTGAACAAATGACATGGATGGTTTGTTTTATTGATGGCCAATCGGAGCTTACAAAGCATTATGACCTCCACCGATGTAACATTTAATTATTACAAGCCGGCCCCCTCGGGGGGGCGACACGGCACCAGGTTGTGTTAGATGTGGGGCAAAAGCTGGAGGCTAGAAAATACCTAATGCATTATGGGAAGCCACAGATGGGATACATAAACCTATAGATTAGCAAATCTTGTTCAATTCTGCAGCACAATGACCTGACAATTAAAGGCAAGTGGAAGCATGCAGTCCTGCTGTAGCATGCACGACCAGAATGCAATCATTTGCAGAGTTAGTGAACCTTAAAACTATGCCAGACCTCAACAACTCCACCTACATATATGTAGGTGGAGTTGTTGACTTTTTCACCCCAAAAGCTGGACAAGAAATGTCTCCCCACTCTGTCTGAGACTTTTGAAACTCATTGGACTGGTTGCAGCTGTCAAACACCGTCTCATAAACCAGTCCTCGGTGCATACCTGTGGGCCAGTCGCCCCACCGCTAGCTCACTTCTCACACTGTGCATCACAGTGAGCCTGTTTTCATCATCCAGCACATCTCAGCAGAGACACTATAGAGGCAGACAGCTGGTCTTGAGTGGCCAATTATGTCCGTTTATCTCCCTTGCAGGCACAGCTGCGATCAAACGGAATGAAGAAACAGGATCAAACAGCGAGGCTAAAAAATCATTCTTCCGTTTCGTTCACTTCTTCTCGCAGCTTCCCTTCTGCCTGTTTCTGTCTCTGTTACTTCCTGCCCCTCTACTTCCATCCCTCCCTCTCTCTCTCTATATATATATATATACACACACTTCTTAGTCTCACTTTGCTTTCCTTGCTCATCTCTCCGGAGACAGCGGAGCAGAGGCATCTGTAAAAGTTTACTGCTGAGGAAGCTTCATCCTGCAGACTGCTGCTGCTGCTGCTCCTGAGCATGTGTGAGCTCCTCTATTGGGGGTACCAGCGGAGAGATCTCAAAAGGAAGCTTGAGGGAGTTCCCCAGAAAAATGTTGGTTCATATATTGTCAGAAAAATAACAGAATATCAATCAAAGTCCTCATATCAAAATATGAGTTTGTCAGTGCCTTAGAAAACTAGACATATAGTGGTAATGTTATATGGAAATCTTAAGGAAACTGGTCATGGTTAAAAGCAGAACTACCTAGTTACAGGGAAAAACTGTGGTCATGGTTAAAAAAAGCGAGGATGACTGCATGGTGGTAGAAGACGGAAGTGAAACCCTGGGCTCAAGTTAAACTATTTGTGCTTTTACCCTGAACACCACAACTTCTCTCTATACTTCCTGCTTTGACCGAGGCCATTTCAAGCTGTTGATCAAACAACCAGTTGTCCATTTATCTGGATAGGCCAGTCTCTAGATTTTACATACAGTGTCAGCAGTTATCAAATGTGAAGATCTACGTCTCTGTTCACAGTGGCAGGGCACATCAGAGGTGAAGTGTGATGTAAAGAATGCCTCCACTGTTCTCTCTGTACGCTGTTGTTTTCCAAAACAACATTTTGGCAGACGGTCCACTCAATCCGAGTCATGAGATCTGCAGAAAGCCCTGGCTAGCCTCCTGAATAAGCCCTAAATCAATAAAACCTAGAATGTAACCAACTTCTCCACAGCTGCCCTCTCTCTCAGCTCCCTCTTTTGTAAAGTGGGCCTCGAGGTGAGAATATAAAAAAAAAATATTCTGCCAAGTTTTCAATCTTTTTTTTTGGCATAGACAGAAACCTGTAGAGACTGTGAGAGGGTGACAAAAACTGATTTTTTTTGCTTCTAAATCCATGAAAAGGAAGGGTAGTTCCACTTTAAATGATTACACACATGGTGTTTTCTTGTTTGGTTTATAAAACTCTCTCATTGGCTGAGACACTTCAAGTTACCCATAAACGCCTGACATGGAGTCACCACAGGCAGGTTTGTTTTAACCAAACAGGCTAAAATACTTCTCTCTTCTGTGCAGCAGAGTTCAATGCATAAACAATGATTTTCTAGTGTTCGCCCTGTGCGTAAAGATTGATGTTTTACGCACAAATAACACACAAAGACCCACGTTAAACGCATTAGACCAGCGGTCAGATTCACCACCAACACCTCTCCGCACAACCGACAATGCTATTTAAAAAAGGGAAGCTCTGTTGCATGAAGCTTTCAGCCTCGAGGTGAAAATCTTTCAAGGAATATTATAAGACATAAAAAAGCAAGCGCGATTAAGTATTAACTCTCCTGAGCAGCTCCTTTACAGACCACTGGCACTGACATTATAGTCCTGATAGGAATATTAGGGAACATTAGAGTGAGTTTTCATTATTGAACAGCTCTCCTGAGAACAGTGATTGATTAAACTGCAGATAAAATCAACAGAAGATCTTTTTCAAGACGACATAAATCAATGTTGATACCAAGCAGGCAGCATCCCATCAGTCCATCTTGTTATTATTGTTAAAAAGTTGCCAGCGTATAGAAACGGGCGACATCAAGCATCAACCCCTGCGCAAACATCCATCAGGAGATTAATTAAGGCGTTTGTTAGAGGAAAAAAATAAGTGATTTAGTTTTGTTTTCTCACTTTTTTCATTTTACCTTTCCACCTCTGGTGCAGACCAAGCGAGATGGGTCAATACTGGAGAGTAAAAGAAGACAGACTCTCCCTCCTAGCTGTGAACTAAGTGTCCCTCGGCACTCTGATTACTGCATCTGGCGAGATAGCCTACATATGAATTGAATGATGAACTGCTGTGGTCTTATCTTGTATGTTTTTTGTTTCTTTTTCTTTTCTTTTAGTGCTATGGACCCTCCTTTGTGTTTGAAATAAAGTTTGAATTGAAATAATATCAACTCGTTATTTGAATGGTAGTGAAAGCTATAAGGTTAACCAAATGCGTAATGGTTTTGGTTTTCCCCAAAGTGTTCATTCTTACATTCATTACGCATTTTCGGTTTGACGCGTGGAAAACACCACATGTCCTAAACGAAACACCCCATCTGTAATGTGTTTTATAGACTCCATACTTGTGATGTGGATTGGGGGAAAGCTTCTCTAAAAAAAAAAAGCGGTTTCTCAAAGACTGGAAGACACCAACTCCACCGTGCTTCAGAAACTGGTTGCATGAATTGGTCTCAGTTAGTGCGAGCAAATAATTTAAAATGTCAACATAATTGGGAAGAACCCTTTCTGCAATATTTGGACTCAGTTTGACAATATTTTCTATTTGTATATTGATTGTTTTGTTTTTCCTTTTTCCTCTGTTCTGTTGTTGAATACTCCCACTATGGATGGCTTGCATTTAACTATCACGTGGATGATGCTGTATGTAACGATATGTATGTTTTGTCCTTAACATGCGGTTTAGATCATTTTCTTTTAGTTAAAAAGAAGCGGTTTAACACCTACATGTGACAGCGAAAGTGTCAAACTCACCTCCTTCCTCCGCTCGGACCGCTGAAGGCAACAGAGAAGCCAGTAAACATCCACAGAGCCAGAGGAATAAATCCATCTTTACGGAGAAAACACCACCTCTTCTCCTCCTCTGTGGGTTTATTCTGTATATCTGAGAGTCCAGAGTCCTTTTTTTCCACAGTTCTCTATTTCTCTGAAGCGCAACACAAAGTATAGTGTCCAAAATCCACCACGGATACCGGGCTCTCCAGGAATATCGTGCTGGGTTAAACACACTGCTATGTGCGCACTATATGTCCACGTGTTCTTCTTCTTTTTGGAAAAAAAAAGAAACTAATTTGCACAAATTGGTGTGAAATCAGCGCAATATCTACTCTAAATACATCTTTAAAGGCTCAAAATCCATTGCGGTGCGCACAGTCCTCCTGTCAGTCTCAAGGCGCGTGGGAATAAAAACCTCGTTGACACTCAGTTGGAAATAACAAATGTCAAAGAAAGTAGAAATCACAGGTTGAAACTAACAGACACACGTCCAGACGACTGTTAAGTTTTCAAAAACCTGAAAGAAAGTGAGTGATTCCTCTTCGTCTCGATAAAAATATCCCCAAAATCTTTCGCTCTGGTTTTCTTGGTTTTTCCCAGTTGCGCATTTACTTGGTAAAAAGCACGTGTGATGATTAAGAAAGAAAGAAAAACATATGTTCCCATCGAATTATCCTCTTATAATACGCTGCCTCGATAACAGTCCGTTCTTGCGCAAAAGATAACACCAGATCTCCTGGAAGAGGCGCTCCGGCGGTCCGTGCGTAAAACTGATCAGGAGAAAATGAACGTGCAGCTTCTCAGAGCTCTCCTCCTGCAGACTGAGCGCTTCTGAGCTGAAACACGCGCTTCTATGCTCCTCTCTCTCTCCTCAGTATATGTCTCTCTCTCTCGTTCTCTCTCTCTCTCTCTCTCCCTGCAGCTCCGGCAGTGCGCTCCTTCTCCTCGGATCTCCTCCTGGTTTGTGGCAGAGAGCCGGACTCCTCACTCAGTCCCCTGTCTCGGTGTCTCGGTGTGCGTGTATCGGATTACAGTAGGCTCCTCGGACCGCCTCCATACAGCCCCTCACTGATTAAAGAGCAGTTTCATTTCTCTCTCTCTCTCTCTCTCTCTCTCTCTCTCTCTCTTTCTCTCTCTCTCTCTCTCTCTCTCTTTCCTATATCTCTTCCTCTCATTCATTTATACCTAATTTCTCCCATTTCCCTCCACTGTCTTTCCTTTCCTTTCTCTCTCTCTCTCTCCATGCCTCTTTTATTTCTCTCTTTTCTCCCTCAATCTCTCTCTCCCTCTCTCTCCCTCTCTCTCCCTCTCTCTCTTTACCTCACCCTCTCTTACCTTCCTATCTCTCTCTCTCTCTCTCTCGCTCTCTCTCTCTCTCTCTCTTACCTTCCTATATCTCTCCCTCTCATTCATTTAGACCTCATTTCTCCACCGTCTTTCCTTTCCTTTCTCTAGATACTCTCTCCATGCCTCTCTCTCTCTCTCTCTCTCTCTCTCTCTTTTTCTTTTCTCCCTCCATCTCTCTCTCTCTCTGTCTCTGTCTGGTATTAAATAGAATAGAGGGAGGTGGAAAAGAGAAAGGCAGAAAACAGGGAAAGAAGAGACCCACAGCACAGCTTTATGAGCTTTGGAGTAGAGCTGGGAGCTTTTAATGGAACCTGGTGCTGGTTTACAACATCAGAGGAAACACGTGCACGTATAAACTAATCAAAATGGAATCTGTTGAGTAATTTAGTAATCAATTACCAAAAATGCGTCACTAATAATCTGTGATTCACTTTGAATTTTCTTTTAAAAAACACAGATTTACTTGTCTCCGGCTGCTGGGTCACAAACTTTCTCATTTTACAGCTAAACAGTACATTATAAGATGTTTCTGAAAACATTAGTGGCGAGAAATAGGCATTACAGTAACATAATATTGATTCATATTTGATCAGCGCTGCCTAGTTTGACCGTTTGATCGGAGTTTGCGAGTGATTGACAGCTACTTAGAGACGGCAAGGCTCCAGCTCGGCTATGATTGATTGTTTTCCTCCAGTCTGTGAAAGCCGGAGCACCGGAGGACACAGAGGAACATGATTGACGATTTTTTTTTTGTCATGCACTACTGTCAGGATATAGTGACCGTTTTATAAAATATATATATTTTTAATCATATTTGCTCCAATCTTGCCTACTGCTGCTTTAACTGAAATCATAGAAAATAAAAAAAAATAAAGGAATACAGGCCAAGCCCATATCGCAACAGAAACGGTCTAGAAAAATATATACGATAGACATTTTTATATCGTTTTGACAATATACAGTATATTGTCATATTGCCCAGCCCTACTGTAGCTCTTGGATGCAACACACACAAAAACACACACCCCCACCCATCCACCCACACACACCTGCAGGCCAGGGCAAAAGGCTGTTTACCAAGGGCACATGGGTCAGTGGTGAACCGAATCTAAATAAGGGGAGAAAGATATACGATGCTGACACACACACACACATAGCTAGGGGGATAATTTCATGGGGAAAAAATGCATTTGAAATTGACTGAATTTCTGTACAGTTACAGTTTGAGACCGTTCTCAGTACTACAGGGAGGATCAGTAGGAGGTGTGTTTAAGGGCCTGCTGCGACACCAAAGCTTGTGGTCTGAAAAACTAACCAAACCTTGGCTCCCGCGCTGCCTTCCCAGGACACACCCTGCCACATTCACACACAGATGCACGCTGCACACATACTGTAGGCCATAATGACACAGCTGAACTCACCATCGACCGCTCAGTAAAAATCACGTTGCGCACCGAGTTATCTCATGGGAAGAAAATCCCTTTCAAACCTCATTTTTCCTTTTATGACAAGAAAATCACACGATTGCTTTTTTTCCTTTACATCATGTGACAATTATTTATAGTTCCTTGAACTTTTCTGACACAAGCTTTTCTGAGAACAAGCAGCGACATACTTGTTTCACTAATCATGGTCCTGATCGATCGGCTACATTCTCATCTCCTGATCAGTTTTACTTTTACTGTAACGGGCCTACATTTACCAGCAGGCAGGTGAATCACTGGTCTCAGTTCAGGACAGTGACATGTGACACACACACGCAGGCACAGATACACACCATCAAACTGTCACTCAGATGTTTCCTAACATCTCTGGAGGTCTGAAAGTATTAAGTTCTTTTTTCCATGACAGGTCCGGAGAGAGAGAGAGAGAGAGGGAGAGAGAGGGAGAGAGAAGGAGATAGTCACCCTACTCATTCCTTGGGTCCCTCTAGTCGTACGACCTCTGTGACCTGTCCCCTCTCAGCCCTCTTGCTCCCCTCGTCCTGGGTCTTTCCACTGAAACTAAACCCGGCCAACTGGAATCTGTCAAGTCATGAGAGCACAGTGCGACCACATGCTAATGTAACATCCACTTGAGCTGTTAGAAATGTCTTATTTTGACCAGTAGAGAACAGGTCGACACACCGCTCTGTGAGTAATACCTGAGATGTTGAACATACAGTAGCTGCTGGTACCGTTAAATCCTTTAATCTTGAAAATGTCAAGTTTTTAAGCGCGAAAAAACTTTAACTCATAATTTTACAATGGTGTTTAAAAGTGCAATGTGTAGGATTTGGCGGCATCTAGCGGTGAGGTTGCAGATTGCATAAAAACTGAAACTTCTCCGGTGTGCCAAGCGTGTAGGAGAACTACGGTGGCTGACGCAAAAACATGAAAATGTGAAAACGTGAAACCGCGTGAGAGCCAGTGTTCGGTTTGTCCTTTCTGGGCTACTGTAGAAACATGTCGGCCGGCTCCGTGAAGAGGACCCGCTCCGTATGTAGATATAAACGGCTCATTCTAAGGCAACGAAAACACAACAACATACTTATTTATATATCCCATTTCTGCTAAGAGATCCCTCTAAATGCTACATGCTTGAATCCACAGAGATGCATTTCAGTGCTTCAACTGAAGTGCAATAATGAAAATAGAGTAATATTATAGTTCAAGTTTTGTTCTCACACGGGAAGAGAGCATACTGAATGCAAAAAAAAAAGTATTTTCAATGCACAAGAAACCACCAGTTGGCAGGAAGACTTTGGACAGGAAGAGTCAGCAGTAACCTCAGTGAATCATTCTGAATTCACACCAACCCACATGGACCCGAGCCTTCTGGACCGTCCCTTCACCCATTCTTCTGTACAACTTGTAACAATATGTCGTGAAACTAGGATATGCTAATCCATGACACCTTTTCTGCCTGCCAAGCTGTGGACTGGGTTTCCCAGAAGTCACCACTGACATCACTAAGAGTCCATTTTAGGGAAAAGGACAGAAATGCTGCTGGTGCTCACAGACAGTGTTTCTACCTCACTGTATAGGCTCATACCTCTTAGGGCTTTGTTTATGTGATGCCACTCTTGTCAAATGTCTTAACTTGGCATTACAGATATGTGTTTGGCCGTATGATGAAGCTGATATTCTACTCGTAGGTTGGATGGTCATCTCTTGATCTACAGTCTTTGTATTAACTGATAGATCTTTGACAGGTTGCATGACCCCCCATGTGCCAAAGTTAGTTTTAAGCCCTTTTTTGACCAAAAGAACTTTCCCCCGAAACTTGGAACCTTTTGAGGTACTAAATTTACCAGGAACTTCTTGGTGGAAACCCGGCTTTATTTCTTCAGTTAAGCCTTACCTCAGCTCTATAAACAGATTCTGCACTCATATCAGATTTTGGTATCGGAAGCGTTCTGGTTTACGTTTGTAATCTGTTTCCAGTCCGAGTAGTATTGACCAATCACGTTTGAGCCGGCTTTGGTTGAATGCAGGTAAACAGTTTGTGTGGAGAGCAAAAGAGGTGAAATGCATTGGCCAAAATGCAATTTCCGAACTCACCGGCTATCGTCTGATGATGATTTAGCTTTTTATTGGTTTAAACTTTGCTTGTAGACTGGCTACTTGTGAAACAACCTCGTCATATCTCAGCTCCAACTCCAGTCTTGCGTCTTAAGTTGCTAATTGGACTGTAAACAATGAGCAATGCAAAGAAGAGGAAGTCTTGGCCCTGATATATGCTTGCTACACCGGAACCCCAAAAATATAGCCCCTTGCCCCGAGAGGCTAAAACACCATCAGACCGATGGATCCCGAGATTGAGCCTCACCTGACACTACTGGGTTCACTCATTGAATGGAGAGAAGTAAAACACAAATGCCTTCATATGAAAACATTTTTGAGAGAGAGTGTGTGTGTTGAAACAGAGCTGTGAAGCCAGTGGAGAGTAAGGTGATCCTCGCTCTGCGTCAGGGGAAGAACTTGTCTGCTGGCCTGTCGACAAGCACTACTGGCCCTGTCCTCACCTCGCCGACACACTGCAGCCTCCACCTTCTCTCCTGGTCAGTAGATTTGATGGATGACTTTATGCATTCAATGTTTTGTTTTGTTGATTAAAAAGTGTGTTTTTTTAGCACTATCTCTGTTGTCTATCTGTAATTTTTGCCACCTGTTCATTTCTAAGTTTTTCCTTCCTTGTTCACTCATACTTTATTTCATACCACATTTTCTATTTTCTTTCCTTTAACCCTCCTTTTCATTTCATTTCCTCTCTTCTCTCCACACATCGCCACTCTCCAATCCCTTTTCCCCTTTCTGTCCCTCCAGGGGCCAAGTCACTTTGGGGAGTTAAGCGATGCAGACCAACTGCTTTGAGACTTGAGTGACCCCCCACGTATGAACCCGTTATTCTTTTTCATTTTTCAAAAAAGAAAAATCAGCAATATCCCCCAACCCCCCAAAGCAAATCTCCTCTGAAAGCCCCTGAAAGTAAGGTCAGCACTAGCTGTTGGAAACAAAACACAAACCAATAAAAGCCTCTGTTTGACCCCAAAACAACATGTTGACACTGAATTGAAAACTTAAAAACTACTGTAGTAACTGAAAAAATGACTTCAGTCCACTCTGAACTTATATTGAAAGTCACCTCAAATCAAATGTTGCCACTATAAGAGAAACTGTGCTTTTTAAAACCTGAGGAGTCTTTGCAGGAAGTCATTAGTCTCTTTCATCTTGTTCATCGCAATATCAGTTTCTAAGGATTCCTTGGATTATAATGTAGGTAATATGGAACAATTGCTCAGTAGACAGTGAGGGATGAAATAAAAATTATTACGAAATGTGACATAATAACAACATTATCATATTTGCAACTTGTGCTGATGATGTGAGACACCCCAGGCAAAAACATAGTTTTTCATGCACTGGTCAATTCTGAGATTTTGGGCTATTTTGCTTCCTTAACATGTCTTCTGTCAGACTAGTGGAAAGAAAACATCCAAAATACACATTTAGGTGTTTATTTTGCTACTTTGTCTTTTTGCGTCTGTGGATTTCCAAAAGTTACCATTAGATAATGCCTCATTTGTATAATTAAACATAACATTTCAGAAAACTTGTAATACAAAAAACAATTCTCTTAATTTAAGCAATCAACTGGGGAAGTATCATGGTGATATCTATTAGTTAAATTGTTTTATCCTATTCACCCGTAGTGTCTTGCAAATTGTATGTAATTTTACAATCCATATCTTTAAAGATAACAAAATGAGGTTTTTCTCAGACTCTGAGCCAGAAATCTCCACTTTAGTAGCTCTTACATCCACCAAACTTTCCAGTTTCATTCCTATCTATATTCTGAAGGTTTTTACAGACATTTTTTGTTCATATGTCATTCATAACCAGATTTATAGAACATTTTATTCCTAAAAACATGGTAAATATAGATTTTTTTATGGCTGTTGACAGTATTTTCTGATTTATGGAGTGATAAAAAATTATAAAAACCTTTTACTCTAATATATCAACAAAATGAAACAAGAATTTTGAACCTGGCTTTATCCAGTGTTCAGATTTCTGTTCTGGAAAATTATGCAAATTAGCACATATTAAATAAAGATAATGCCTCATTTACATATTTAAACATAACATTTTTAAAAACTCGTAATACAAAAAAAAATTGTCTTAATGTAAGTAATCAACTGGGGAAGTTTTATGATGATATCTATTAATTTATTTACCTTATTCACCTGGGGTGTCTCCCCTTAACAAAGTGCATGCGTGTGTGTGTCTGTATGTGGGTTCAAGCTGCAATGAGGCTCAGTAATGTTAGCACATCCAAAGTAATCACGAAAATGTTACCGGCCCGCCGAGATTCTTTCCCGATCCTCCTGATTACCACTTTGCCCGCCGCCTCCCTCCTTCCATCCATCTCCGAGGTTAATGGCACATGGAGAATGTGGTGATCTCAGAGGGACCAGCAGCTCCGCATCCATCAACCTCTCCTCACTTCTGCACACATGCATGTGTGGTTGTTTGTGTGTGTGTGTGTGTGTGTGTGTGTGTGTGTGCCCATGAATAAATGTTTGTGTGTGTGTCTGCATGTCGGGGAGTTAAAAGATGTCTGAGTGAAGTTGGACGCTCTCTTTGGTGTGTTTTACCTGGTTCGCGTTGACCTGTTGGCACCTCCAGGACCCCAGGGGACGCTGCGGTTGCTGCATTTTGTCCAGTTTTTCACCACCGTCCAATTTCCTGTTCACGATCCCTCCCAGCTCGACGATTATGTTTCCTCTTCTCTTCTAATGACATACATTGAGAGCAAAAGCAGAGTCAGAAAAATCTAATCATTGGAAAAACAATATTCTACATAATTACATACAAAATAAAAAACACATTTCACTTTTCACCTGACCCACGGCTATCAAAGCTAACAGACACATTCGCACACACAGAGAGTAAATATTTATGTGTGCGTGCATACATCACCCGTGGATTGACCATATTTATCTGGCGCGCGGCACATATTTCATCTCCGGCGCGGGTACACAAGCACTGGAAACACTCGGTAATGCAAACGGACACACACATGCAACACACACATACGCACACTCCCCGTGGCCTCATCAATAAGCCATATTACTGAGCAGGTCTTACGGGAAGCCACAGTAAATTAGTGTGTCAACGGTTAACATGGGCTGCACTGACATACTCATTTACTGCTGGAGCAGAGCTCACACACACACTGACACACACATAGTTCAGATACAGACACACGGATCTGAGATTTACACACATGCACAGATGAACGTGTAAAGAGAGGCACACACGTGGAGCTGACAACACAGATATAGTTGTGAGTGTGGTGGACATATACGATATCCATGTGCATGTGTCTGTGTGGGTGCACAACAAAGTGGTGATAATCACAGTGCAGCCTGTGGAGACTGCAGGGAGTCCACTCAGCTATTAGCAAGGACACAGAGGTGCTAGAGAGAGACAAATATATACACAGCAAACACACACACACACAAACAAGCACAGGCAGGCGTTCACTGATACATCGACACATACAAACAAGCGGTGTCCGGGGATGGCAGTGGGCTGTCAGAGAGCTGAGCAGAGTCGGTGAAAAATGTCTGCTCTTTCTAATAACGTTATTGTCCGGCTTTCTCTCTTATCTCTCCATATCTGCTGTGTGTCTCTTTTCCTCTTTTGTTCTCTCTATCATCGAGCTCTCTTTTACACTTTTGCTGCTTTCGTCCTGTAGTATTTTCTTGTCTCCCCTCTGTCTGACTTTCTCATTTACTGCTTTCTCTCTCTCCATATTTTTCCCCCCTTGCCCCTCGCCTCTGTTTCTTCTCTCTCTTTCTCTCTGTGTGGTTGTAGATAAGGATGTCCTCTCTGACTCTGCCTGTAGCGCAGCAGCAGCAGCAGCAGCAGCAGCAGCAGCAGCAGTTGGCAGTTTTTAGCAGTTAGCAGCTTAGTGTTCCTCAGAGGGGAAATGACAGGTACAGCAAAGATGTCAAACTGACTTTGTAACTACTCATCAGAGTCTTGTAATTGAAATGTTACTGTGCTTTTGGAGTATAGGTATCAAAGTCTTTTTTTCAAATGGACCGCAATTAAACGTGTGCTCATAAAACAAGTGTTAATTATCTTTAAGACTAGATGTTGAATTCGATGTACGTTCTCACAGCTGTTGTTTGACACCTTTAAAATGAAACAGTGATCACACTGTAAGTCTATAAGATGAATGGTCATTGAGCTTTGTTGTGGGTTTGTCAGAATGACCTTTTTAAGAGTTTATATTGCTTGTATGTCTAGTTACAAATGAATACAGTTTTAATAAGGGCTTCAAAGAAGCATTGACCGTTGCCATGGTAATCGACCTCCAAATCAGTATTCGAATGCTTTGTTTTTTGTTTTATTTTTATATATATAGTAAGTATGCAATGATAAAAGGGCTGGACGTTGGTGCAGTGGTTAGCACTCCCCTCACAGCAAGAGGGTTGCAGGTTCAAACCTGGCTTGGGGCCCTTCTGTGTGGAGTTTGCATGTTCTCCCTGTGTTAGCGTGGGTTTTCTCCAGGTACTCCGGTTTCCTCCCACAGTCCAAAGACATGCATGTTAATTGTTGACTCTAAGGTAGGTGTGAATGTGAGTGTGAATGGTTGTCTGTCTCTAAGTGTCAGCCCTGTGATAGTCTGCCTGTCCAGGATGTACCCCGCCTTCGTCCAATGTCAGCTGGGATCGGCTCCAGCGCCCCTGCAACCCTGAATAGGATAAGCTGTTACAGATAATGGATGGATGGATGTAATAATAAAGTATAAATCCCCAAATAGCATAGAAATAGAAATATAAAGGTCTAAATATACATAAAAGAAATCGTATAAAGGGGACATTGCCTGCAGTTGTGCGTACGCACAGTTTTATAAGTCTGATTCTTTTTTGTGCGCACATACATTTTTAGTATGGATCCTACGCAGTGTTTTATAAATGAGACCCCAGATCTGTCAATGTGAACTACTAAACCGCACCAATCACCTCCATGTTGGCTACAACTAGAGGCAATGTGCTTTCAAAGGAGAAGTGGGAGTGGGATCAAGTTGTGAACAACAACTGGGACTGATAAGTGCAGACACCCTGGCTCTCTCTCTTCATCACCTCCATGTTGAACTGATAAGCTGTTTTTTACACACTGGGAGATGCAGCTATGTGTGTGCTAACCTGTACAGTAAATGTAATATTGTATTTTCTGTATTTTCTCTTGTCCTTCTAAGAATTCCTGCACTTATCAAAGCCTTTCTCCTCCCCCCGGCTTTTTGTCCCACCATGAAGGTCAGCTAATCTAAAAAGGTATGTCCACATTGTCTCCTCCAACATGGTGGACGATAAGTTGTCAGACCTTGTTTTCTTTGATCGAACACTTAGAGTGACAAACAGCAAACAAGCAAAAAGCTTTCATGAACTGGCACAGCTCTAGTTATTTAAAGGGCAACTTCAGTATTTTTCAACCTCGACCCTATTTTCCCATGTTTTGTGTCTAATTTACTACAATTTCTGAAATAGGTCCAGCATTGAGGGAGAGCGCTGTAGACGGCAGCTGCTCATATGCTTCATTATGGTGCTATTGGGGCAAGCTGGCACCGTCATTTACGTCCACTAAAAGTGCTTGTTTTTGCCATGACAGACTCTGATTGTTATTCCGACATTATGGAAAGGGTCTCGCTCAAGGAGAAGTCTCGTTCTAAAATCTGGCGAGATGACGTGTTGCTGGAAAACAACGGTGGAATAGTAGAATACATCCATGGTGGAAACCGGGAAGAGTTTGTTGTGTTGGAGTACAGAAAGCGTAGCTTAGTGTTATGAATGAATGAATGAATGAAAGACTTTATTTCGAACATAAAATATAAAAGCTTTTAAATGTCATGGCTGAATATAGATGATTTTGACAATGTGGATGAGATCTTTGAATTTGATGGCCACCTGTATTGTCCTCAGTGTTAATATTGTTAACGAAAACTATGATGAAATATATTCGTCGATGACCTTTTTTTCCATGACTAAATTGAGTCGGCTGCGCTCAGTCCATCTCTGTCCTTCTTGTCTCACACTTCATAGCTGACAATTTTGCTACTATAATGCATAAAGTTTGCGGTTTGCGGGTCGGGTTGGGTTCGGGTGGTTGAGTAGCGCATATTTTTACATCATTGGTGGGTGGATTGGCTCTAATAACGGATCGGTGGGTGCGACTGAACCGCGCATCATTAATGAACGCCATCAGGAGGACTCTGAATCATTCAACCTGTGTTTTTCATCAGATAATGATAAGATAAACTTTAATTTTCAAATAAGTTTGACTAAAATGACAGAAGTGTTTAATATAATCTGATGACTAAACAGGACTAAGATTGAATAATAAAAAAAAATAGCTGATAAAATCAAGAGAGAAAACATTTTGACTTTTCCTTGGCTAAATCTGGACTAAAACTATGAAGGATACGAATGACTAAAATTAATAAGTGCTGCTTCTTCTTCTTCTGTCTCACTTGCCCTCGCAGCTGCCAGTTACAGCGTTCTCCCTCAATACTGGACCAATTTCAAAAATTGTCGTCCCAATTAGTCACTTAGACATAAAAAAATGGGAAAATAGGGTCCAGGTTGAAAAATCCCTAATTTACCCTTTAAGGTTTTTATGATCCTGGCAGAATAACACTCTGAAGCACTAAGTCAGGCATCAGTCTGATTAAAGGGATTTGTTTCCCCTTTTCCCCTTGTATTGACGTTTTACAGTTACATGGTTTGGGTGTGAGAGCTGAGGTACTACGTTTAGCACCATCAGTCACTGTCTGACAAGACAAGACAGTTTATAGTGAAAAGAGAGAGGGAGAGGGGGGGGGGGGGGGGGGGGGGAGAGAAACCCCTTTAACACCCCTCCCCCCTTTCATCCTCCTCTATTGTTTTCTTTTATTATTCTAACTTCAGATCACTTCATTAGTCGCACCATTCTTCTCTATTTAAGGCTGCAGCAACAGAGTTTCAGTAATTGGAACTAACTGTACTTTAGTGTATGGGAAACACACACACAGTTTTCACGAGCCACTACCTTCCCATTGCAGACAGTACAGTCATCTGTATGGCGGTATTGTTTAAGAGAAACAAAAGACAGACCTGTTTACGGGCAAGTCACTCAACTGTAACACTGGGAGTACAGTGAAGCACGGGTCACTGGTCACCAGTATGTAGAACACACATACACATACATGCATTTGCTTTCAGTGACAGGCTGCTCACATCCTTCACTGTTAATAATGACATTATCAATAACAGCGGCCTGAGGGGGATGTTTGAGGAGTGGATCCCTCGGGCCGTGGAGAACACAATAACAGTGTTTTGTTTTTTTCTTGGCGGGGGAATCCCTTGTTGTCTTAGATGACACACACTGATAGGATTATCAGTAACGGCTTAATCACACACACACATAACACCAACACTCACAAATGCGGAGACAGAGTGGTTTCTGATCATTGATAAGACGACGGGTCAGGAAACCTGACACTGATAAAATGGCCTCTAACCCCTCAGAGGACTGATTACACAGACTGCGTTAGTGTGTGTCTGTGTCATGTTACAGCATACAGCTTATCCGTCTTCCCCTCCTCTTTCTTTACTTCACTTTTTTCTTTCCTCCATTCATCCCCTCCACATCACCCTTTCCAACTCGTCCAACTCTCTCATAGGAGGCATAGTAACTTCTTAAAGGAACAGTGTGTAGGATTTAGGGGGATCTATTGGAAAAAATGAAATATAATATTAATAAGTATGTATTCTTTAGTGTATAATCACCTGATGATAAGAGTTGTTGTGTTTTTGTTACCTCAGAATGAGCCGTTTATATCCACATAGGGAGCGGGTCCTCTCCACGAGTCCGTCATGTTGCACCGCCATGTTTCTACAGTAGCCCAAAACAGACAAACCAAACTCTGTTAACTTTTCCTGCTTTAACTAGAGTCGATAACGTTCTCTCTCTCTTGCTTCACCACTCACTTCCCATGTACACACACTCTACGCACTAGCTCTGCTCAAATGATCTACAAGGCCCATTTGGGTTTTTGCGTCAGCCACCGTAGCTCTCAAACAGGCTTGGCACACGGGAGAGACTTCGGATGGTTGCAATCTCCTCAACTCACCGCTAGATACCGTCAGATCCTTACACACTGCTTCTTCAAAGCTTTTACGCAACGGGGGCGTAGCGAATAAACAATGCAAAAATGCAAAATATTCGCCTGCGAATATTATGTCTCGGACCTTTATTGTGAAAGGTATGAACAGAAGGAGTGGATCTGGTCTGCTCTGCCTTTGTCAAGGATGAATGGTGTAAGAAAAGTTTGCCGTCATGGTTCGGAGTTTTACAATCCTTATAGGCGCAACTCAACCTGTTCCACACAACGTGATTGGTTGATGCTTTTATTCACGATGTGAAAGCTCAGAAAAATCAACCTCCTTCTGAAAAAAAATTATGTTGCTTTTTTTCGCCACGTAATATTCACATTCTGTGTGAAAGTATACATTACAAAAACAACATTTTGAAAAATATAATGACGTGTGAATCAATTGCATGAATTCTCTTTCTTCTTCCTCATATACATTCTAGTTCGACTATTTCCTTCCTTCCTTACTTCCTTCCTTATTACCTACATTCATTCATTCATTATATGTATACGGAGGAGAGAGACAGCTTGTGTCCCACTTCCTCAATACCCTCTGTATGCTAATATTGACTAAACACCTTGAAGTGATCTGGCTGTTGTCTTAGCTTGTAATTAAGGGAAACAATGCTCAATTACACACATAAACACACACACATACATACACAATCAGGTTTACTTCACAGCAGGGTGTCGATAAGGAAATTTAACACGGATAATTCAAAACTGTTTTAAGCTTGATTAAATTTACCTGGGAACTATTAGGTGCAAAGATCATGTTCGGGTTGACGACAACCAATGAGCATGACGGAAAGCAAGAAGGGAAACACTCACACGCTCTCACACGCACACACACACACACACACACACACACACACAGTGAGGACTCCCATTGAGCCTGCGCTGTTCGCATAGCTCATTTCCAAGCTTTCCTAAAGCTCATATACAGTGCGGGTGACATTTCCGTCTGCTATAGGGGACTGAGACGGAACGTATTTTGACCTTTATGCAGCCGTACTTACAGGATTGGGAGGATTGACGGTAGGAGGAGTGAGGCGGGATGGAGGGCTGGCAGGACCGAGGGCTGAAGACATGGCTGGTCTTTGCTGTATCTGCACATAATTTAAGAAAAAGGAGGCGGTGCAGAGGTGCAGGAGATTGAGAGGAATATTGGACTATAGGCCATGATAAGATTGGAAATAAATAAACGAAAAGGCTGTGTTGGTGTGGGAGTGCTGCTATGGGTAGCAGTCAAAAGATGGAATAAAAATGAGTCCAGTTTAGTAAAACATCCACGAGGTTAAAGGTTGATTCATTTCTTGCGTAACTTCCGTACTTCAGTTATACCAAACCACGATCTTTTACTAAACATAACTAAGTTGTTTTGTTGTCTAAACCTAACCAAGTTCTTTCCTGTGAAAACTAAAGTTTATTTTGAAAAGACAGGAGTGGAAATTGCCACGTGCGTCACGTGTTGCTGAACATTCGTTGTGCATGTAAACACACTAAACAAGGTTTTTAATACGGCACTATTGTTGGTCTGAACACGGCCTGATTAGAGAGAAAGTAGAAACAAGAAATGGGTGAAGCAGGGAAGCAGGCATGGGTTGTTGGGTGTCGTCCTGTTTTGCCCTCATCAGTGAATATGCACATGAATGAAAGTACATATTGCTTCATTCATTGTGGTATAACACAATGGTGATTCATCCTGTGGCATACAGGAAGTCATGAGTTTGTTTTGGAATAAATACAAGAAGTAGTGGGAAGTAAATGTGAGCTGTAATTGCAGCCACTGAAAATAACTCCACCTACAGAAACCAAAATTTTAAAATGACAAACTCGAGGATTACCATCACTTTGATGATGTGTGAATTGAGGAGGGAGTTACCACTGAACGCACAGCCGTAGTTACATATTTATTTATAGGAAAGAGGGAGGAAGAGGGAGCGAGGACCAGAAGGGAGGGAGTGATATAATAATTCCAGTTACTTCCAGGGAAAATCCTATTTTTGCCGTCTGGCAGAGATAGCGGGACATGTGAATGGGTGGAGGATTGAGGGAAAGGGAGGAATACACAGTTGCATTCTGGAGGAAATCCTATTTCCTCAGTCTGGTTCTGAGAGGAAGGATAGACAGATGGATCGCTGGCTGACGGGATGGAGGGATGGATGGATGGATGGACCAAACTGTGATGTGGGGAGGGTTGATAAACGAGGATAAAATGAGTGAATAGAAGACAGTAAGGTTGAACGTGTGTGCAAAGACAGAAAATCGCTGGCTGGGTATGGATGGATGGTTGGATGGATGGATGGATGGATGATAGATGGATGGGTGAGTAGATGGATGGAGGGATGGAATTGCTTCCAAATCCTATTTCCTGCAGCTGGTAGATTTCACACCTGGAGTCCTCAGATTAGCATAATAATCTACCATGAGGAAATAACCAGATTTTGGACTCAGGTGTGTGTGTGTGCCTGCTTGTATGTGTGTGTACATATTGAACGTGGATGCACATGTGTACTTGTATGTCTTTATCCAACATGCTGACTGTGTTTCTGTATCCATGTGTGTGTGTGTGTGTGTGTGTGTGTGTGTGTGTGTGCTGAGCATGGACAGATGAGAAAGGGAAATGAGGGGATGCTACTCTGGCCCGCAAATTTGATTTGGAGCTGCCCGCTTCAATGAGATGGTTGACCGCATCCACCTCTACCCCCCCTCCCCAACACACACACACACACACACACACACACACACACACACATACAGATATTAGTGGACGCTAATTGATTGAGGAGCGCTGGTTGATGGACAGCGTCTGAGATGGGTGGAGGAGATAAGGGGGGTCGACAGCTGTTTCATTTCCCAGACCTACTAAAGTGTGTTAACAGACACCAAACACACACAAAAAGACACACACACACACACACACACACACACACACACACAAATTCAAAAGTGTGTTGCGTTGTCATGTGGCATTGAATGGCTTGATGACACGGAAAGAGCAAGACAGCTAAGCAGACACTCTTATGGTGTTATAATGCTATCATACGAGCTTCACTGAGCACATTACAGAAAACACGCGCACTGTCTCGGAGTGCACACAAAAAGAAACACACACACATACACACGCGACCATGGGAGTGTAACATGCGCCGGTGTCAGGTCACCTTTAGCTCGCTAACAGGGGGCATGAGTGATCATGTCTGATCATTAATCCGTCAAACGGAGATCTGGGTCAACGACTCAAAGATCATCTAATATTGCTGACGGGCGCTGTGACTGAACAATAAGAACATATACAGTATATGAGCAACAACACTATTGTTGTCTGGAAATCAGATTTATTTTTAAGATTTATGAGTTGAACTACAGTCCAACAGCTGAACAAGCTCAACGTCAATAACTGTCTTCCCAAATGATCGACCGTCTTTAATTCAGTATGACGCAATAGAGTTATTTGTTTAACCACAAGAGCAGGAATTATTCCCATCAAAAAAATCAAAGCACATAATTCAAATACAAAAACAATTAGAAAGCTCTTATTGACGTGACTGCATTATTAAAAACAAGACCAATATCTATCAACTGCATATCATTTGTTACTGAAGTCAAAATGTTTTTAACAGCTATAACTTTTGGTTTTAGTGTTGTGTGAAAGAACAATATATCAAAGTGTTTTGCTGAATAGCCGATAAGCTATGGAGCAACACGCCCTACATCTCCCTTTCTCTCACACACAAACATTAACACACATGTGCATACATACATTTCCTCCCTAACTACTCCCTCGGTCCTTCTCCTTTCCTTCTAATCATTATTCTATATGTCCCTACTTGTTTTTCATCATGGCCTCTCCGTGATGTTCCTCCTCTACCTCCTTCGCTCCACCATACATCTCCATGTTTAACTCTTCTTACCCATCGTGTCCCTCTCTCTGATATATTTCATCCTTTCTCACTCTCTAATTTGTCTGTTATGAAGAGCTCAGCCAGGACAGAGTGGTGATAACGGATTAAAAGAATAATACTAGGAACCTGTGTAGCTATAGTGTGTGAAAGAGAGAGAGAAGTGTTGATTAGGAAAGTCTTCTGTTTGCTATCGTTATACGGGACCACTGATCCTGGTCTGACCATGTTGGTGGTGTGTGAGCATACATTGCTGTGCTTATCAGTATTTTTGAACACCATGCATACTCAAGACTTTATTAATGGTGTGTTATATTGCATTATGACTTGTTTGGGACTGTTTCATCTACTCTAAAATTAGGGGAAGCAGCCATGTGCTGCTAATTATTGGAGGTGTGGATGTTAACTACATGTACATTGCCAAACCAATTACTTAATCTAGTACTCAACCTTAAAGTTTTTTCTCTGTTAATAGCCAACCCGGTCTCCTAAAAATGATGTTCCCATACAACTAAACTGTCTTTTTAATTACATTTCAAGGGAAACATATTTTCTCCCGGATTATGGTCACACATCTACTACGTCACCTGTTCGGCATGTCGCTCATTGTACTACGTCACTTGCTGCGGCCTTCAGCGGACTATTACAAACGTATTTGTGATACGTCAAAGACAATCGTAATCTGCGACAAAATACGTTTCCCTCCAAACATAATTGAGGATGCAGTTTAGTTATTAGTAGTAGGGGGATGTAATATTTTAGGAGAGAGGGCTGTAATAGCCAAGCATACTTAAAACACTTCAACCAAAACAATAATCTCTCCTTTTAGAGCCTTGTCCAAACAGGGTGCGGCTGTAATTGGCTCATTGTGGCCTGTGGAGGAATCATTCTCAGTGGTTAACAGAGCCAGCCACAGTAGAAGTTGTTGTTCCTGCACCGCCGGCAACAACGGGCAGTAATAAACCCAATCCATCTTGCCACAAAAGAGATGAAGATGCTGCACTTGAAAACATACTTGGACAAACCACATAAAAGGTGAGATTTAAGCGTTATTTCAAACAGCACATTTCACTTTTACAAGACAAAAGGCTTCAAAGATGAGGACTAACTGAATGGTTTCCCAAAGAAATCTGTTTAGACTGTTTTTATCATTACCAATACTTGTGTTGTGAACCATTTAACCAAAACAGACAAACAAAACAAAAGAGTATTTTGGATGTTACACAGCTAATGCAAAGCTCTAAAATGGACACTATAACAAATGGTACAGAGAAATTGATACTGTGTGGCATTGTACTTATATGTATATACATATTTCACCATTCGATTTAGTGCATCAAAGTGAAATGTTATTAGAAGTATTGAGACCTCTACTTAACTACATTATACTTTAAATTTGGATGATTTAAACCCTTTTTCTCTTTCTCAATCAGTTGTGTCTGCTTCTTCACGCTACACATTTTCTCTCTTAACTCTCTGATGTTCTCCCTCCCACTTTCAATCCTCTCTGTTTCCCTTTAGCTTTTTCTATGTCTAACAAGCAATGCATTTTTTTCCGAGATAATGGTAGATTTTTCAGATTTAATGACAAGAGAAAGGTCGATGAGAATGGAAAAGATCACTGTAGCTCAACCATTTATGTTTTCTTCATTTCCATCTGCCTCTTTCTCCTCTTTATAGCTCTGGACGGCCTCAGAACAAGGCTCTGGATGAAATACAAAGGATTTAATGAGGCATCTCTCTCTCTCACTCTCTCTCTTCTCCGTCTTTCTAACACACACACACAGCTTCTCTATTTACAGCTCCAGCGTTTTAGGGCTCTTCTCTCACTCCACAGTTTTATGGTGCCGTAATAAAACAGACAAAAGACAAATGGTCAGTGAAGAATTGCTTCTGCAAGGGGCGTTTAGTAGTCACTTAGTCATTCAGCTGGTCAGTTAGCCAGTCAATAAGTCGACCATACAGTCCAATAGTCAGCATCCATACCAGGTGGCCAGGCAGTCAGTACTCTAAGCTCAGTCTAGTGAAGGTGCCATTTAATCTAGTAAGAAAAAAGACTAGGAAATTAAGATATGGGGAGAGAGAACAGAGAAAATAAAGCTAAATATGTCACTGAAAAAGTCTGATCTTTTGGTAACTTTTAAGACCCCATTAAGAAGTTTAACCAATACAACAAAGACAAAACAAACATACATACATAACCACACAGACCAATGTTTTTTCCTACTGAAACAATGACTAAACCAACTCCTAATAAACACAGTTGGTCTCTTGGTGTGACCCCCTACTGCTGCCCCACTCCATCAAGACTAATGGGTTGTGACTCTTAAACACACACACACACACACACAAGCATACCATTGCTGTGAGAAAGCGCAGAAAACACTGGGCTGATCTATCTGTCTGAACAATCTTTGTGACCTCTATTACCCTTATATTTGGGTGAGCACTGGTTTGTCCACTGCTCAACTTAAATAAAGAGAAAAGCTATCCATCCATCCATCCATTTTCCCCAGTCAGGTTTACAATGGCAATACTAGAAGAAGAACATCCCAACAGCTTCTTCACCAGCTGCTTCTCTAGGATCCTACGGACCCTCCTATAGTAAGCATGCTGGGGGATGTAGTCCCTCCATTGGGTTTATATTCTGACATATTCTCTCTTTGTGCGTTCCAATACCCATACTACCATACTATTTAGTATGCCAGAATAATATTTAGTATGTCCCAATACTAGTATGTCAAATGCAATATGCCAAAAATACCAGGATGTACAACATCCTGTTTCATTTTGCAGTGTGCAAGCCAGCATGCTTTTCCGGCTATTCTGACCCACAATCCTCAAAGTTCAAGGTGAAATGTTATGATGAAGTAGTAGTACTGTCCCAATTATATGCATACTGCATGCAACAGTACGTACTTTGTAAGGGCAGCTGCAGTATGTATTAAAAGTTAAAAGAAAAGTATGCAATTTGGAACGTAGCTTCTGTCAGTCTTGCTGCTAAGCCTCCAAAACGTGTCTAGAAGGTAACATTGCGAAACTCTTGCGAGATGGTTAAGGTTAGACATCGTCTTTGACTGGTTCAAATCAGGATAGGTTGTCGGGCAGCGAGTCTCACGAGAGTTTTTGCAAGTTTTCGCAATTTGCGGGTTTCTTTCTAGACATGACCCTCCAAAATAAAGCTGAGTTTGTTGAGCTCCTCTTCTTCTAATGAACGGTGTCACCTGCTTTCTATTCATTTGTATCCACAATCTCTAAAATAACTTAAGTAATGGGGCAGATGGATGAAGAATGGAACAGAAAAAAAACACTACAACCTCAAGAAACGTTTGTTGTTTAAAGTATATAAATGGGGGCGCATGAGTAAGATTAGTGCTGTTTACAGAGAAATTGTCTCATTGCTTACACAAACAGTCTATGAGGTAAAGATGGACCCACAGCTAAGATTGTTCTGCTAATTGAGAACTTGGATTTGTGGTAAAGCTCTCTCTTCACCAACAGAGTCCAATACAGCCCTCACATAACAGCACTTAACAGGCAAATTAACTCTTTTACTTTCACTTGTGAATATAACCCATTGAATTCCCCTATTCACCATTCACACGAATAGAAAGGCTGTTAAAGAGACACTGTCGAGGCAGAGAAAGACGAACTCATTCACAGAATTACAGGGTCTAAACCTCTGTATTGAACAGTGTTGTCATATAGCTACACACAACATGACAGTTGGTGCAGGTGACTGTGAGATTTCTTAAGTCTGAGTGTGCTGACTTTGGACCGGCTCGTGTAAATGTGGGGGGCTGCCAGTCCAGCACAGTGAAGCTCCCACCAGCCTCTTCCATCTTGCTGAGAAACAGTCAAACACTCTGGAGCTAACCAGGTCCCCGCCCCAGCTAAGAGCCTCGCCCTGCAACCCACTAACTTCTAATCTTCTTCCAGTATGTAAACGACACCCACCCCTCAGAAATGAGCGCTCAATTATGGTATGCTTGGCGGGGTAGGAGCCCCGTAATGTACACCATGCTTTATGCAAACATATTTGAAAAATATTGTCCAGAAACCCTCACAGGTACTGCATTTAGCATAAAAAATATGCTCAGATCATAACATGGCAAACTCAAGCCCAACAGGCAACAACAGCTGTCAGTGTGTCAGTGTGCTGACTCGACTATGACTCGCCCCAAACTGCATGTGATATCATAAAGTGGTCATGTCTGTGAAGAGACTCGTGGGTACCAATAGAACCCATTTTCATTCACATATCTTGAGGTCAGAGGTCAAGGGACCCCTTTGAAAATGTCCTTCCCGACAAGCTAGTATGACATGGTTGTTATCGATGGATTCCTTTGGTTTTCTAGCTTTAGAACTGAGCCCGTTACAACCTAAAAATCGCAAGTTGCATTAATGCGTTAGAAAAAATTGAGTGGCGCTAAAACAAATTTGTGTTAACGCGTTATTATTGCGTTATCTTAGACAGCCGTAATATATATTATATATGACTAAAATGTGAAAACAAGATTTTTTCTCGTAAAGTGTTCTCTTACATTTAGAGAAAAGCAAAAATAAGAAAGTATTGGTACATCCCAGAAATCAATGTGTACTAACATAATAAGAGCAAATCATGGATACGAACAAAAATAAGAGGAAATTTGTTCTTTTATCGCCTCATGAGGCTTATTGTTTCATTTCGACATCAAACAGCTGTGAAGGAAAGCTTTTTAAATGGCACACTAATTGTTGTAATGGTCTGTTCTCCTGCACCTCTCCCGCGCTCGCTCCGTCTCTCCGCTCCCCTTTTACAACCTCTCTCTTCTCCTTTCACGCTGTATTATAATGACCCGCTCACATCTTTCTTTCTTTCTCTTCTTCCACGCACACACGAGCGCAGATCTGTGAGTGACAGTTTAATGAGAAGTGCTTTTCCATTAAACAGTCAAAAGGAGAGAATGCATCAATTAACACCCTCTTACAAACAACACGCACTTCTGGATGGCTAACATTTTATGTGTTTGAATCAGACGTACAAACACACACCGCAAATGATGCATTGACGCATTCATTAAATCAGTCACAATGCATTTATCCCACTCATATACTTTATGTGGATGAATGAATCTCGATTTCTCTCACTCTCTCTTCTCAAAAGCTAAAAGTCAGTCTGACTGTACGGACACATTATGATGTCAGTGATTCTCACAGCAAAGCAAAGAAACCAATCACAATAAAGCCGACATAAAAACGTCAATTTATGCCTTTTCACGCTAAATATTTGGTGTTCTTCGATTCCAATCTTCTCACATTTTTTCCAACCTGTTGTGTTTCCTCTGAGTATATCCAGAGGCATTAGAACAAACAGATAGTTTTCTACATACATTCTTTGTGTTTATTTCTGGAACACAGCTCAGTACATTGCCAGGCAACTACAGAGTTGCAGCAGCATGAGTTACCATATTATATATACTGTAGTTGTGTAAACCAGTGGTGTACCAATGTATGTACGGGGGTGTATGTGTGTGTAAGTGTCAATTAAAACAATGGAAACGCATGAATTCTAGTCAAGATCAGAACAACAACTCGCAGAAAATCAAACCTGTTTCAAAAACTTTAATAATAGACAAAAGTTTCGGAGTCGATGTGTAAACACGATTGACACAACGTGAGGTCGTATTTATTTTTAAACATGTGACAATTTTGTATGAAAAATACGGACCTGGTGTGCAAAGGCCTTAAGAGTAAATGAAATAATGAACAATAAGGCATCCTGGGTTTGAATATTCACCGGAGACAGTCAAACTATAACTTCAATAAGTCTTGAAACAAGTTGATACAGAATATAAATATCTTATTTTTGCACAAAACGCTGAAACCTCTAACTCAGTTTCAAATGGGTGTAAAACCAAATGTGTGAGTCTGAGAAAAAGATGACATGCCCTGGCAGGAGCTTGAGCTGTACACATGGCAGACATGCCACCATTGGCCCGCTATATAGGACGCCAGATGTGATGCAGCCACAACAGGTTGTGTACATGTGGTGAGAATAAAGACGGAGACAGAGTGAAAGCAGGAGTAATAAGAGTCAGTTCAAAAGAGTATGAGGCAGAAAAAAAAAACGTTTTCACGTAGTTAGTCAGAGTTAATTTCCCTCTTCCTCAGAGGAGCTGTGTTTGTATACGTCCACATGCATACACACCCATACACACCCATACAGGCAGCGGGAGAGGGATGATTGGACTCCACCACCGGTTCATATCTCAATAAATGAATATAAACAAACAAATGAGCAGGTCTTTGCTCATGGACTCTGTGTGCTTTTTTTTTCTCTCTCTTCTAAAAAGGGAAGGAGAATGAGGAAGGAAAAAGAGAAAGCAGAGAGAGAGAGAGAGAGAGAGAGAGAGAGAGAGAGAGAGATAGAGTCACAGAGTCAAACATAAAAAGAACAGAGGCAGGAAGAAATCACTGAAAATGAGGATAAAATGAATCAAACAAAAACCAGAGGAGAAAAAGAGAATAATAAAAGGATTGGTCCTCTTTTTTTAAAGTCTTTAATGATACAATACTCACATGCCCATAAATACATTAAAAGGTTATTAATTCATAATTATTCTTATATGTGAAGCAATTTCTTCTGTGACTATACAGAACAAAACCCACAGTCCTCGGTCTGAAGCTAATATATGAGGCTTAAGCAGTCTGAGCGAGTCAAATCAAGTACTTCCTAAGTTTGTTTTACATTTTCCGCTCAGCAAAGAAGTCAAAATGGGACTTTTTTACTTAAAACACAGTAACTTTGCTCACTCTACTACAAATGCTCAGAGTATTCTCATACAACGGTTCGTATTTCTTACGAAAAGTTGTTTTTCGTGCATTTTCCTGCGAATGTCCAGCAACACATCTGCTTGTTACATGCATACACTCTTTTCAAAATAAACATCCGTCTTCACTACTTAGTTAGGTTTAGGAAAAGATCGTGGTTTGGGTAAACATAACAACGGAAGTGGTGTTACTTAAGTGCGGAAGTTACGTGACGAATAAGTCAACGCTGACTTCTGGTTTCACACGGGGTACGAACAGCAGTCTCCTGGGTGAAAAGTCCGGTGTTTTTTTACCCAACCATCCACCTCGACCTCCTCACTACGCAGCATCACCATTATGTGGATTACATACAAACTGATTTTGTGGGATGTATATACTTTTCAAAGGTATAGCTCCAAACAGTGAATGAGACCAGCCTGAAATACTACTTGCTAGCCTAATGTTAATTCCTAGGCAGCTGCATTGAGATCTGCAGTAAAATCACTATTCAGTCCCAGGTTAGTTATCTGACAACAGACACAAACACAATGACAAACCTGTAATGTGTGATTGACTACAGTAAAACTGTACTGAGTGGCTCATCTGTAATATTTGTCTAGTCATCTGTTCACCTACACTCCTTAGCAGATGGTGGCAGCAACTATTTTGTTGTTATTCAGCCACTATATAATAAAAAAAAAGTAAAAAATGTAAGAAATTTAAGTTTCTGTCTTTGCCTTGTTTTTGTGTTGACCACAAAATTTTAATGAAACATCAGCCTGCAGAAAACTTTCACAGTACCATTGTAATTAAGCTTTACCAAACTTTTCTCTTCTACCTCAACTTCATTTTCAGTTATCCTCCTATCATTTCATGTTTATTTGAAAGGGACAAACTGGTTTCTGGTTTGGTTTTGATCTCTTTCTGTGTTCAACTTTCTCTCCCCGTGTGCACATCTGCATCCAAAGCAATTAATTCACCTATAATCAGCTGAATGAACACACACACACACAACCACAAAAGCAATTTCCATGGCAACACATCAAAGTGAAAACAAAAGTGAACGTACCAACAATCGTCTATGTTCTGCTGAATCTGTTCACACACATGTAAACACACACAGATGTGCACCTACACCGGCTACATCGACACGAGGCTGTCGGAGTTTTTGAGTCAACGCGACTTGCGTCTACATCAGCGTTAATCTCTCTTCGTCTCTTCGCTAAGTCTTCGTTCTCTTTTTAGTTTGCAAATCACAAAATTTGGCATCACGAATAACATCTGGCCAGCTGTAGGAGAGACCCAGCCTGGTTACCCTGCTGAGTGTCAGCCTCCTCCTGCTCTCTCTGATCACTGAAACTGTGGTTTGGAAAGACACAATTTAGTCGTTCTCATTTACATATTTTTCTCTTCCTGTTGTCTGAAAATGTGATTTAATGCCAGCTCATAAATATTACATGCTAACTAGCAGTCATTTCAAAGCTGCTGCACTGCGGTGATAAAATCATTATTTCATAACAGAAAACATTAGAAGACACAGAAAGTTCAAACACCTAGCTGGCATTTTAAGATGTATCCACCCTGGAGACTTTGGCTCAGTGAGGAAAACGCTGACTTTAGTGTGAGGACGGAGGTCTGGAACGAAAAGAAAAACATTTTAAAATCTGACTGCCTTCATGTGGACGCAGTCACACAGAGTCACACATGGATGGCAGCAGCATAATGTTCCACCAATTAACGAGCGCTACTAGTCTCAAAGAGAAGACATTTATGTCCAAAGAATTCTGACTGCAGTTCACGCTCTCTGCATCGCCTCAAAACAAACATCTTTCTCCTGACGTAACACGTGATCAGAGCTGATAGCGAGTCACTCGAGTGTTTGACATGTTGACACACAGACCTGAGACCTGCAGCAGTAGAACAGGATCCACCTGGACCCAATTAGACTGAATATAATTTGGAAATGGTCCTAGTATGAGTCCCAGTCACTAGCAGTGGATCCATGAAAATCTTACATCTAATTACCCACTATGTAATGAGCGACCCTCAAAGACGGCATTCAGACTTTGAGGCAGTTCAGTGTTCTTTCTCATGTGTGAATGTTTTGAGAGGAAGCGAGATAAGAGGCGCCACTAAAAGCTCCCTTACTCTCACACACTCTGCTGCTTGTTTATTAAACAGGGTCACGTTTTTTTTGTGTTTGTGGTGTCGGACGTCTTGTGTGTGTGTGTGTGTGTGTGTGTGTGTGTGTGTGTGTGCAGTCTGAGTGTACGACATCCTGAAACAGAGTGGGAGGATGGACGGAGAGCGATGGAGACGGGGGGTGGAGAAGTCACTTGGGTGTCTAAATGACTGAAGGGAGGAAGAGGAAGAGACGAGAAGAGACGGAGAGAGCAGCGGATGAAAAGAGAGACGAGCAAAGGTCAAGTATTTGAAAGAAGAAGGAAGTGCGTGTGACAAACAATCCCTGATCTTTCTCTTTATTTCCCAACTTCTCTAAGAAACGGTTTGTTTTCTTTCCTCCGTCATGTTGACTGCTGGAACAGTCCCCTCGTCCTCTGACCCGACCTTTCTATTTGACTTGGAAAGAGACAGAGACACTCACACACACTACAACAACCAGTTGAACAAGACTCAAGGAGGAAGTATAGCTTCACGGCACAAACACACAACCAAGATAAAATAATGTTGAGCTTTACTTTTAGAATAACTGGGGAAGTGGGAAAAGGAAGAAAGAGAACGAAAGAGAGAAAATGTATAATCCAGCCAACATAAATCTGCGGTATTCAACATATTTTCACGGAAAATTAGAAGTATAAATCTACCATCAGCCATTTAAAACATTAAATAATAACAGCTAATACCAGGTACTATTTGTTCTGGCAGAAACAGACCATGGCTGAACTTTACAACTGCAGCTGCTGGTTTAACTTCTGAATTTTTTTAAAGTGTGTTTACAGGCGTTGGCAGAGAACCAAACAGATAGGCAGCGGGGTCAGTAAAAGAACACTTTTCATTCAACCACTATTTTCCTTCCAAGACACACACTCACTCACACTCTTAAGAGCACAGTTAAATTGCTATTTTCACCAGTGTTGGACCGATTGAAACACTGTAAATGGAGTGAGTGTTGCTGTACTGGTTTCTGTCAGCGATGTCCAACTGTCCACATTGACTTTTATTGACTCCTTTTTTTATCACTGTTGAAGAAAACAGCAATGCACCTCACATTTATGGGACCATTTTGTTTTTGTTCCCAGAAACAGACAAAATGAAAGTCCTGAACAGCAGATATTTGCAGACTATAGTGGAAAGTAGTGACAAACCAGCTCTTTCTCAACAGGAAACTTGCCGCCGTTGTAATCCTTGGAAGAGATACTCCAGCAGTTTAGTATTGCAAAGCAACAGAGGTCAACATCTCCTGATACTAACTATGCCAGAGAAGAACTAGGCTAGCTTGTGTGATATGACATGTTTATGGTCATTACTGTCATAGAGAGAGTGGAGACACCGTTTGATCAGGGGCGGCAGTAGCTCTTGGGAACCAGAGAGTAGCTGGTTCAAGTCCCGGGCGGACCAGGTACGGAGTGTAAACTGGTAGCTGGAGAGTCGCCAGTTCACCTCCTGGGCACTACTGACTGTTCGAAGCTATAACTACAAAAGGTGATGCACTGACATTCGTGTATATCCCTAGAAATCAATTTGTATGTCATATTGTAAGATATCATACGAATCTTTGAATGAGGATACGTTGAACTGGATCGAGGCTGTTTGGATGCATTTAACACTAGAAGTGCACTCGGAGAGCGCAGACCTCTGCCAAGATAGGATTCATGTACATCGCAGCATAGCGGAGCATCGTAAAATCACTTCAGTGGAAGTGGTCAGACACAAGATAAAACTCACCTAAAGTGTCGTCGTCCCTCTCTGCAACAGTCACCAAGTGTGCCTTGGTCGACGTAAACTGTAATGTCACCATGTTTGATGAGGAAAGCTGGCAGAAGGAGAGCGCTTAGTGACGCGTCATGAATGGGTCATCAGTTACACTGTCTTAAAGCCAGTGGTGTTAATGCACTGGCTGAGTGGAGTTATTAAAAAAAACTTCCAATGGATTGTTCATTGTGCCACACCCCACCCCTCCGAAGGATTTCATTCAAATCCAATGCGGACTTTTGGAGTTATTCTCCAAACGGACAAACCAACCAACCAACGCCGGTGAAAACATTACCTCCTTCCTAGGGCTTCGGCCTTGGCGGAGGTAATAAATGTCAGTATATGGGTGCCCCCTACAGTTGTAGCATCGGCTGATTTGACGTAAAGTGACCTTTATGTGTGAAATTGGTGGAGCTCCCTTTTAAGTGTCTGGCTGATGATACAAACACATTTGCTAATAAATTCAATTCTGCATTTGGACAAATAATCAATATTAATTACCGCATTGATTACCGACGTTGAGCACAGGCAAAGGACATAATCAATTCATTGTTATATATTCTTCATTAGAAGAACCACCTGAACAGCACAGGGAGAAAAAAATTCAACTGTATAAAACATTTTTTTGGTACAGGAACCTTTCTGTTAGCCAGCTCATTACGGCTCAAATGCCAAAATCGTTTCAAATCTAAATCATCATTAAGGTTTAGCCAAAGTAAATGAATGTTTACTGTAAACTGGATCTCCGTGCAGAGCAGAAACAGCTGAGAGAGATTAACCAGAGTGGCTGGAGAAGAATGGCTCATTACTGTGTGTGAGTGTGTGTGTGTGTGTGTGTTTATGATTATTATTCATGTGGAGTTGCTATGATACAACGAAGCCAGCTGGGGAGCAAGCGCTGCGCTCAACCTTTGTTGCCCTTCCTCATTTATTAAACACACACAGAAAATGCATGCAAGCAAAACCCCGAACACACAAACACACACAAATCAGAGAAATGTGTAATATGCCCGAGCAACACGAACACACACAACCCCTCGTACCCTCGCACATGTTAACATTCAGTTTATAGTAGCAGGCTCGGTAAGTGGCTTCCTCTCCGCCTACACACGGCTCACAAAGAGCATCTAAAACACAACGTAACGCAACGCCAACTACAGAACAACACAGAGAGGAATGCATATGTGATCATTCATCTGATGCAACACCTTCCTTTACTAACCTGCAGGTGTTTGTACCACAGCTGACCAGCACATACAAATACCAACAGGTGGTGTCCAGAAGGTGAAGCATTACGTGATCTCTCTCTATAATGTGGATCAAATCAGGAAAACTGAGTTTAATCAAGTGATGATTCCTTATGCTCTGAGAAAAAAGAAAGTGGCAGGGAAGTTGTTTTTTGAAAGTTTGAACCTTAAAGGGGACATATTATGAAAAACTCATACATACATTTAGGTATTTGGAGTGCCTACCAACCCACAAACTATGATATGAGATATACACAAAACACAGGGCTTCACCCAGGAGACCGCATAACGTGTTCACAAGCGCTGAGTTTTACTTTCACTTTTGAAACGTAGATATTTCAAGCCAAAACACAATGGTTATCCTAAAACAAAAGAAGTTGTAGTTTTGTTGCCTAAACATGTTGGAAGGTGTTGCTTTTAAGTTACGCTTTCCATTTTACAACGTAGTAGGTGTAGTAGGCCCCTGATGACCCACATCTATGGTGCTTATGGCGACGGATAACGCCTATTTGATGGCCTGATAAGAGTCGAATCCGGTAGTATGATCCTGAAAATGAGCATGCGTTCCCTTTAATATCACACAAAATACTGTAGGTACTCACAGTGCTTAAAAAACATGCCTGTCAGACCTGTGGTGCTTTGGTTTACGCTGATCCGTTTGTATCTATGACTTTGACTTCACCACCGTGAATTATATAATTTATCCAGTGGGTTTCTAAAAGGCTTTATTGGGCCGAGGGCAGTGGAATCCTTTAACTGAGGTTGAAATATGAGAATGCCCAAAGTTAGAGTCATGACTTATGAAAAACAAGAACCAGAGAGCAAGTCATCATGGAAAAAAAGTGTTACAGTGAAAGAACCCACATGCATTTTCTGATCTGCCTCTGCAGCTGCAGTACGAATTAATTTAGGAAACTGAAGCTACTTGGTTTAAGTCAGCAGAGCATTCATACAGTAGGAGGTAGGAAACGGCATGTGAAACAGAACAATCTCTGGTGCTCATGTCACAAACTTCACCCTCCCATCCATCCAAGACTTTATGGAGTGGTATAACAACGTCATACTCATTCTACCTTCGCTAATGAGAGGACAGTCATTACTCCAACAATCACAGGAGGCCACTTGTCAGGAAAATGTAAATATGGAAGTGATTTAAAGGGATACTTCACCCACAAAATGACCATGAGCATATCAATTTCTCACCTTGAATTCTGGAAGAAAACTTATTTCTCGCATGCCTCCACAGTGAATGGAGAATGGGAACACGGCCAAAAACACAAACAAACATGCATTTTCGTGAAAATCACACTATTTAAAACACTTCTGCCACTACCGTCTCCCGATGGACGTGCATTTGATATAATTTTGCTGATATTAAACAAGACTTTTCTCCGTTTTCTGATTCTTCGTTCGACATGGAGGCATGCGAGAAAAACAAACAAAGAATTTAAGGTAACGCTGGGTAAGAAATTGATATACAAATGGTCATTTTAAGAGTGAAGTATTCCTTTAAGTGAGGGCGGTGAAATAGCGAGTATAACGCAGTATGGAAGTAAAGAGATATCAATGTTTCTGTATGTTTAATGTGTAGGTGTCTGTGTTTGGAAGTAACATGTCTTCATATGCGTGTGTGTGTGAAAGATAACAAGGTTATTTACGTCGATATGGTGATAAGTGTAATATAGAGCAATCAATACTGTGCATGCATGTGTGTGTCCTTTCTTTAATGTACTCATTTGCATATTCATCAATTCACTGCATTACTCAACATTCACATAAGCCTTTATATAAGTGTTAATATGAGACTGTATGATCCTGTGTCAATGTTTTAGCATACTGTACGTTACTTTACTATAAGTGGGTATTTGTTCTATACGTGTGTTCAGAGAAGGATGATTAGTCATGGGACAGCAAGCATGAAGTAGGTCAGTGCAGCGCTAGAGTATATGTAAACACAGAGATCTGAATGTTACTTTGTGTCAGTGACTAAACGATTATTGGGTTACTCATCAAACTGTTTGTCCTGCTGTCTACACGTTATAATGTGCCGCATATTTCTGTCTCGCATGCCTTCACATCGCCACTTTATACCAACATTGAACCAAACAGAAGCTATAAAAATGATGGGCTTATAAAAGTTTTCTTAGCTATAGGACAAATCAAAATCATGCATTTGTAACTAAAAAGATGTTAATTGTTTTTTTTTATTTTGCTTAAATCTCTTAAAGGTACAGTGTGAAAGATTTGGCAGCATCCAATGATGTGGTTGCAGATTGCAACCATCTGAGTACCCCTCCGCTCACTCCTCCCTGCCCAAGACTGCGGTAACGTGAGCCACCGATTGCAAAACCGTGATAACGCCGTTCGCCTGCCTCAGAGGCCATCCATACCATAATAACACTAATTTAGGAGCAACGGAAGTCGGACGGCGGCTGGCGGTACCATGGTTTTGCACTGTGCGGCTCATGTTACCGCAGTTTCACAAGTGTGTCGGAGAACTACGCTGGCATTCAGGTGACGTAAAAACATGAAAGGCTCGCTCTAGAGCCAGTGTTTGGTTTGTCCGTTCTGGCCTACTGTAGAAACATGGAGGACTCCGTGAAGAGGACCCGCTCCCTATGTAGATATGAAGGGCTCATTCTAAGCTTACGAAAAGACAACGATTCTCATTTTCAGGTGATTACACACTAATGAAATAATAATTATTTTGGTGGATATATACAAATTACAGTGCATTTAATTGAGATGTATGAGAACAGCCTGAATGAAAACATAGTTATGAATATCATATTCCATTTCTGCAAATAGATCCCCTGAAATGCTACACACTGGTCCTTTAAAAGTGTGCATTTATTCCCTTATACATAATTTCAGAGGTTATAAATGCAAGAAAGAATATCAAGAGCAGACATGGACACACTGAGCTGAGCCAAAGCAAAAACAATGGAGAGAGACGGAGCCTCCACAGGTGATGACGACGGTCTGGGCAGTAAGCCTACAGCACAGGGTTCAGTTCAGAGCAACAGTCCATGACCTGTTTGGACAAACGCTCACTAACTCTCACACACACACATATAAAACCCTGCAGTGACATGATAGTGCAGTCAACTAGGACCTCATTATCACCTGGCTCTGAAATGTACCGCTGACCATCCAGGAAAAAACACACACACACACACCTGGTCCAGGCGCTGGTATCGGTTAAGGGTCACTGGGCAGGATTTGAACCACATCTCTAGCGACCACAGGGGTACGAGTGTGTGTGCATATATTTGCAAGCGAACCTGTGTGTGCTTGTCCCTGTGAGGGTGTGTGCATGTCTCAGAGGGTTATAGCTAAACCTGCTCCTGCTATCGATACTCTCAGAGTGTCAACACACGCCTGACTGACCAGCTACAGGAAGGAGGAAATGAGAGGATTTGGAGTGTGACATTTGCGCCTGCATTTAAGAGAGTGTATACGGCTCTGTGTTTGTGTTTGAGTGCAAGCCGTGTTTCCTCGTCAGTCTGTGAGGTTGCACGGGTCAGCGAGTTGGTCTGCGTATAGTAGGAGCGAGCAATCGAGCATTCACTCTTGTCTCTTTGCTTCACTGCGAGTGTTTGTTTCAGACAGACAAGGTTCAGTGTGTGTCAGAGCGGTAGCAGTAACTCTAGGAGGTGAAATAAACTGAGAGGAAGTGGAAAGGGACGACGGCGGATGAAAGGAGAAGAAAGGCGGAGGAAAGGTGGACGGGGTTAAATAGAGGAGGAGGAGAGTTGAGCGTTAATGGAGAGCTTTAAACTAAATCTGGATGGGTGGAGACTCTGAGTCTAGTGTAGCGTATCCCTTATCATTGAGATTTAAAAGCATTCATACATTGGAAGCTTCGTATCACACTTGCAGAAATGCACAATGCCACTTGGTTAAAGTCATGAAACGATTGGTTAGGTTTAGGCAACAAAACTGGTTCGTTAAGGTTAGAAAAAAGATAATGGTTTGTGTTAAAATAATAACGTAACTAGCGTAAATAAATAGCAACCTCTCTTAGTGTACTTTCTTACGTAACGTTACGTAACAAGCGTAAATTCAACGGCCTCCTGGGTGAAACCACCCACCCTTTCTGGACTTTCTCGCACTTTATAATCGTTTTTATACCACGTATCTTTCAATTACAGCCTCACTACTCGTCACTTGCACTGCCCGAATGCAAAAACATCCACATTCATTATATCCGTGTTTTGCAGAAACGTACAATGCCAAAAAAGAATTCCTGGCGACTGAGCTGAGTGGATAAAAGCACCATTTATACTCATCATGAGACTTTTTATTCTCCTTATTTTGAGCATTTTATTCCTTAATCAGGTAGCTGACATTAGAGAGATGAACGAGGAAAAAGGGGAAAGAGTGATGGGGAATGAAATGCAACAGAGGTTCCCAGCTGGACTGGAACCAGGGACGTTGTGGATCATGATCGCCACCTTAACTCCTGAGCCACTGGGTGTCCTTCAAGATGAGAAATAATTGGATTGGAAGTAATTGGAATGGGATTTGGATGAGAAGTGATCAGTTCATATGGGAGGAAATAAAATAGGACAAAGCAAGAGAAAAAGCTCACTCCTCCATCCTCTTCTGATAACAATCACCTTTCACCAGTTGCAACAGAACAGGGGCCTAATATAAATATTTGTTATTGAGTTAACATGACTACTATTACATGCACACTATTAATTCCGTTTGGATATTCTAAATTAAGACTTATTCTGAATTGAGCATTTTCCGATTAAGACGTGGGATATGCCGATATTATTCAGGTTTTAGGAGCATTCTTTGGACGATGTATACAGCACATTCAGAATGTGTCTTAATTGGGGTTTTTACAGTAGTTTGCGACACACGGCCTCTTGCCTGTTTACATTCAGCTCTGCAAGCCAACTAGCCGACAGTTTGCAGAGACGCATGCCCAAAAGAAAAGCCCACATTTCTGGTCGGAAGGAGCAACACACCTACTATTTAACATTATGAAATACTTGGACATCAACTGGTTTTCAAAAAATAAAACGCTGACCTTTTCAAGAAGGTGGTTGAAGGAATGAAAGAAGGAGGCTGTGTTCGCACGGTCCAACAAGTCCGCCACTGGTTACATTAATCAGAGCACGGCTGCATGTAAACGGGAATATTACTTTTCATTAGCCATGTAAACAGCTTAGTAGGAATATTGTCTTTTTTAGAATAAAGCCAAAAAACTGAGTATTTTGCGCATGTAAACAAAGTCATTGTTCTTAAAGAAAAAAAAACATTTCATTAGTTCACAAGTGGCACTAATGGCAAAATTATAAAAGACTTTTATGATGGTAGTTACAGATGTAAGGTGTGATATGCTGATGTAAGTACTAAAAGGTAAATACAGCACGCAACACAGCAGGTAATTTTTTTGAAAACAAAATAAGCTATCCTGCCCATTTGACAGTAAAGTGTTGTATCTTTTTAAAGTGTTTCACAAGATTTGACTCTATTTCCTCAACCAAACAAAGATGGCTACAGGTAGAAGCTCATCTCTTGTTTTCTGTCCTCAAAACAGCATCAAGTGTTAAGACACAAGAGGGTTTTTAGAGGGTTTGTCTTGTGTCTTATATCTGTAATGCATACGTCAAAAGGAAGCGTCAAAATGCTTTAAAACAGATTATGACAGGCACAAACTGGGGATTATAGAAAAGAAACATTTTCTAGCTCTAAATAAAAGTGTTGAAATGATCAGAAAGTGCGGGAGCCAGAGAAGAATCTTAAAGCTGCTATATGGAGCTGTGAGTGGGTGCTTTACAGCTATTTCAAGTCTTGTGTAACTTTGCACTTTTGACATTTTACAGATAATTTGTGTAGGCGGGATCCAACCACACAGCCAAAATGTAAAGTTAGAGAAGTTGCTTATTAGAATTAAGATTGATGTTCTGCCTCCTTATGTAGCAATAGTTAGAGCTGATTTTGCCTGAAGAAAAAGCTACGAATCAGTCCAGTTAGTGCTGTAAGATTCAGATTTGTGTCTTCAGTGAGAGTGCAAAGAAGAGAGAAGACATCTCAAATTGAGAGTGACAAAGAAAAGGTGAAGATAAAAAAAGGACTGGAGGCGAAAGATGGAAAGAAAGTGAGAAAGAGGGGACTAAAGAAAGCCGGAGAGAGTGAAGGCTTCTTTGATGAATTGGTTTGGAATGAGAGCAGAGTGCTGCAGAGACCAGTGAAAACAAACCGGACTGAAGCATTTATTTACACTCTGCTTCTCAATTAAGTCAAATAGGCCACTTTAACGAGGCTGACATTTCAACAGTATAATGAGATAGCTGAGAGTCCTTCTGCAGGATGTACGCACGCTGGGTGTGTGTGTGTACGCACATGAAAACACACCATGCAGTTTGTGTATAAAGATGTTTCTTCGCATGTCAGTCGGTGCACGCTTGCACACGTGTGTTTATTCATATTTTTGGCGTGCGATCTCAATCCTCCATCCCTTTACCTCGTCTGTCTGCACCGCGTTTGTATAAACAGGACAATCTGGAAAGCTTCAGCGGCCGGCCCGGGAATGTTAACAGGCTGCATCGTAACATTACACCTTCAGGAGTGTGTGGGTGAGTGAGGGGCACAAAGAGACGAGGAGGAGGAGGAGGAGGAAGGTGGAGTGTGTATGCTGGTGTAATAGAGCGAAAGAGGGAGATTGGCTTGATGGAGACAGAAGGATGGAAAGTGAAGGTTTGGGTTCCCCTGAGTGTGTGTGTGTCCGCGAGGAATGCGGCACTTTAGAGCGCAGGGAAACTCCCTCTGTGGTAATGTTTTAAGCAGCTAATAAACTCTCGCGGCTGAAAGGATGAAACTCAATCCACACCAGGTGAAAACCATTTCTCACGCTTTGGTGTTTAGATGTGAGTGAGCGCACAGATTCCTCCTGTTCACGTGTGTTTGGGCCGGCGTATAGATATATATGCACACATGTTCGGTTTATGTGTCTTCGTGTGTGAAGGATAAAAGTCAGATTCTCGGGGGGGTTTATGTGAGCATGTAGGCTGGATGTTTAACACAGAGCAGAACTCCTGCTGAAATGATCCATTAAATGTACATCACCACACCTTCACTAAAATATAAAAATAAGCTACCATAATTGGACATATGGCGTAGTTTCTCCTCAGCTTGCAGAGGCAGGCAGTGAAAAATGTTGGAAATCAAAACTGAGTTTTTATGTGTATAAGTTGGCTTTGTGGTCGACCAACACAGTCTCACTCCCAACTCGTCACATACCAACGCTTGGTCAGCGCCCCTGGGCATCAGAAACTGATGTACAGAGGCACCCTTTTGCAACAGTATGTGACAAACCAGGCTTTCAACTAACTCCAATGTAAACCCACCTGCGGCTTTATTTGACAGTCGGAGCAAGTGACATAGCATTAATAGCGGGAGAGTCCGCTAAGGGCGGACAGGATGGATGGGTCAAACAAACACAACACTTTCAACCAGGAGACCGCTGTTGGTGTCCCGTGTGAATCTAAAAGTAACGTTGACTTATTTTGTCACATAAGACGTTAGTCACGGGACTCGTCGGTATCGTCGGTATAGTCAGTCTCGTGAGTCGTTAGTCAACCACGACCGTTTCCCTACCCTAACTAGGTGAAAACTGTGAAAACGGAAGTTTATTTTGAAAGGACACTATGCATGTAACGAGCGTATATTGACACGCCGTCCCCGGTCCGTCCAACAGTAATGCAAGATGGGTACCCCGTGCGTCTGTCTCTGATGCCGAGGGACACTGTCCAAGCAACGTTATTTGATGAGTTGGGAGTGAGTAGGTGTTGACTCGTCATATACTAGCGTTTTGTCAGAACCCTTGGCGTCACTTTTTGGTTGAAGTAAACAAATGCTTAATTTTGTGATTGATGATATTAATTAAAACATTTTCTTAGGATTAGGCAACAAAAACACTTCGTTAGGTTTAGGAAAAAACATGGTTGGGCTTAAAATTACTACGTTTGTAAAGTGAAAATATCACTTGACGTTGTGAACGCGGGACACGAACAAACAGATGATTGTAAAGTAACGCATCGGACATGAACAGCGGTCTCCTGGATGAAAGCCCTGTGTTTGTTGGACCCATCCACCTCCCCTCCCTCCCGCCCAGTGTGTCTCTTTCACTCTTTAAACTGCCATAAAACAGCACTTTCCTTGTGTGTTTACTGTTGCTGCAGATGGGTTTACATTGTAGTTAATGGAAAGCCCGGTGCGTCACATACTGCCACTAAAAGATGCCTTGTGCAGCGGTACCGAACTCCGACGGCCATGACAAAGCGTCGACATTTGATGCCTATATGAAAACGGCCTGGTTCCACTGGTAAAGGTTCTAGACCTATAACTGTAGTTAGAAGTTAGTCTGAAATTAAATCTAAAAGAGAATCAAGCTTTTCTGCTTGCAACTGTGACCACAAAACATAAATGTGATTATTTTTTCCAACTCCTTCCTCCAAAATCCATGATTTTTGATATGTAACAGACAAAACACCATCATCATCCACAAGCAGGATTCAGTAATTATGACTATTTGATCGAAGGGGCATCTGCGTCTGTATAAAAGGGCCTTTTTTCCTTTTAAACATTTGCTTGTTCCAATAAACAATCACTTTTAAAGAATCTGCTGCTGTGTTTATTCCAGCAATTGTCAATGTTTCCGTTTCCACAAGCCGCAAACTGACTGTTTGCATCAGTTAGCAAAAAAGAAAAATTCAGGAGCTATGGATAAAAAAATCAACTGTATCAACAAGAGTACACAGAGTGACTACGTAGCGACACATGTAGGTGTAAAGACACTTAGTGTTAACTGGACAACCTGTTGTTAAAGTACCTGTCAGGTCTGTTTATGTCCTCCTGTCTCTTCACCTCTGGACTCTGTCTTCGCTCCGCATGTGTGTAAATGCATGTTGAAGTGTTTGTGATGAGAGGCGTGTGAGAAGTCTTACAAATGTGTATGCATAACCACAACACACACACACACTCACGAACTCTCACACACACACAGTGAAGACAGATGACTCTCTATTCAGACCGCAGTGGAAACATTCATTCCTTCCAGCTTTTACAGACATTTAGAACAAATTCTCAGCATGAATAAGACAACTTTAGTCCATCATCCAACGCACATCAGGCTGGTCTCATACACCGTTCAGAGCTATACCTACAAAAAGCATTGCACTGTAATTTGTGTACAGTATATCTATATACTATATATGTAATTCACGCAATCGTGAATAAGGAAATATAAAGAACGGCGAACGGCGAACGTTGCGTAGGGAGGAGGTCGAGGTGGATGGGTGGGTGAAAAAAATACTAGACTTTAGCCCAGGAGACCGGCGTTCGTGTCTCTTGTGAAGAACAACATTGAGTTATTTGTCACGTAATTTACGTACTTAAGTAACGCCACTTAGGGAGTTATTTAAGATAAGATAAGATAAGATAAGATAAGATATTCCTTTATTAGTCCCACAGTGGGACAATTTGCAGTGTAAAGGAGCAAAGGGGATAGAACAGAAACAAGTGACCTCAGTGAAAACAAAAAGCAAGATACAATACAGTAAAAAAAAAAAAAAAAAAGTAGACAGACATAAAATATGAACAATTTAAATAGAAGGAAATATAAAAATAGGAACAATATAAACAAGGGAAAATATAAAAAAATATTCACAACATAATACAGTATTGACACTAAACAGACGATTAACACAATTGCACAGGTGGAAATATGATATTGCACAGTGATTGGAATGACATTTTAATTTAAAGCCAAACCACGATCTCTTTCTAAACCAAAGTAGTTTTGTTGCCTGAACATAACTAAGAAGTTTTCTTGCCTAAACCTAATCAAGGTGGTCTTTTCCTAAGCCTAACTAAGTAGTTTCCTTGCCTAAATCTAACTAAGTAGTTTCCTGTGAAGACGAAAGTTCATTTTGAAAAGACTGTATGCATGAAACCAGCAGATATTGAAACATGTTGTTGGACATTCGTAGGAAAATGAACAAAAAAAACCTTTTTTATAAGATATCATATGAACCATTGTATGAGAATACGTTGCACACATACTATACATGCAGGATTTTTAAAATAGACCCTAAACAAGCACATTTAAAAAACTATCTTTCTGTTAAATTTTGAAAAAAAGAAAAGAAAAGTGCAATAAATATAGAAGTTTAAGGCTCCTCCACTGTGTCTCTCGCTTTAATTTGGTCAGTTAGACCTTTATCACATTGCAGCATCCATTCAAGTGAATAATGGACAATTTCTACAGAGCTTAAAATGAAACGACACAGCGAATAATGTCACACTTTGCTTGTTAGCTTATTTGCATTTCAGAATCGGCTCACAAAGCAGAGCTGCTATGGACGCCACATTCTGGAAAATTAATTAAGTCCCTGTTGACTATAAAAAAAAATGCTGCTCCGTATCATCAGTGCTCTTAAACGCTTGTTGCAAATCTAGTGCTCTGAATTCTCTCATGACCGAGGAGTGTAAAGCGTCTCTCCATGGGGGACAATGTTCTGTGTGTGTGAGCGCTGATGAATATTATTTAAACGGCTCTCTGGAGCTCACTCCATCTCAAATGCTTTTGGGCTCCGTTGGATTAGTTCCATATCAGTTTCCATGAGAAAGAGTCGCGCCCGCCACCAGCGTCCTTTCATCATAGCACACACCAAAACGTGGTCTGGCACAAGTGAAGAGGCTTTGTCGCCGGTTTTACCCAAATTCACCAAAACCCCCATGTCACACCGTCTATTCAAACCAAAGCACACACTCAGAGATTACAGTTGATCCACATTAAGATTGTCAACAGAAAAGAGATCCTAACCTCAAACATGCTCCTCTCAACTTCATTGTTCTTCCTCTTCAATTGGCTTATTTTTCACCCTTAATTGTTGTTTGTCATACTTACATGTCCCAACACAGCAACAGTTTCCAGTGATCTCTCTCTCTCTTGTTCACACAAATACAGAAATACAGTAAATACGCCAAAATCTCTTTCATACAACACCAAAACCACTAATCAGGCTTGGTACTATCTTCTATTCCCAGTAGTGTTTTACCATCGCCATCCTCTCTGTCTATTGGATTACAATGGAAGAAAATGGGATTCACACCATGCACATTAACTCTGATGAGTTTAGATGATTTCTACATATATGAACATTTGGTAAGTGTCGCCTGGCAGAACAGTTCAAAAAATAAAAGCCTTATTTTCCAGGTCATGATAATTCATAAAGCAACAAAACATGCTCTTCACAATGATTAACACACAAATGGACAGGAGGACCTTGTAGCTCTAATTTCCTTCTTAATTGCGCTCTCCTTGTTTCTCTCTCTTCACATTCTGCCATGAAAACGCTGAAATTACAAGAGCTTCACCTTGTCCTATTTTTGTGCATCAGTGCAACAGACAAAATGACAATAACAAAGACCGACAAACAGCTAAACTAAAGACCCATGTTTCTGTGACAGGGTTTGGAAATGTTACATTATAGTCTCTGATACTGTACGTCAGAGATGCTCACAAGTCATTTTTTGCAAGTCACTGTGTGTGCGACTTAAGTACAACCTGAGTCCAAGACCAAGTCCCCATCTCTGAAATGTCTCTATAGTCATTATAAACTGAAATCAGACATGCAACACTACTTTATTTTTTAAATTAACAATATCAAATAAAAGAACATATATAAGTTAGGGCCATATTTTAGATTTCAGTTCCTTTTATCCAAAAATTAGAAAATGACAGATGTTATGGGAAACAAATGACAGCTGTTTATACATTTTGGTTCCATTAGCCTTGAATACAAGTTAACTGTACAAGCTTCCCATAACATGAAGGCACAGGCTTCTGGGAAGTCGCTACGATGCAAAAACTGCAAACACAGAGGACATCGACGCTGCCAAAAGGACAGCAGAGTGTTGTTGTGTGTCAGCAGACTAACTAATGAAGTCAGTGAAGTCAATGAAGTCAGTGAAGGCAGCAGGAGCATCTGAACCAACAGTCTGATTAGTGTGACCACTGTTAACAACAAGTTAATGCCCGACGTGGAGCAAAATGTACTCTGTACTTAAATCATCATACAGAGTACATTTTGTATGAAATCATGAAATATTGTTACTGTTACTCCGGCTTTTAGGAAAACAACAAACATCTACAGCCTCTCAAACACAAACACACAGTCTGGTAACAAACCAAATCGTCCGTGGAGAAAACAACAGCTAATCCTCATCCTGTCACACTCTTCATCCTTTTTAACTCATTTATCCATGTTCAGCTCTTCCTTTCATCCCTCACTCGTTCTCCAAAACCGCCACTCGTCATGTGACCCTAATACATGCCGGATAGAAGACAGATCATCCAAGTATCTGCACAACCACAGGATCCAGTCTCAACTGCTGAAACTGTGTTTGTTTGAGATTTTCTACATTGTTTCAGAGAGAAGACAGCTCCAGCAAGACAGATGGAGAGAAGGAAGTTGGTGACATTTGGAGGGTCCTGACCTGATAAACCCCTCTCCCACCCTGGCCATCTTGTCCTCTCTGCCCTTGCTGCTCTGTTCCAGCCTTCCAGAGGATAAATTGGGCTTTAGGAGGGAAGCTGTCCACCAGTTCTTCAAGCCAGCACATGGCACAAGGCTGTCATGAGAAGATCAACTTATGGCACGACCAACAAACTGGTATCTAGTGAGTTAGACCAGAGCCGGCCGGCCATCTGGAGTATTGGGAGCATCGGACTGATGGCACGAGGGCTGGTTGAAGAAAGCGTGTTTAACAAACTCTGTCTACTTAAACCTGAACTGTGAGTTGACTGACATTGAGATGGTGAACTCAGAGAATAGAATGTCCTCTGGCAAGGCATGTTAAACCTAACCTGACCCTGTCAGATGGTTTGCAGAACCATCTGAGAAACCATCATTGGAAACTGTTTGGAAAAGGGCAGGCACTTTCAAAAAATACTTGGCATGTGATGAACCATCTGTCAATCAAACAAACAAAAGCAAAACTAACTGAAGGCAAAAACATCGCTGTACTTTACAGTTTCAGTGCTGTTCTTTGCTCTTCTTTCAATGAGGAAATACTCTCCATCTCTGATATAATTGATGCTATTGCAACATCTATGCTAAGCTCTTTAGGAGTGGACATTCTTGTTAGAACAATTCTCCATGTCATCTCACGCTACCTCACCAGATCCCACCCACACACCCAAGCCACGGCCGTAGCCGCAGTAGCTCCTTACAGGACGCTGACGGGTCTATTGTCTGGCTAGCCGGACACAAAACCATTACTAGGAGCCTGACGAGATGGATTTTCATGTGACATCTGATCCCGTGACTCTCACGTGATCTTGTGACATCGCGAGAATCCAGGTTTTATTAAATATACTATAGAGTCTAATTCTAAACCTGATAAACTAAAACATTTGACCCCCTACCCTGACGGGACAGGAGAGCCAATCTGCTTCATCACAAAGCAAGTTCAACTCAGTCTGGCTGTGTCCAACATTTATTGAGTCAGTATTGAAACCTCAAAACTCCACAAAACAACGTATCCTCATACAACAGTTCATATGATATCTTACAAAAAGTTATTCCTCATTTTTCCCTCAATACACGTAAATATCCGCTCGTCACATGCATGCATGCATACTTTCAAAATAAATATAATTAAATAAAACATCTGCTAACGTCAGGTCAACATACAGTTAGTTACCTCTACCAAGGAGGTTATGTTTGTCTGTCTGTTTGTTATGTTTGTCTGTCTGTTTACCCGCATGAAAGTCTTTTCAGACGGGGAGCGACACTCCACCTGCGTGATCGCTTGAATCTGCGGGGTCCGACTGCGCTCCTCATGCAGACAAGCCCTCCGCGAGTAAATGCTAGGCACTATGCGTGGCAACCATGGAAACGGCATCTGTGCACTACTGTTCCCCTGCCGGTACAACTGTGTGGTGTATCAAATATCCTTAATTGCAGCTTGATTTGTTGACACGTGGCAATGCTGTTTCACTTTCATTAACATTGCAAGATTTGTGCTGCATTCATGTGGTGTCGGAATAATCAGAAATACGAGATCCCGACTGCTAAAGCTCACACGGATGCCCCATCAGTCGGAAGAACAACAACTCAAACCGTGAAAAGTTTTGTCAACATTTACAAATTATTATTCTGCAGCACTTTCACAACTAAAATAAATAATTTGCTACACATGATGTCAAGTGTTTCTGATTTCATTCTACATCATACAGGCATTGCATCGTGTGTTCAGGACTGCATGAAGCTGGGATGGGTGGAGAACAATATGATGTGATTTTTTTGACCGACCTATCCACCCGAACCTCGTCCCTACAATGCATTTGTCACTCGTTATACTTCCTGGTTCACAATAACGTTGATTATTTCTTTTGTGGGATATATACGAATTACAGTGCATTACTTTTCGTAGGTAAAGCTACAAACTGTGAATGAGAACATCCTGCGCAAAAAGGTGATTGAGAAGCACAAGTTAGGTGAAACAGTACAAATTAAACCTCCAACATATTGATAACCTCTACCGGAAGAGCATATATTTGTATTTAATTAAGATTTCTTTGTAAAACTGGAAAGAAAAGACCTGAAGATCCTCAGTGCAGCCAATGCTCTGTGTTATTAAAGGTAAACTTGTGAAACAAAAAAAAAGGAAAACTGAAATTAAGTGCCACTTAAAGAAGCAGAGATGCCTCATAATTTCAGAATTGCCATCAAATTAAATCCTCACTGTGATTCATTATTGCTCCTAACATGAATGTCTTCATAAAACTAATAAAAGCAGGAGAGATGACAGATCGGAGGTATAACCGGATAACACAAAGAAACGTAAACAAGTGTGCAATATCCTTTTCTCGCCACTTATCTCCATCTTCCATTCTCCTGTCATCCTTTTCTTCTCTGTCCTTGTGTGCCCGTCTCTCTCTCTCTCCTTCAGCCCTCGTTCCTCTCTCCTCTCTTCCTTTCCTAAAGTCTCCTTTTGTGTCTCTTGAGTGCTTTGTTGTGAAATGTTTGGGCACAATCATTCCTCCTATTTCACACATATTTATCTGTTTGTTTGTTTTTTTCAGTATCTTGTCTCTCAACATAACAAGGCTGTTAGTCTGTCATTCCCTCTCTAACTTATTCCCCTGCACAGAAATTAACTCAGCGGCTCGACAATCTGTATTTGAAGAGCATGACAGAGTAGAACAGAGATAGAGGGATATTGTGGCTCAGGATTAGAAACTACACAGGAATATATTTGTGCATGTAAGTTTATACCCCGTCTCTCTTTCACTGTCGCCTCTCTTGCTTCTTTCCCTCCAGCGGTTTGAACACAAATCCTCGACTGCGGAGTCTATTAGCTCGGACAGGGATTGTGTAAAGAGGGAGATGTATTTTGGGAAGATTATAATTGCTCATGTCATGCTGGTCCCATTCCTGTGACTGACTGTAACTGACTGTGGGATTGTGTGTGTGTGTGTGTGTGTATAGGCTGAAAGCTCCCCACGGCTGTATGAATAAAGTGTGTGTGTGTGTGTGTGTGTGTGTGTGAGAAAGACACACTGGTGACCCTAACAAAAGAGCTTTAAACTTCCTGGTATTCTTATTTATCCGTTTAGTTTAAACATAACCTAGTTTGTTTAAATGGGTCACTCTGGCCCTGAATTGATGGTCTGTATACATAGACTGTATATAAGAAGAGGACGTAGTCACCGTGACGTCACCCCTTGGTTTGTGGACTGCCATTTTGAAGCCTTAAGTTCAGTATTTTGGCCGTCACCATCTTGATTATTTGTAACCAGACCTGACACTAGAGGGTGAAGCTAAATACAACCGAACGCTTAATAAGACATTTAGGCGACCAAAATATTACAATTAACTTTCATGAACTGAAAACACACTGTCAAAGGGTTAAAGTTGTAACACGAAAACGCGGACAATTCCCAGACCGGTCAACGGCGTGGTAGCAACCTGTCAATCACAAGATAGCCACGCCCTAAAGCATCCCCTGCTTTATGGTCTATTTGACTCTAAATGGGACCATACTTTACTAAATGAACATCATGCTGTATTGAAGAAGACTTGAAACTAGCGACTGAGACCATAAACTCATGTTTACAATGTTTACTGAGGTCATAAATCAAGTGAGAAGTAGAAGCTCATTTTCTCATAGACTTCTTACACATACCGCATTGGCTTCACTTTTTCAGACCCAGAGGTTGCCACCTGGTCTGTATACAGAACTAGACTAAAACTAACAAAAATCAAAAGACTAACATTTGACTAAAACTAATATACATTTTTCAAAAGACTAAAAAAAAAATCGAATTTAACATGGACCCAAATCAGAACAAAAGTGGACAAGAAAGTGTGGAATCTGGTTGAATCAGGTCTGCCTTTCAAAAATGTCTCCTTTACAGAAAGAGCTTCACATTGTTTAGGGTGCTGTGCAGTAGTGGCGTATAGGCATAAATCCCAGTGTGGGTGGGCACAGAGAAAATCAGGTGGGCCTAGCCCGTCCAAGCCCGTCCAAGCCGAAAACATATACTTAATAATAGGTTCTGAAACGAATATGTTTACCAAAATATGCCATTACAGCTATACTTGCCTGAATGCACCACAGTTTAATCATACAAGCCTTATACATCACCATCATCAGAGGTACAAGCACCTGACTATAGAGCTGCACAATTAATCTAAATTGTATCGAATATAAAATATAAAACAATATTTGTTAAAGGTGAAATGTGTGTCAAAATACCATTTTAAATTAGATATTGTGGGTTTGGCCTACACATCATATTCTACAGACTTAATAAAACATCTTTCTTTAATACAGATCTTTGCAAAAATCACACCAGAATCATTTTTCAATGAAATTGAGAATAATGTAAAAATAATCATTCCCTCTAATATCGCAAAACATACTGCAATATCAATCAAAATAATCACAATAGTTTTTTTTTCAAAATCGTGCAGCCCTACACCTGACATGTATACATGCATACTGTACATATCCACCTACATCATGTATATAGCCTAAAGCAACCTGTTACATTAATCATTCAATATATATTGCAGCATATGTGCACTACCTACAGAAACAGCCTGACACATCAGACATTTTTCATTTCTATTTCTGTAGGATATGTAGCTACAATAAGAGCAAAATAACCAGTCTAATATGTGCAGGCCTGCTCATACCTGGACAATCAAGCTGATTCTGATCCAACAAGACAAACATTACCAGCATCACAAAGCCTGAGCTGCCACATATTAAACACACAGCATCACCATAAAATACATCTGTAGCTGCACCAAACAGAAACTATAACTAATAAACAATAATATTCAATTAGTCCAACATTTAAAAAGTAGCTTACTTTTGATGATTCCAGCAGGACACGACAGAGCAAGGTGTTGTTAGGTGTCCCTTTGAGAGGAGAGCAGGGACACAAAGTTCAGACTGATATCAAGTCCTGATGATGAGTTTTTATTCTTTCAGCATCAGGCCTACAGCTGGTTCTGGGTGGGAGGGTGACGAGAGGACACATAACGTTACTTGTCGTTATTAGTTGACACTTGTTGAGGAGAAAGAGGCGCAGGAGAAGGTTTCTCTTCCTGCTCCTCAGGCTTCTGATCCTCAGTGTAGGTTACAGGTGTTTCAGGTTAACTAGTGACCGTGTTATCTGGTGATTCTGCGCCGAATTCATCCGTGTGCTCGTAGTGATTATTCTGTAACTGGTTGATGTAGATAATAAACACAGAGAAATATTTATTTAAAACTGATAATGTCAAATTCAACAGCTGCTGTCACTACCTGCAGTCACGAGGTGAGGCATCCTCCTCCTCCTCCTCCTCCTCCTCCTTCTTCTTTTTCATTGGTGTTTATTGGCAAACCAGCTTAGATCACCTACTGGACTGGAGTGTGAAGCAGTAGATTGGCAGGAAAATAATAATAATTGAAAATAATAATTATTGAACATATATAAATATAAAGTAATAAAATATATATATATAAAGAATAAAAAAATATGTATATATATATAAAAATCATTTATTTTTTCGTTTAATATATATATATATATTTATTATTTATATATATATATATAAATATATATATATAAAGAATTAAAAAATATATATAAAAAGAGTAAATATATATATATATATATATATATATATATTATTTTTTTTCCAGAGGTAGGGATGCACCTATCCGACTTTTTCAGTCCCGATACCTGGGCTTTTGGTATGGGCTGATACCGGGTGCTGATCCGATACTAGTGTTTAATTAATAAGATGTATGCCTCACTGCGTGGAAGTGACTGGGATCATTCTGTTATGTGTAAGGAAATATCAGGCTTGACTTAAACATCGCTTACCTAACTTTCTAAAACAAAATGTAACAAACAATTACATAGATATAAATGTATTTAATTGTTATTTATTATTAAAATAATAAATCGTACACCAGCAGCTTGGTAAAATATTTTTCAAAATTAACAGGAATTATAATTCACTTGTAAACCTTTTTAATGCAGCAACAAATTGGTCAAAACCTAAACAGCATTTCAAATTTCAGTATATAATGTATAATGTATATAAACATAGAATTGAATAGAATAGATCAACCCCATTGTCACCGATACCCGATCAAGCTATTTGAGTCAGTATCGGCCCGATATCCGATCCGGTATCGGTTCATCCATAGTTTGAGGTAGTTACTATTTTACTCATTTTTTGTTGTAGCTTTTCATTATGATGTACTTTAGTTTTGTGCTTTTGTCTGATTGTAATTGTCGTCTCTCTGTAAAGCTGTTTGGTCGACATCTGTTGTTTTTATATGTTCTCTATAAATAAACTGACTTGACTGGTCATTTATAGTACATCATTAGCGACATTGGTCATTTCAGTATGATTATAGCTTTTCTTTTCGGCTTATTCTATTGTAATTATTTTAGAAAACTAAATATTATTCACAAAAAAAACACTGTTATCATTTGTCAGATAAGACAATGGCAAAGCTGTCACAGCTGCTGACTGACAGCCGTATAACTCCACAACTGTTTTCTTCCTCTAATTGAAATTCCGTGTCGGCTCGTGTGCTGAATTTGTTTCTTGACCGCAGAGTCAATGAAATCCTTTCAGACTCCACTGGAAACTTTCACTGGCACATTAGCATTAATGGAAAATTCAAGCCATTTTTTATAATTTCTTTAAATGATTACAGCAGCAAAAAAAACAGATAGCACATTTTCTGTTTAAACTTCATCATATAACAAGGTCAGAAAAACTTTAGAAAGACGCATGAGTGAATAAAAGAAAAGCATTAAAGAGAGATGGGGAATATAGATAGAAAGGGACAAGAGAATCACACTAATGAAAAGACTGTTTGGTGGTTTGTAACTTTGCTGTGGAGAAAAGGAAAAAAAGATGACAGAAAAGCACACAATTGCTGAGGTGAATAAAGACACTTCATTTCCCTTTCAGAGGAAAAGCAGCAGTCGTCCTCTTTTCTCTCTGATGGGTGTCATTACTCCTTTTATCAGCTTCTCCTCACAAACTAAATAGTGCCGCAGAGACGAATTATGTGGTTGTTGAAGATCAGGAAGAAATGCACAGGTGTTGCATAGTGTGTGTATTAATATCTGTATGTGTTCACGTTGAGAGAGAAAACTGAGTTGACACTCGAAGCTCCACAAAGGAGTTGAAACCTTTTGATAAAAAACACAATACAACTGTTACAATAGTCCTTATTGAACTGAACTGATGCCACATCCAGGATGTTTTTATAGTTAATGGCAGCGGCATCATTCTTTAGGTTTTGATTTCAACCTGCCAAGAAAAAAAAATCACATATCTTTTTCAGTAGTAAACTGAAATTATTGTTTATCTTTACATTTTTCAATGCCTTTAACAGTTAATGTTTTTGCCTGCACATACAGTTAATACTGTAGGAAACATTGTGTAAGTAAGAAGTTGCATCAAAAAGGTCTTGCACCTTTGCGAGATTTTTAAGTTCAGTTTGAGTTTTAACTGATATATATCACCATGAAACTTCCCCAGTTGAATACTTACATTAAGACAAAACATTTTTTGTATTAAAAGTTATTTGAAATTCTATGTTTAAATTTGCAGATGAGGCATTGTCTTATCAAATATGTTCTAATTTGCATAAATGTCCAGAACAGAAATGTGAACCTTGGATAAAGCCGGGTTAAAAATTCTTGTTTCATTGTGTTGACACATTAGAGACAAAGGTTTTTACATAAGGGATTGAGGATCTCTTTTTGCATAACTTCATAAATCAGAAAATACTGTCAACAACCATAAAAAAAAAAAATTTTCGCCATGTTTTTAGGAATAAAATGTTCAATAAATCAGGCTATGAATGACATATGAACAAACCCCTCTTTAAAAACCTTCAGTGTATGTCAGTGAAGATTTCTGGCTCAGAGTGAGAAAAAAATAATTTTAAGAAAACAACCTTTAAAGATATGGATTGTAAAATTCCATACGTTTTACAAGACGCTACAGTTGACAAGGGTAATATTCTAACTAATAGATATCACCATGAAACTTCCCCAGTTGATTACTTACATTAAGGCAATTCTTTTTTGTATTACAAGTTTTCAAAAATTGTATGTTTAAATATGCAAATGAGGTATTATCTATTGCTAACTTTTGGTGAATTTAGGAGAAATCTACAGATGCAAATAGACAAAGTAGTAAAATAAACACCTAAATGTGTATTTTGGATGTTTTCTTTCCACTTATCTGAAAGAAGACATGTTATGGAAGGAAAATAGCCCAAAATTGACCAGTAAAACATGTTTTTGCCTCACCTTATGCAAAAGGAATATATAAAAGCATGTTTTCAAAATGAAACCTGAGATTTTGCTTATGTAAAAAGTTTAACGAAAGAATCAGTGTTTTCTCTCTAAGACACGCAGGTCAAACCTAGTTGCTATAGGAGCATAGAAAAAGAGAAGGTACACATAAGTACAAGGTGTATAAATATAAACCAAGAACAAAGTGTTTTCTTTGCTTCCTGCAGTGTTGTTTCTGTGTTTGTGTGATCACTAAGGAAGCCACATGTATAGCGGTGGCATACTCCTCCAGGTTCAGGTTCACAGCCACTTCAGCTGCCTTACATGGAGATAGCGACAACTTTACGAGGCTTTGAGTTTGTGTGTGAGTGAGTTTTAGTATCCCAAGTGTTTGTTTTGTTCCACAGTAGAGTGGGAGTTTGTAGCCAACCTGAATTATGTTTAGTGTATAACTCCTGGCTGCTCTCTCTGTGTCCTGAGAGTCCCAGGGTGAACTCGCACCACGAGACAAAGCTGGTAAGGAACCAAAAACACTGAGATATCCCTCCCAGAGTGGCCCGGCGCTGTGGATGGAGCCTGGCACACACAGCCAGTCACCCTCACCTCTTCACTGACTTGGAGGATCCAGCAGGAGAGAAACCCTGTAGAGTACAGTATGTGTGCTGCTAGCAAGATGCCTCAAGGTTACTACTGGGTTGCAGTGTGTGTGTGTGTGTGTAGGACGGGAAAAGGGGAAACAGCTGCCAGTGGAGTTTACCACAAGTCATTACTGCGCACAGGGGACAGAGGAAATGTAATTTTTTACACACAAACACTTGATAGGACACACTCAGTATTCTTAATACACTGTCCATGACCCTGTCAGGATGTGTATCTTAGGACTGACACACACACACACACACACACACACACACACACACACACACACACACACACACACACACACTGAATATGCCATAATCAACACTTCCACTTCTGCTCTTTCTCTGCTTTTTGTATGTGGTCATCAGCTTGTCCCCCGCATTCCCACAGTGTTTCCCAACATGGGTGTCTTGACCTCTGAAAACATGAAACGTGATCGGAAAGTGGAAAACATATTTTTGCAAAACCAAACTGTTTTTTTAAACGCATTTTTCTAATTCTGGCATATTTTTTTCTTGTGAATCAAGGCACGGTCACACATTGACATATAAACTGGTTCCCAAGTAGATATACTGTAGCTTTGTTTTAAAGACAGCAGGTCAAAAAGTCTGGGAACCAGCGCACTTGAATGTGACATGGATGCTACAATTTACAGTCAAGCCTGACTTACTAATCTTTATTTGCTGTGCAACACATTCTCATCCCAACTCCCAACTCTCCACTTTGTCAGACCCCTCAACGTCACTTTTCGGTTGCAGTAAACACGTGTTCAATGTTGTGAATTAAACAAAAACACTTGCTTAGGTTTAGGCAACAAAACCACTTAGTTAGGTTTAGAAATAAACATCTTGGTTGGGCTTAAAACTACTAAAGTGAAAATTAAACTGAATGTTGTGAATGCCGGACATGAACGAACAGCTGATCGTAACGTGAAAGTGGAACTCACGGTACACAAACAGCGGTCTTCTGGATGGAAGCCCTGTGTTTGTTGGACCCATCCACTTCCCCTCCTGCCCGCCCTCGGTCTCTTTCACTCTTTAAACTACATCACCATATCACTTTCTCCGAGCGTTTACTGTTGCCGCAGATGGGTAGATTGTAGTTAATGTAAAGCCAGGTGCGTCTCCTACCGGCGCTAAATGGTGCCTTTAATAATCGGTGTGCAAGCGCCTGCATTTGACGCCCTGGGAATAGCTGTTATTTCCTGACTAAAACGAAAACACACAAAGTTAAAACAACTTTCTGAAAAACACCGCACTGACCGGTCATTGAACTGCATCTTTGTCCAAGAGACCTCATAAACCTCAAAAACAACCCCACCCAAAACACAACATTTCCCAAACTGTGCACACAAAGAGCTGAATCAGATAATCAAATGTGATGACTTAATGGAAAACAGACATTTGGCCTTCTGTATCACTTCTGTTTAACAATGCTGATTTATACAGTATTGAAGTTTCAGTCAATGACCATTTGAACTCACTGAAGCTCCAACTAACCTGAAGACTGTGGCAGATTTGTATTAAAATATTTAAAATGGATGTGTGTGTGTGTGTGCACATAAAACACTCCCGATTGTGATCGGTGCTTGTCACACTTGAATCATTAGTCCACACTCATAGAGAAAACAAGACGGTAAGTTGACAATAATTAATGAGGATTTTAGAGGTCTGGCAGCTCCAAGGACGGCCTTCAAACACACGGTGCAACGGAAAACAATCAGAAGTCAAGGGAACAAAAAGCAGGCTGCCAGCCTGCCAGTAATAGCGGCAACTGAACAATACCTTGCCAAGCAGACACACACTCAAACACTCACACACTCATACACACACACACACGTCCACTAACTGGCAGCCACTCATAATAGGAAATCCTAATTACAATGGCTTCCAATGATTATTAAAACTACTAATAATAACTGCTAATAATTACAGCATGCCAAACGTGCCCTGGGAGGGAGGTCGGAGCAATTACACACCAGTCAGTCAGTGACTGCTTCACACAGTCAGTCAGCGCGTCAACCAGGCTGTTTGACAGTCTCTAAAACACAGCGTCAGTCAGAGAAATCACCAGCACGAGGCCACTCAGTCAGCGACCCTGTCTCCTACAAAATAATGTTCCCGTACAACTAAACTGCATCCTCAATTACCTTTTGAGGGAATCGTAGGCTATTTTCTCCAGCATTACGGTTGTTTTAAGCAGTTTTAAACATGTGGTTAACATTGTAAATTGAAACAAAACATCAAAAAACAACCATAAAACTACTTGTTTAGATTTAGTAAAAAAATAAAACCCATCATGGTTTGACTTAAAATGACTACAAAACAAAAACGCAACAAACTACTTGGTTAGGTCTAGACGCAAAACTACTTTTTTTAGGTTTAGTGAAAAAATATAATGGTTTGGTTTAAAATGACTATGTTACGTTATTAAGCTACAGACGTAAATTAAAATAAGTGATCATTGACTTTTAGTGTCACACGGGACACAAACAGTGGTCTCACGGTTGAAAGTCCTGTGTTTGTTTGACCCTTCCACCACCAAGACCTCGACCTCCTCCGTATGTGGGCTTCCGCGGACTATCATTACAAACGTATTTGTGATACGTCAAAAAACGTAATCGACGACAAAATGAGTTTCCCCTCGAAACATAATTCACAATTCACGCAATTTTTAGGAGACAGGGCTGCAGGCAGCGAGTCTGATAGGAAACCCAGGAAGTTACAGTAGGATTAGTCATAATCTAATCAGATTACACGTCAATTAAAATTGCATTAAGCGAGTGAGACCACTAGAAGACAGACGTCTCCCAGAAACAGAGCCCTGTTATACTATTAGCTTCTCGGGCTTCTGAAAGTTTGGGGACATAACAGACAAATGAAACATCTTTTGAATCTTTCCCAAATTGCAGAAATCCTGCACAGCTGGCTCGTCTGAGTTTTAGGAAGTGGGTTTGTGAGAACCATAAGGACTCATCTACACTGTAAGGTGAAACAAAACAATACATTACACAGGAATTTTTGCAAGTGTAGCTTTTTCTATGTGTTTTGCCTTTTGTCCACACCCAAACGGCTTTTTAGGTCACTGAAAACTGAGTTTTTTTAAAACTCCAGCCGGGGTGAAGATTTTCAGAAACTCTGTTTTCAGAGTTCTCTTGTAGACAGGGAAAACAGGCTTGTAACCTCAGAGTGTGCGCCGTTATCTCCTTTGTAAGGCAGCATAAATACATCCATGAACGGTGGACGTGGCCAAATAACCTGCTAACAGGACTATTAACATGTTTACACATAAATGTACAGTTACCCTTCCACTATATTGAGGAGCAGAGGCGTCAGAAAGCGCTACTGATGTCACCGCTACTTGACAGTGTTTCAATTGTGTTTTTGCATTTTCATCTGGACGGAGATTATTTAAAAAGGTGCTTGTGTGGACGGGATTTTTTGGAGAACGAAGGAGGAAAAACGCTGTTTACAAAAATACCCGTATTTACGTGTGGACTGGTCCTAAGCTTCAAGCTTCTGAAAGCAGTACATGTATGCAAAGTGCGGTGAGGATTCTCAGTCTGTCTAAGCAGAATCCAGACAGATTTGAAGTCATCTCTAAAAGAGAGAGATGATGGACAAGCTGGTGTTGGTGTCACTGGAGGGACAAACAATCCAACACTTCCATGCTGAACGGCCAAATGGATCTGTGGTGGGAATCAGCACAAAGGTCCAGAAAACCAACATTTGAAAAGGAGAGAACGGATGAAGAAGCAACCAGTGACTTGATGGATTCATTTTTGAGGGATCTGTGAAGAACTTGACAACAGCTGCACTATTTTGTATAGCAAGACAGTTCAGTCCTTCCAAACTACTCTTTTCATTTGCTCCATTTCAGTGACATGTTTGATTCAGACGAGACGAGAGAAGAGTCCAGAAGCACTCCGCAATTAATCTCTGTAACTGCTTTAAGCTCTCACATGCATTAGCACAAACAGCAGGACTTAAATAGCCATTATAATCAGAATATTGAACGCTGAATACACACAGACACACTTCGTAGATCCATACTGAACACTGTGCACAGAACGAAACCTTGGCAGTGACTCAGGAGAATTTAATTACTTCCTCTCCGTCTCCCCATTGGCCGAGAAGTCTGGGATATGCTAATTAAGCCTTGACTGATAAAACGTTCCCTTGGCCACTGTGTCTCATTACTACCAACTTCTCTGAGTCCAGCACCCTCGGTGTCTGATAAATAAGAAAGCACCTTAAGCCACAGGCTGTGACTAAATGCGTATTAATGGGAGGGATGTGACCTAGCAGTGGGATGGCTCTATACGCCAGAGAAACTAAAAAAAAAACACGTTGTGCCGCAATCAGTGTACCTTATCTTCTTTTTCTAATTGATAATTAGTCTTGCATTAATTTAGGGCCAACATCTATCTCTTATCACAAAGGTACAATTTATCAGCAGCTTAAATGATGGACTAAATTGGGTTGGCAATGTTAATGATTCACCTTGCAGGGAATGGGGGACATGAGGGAAATCATTTCTCCTGACTCATATTTAATTAACCTCAGCAGATGTGCTGGGCAGGCTTAAAAAAAAGACATGTTAAAAAACATTTGACATCTTTGGCTTTAAAATTAATATTTTAATGCAAAAAGGGGTGTTATATACATAAATATAAAATGTAAGAAAACAGTAATAGAAATCATTGTTATTGTTACAACATTATAAAATGAGATTTGTGGATTTTTTTTGGATACAAGCAGTTTAATAATAAAAAAGTGGTATACTTCTAAGGCAAAGAGGTTGTTTAGTTGGCTCCTTCATACGCTGGTCTCTTTACTGGGAGGACCAGTAGTACCAGCACTCTTCATACAGAAGACTCTGGTTAGTACCTTCAGCTTGTGCAACTCATACTGTACTGCCAAACACCAAAGAGCCACGATGTTTGATATGTTAACCATGCTACGCAAACTGGCAAAAAATGCATTTCTCTTCCCATTCTTTAGAAACGCAAGTTGAAAAATTGCTTTTACATTTAATCATTTTTATGTAAATTGCATACAGTATATACAAAACTGATAAAAATCGTCATGAACTGAATTTGAGGAAAGAAACCTCTTTCTAAAGTAGCATGGTTAACAGTGGTCAAACACTCTGCGGCTCTGGTATAACCAGCCAACAACACTAACTATCATTAAAAAAGAAATACATACAAAATAAATGCTTTTGCAGAGTAACATACATGTAACATTGCGTACCAGTATCAGAGGAGTAACAATAATTCACCTTCATGTAATGAGCACATCTCAATATACTGCAGCTCACCCAGCCAGCATTCAGATACACACAGTTAAGACGACATCTTCTGCATTAAAGAGGTGCAATACGTTTTTTGGAATGATGACACCAAAATCGTCCATCTGGCCCCAGTAGATCATTTTCTCACATAGGCAGCTAGAATCATCCAAAATAATGAAATTGACCTTTTGGTAATGAACATAACTCTTTTTGTTTTGGTTTAATTCAGCAATGTACATTATTAGTTGTAATGTCTCATCGTCACCCATCACCCTGAAGGTCCTGGGAGTCAATGTGATCTAACACTCGTCATAGTTTGCCACTTGGGCAGAAACCCACGGCGGCCTTGTGCGTTGTATCACGACGCTGAAGGTTTGGAGTGAATGATCTAAAGGGGCATGTGAACTATTGAGGTGTCGCGTCTCTATACTTGACCACCAGGCTAAACTGTGCTTTATTATTATTGTACTTTCAGTCATACTTTGACAGTTTTATTTGGAAGTTTTATTTCCATTCTGGTGCTTAAAAAAAACGATAACAGCATGAAAAAGAAACACATTTGTAAGTAATTCCCAAAGTCACTACATTCAGTCAATACAGAGCCCACTCCTGTAACCCTCCTCCTACTGCAGAACAACTGATTTATGAACTTTCATCCTTTCCTCTGCTCTGTTCTTCTTTGAAAACTCTCTGAATCAAACCATCGTGAACTATAAAGGCTTTGGCCTCGCACTGTATTTCTTCAACTTCCCTGCGTGCATATTTTCATTCTATTACTTCTTTCTTTAATCCTTCTTCCCTCTCTGCATCCTTTTCCTTCATTTTTCCTTCCTTCCTTCTCTTCTTATCTATTCAATTCCTTTCTTCCCTCTTTTCTCTGTCTTTCTACATTTGTTAACCGTCCTACTTTCCTCTTTCCAATCAAGATCCAGGTCTGTCAAACAAACAAACAAGCAAATGAGATGGTTTTGAGACATTGTTCTGCATGGGCTGCAGTCATATTACTTCATTCTTACATTCACTTCAGTGGGATTTCATCCTCAGTCATATTAACAGAAATGCAATTCAGCTAATCCTGAAATGTCATTTTAAACATTTAATCTCCATTGAAATGAATACTGCTGAGCTCTGTGGAGTGAAACACAGAAATGTTGAGCCGGACTCTAACTCTTAGTTACACTTAATTGACGGTTTAGTAAGTGGCTAAATGGATATACACTGTGGTGCAGCACTGAGAAGAGCACTCTGAAGCTCAATTCATGTTTCAACAGGACTTGTGAGCACTTCACCACACGGTGACGCCTACGCCACCAGGTCACAGAGATGTGCCATGAACACCCATCGCAAAAAAACTAGAGAATAGTACATGGCATACACAGACAACACAGAGTGAAAGAGGCTGCTAAGTAATACAGAGTGAAAACGAGCTCTGAGTTAAACATATAGTTAAAAATATAAGAAGTATATGAACCCATTGGTTTGTGGACTACGGTTTTGAAGCCTTGAGATCAGCATTTTGGCCATCACTATCTTGGTTTCTTGGAACCAGAAGTGACACGAGAGGGTGGAGCTAAGTACAACCGAATGCTGAATAAGGCAACCAAAAAAGTTACAAATAACATTCATGAACTGAAAACACTGTGAAAAGGTTAAAGTTTTAACACAAAAACTCGGACAACTCCCAGACCGGACAACACCGTGGCAACGACCTGTCAATCACAAGGTAGCCACGCCCTAAAGCATCACCTGCTTTATGGTCTATTTGACTCTAAATGGGACCATAATTTACTGAACAAACATCATGCTGTATTGAAGAAGACTTGAAACTAGCGATTGAGACCATAAACTCATGTTTACAATATTTACTGAGGTAATAAATCAAGTGAGAAGTAGGATCATTTTCTCATAGACTTCTATACAATCAGACTTGTTTTTTGCAACCAGAAGAGTCGCCCCCTGCTGGCTATTAGAAAGAATGCAAGTTTAAGGCACTTCAGTTTGGCTTCACTTTTCAGAGTACAAGACTGATGTAACAAAGTAGCCTATTGTAGTGGTTTGGTTAAAGTATATGAAATAAAGATTTATTCCACCATTATTGGATTTTTTGCTCATTTCTTGCATTCCCCGACTTATTTCACATTTCACATTCATATGTGCTCTTCCCCCGATAATTAATCTACTCCCATTAGAGAACAAGGCAGCAATAAAAAGCTGTAACATTATAAAATGAAGCGTTGGAATAATCATGCTTTGGTGTGTGTTGCCTCGACTGGGTTGCAATTTGACAGCATTATAAAATGGTCATTTTGTTCTTAATGGAGCTTCTTCCAGAATGTCAAAGTTCGTAGGATGATATTATCGCTCTGATGAAAATTTTGAAAAAATGTGGTTGTCAGCTTTTCGTTTAAAGCATTTGATTATCTCTGAATTGGATGTCTGATGAAAAACCAAATAGTGAGCAAAAACTCCAATCACACTGGACTGATTCAATTAACACAGGTTGTGCAATGGATTAAGTACTGATTACTGTGAAGTTCCCATACATTCGAGTAGAGGTCACTTTAAATAACTATGCAAAGACAAACGTAAGTCTAATAATGGTGATATGGCCTGAAATGAACATAAATTAATGTACATTTGAGATTCTGCAAAGTGGTTTGAAATGTTCCTGGGATCATTTTAAAGCAGGAACAGGGTCATTCATAAATGCTGTAAACCAACAGCCAGGTGTGGTTTCAGAGTCGGATTATACCTGTACTAAAAATATATACTTAAATTCATCCCTACTGAGAGAAATATTTAGGATAAAAATGAAAGGCAGTTATAGCATTATTAAAAACAGATTATTACATGTAAAGATAATTCATACAGTGCTCTACTGTAGTTTAGAGCACTTCATTTATTCAAATGCTGCCATAAATCATTGACTAAACAATACCGTATGTGATACATCAGACTAGTCACAAGTACAAAATCTGTACTTTCATAAAGATTGGTATAGTGGCGTTCTCCCTGTTTGGCAAATTGAGATAATAGGTCTCAAAATGTACTTCATTTAATAACGTAGATTATTGATTGTTAATCTTGCATGGATGGATATAATGGATTTTGTTTGTTTGTTACTAACAGAGTAAAGAATGATATCTTCCGACTAATTTGTTGCTATTCACAGTTGTGGAACGCAGAAACATTTTCCATCATCTTCTACATCTCAACTCACCCTCAAGAAGAAACTAAAAGCTTTAAGCTAACTTCACATGACAAGAAATCTGCTCTTCGCTCACTGCGAGGCCGGGCGCAGAATCTTGCAGAGGCAAAGCGCAACACAGGTATAATATGTCATCAAAAAGTGGACGCCATTCACTGTTTCTAGGCAACAACTAACAGTTGCAGCTGTTATCTCATTGGTTGCGCTTTGAAAGGTCAGCGGCAACCGAGGTCAAAGTTGAATTTATTTGATCTTTGAGCGCAGCGAGCAGTAAAGCAGTATGCCACGCCAAGGGCAGCACTTCCGCCTAGTCATTGTACCGCTGATCACATGTGGGCGGCTAAACGATCACTTCTTTGTAAACACAAATTGCTTCAGTCTCAAGAATAAATTTGGCTTTATCGCACAAAATTACTAACACTAAAGGATGTCATTTAATTCTGTGAATGGCCACCAGGTTAACATGTTACATGTTATATTGTAGAATATCTTCTATTTTGTCTTGTTCGTGGAGCGGCAGCAGTGGAACTACCAGGTACAATATGAGAGTGTGTAGAGCTGCATGCATGTCTTAATTTAAATGGATCCAATTACCTCTGTGGCTCTGACTGATTCCTGAAAGAGGCGACTTCATCAGAGTATAGTGAAAAGTAAAAACCCTGCTAATTTTATACTGCGGGAAGACTCAAAGCAATTTAAATAACTTCAAACAACAAGACATTATGCATCACGCCGGCCACTCTATAATTAACCTCCTTTACCTTGCTTGTCTGTGTATTACCATATACTTCAAACAGCGTAGACGGTGTTTGATAATGATGGTGATTCAAATCACACCATTAAGAGATTCCAACTGTGTTTCATTGGAGTACCGTAAGCAGAAGAGCTGCACAACACAAAGCAGTTAGCGTTCTGCTCATTTTCATCTCTGGACGTGATTCGTCTACACAGCTGCAGTCATGGCATTCTTCTGTCTTGGGTGTGTTTGGTGTTGCTGTCTTCCTCCCTCCCCAGTATAAACATACTGGTCTGTACTGGGATCCACCAGGTGCCTGTAACCAATCAAACATGTTCTCATGGTCAGTTTTTGAGGTTTTACTTAAAATGTACTAATGTAGAATTATATTCCAAAATGATGCTCATTTTGTTCAAAAAGGAGGATTTTGTGTCTCAGATTTACCTGGGATCATCTCCATCCACACATGGCCCCTACCTGTAACCTCCACCCGCGGTTGAACGTGTCATAGTGTCGTACCGTAGTCCACGAAGTGGAGGGGTAGGAGACGGGGGGACATCCTGCCGCAACGGGCCTCTCTGCTGGGAGCTAGGAGCAGAAAACAGGAAGTCCACCATTATCACTATGACAACTAACATGTGTGCTGTTTCACAATAAAAGACTGAATGAATGATTTAACAGCGTAATAAAAGCTGAAGTTGAGAAGTCTGGCCTCGCTTTCAGACTGCTCTGCATTTCTAACTCATGTTAGAGTACAACTTCTGTGTACAGCCTCATCCCGGTTGCACGAAAATGCGTTTGAATGACCCAATAATTCGCACGACATTTTGCGTGCAATAAGAACGCCATTCTTGCTTTTGGCATGTCATTTGTACACAATGTAGTCTGTACTGACTGCAATGTAAACGCATCTGAGTAATTATGCTGAGCTCAGAGGTAATGACGTAGAATAAAAAGTGAGAAAGACTGCTTAAGGTGGGCGGGTGATGAGGTAATGGTCCAACAAACACAGGACATTCAACCAGGAGACCGGTGTTTGAGACCGGTGTTTTGTTTTGTAAGTTACGTTAGTGACGTGTTTTCTGTACTTATGTTACGTGGTTTCCGTACATATTCTACTTAATTTACGTACTTATTTTAAGTCCAACCGTGATGTTTTTCCTAAACCTAAGTGAGTGGTTTTGTTGCCTTAACCTGAATGCGGACGTTACCATAGTTTTGTAGCGTACAAATGACATGTTAAAAGTTTAAAATGCGTCCTCAGGACACACAGAATGTAATGTGATCTGCTATTTATACGCCTTCCCATGAGACCAGGTTGACAGCATTATGGATCATGTGATATAAAGCAACTTCCTTGCATTTAATTACCTTGGGTGGGGGTAGTACCCAGGGTCGACGCCCCGAGGGTCAACTGGCCGTGCATATGGCTGACCGGGTGGGTAGCCGGAGTAGGACGGGGCAGACTGGGAGTTGGGGTTAGGATAGGACGGGGCAGATTGGGAGTTGGGGTTAGGATAGGACGGGGCAGATTGGGAGTTGGGGTTAGGGTAGGACGGGGAAGACTGGGAGTTAGGGTTAGGGTAGGACGGGGCAGACTGGGAGTTAGGGTTAGGGTAGGACGGGGCAGACTGGGAGTTAGGGTTAGGGTAGGACGGGGCAGACTGGGAGTTAGGGTTAGGGTAGGACGGGGCAGACTGGGAGTTGGGGTTAGGGTAGGACGGGGCAGACTGGGAGTTAGGGTTAGGGTAGGACGGGGACTGAGGGTATCCCTGTGGGACCTGGGGAGGTCCGGGGTAATGACCTGACCAGGGCTGCATGGGGTAGTCAGCTGGATCCAACGGACCTCGTCTGGAAAAGAAAATGACACGATGATGGTGTTAGAAAACACAAAGTTTTAAGAAGCTTAGCACAGAAGTTTTCTATTGTCTAATAAAATTTAAGAGCCATTCACTCTCTTAACCACAGTTTCCCATGGCTAAACTCTTACTAAACGCAGTTTGGGTCTTTATCCCAGGCAATGTGATGTCATTCAATGCATCGCATCATGGCAAGGGCAAAACCGATATCTATACACATTTGACAGAATCTCGCTATATTGTGTGGCCAATAAAGAAAGATAGGGGCATTTTGTTAATATATTCAGCGCTAGAAAGTTAAATATATGAACCCATAAAAAACTCCATAATGTTATGAAAGGAAATTAGTGAAATAAATATGATTTGCCAGCAAGGCATTAGCAGTTCTACCCTCTCGCTCTGCCTGAAATCCCTCACAATAAGAACATCATGCTAGAGTTTGCTGTTTCTGTTTGGTTTGTGATGTTCTTTTCATGTCTTTTAATAAGAACTCATCAGCAAATACTAACGCTGCTCTTATTGCCAGTTTCTCTGTTGACTAAATGACTTAAATATTCATGAAAACCTGCTGAAAACTATTTGTTTTGGACCAGAGAGGAAGAGAGGGGAGAGGCGCACACACACACACAGCCAACAGCCCAACCCGGCCAAAGATCACATAGCAACAGAATATAAGTGACATGTGACAGTTTTAAGTAGGCTAGGGCTCAGTTAACGTGCACACAAACACACACACACACACACACACACACACACACACACACACACACACACACACACACACACACACACACACACACACACACACACACACACAGCTGTGGTAATCCAGTACTGTCCTGTTAATAGATATCGATGTCTTGAGCCCAGTGGAAAGCAAGTACACAAACATGTGTCGTCCACATAGCTAACATTATGAGGTATTACATTTTATCTTTCTGTCTACATTTGTTTCTCATCATTTACAAATCTACCCATCTACTATATCTAGTATTTGGGTACATGAGACTACTGTTTTTTCCCTAAACCCGGGCTCCAACCTAACGTTTTAGACTGGTGTGCCTAACTTTTTCATTTAGGTGCACCCAACATTTTTCGCTGCTCCTTTTGGAGCCGTAATAATACATTTCAAGCGTTTTGGAAGTTCCCATAGGCCTACATAAGGATGTCATGTTACCAATGTTGTAATAGTCGATACCAATACCAGTGAAATTCCACGATTCTCGATACCAATTTGATACCAGTTTTATTCAAATTTCTCGCCAAAAACTACATTTTACAAGATCACATTTGAACACTTCATGATAACGTTAAAGTTTACCATAGCCCAATACTCATCTTTACTGAGTAGCGCCTGAATACATCATAATTAAATCAATAGCTCCTCCCGTTAACTAGCTCTCGTCCTGCTGATTTCAAAACAGATTTGTTGTTCACAATGTAGTGTTATCAGGGAAAAAATAGGGTGGGTCCCCTGGACGCATCTATACTAGTAAGTTTAACAGTCTACCTACAGTTACCTCTGCCGAAGATGCCGGTCTGGGCTGGGCCGTTCAGCACCGGTGTGACCAGTGAAAATATTTTGTCGCACTCGACAGACATCCTGCTCTATTTTGATTCCATTTATATTCTATTCACAGTTTGGATTAATATACTTCAAAACTAATGTGTACTGAAGCATGTACTTGTGCTAAAATGTGTTCAGAGCAGATTCATGTTACTCTCACTGAGTGTCATACAGTAATGACACTCGGCATCGATATGCATAGTTGAGTGGGTGGGGCTCCGCAGCCTCCGACCAATCACAGAGCTGACCTGTTGCCTGGAGATAATGTTAATGTGCACACACACAACCATGGAGACAGACAGACTGAATCAAACAGATTTGTACATAAATACTTGCACAGAGCACACACACACACACACACACACACACATGGAGTGCTGGTGGTCTCCATGCTGACGCCTGTGTGAGTCGATTTGGGTGGTCAGCAGTGGAAAGTGTATAACTAACTACATGCCCGTCATGTTTGGGATGTCTGCTGCTGCCCCTCCTGGCTCCATATCCACCGTGAGAGACACACATTACATTCCTGCTTCTCTCATCTGTCAACCTATCTGTCTTCTGCGTTTCGACTTATTCTGCTATTGTAAGTCACTCTGGTTACGCGACGCTGCGTATCAACTACATGTCTCAAATGTCTCCCTTCTTGATAGCCACAGCCGTTTAGTCTGCTTCTCTTCTGCTGGAGAAGCCTACCAAGACGTGAGCCTGCCAGCTGCCCCGTCTGTCCATGTGTCTGACTGACTGCCTCTCTCTCTCTCGCTCTCCTTTTAGAGGTTTATGACTACAAGTGTGCCTGCCAGCTAATCTGCATGGCTTGCTATCTATCTCTGAGCCTGTATAAACCTGTGCCCATATCAGTCAGTCGATCTGTCACTCAGAATTTGGCCCCTGGCACCGATAATGTCACCAAGGCAGAGATAAGAGCAGTGGAGAGGTGACGGGGAGGTGAAGAAGGCCGGCCAGAGAAGGAAAGAGAGAGATAAGATAGGGAAGGACGGAGGGGAGGAAAGGAGAAGTGTAGGGGGGAGGTATGAGGGAGAGATGCAAATGAAAAATAAGGATAAGAAGAGAGGCGAAGGAAATACAATAAAGGAGCAGTAGGCAGGAAGAAAAAAAGACATCACCTCTAAAATGTAGGTAATTAAGAGACATCAGCAGCTCCTGTGAACAAATGCTTTATCTATTGGCGGCTGTGGCGGCTGTGGCGGCTGTGGCTCAGAGGGTAGAGCAGGTTGTCCACCAATCGGAAGGTCGGTGGTTCGATCCCCGGCTGCTCCGGGTCACATGTCGATGTGTCCTTGAGCAAGACACTTAACCCCAAATTGCTCCCGGAGGCATAGCCATCGGTGTGTGAATGAGTATTTAGATTAAATCCTGATGGGCAAAGTTGGCACCTTAGTAGCCTCTGCCATCAGTGTATGAATGTGTGTGTGAATGGGTGAATACTGACATGTAGTGTAAAGCGCTTTGAGTGGTCTGAAGACTAGAAAAGCGCTATATAAGTCCAAGTCCATTTACCATTTACCATTTTATTAACTGTTTAAAATGCTTATTTATTGTAATTTTTAGGCTTTCAGTCACTTCTTAGATGGGCGATATATTGAATATACTCGATGTATTGTGGCTTTCTCTATGTGGGAATATTCTCCTGGGTGAGTGTGTGTGGCGTATGAGCATGGATGTGCATATGAGGCGTGTGTTTTATTGTATCGAGCCTGGAGAGAGCGAAAGAAGTGAAGCGCCAAAGTGAGTTTATACGTGTCAGAAAAGGTGATGGAAGATGCCAGCCTCCACTTCTAAAAAGACGGTCAAACTAGCCCTCATGTTGTTTTGTGTTATGTGCATATACTATAGGCATTATGTTATAACAGTGAAATGTGGAGCAAAGAAGGAGGAGAGGATAGTATTTTGTCCGTAATTTTAAAGGCAATTTGGCAAATCAGACACCTAAAAAGACACGTGGAAAATTTTATTCTTCCTCATTACCAAGCTTTTTATTTCACCTCTGTGATCTTTCAGTGGTTACAGCTATAAACTGCTCGACTAGCTTGTTTGGCTCTGACCAATTTGTGCTGATTGGTTGCTTGTGCCCTGCTTGGATTTCTTTGAGATGCCCTATCTCCAAACCCCTGTCATCGCCTTTTGGTAATGTAACAGTGATCTACTGGAAATCAAGTGGGAAAACATGTGGAAGCTATTGTTCATTTATTGGATCCCTGGGGTTTAACAGGTGCTGGATGAAGCTGGAAGTATTTAAAGCAAAAGAAGACTGTCAAAACCGAGTATATGGCTGGACTGTGTATGGTCAGTCTGTGAATTTGTGGCTAATTTGTTATACAAATAGTCAGTGGTCAGTGGTCTATGATGTTAAATCCAGCGGTACATGTCCACCAGGTCTGGTGAGGACACTAGAGGACAAGCTGCTTCACTCAACTGGCCGTTCAAGCGGTGACGTACCCTATCGTGGAATGAGCCTGATTCAAACAGGAAACAACATTAACTCATAAACTGCTCATAAAACTGTTACTCCGTCTAAACAATCCACCAAAATCTACTTCTGAAAACATTTTAAGAGAGAAACAGGCGAGGCCACTGCTGAATCTCGTTTCATTTTAGAACTAGATCGCCTAGTTTGACAGCTTGGTCCAAGTTTCGTGAGCCGGACGTGTCGTGTTGGACACCAAATACAGTCCCTCTCCAACTTGCCACAACATGCAGTGGGCGACTGCTTCTCCTGTTTTCTGTAGGAAATGAATGAAGAGCATTGAGAAGCCCTCCGTCACCGGATCTAGTGGAAATGTGGCGATAGAGGAGCACTCTGCTGGTGAGTGGAACCGCTCACATGCCCCCTGAAAACGTAAACATAGGATTGTTCCCGCACTTTTATTTTGAAAGAGCAACAGCCAATGAGGGAAATCCAACTCTCGGCCGACCAATCGTGTAATTTCATCACTCAGTCAGTCACTCAGTGACAGACTTTTGCATTTGTAGGGCTGGCCCTCTGCGGTCCAGCCAAAGAAGCATCCAAACACTGTTTAAATGCTGAAACAATAAGTTGATTATGTGGTCTTTTGCAGTTTTATCTAATTTTAATAGGATATCTTTTGGGCTGTTGGTCAGACGAAACAAGAGATTTAAAACATTACATTTGGCTGAGGAAATGTGACTCACTAACATTTTTCACACTAGAGAATTAATCGATTAGTCAAAAAAAAAAAAATACTAAAATAATCATTAGTTGCAGCCTTAGACTCTTCGGAGAGTTGCCATAGTGGGAATGGGGTGGAAATCCAGTGGGAATCTTTAGGGAATCCACTGTAAATCCGGTGGCAGGGTTTGGAATTCTCCCTCCAGGAACCCAGTCAGCACTGCACAGCAGCTGGGGATTATGGGGTAATGAGGATGGAACCCATTACTGGCACACCACACACACACACACACACACACACACACACACACACACTGCAAACCTTAGCTTAAATACAGTGCTAGCTCCTAATCACCCCCTCCCAAACCCCACGTACTCCGGAGGAGGCAAATTGGCACACAGCTGGAGAGGAGTTAAGACCAAATGAGGAGGCTGGTGGTCTATGTGTGTGTGTGTGTTTCTGCATGTGTGTGAGAGAGAGAGAGAGACAGAGAGAAAGATAGAAACAGATGTAATGAATGAGAACAGATTCCTGGCACATGCAACAACTAGTTTAACATAATTGAGAGAGTAATCAAAGCAAAACGGAAGAATTGAAAACGTTTCGAGCAGAACAGAAAAGCCACCGGGGGCTCAGTTTGAAGTGAAATTCAACTGTTAAGGGATGCTTTCTTTAATATTGTTAGTTACGTAGACAGTGCACATAGGTTAGATATCTGAAAGGATAATTGGAAAGATATCTCTGCAGGTCTGACAGTAATTGAGAGTAATGTGAGCCTTTCTAATTCCCGGGTATTTAAGAGATTTCTGATGGATTTCGGAGGAAACAAGGAGTTGTTATATGTCCTCTGCACCTGCTCCTCTCTCTCACACACACTTTCACTTACTGTTTCTAAACGGGCTGGATACAGCTGTTATACTAGTGGAAACACACATACACAACCATCGATCATCTCAGCCTGTCTCAGAGAGACACAAATACCTTTAAGAAAGCGAGACAAGACGTCGCGTTGTGACACAACACATTAAAAAAACTCCTGAGAGCCGATGACAGCCGCGCCGCAGATGGATTGTCTCAATAAAACCAAACACTTAAGCACAAACAACACCGTCTCAAAGGGAAAAGTTTGAGACGAGAGGGGGGAGGGTTATAGGAGGTGAGGAAGAAAGGAAGAGGGGGAAGTAAAGAGTGATATTCAAAGTGAGCGGGGGGAAGAAGAGGAGATAAACTGCTGCAGCTTTAATTCAGTTATATCTTTATGAGTCTTCACAGAGCCGAGTCCTCACCTTGTGCTCATATCCATTTAAAACTGATTTTAGGCTCGAGGTTGGGAAAACACTTCATATATTCAAATTGCATTCAACGGCGTCAGATTCTTTGTCAATGAGAGTCACGATATTTTGACAGTGTGGTAATAAAACAGATTAATAGCTCAAATTGTTCCACAACTGCTGTCGTAATGTCATTTGGTGAGCCGCGGTGAAAACGGAGCCGCTGTGATGTAATGTCCCCGCAGTTGAACTGAGTTTAACTGAGTTCCATCTTCCTAATGTGATACTTCATTATGAAGCTTTAATCACAGATGCATCACAGTCCAAACAACGAGGCAATAAAAGCTTAAGTGAGAAATAATGAAGGGTGGAGAAATATTTTATCTTCTATCTAAGGAAGGGTAGGGAGGGAGTCTATTTGTAGGAAGATTGTGCCGGAATTAAAATGAAACCTGCGTCACAACTTGGGGCTTTTGAATATTACATTTAATATTGGTTTTGAACTGCTTAGTCCATTTTCTGTCGAGTTCAATATACTGTCAGTTATATCATCAAATGCCTGATGTCCTTACATAATATGACATGTCTGTATTTTCACTATGTGGTATCATTATGAAATCTATACAGCTTTAAGCATTGAGTGAGTTTCAATAAGAGCAGGTGTTGCTCATGAATATGCACATTTATGCTGCAAAGTGATTCAAAATCCAATTATCTGATCCTCAGGGAGGATCTTGTGAGGTAATTATAAAGTTTCTGTCACGCATTGTTCATTACTACTATGTTTACTACAATGTGTCCACACACAGGAACACAAGTACAAACATGAGAGCATAACATCATATGTACTTACTACCATGTATAATAGTGGTGGCACAAAATATGAGTAAATATATTAGGGCTGTCAGTCGATTAAAATATTTAATATTAATCACATATTTTGTATCTGTTCAAAATGTATCTTAAAGGGAGATTTGTCAAGTATTTAATACTCTGATCAACATGGGAGTGGACAAATATGCTGCTTTATGCAAATGTATGTATATATTTATTATTGGAAATCATTTAACAACACAAAACAATAACAAATATTCTCCAGAAACCCTCACAGGTACTGCATTTAGCATTAAAAAATATGCTCAAATCATAACATGGCAAACTGAAGCCTAACAGGCGACAGCAGCTGTCAGTGTGTCAGTGTACTGACTTGACTATGACTTGCCCCAAACTGCATGTGATTATCATAAAGTGGGCATGTCTGTAAAGGGGAGACTCGTGGGTACCCATAGAACCCATTTTCATTCACATATCTTGAGGTCAGAGGTCAAGGGACCCCTTTGAAAATGGCCATGCCAGGTTTTCCTCGTCAAAATTTAGCGTGGTTGTTTAGCCTCCTTTGCGACAAGCTAGTATGACACGTTAATGCGCTACTATCGCGTTACCTTTGACAGCCCTAAATATATATATATATAACTTTAACAATATAAGCATCAATCTCTGGTTTTCAGAGGCATCAGATGTGCAGTTCACCATGATTTTTAAAGCATGGAGCAGAGAGCTTTCAGCATGAGTCAAACCTTATAAAGCTGCACAGGTACAGTATGTGACATCTGGAACTGGATTAACTGTGTGTAGTGAACAAACAAACTCTAAACAGAACAGAGCTGAGTCATTAAGAATGACGCCTGGAGCAGCGGAGAGAGTTTTTATTAGGGGAAGCCCAATAAGACACTAAGCTGTTTTCCTACTTATGGTTAAGTGGTTACATACTGTGTGTGTGTGAGGGCATGTGTGTGTGTATGTCAGAGATGGTATTCTGTTGGTTCAGCTGTCAATGTGGTTTGTGTTGGTGCTTGTGTGTGTGTGTGTGTGTGTTAGAGAGCCCTAAACCTCCCTAGACTCATGACCCCTTGAAGTCACATGATACTCCATCAGTTCCCACCAAACACTTAGAGGATGGGGTCGAAGGTTAAGGAAGGGTATTATCAAGTAGGATTAGGGAGGCATACCAAATACATAGACATAACATCCAAACCCTCGTTACCATTTGGTAAAGTTAACAACCATTTGGTGGAGGACCGGACCCTTGATAACCCCGCAACTGCAGTAGAAGGATCTTACACTAGGCCTGTTATGGAGGGCAGAGTTACATGTTCAAAACTGCCCTCAAATACTCAGTGTGTCCGAAAAGCACACAAAAGTATGTTGATTTACGAAGCCCTAGGCTTGTGTTATTTTTTTGTAAACAAAAGCAACTAATGTAGGCTAATGTTAATGTTAACATGCTAATGTTAAATATTAATGTTAAAATGTGTATTGGTTAAAAGCTCTTTTTAACATTTCCAGCTGATTTGTTGCAAAACAAAAAAAAAACAAACTGAAGAGTCTCAAATATGTTGTCTGTGTACACAATATCACGCTAAAAGAATGAGGCTAAAAGCTGCAACTCCCAGGCAAAGAGTCGGGGTGATCCCTGTGTTTCCAGGGTCCTCATTGCAAGGCATTGGTAAGGCTATCTTCCCAGTTCAAATTGCAAATGAACGGAGGGAAATGGACGTTTCAAATGCAGCTTCAATGGTAAAAATCCAATCAGCCACTGTGGAGATATCAATGTCTAAAGTCAAGGAGACTGTCTTGCCACTAATTTTGGGTACGCAGGTTTCAAGGAATAAAACCTCAGTAGGTTATAAGGGTGGGTGATTTAACATAACTAGCCTAGGGAAACATAAAACCCTTTGAAAGGTCTCCTTAATAAGTCTTATTAACAGGATACTGAGTTGGGGAACATAAATACCTTCCCAGAAAGTCAGCATCTTCTATATAATTACAATGTTACTTGTTTTATCATCACCCTCGGATTGGATGCTTATTACAGAAAAAACACACTAATAGATTTATGCTTTAATGTTTGTATGTTCAAACAGCGTGATTTACTTTTACAAGAGAGGAGAATTTGAGTAGGACAAAGCCATGAATTCGGCAAATGTAACACTATCTAACACAAGTTTGACTGGAGCTGCTGGAGTGTAAACTTCCCCAAACCAAGTTAAAGAGCAGGACAGAGCTGCCATTGTGCGATCTAAAGCACCTTGGCTCCCACACAGTTGGTTTTCCAGTCATCAACGGGGTATTTTTGTAACTTGTAAGCACACATAATAATATAACAAGTCAGCTGATGACATACCCCTTGCTTTTGGTCAGTTTATAGCTAGTTATGACATGTTAAGTTAAGGCTTGCTAATGTTTGCTGCAGTAAGGTGGAGCCTGAAATTGGTGCAACCTCATTCTGAAGTATTGGTTATTTATGTCACCTCTTATTAAAACAACGTTAATAGTTGTATTCAATTATGTACCGGTTAAATGTTAAAAGAACTGAGAGAAGAAAATTGTGGGAAGAAGCTCCTGGCATGTCACACCTCACTTTGAATGAGTTGCTGTGGTTTAGTGACACAGGTCAACAAGAAGGCTGCTACATGAAATATAACCTGAATATGAAGCACAATTGAGTCAAATTTTCTTGGTTAGTCAGGTTGAATGGAGGGTTAAGAGTGTGCAAGAAATAAAGACAGTATTTCACTGGGGCTTATTAAGTTAAAGTAAGATGAAGATGCAATCCTTTTGTTTTTTTGACCTGCATACTAATTTGTACGTGCCAAAAATGTAATTACTGAGGACTTCAGAGCGTGGGGTAAATTTGTGTTCAAACCAAACAGCCAACAAGGACTTTCCAGACAAAGAGCAGGCCACTAAAGACTAAAATCTTCATCTGTATTCCTTGAAACAACCAAAGAGAAAAGGACAGAGAGAAGGGCGATGAATGTAAAGAGGATAAGACGTAAACAGAAGACAAAGAGGTGTGACTGCAGAGGGCTGAGATAGACAGGAGAGGAGGAAGAGGAGGGGGAAGGAAGGATAAAGACAAGGCTGTGGCCCATTTCAATCTGTTTGTCTGCCATATTAAGTGCCATCCCAAACCAATTAGCGGGGAGTGAAAGTTAAAAAACCCTCCAACAGTGAGTCTACATCGGTCATCTGTCATGGAACACACTCCGTACAGATAGACATTTAATGTTGTCATATAGACGTTAACAATTTGAAGTAAATACATTGCACTTAGGATCAAATATACCCTTGTCTAGTCTTGAAAACGGTAGATGTGTTCATTTGATTGTAAAGTGTTGTATATCTACAGGAACTGTTGCAAAAACTAAGCAGCTCATAAACATCAGAGTTAAAAACAACAAGATGTTTACGAAAAAAAAAATCCACCAAAGAAGCTTGGGAGATTTATTTTTCTCCATAGGCTTATGGAAGCAGTTTCCAAAGATGCTGATATGAAACCATGGTTATGAAAAGTTACATCAATTCCTGTTGCCGCTGGAGAGCGTGAACTTCATCCCGAAGCTTGCCGTTGTATCAACATGTTTAAATCCCAACTCGTCACATACTGACGCTGTGTCAGACCCCTGTGCGTCACTTTTTGGTTGCAGTAAACGTGCTTACATGGTTGGGCTTAAAACTATTACATTTGTACAGTGAAAATGTGACTCGACGTTGTGAACAGGGAACACGAACGAACAGCTGATTGTGAAGTGAAAGTGAGCTGTCTCTCCAGCGGTCTCCTGGATGCAAGCCAGTCAAGTGTTGTTGGAGCCATCCATCTCCATCTGTGTCTCGTTCTCTCTTTAAACTGAGTCACCATCACGGCACTTTCCCTGTGTGTTTACTGTTGGTTTACATTGTAGGTAATGGAAAACCTTGTACGTCGCATACCGGAGCTAAAGGGTGTCTTAAGGGTCGGTATCGAACGCGGACGGCCGTGACAAAGCGTTGGTATTTGACGCCCTGGGAATGAGAACGAGCTGTCTCTATTTATACCCTACACCTTAAAGAAGGGCTCAAGTGTAAGTGTGACTATGAACAGAGTTTACTCTGACATGGAGAGGGAGGGTGTAGGTGCCGGATTGGAACTGGGCCTGTGTCTACCTATTCACTATATAATGCACAACATTTATAATTTGCCTCTTTATTTGAGGGTCCAAACCAGTGTCCATGGCATGTAAACTATGTTCTGCTAACGACCACACAATGCAAGGCATTAAGTTCAGAAGAAGTAAAAAAAAAAGTCAAGTACAAAAGTAAGAGAATGGGTGAAAAATGCAGGGGGAAGATGAGGAGAAGACAATTGATGAGATGGAGGAAAATGAAGAAGGAAAACGAGTGAGAGTTTTACATTTGAAAGCAGAAGAAAGAGGAATGACAAATAGGACTACAACTAGTAAAAGAGATTGAACCTCCCAGATGGATGTCTTGTGAAGCTGAGAAGGAAAACATGAAAGAGGGAGGAGGAAGAAAGGAGCCGAAAATGAGAAGGGAGGCACAACAAAGAAAAGTGATGGAAGGGAGGAGAGGGAGAATGGAGAGGAAGAGAAGAAAAAAGGCAGAGAGACAAGTGGTGCCCTCCAGAGAACGGGCATGCTGTAGGTCAGCATCTGCTGAGAATAATGGGCCCTACTTTAGAGCAACACACACACACACACACACACACACACACACACACACACACACACACACACACACACACTGATGCTTGCTCACACAGTTCACGTTTGAATGAAACTAAACACCTTTCAGGGGCTCCTATCTGTCTTTGTCAATAAAGTTCTGTCAAATATGATTAATCCACCTGGATGTCATGAATTACAAACTGACCAGTCCAGGAAACTAACATGATTACATTCCCCTGTGTATGTTAGTGTGTGTGCATACACATTTGCAAATATGCCATGTGTGTATCCGGGTATGAATGTGTGTGACTGCGAGTGTGTGAGGGTGCATAATACAGAGTATTCGTATTAAAGAACACAGCTGAAGGGTTAAGAGAGAGAGAAAAAAAAAGACATAGCCAGGAGGGAATGAGATGAAAATGACCACCGGAGGGTAAAAAGAGGATAGCGGAGAGCAAATGAAAGAATACGGTAATATGGTAAGTACTTAAAGTGAAAAGTAGGAGAAAAAGAAACGGGGAAAACAGGAGAGAGAGAGAGAATCAAATTAGAGCACAAAAAAAGTACAAAAAAAAAGATGTCAGAGAATAAAAAAGAGAAACAGTACTGAAAGAAAAAGGAAATTAGATGGGAGAAGGACAGAGGAGAAACCCATTAGAGGAAAGTGAGAGGAACTGAGGGATGAGGGCCTTCCAGATGGTAGGAGACCGTTGCCTCGGAAACACAGAGAGGGCAGAACAATGGGGATTTGGAGTGGTGTTTCGCATCCCATCATAATACGGCCATGCCATTTGGAAACTGAGCGATGAAGCTACAGCCAAAAATCGTGTACTGCTAGGAAGCTCCTCAAAAATATAAATTCTGATCAACATGTCAAATGAGAGATGAGCTGATGGATCAACACACTGAGAAACATGCGTCACGAGGCTGAATGTCCTTCAAGACCTTTTTGTTCACGTCATTGCAGCTCCTTTTCCGCTGAACTCACTCTCTCACCTCGCCGGTTACACTTCAACTCCACACGCAACCAAGTCTGCACACAGAATCTTGAAGTTGTGATCTATAATCTAACTATATCTCTGTGATCTAACTATACACAAATCTGGAGAAGTACCGGGAGTAAATTGCCATTACTGCGGTGGCGTCTCATTACAATATGCATGCATTTGAATGAGAGCTGTCCTAAGAAATGTACAATTTTCTACTTTTACCTTTACTTTCTATGTAACGTTACTTTTCTCAGCTGCCTAGGCTAACATGGTGAAACCAGGAACGTCAGCTATGTTAGTGATTCTCAAAGTGGGGTCCGGGTACCCCCAGGGGACCGTGGCACTCTGCCAGGGGGTACGTGAAAAGTTTTCAGACTCATTCATTTAAATCATCATAACATATATATATATTTTTTTTTTTACAAAAGGCTTCATAGTTCTACAAATAATATATTATTTTTTTAAATCCACAGTGTGATAGTTCATAATCTAACATATCTATAACTCTTAGAATCTGCTTATATGTTTAATATATGTCTAATGACTTTCTAGTACATGTCTTTTGTGTTGTTCTTTCACATAGCCGAACTATAGAAGCATAAAAAATAGGTTATTAAGTCACATTATTCCAAAGCGGGTCCTCAGTATATTCTCTATCTTGTAAGGAGTCCGTGGCTGAAAAAAGACTGAGCTAAATTAACACTGCTCAGTTAATATTAGCTAACGACATTAGTGAGCTGAGACGCTGTCTAGGGGCTGCGGTGGCTCCACAGAATAAATTAAATTAACTAAACTGTGGAGTTATTGTGTAATATAGCATTAGTTGCTCTAACTAGGGGCAATACAGTAATGACCACAATGTAAACATCATGCGGTCGGCATCACAGACAGTACACGTATAAAGTGTCTGCTGACCACGTTAACATTAACTGACTCTCAGCCAAATGCGTCAGGGTTGCTCGTAGTGACGGCAGCTGTGTCCTCGTAAAACCCTTCAATTTGACTTTAATCAATTTTAAATACATACTATTACCTGCACCAACCATTTACATAAATTTCTACAAACAACCACGGACACATTCGGCTTAAAGTCACCGGTTCATACTGTTGGCAGACAGTGAGTCACTATGACTACGCCGCTGGATGGTCAAACACACAAAGCAGTCGCCGGATTTGTCTATATTATCTCTAGATTAGAGACGATACCAGAAGAAAATACCAATGAGAGGAAAATGCCCCGACAAAGACCTTGCATAGTCGAAACATGTTGACATTTTTAATGATTTAGCCACTATAATAGAGGCTTTTTAATATTTCCTTCCTCATTTCCTACTTGTTTTAAAATTCCCCATTTTCCAAGAGCTCCCAACACGTTTTTGCCTTACGGTTGAGTACACAGAGCAACAAGTTATCTCTCTTTCCGAGAGGAACATGTCTCTCTAATATGCAATTAAATAATGTAAATAAAAAGATTCCTGTTACTAGATTTCAATCTTACTTTTAAATACAATAAAGACAAAGCTGTCCTACAAGACTGAAGAAAATCTGCAAGTAAAGACATAATAAAATGTGTGTAAATCCCAATTATTACATCAATGTTACATGTTTTGTGAAGGAAATATTCACAGGTGTTACTTTTGACTGCACCTCTAGACACTACACATGTTCACAAGCTCTAATATCAGAGGAAACGATAACCTTGTCCCAGGCGGGGACCTCTAGAAAATGGCAACTTCAAATGAAGCCATATGTCATGTTAAATGGTGCAAACTAAGTGGCTGGCAATATCAACTTTTAGACATTGGAATGTGCAGCAGCCATAAAGACAGATTCATCACACTGGCAATGAATTGGCTGCACCTTGTAAGTACATGAATGGGCCATGTCCATCTATACTAGGTGAAATTCTTCAAACTAAAGATGACATTCAGTTATGGCAGTATCATACATAACCACTTACAGGCAGTGTAGTGGGCGACTTCCTGAAACATCATGAAAGCCATTACTGATAATACCATATCCCATACAAATAGCCTCCATTATTTCACATCTTGAGCCAATAAGGTCCCCTCTCAGCAAGATGTAAATGTTTCAGGCTGGGGACATTTTGTTCTGTGCATGACCACTGGATACAAATTGCTGACAGAATTACGATCCCTCAATAGCCACTAATTTGGTGCATGAAGAGGAGTTTTGAAATAGTGCTTGTAACGGGGAGATAGGGGATTGTAAAAAAAAAAAATATGGTCATGGATTCATATGAAAGGACTTTGAAGGAGGGACGCAGACACTCACACACAGACAGTCATATGCACAAACAGCTCAGTGTTTGTGTGGTGTCTTACGAAAAGTTATGGCTTGCACTATACCTGTGCACAAACAAACTTTTAGACTTACAAACAGACTTATGTTAAATCTCATTCAATTAAGTTTCATTGTTAACACTTTATAATAACCATCATTTATAAATGGTAAGTTGATAGTTAATTAAACTTAGTTAATATTTTTTTTAACTGTTATCAAACAACTAAATAATTATTAATGTTTACTAATTATTAGTAATGCTATTATTTGTCATTTTATCATTATCATTTATAAATTATATTGTATCATAGCTGATAAGAGATGATAACAATTACATTTTTATTACGTTAGTACATTATCTATTAGGTTTATTGTTGCACACAATATAACATTTTATATAATATATTAAGTATGCGTTAGTGATTACCAAATGATTTGTAAACTTTTAAGAATTTCTTTTTAAAACATATATAAAAATTACATAGATAGATGGACCAGAAACCAATTAATAACCATTGATAAAGTATTAACGATCTACCTAATATTGTTTATAGATGCTTTACAAAGTATTTATTTGCCTTTTAACAAGTTGCAACTTTATAATAGCCATTTAAATAATGTTTATAAACCTTTTACAAACCAATTATTAACCATTACAAAGTGGTATATGTGGAAAGTTTAAAGACGTTTTACAATCAATTTCTTAAAGGTTTCCAAATAATTCCGTGATCATTAATAAATACTTACAACATAGTATATCAAATGTTATAATGTGTGCAACAATAAACTGTTAAAATAGCATTACTAATAATTAGTAAACATTATTAATTATAATTTCATTGTTTGTTAACAGTAAAATAAGTATTAACTAAGTTTAATTAACTATCAATTTACCATTTATAAATGATGGTTATTATAAAGTGTTACCGTTTCATTGAAAACATTACGTGTATTTGCAACTTTAGTAGTGAATGTAGGACATCCGGAGCTGCAGGTAAACGTGTAAATCTATTCACTAACTTGACCACTGCAGCCTCACTGCTTTATTTGAATGTCAAACCTCTGCCTGTTGCAGTAATATGAGCTGCTTCCTGTTCCACCGGCTTGAAATCATCATAACAATTTATGGTGCGTTCCATTCGGTGCGTTCAAAGAATTTGACATGAGCTCAATTTTTGCACACACTCATCATGTTGCCTTAATTGGGAGATAGAACTTTCCATGCACGCAGAAACACATTTAAATATCATTTAATTTGCCAATAGAACTTTGAGAATTCTTGAAAAAAAACTAAACGCTTGTAGCAGCACAGATGGTCATTAGGCTGCCGCCAGATGTTAACATTTCACAGCTGCAACTGTTGAAATGTATGAAGCGCGGTCCGCCTTCTTGTTCTTCAGACAGACATAAATAATAATAAAACATTCCTTGATGTGTTTCCCACATTTGTGGTGATGAGTTAACTGCCAGAAAGTGAAGGCAAACCGTCGGCAGCTCTTAAAATAGCAAGATGTGAGAAAAATTTTCGAAGCACAGAATGAATAATCAACCAAAGGTTCATTCTGCAACGAACCGTAAGGTATCGTACGTAACGGTTCGTCTGATATCTTACGAAAAGTTATTCCTAATTTTTTTTGCGTTTTCTTACAAACGTCCAGCAACACGGTAATGTCTGCATTCGAATGCTGATTTGGAGGTCAAGTACCATGGCAATGGTTGAAGCTTCAAAGCATTCGGGTAAGCCCTAGTTACATGCATACAGTCTTTTCAAAATAAACCTCTGTGTTCACAGGAAACAACTTGGTTAGGTTTAAAAAAAAAAAAATCGTGGTTTGGGTTAAAATAACTACAGAAGTGGCGTTATTTAAGTACGGAAGTTACGTGACAAATAAGTCAACGTTTGAATTAAAATAACTTCGGAAGTGGCGTTACATAAGCACGAAAGTTACTTCTGGTTTCACGCGGGATGTGAAGGTTGGTAGGTATAGCTACGAGCGGTGTGTGACAACAGCCTGTATTCTGCCACAACGCAAAAAGGTGTATCCGTGTACATTTCACAACTCGTAGCACACCTCCTTCACTCCACATGAGCACAGTATCACTTAACATCCGCTCAACTCCAGCGTGCCCCAAAAACCTGTTAAACATTCACCGGCTGGGACCTGAAAGGAAAACTTCCTCCCTCACCCCGGGGTCCAGACATATGAAAGCATATCATACTCTTGTCAAGCAGTGGACCCTATGGCTCTGCAACACATTACGGGTTGTAACCCAACTTTTTAGAGTCCACGATCAAGATCAAAGCTGTGAGCAGAATTCTTTAAAGCAGCGACGGGTGAACACATCAGAAACACTAGAAGCTAGGAACAAGATGGGGTCAAGAGAGAAAAAGAGAGAAGGGGGGGGAGGCGGTCTATGAGAGGCAGGGTCTTTCTTCGTGGCTAACAAACAAGCAGAGACTCGATGAGTCCAGAGACACAGGAAAACAACTGGACAATGGGCTGGATTGTGCCGCAGTTAGTAAAGTGGTCTGGGAAACTCTGGGGCCTGGTTGGGAGGTCTTCTCAAGAGAGATAGAGAGACAGAAAGAGAAGTGAGAAACATTCCCGTTTCATTTCCCCCCTCGGCAGAGTGAAACAATATTCAACAATGTCCTTTTCACCCCAAGTTCAGAGAGAATGAGAAGGAGAAGAGGAGGGGCTGAGAGGGAGAGAAAGAAGCAAAGAGGAACGACAGAGAGAGGAGGGAAATAAATGAAGCAATGCAACTAAAAGAGACACACGGAGACAGAGTGCAAGACCCAGAGTACAACATCTGCTTTGTAATTACCAACCATCCAATTATCATTATAATGAGGAAGTGACAGCCTTCCCAGAAACCTGAACAGCAATTCTGATTGGCTAATTTTAATCCAATAAGAGTAATAACAAGGACAAATGGGTAAGGGTGTTTAGCTAATGCAATTGGGTCAAGGCTGTGTTTCAAACAACCGATCGCTGTTATCAACATCATGTTTTTAATCAGGGTTGACTTAGTCCAGTCCTATGGGCTTTGAAACTCACATACATGGGAATAGTTTATGATATGATTTGTCACTATGGTGGTTACTGCCCTCCCGTTTTTTTTTTTAAGGTTATAAAGGTTTTCTTTTTTTCTGTATTTTCTTTCTTTCTTTTGGCTTTATTTTTTATAATAATATTGGAGAAAATAAGAGAAAATGCAGATGGCGCAATATTTGTTAAAGCCAAATTATGTGTCAAAATACCATTTTAAATTAAATATTGTGGTGCTGTAGAGATGTCCTGGCCTACACATCATCTCTACAGACTTAAGAAAACATCTTTGTTTGGTATAAATCCCTGCAAATATCACACCATAATCATTTTAATATGTTTTTCAATGAAAATGAGAATAATTATGTAAAGAAATATCATTCCCTCTAACATCGCAAATCATACTGCAATTGCAATATCAGTCAAAATAATCACAATTAAATATTTTTTCAAAATTGTTCAGCCCTAGTGTGTGTGTGTGTGTGTGTGTGTGTGTGTGTGTGTGTGTTTGTGTGTACTTGTAAAGCTATAGCTAGAATTTGAGTTTTTTTAGAAAGTGAGGACATTTGGGCCGGTTCTCAGCTTCAGACAGACCTTCTCAGGCCTGTTTGAGGGTTCAAACTTGGTTTTTAAGGTTCAGGGTAGAATTAGGTTTAGGTTAGGGTAAGGGTTGGGTGGCTGTGGTCCAGGGCGGTGAGCGGGTTGACTTTTAATCACAAGGTTGGCGGTTCAATCCCTGGCTCCTCCCGTCCGCATGTCAAAGTGTCCTTGAGCGAGATACTGAACCCCAAGTTGCTCCCTGGTCGCCTTACAGCAGCCCACTGCTCCTAATGCTGAGCATGGGTTAAATGCAGTGGTCAAAGTTCATGTATGTATGCATGTAACAATTAAAATAAAGTAAAAAATGTTTTTAAAGGAATTTATTTGTGATGGTAAAGGTTAGGGAAAGGGGCTAGGGAATGCATTATGTCATTGAGTGTCCTCACAAGAATAGAAGTGCAGGATGTGTGTGTGTGTGTGTGTGTAAGAGACAGAGCGAGGGAGAATGTGTAAATGGGGCAGTAATGGTGCACACATGGTGGGGCGCAACCTGCTAATGTTGACCATACACACACTCTGATAGCCATCTACTGACCTCAGAATGACCCAGTCTCACACTCACACTCACACTCACACAGGTGCACACACAGCCATGCACATTATTCACATGTGTGTACTGGTATACTAATCAGTGAAGTTGTTTTCATACATATTCATGCATCCATTCATGCTCAGAAATGAACACAAGATTGGTAAGTGATCTAAGACACAAACCATTTAACCGCAACTTCCAAGGTTTGAAATGTTTGCTGAACGTCATACAGCTCTCTGTCAGTCTCTCGACACTCTTAACTATCTAATAAAAAAAAAAATACGTCCCTTTAATTCATGCCTGCACTTGAGGCACACAAATGTAAATTCTAGTCTTAATCCTCAACAAATGTCCTCCAGTGTTTAAAAACTGGTTCTGGCATGGCTGGAGGTAAAGGGACACAGACTCTCTACGGGGGTCTTTTGTTTTCAGTATAATAACACCACTGAGAGAAAGAGAGATGGAGGGGGACAAGTATAGGAAAATGGTGAAATACAGAGAGAAGGTGAGATGTGGAGTATGGGAGGTGAAGAGGATGGAGAGGTAATTTCAAGAAGATGGTAGTGAGAGGAGACCTTGGGCGATTTGAAGTGAAAAGACATAAGCTGTTGTGTCCTCCTCTCTTTCCTTTTCTATGTTGTCACTGTTCATTTTCCATGAAAAACCAAAAAATCTATCAACTCTTAAAGGTTCTCTATATGATATCAAGAGCATTAACATATCATCAAACAACCATTGTCTATGTAAAGATATAGAGGAGTAATGTCTACCTGAGCAGAGAATGAAGTCCCTCTCCCTCTGTGTGTGTTGTAATCTGAGCTTCTCTGTGCTTTGTTTACATAGCTGGGCCGGCCGCACATGTTCCCCTTCACGTTAACACTGTTAGCTCTGTCAGCAGTGTTGACGTTGTTTTCACTGTTAGCATTGTCAGCTGAGAGCCGTCGCGATGTAATGAGACGTGCGGAGGCAATAGAAATGCTCCCAATCTCACATTTAGCATCTTTACGGAAAAAAATATAAAGAGTAAGATAGTTAAGAATGTTATTTTCTGAATGTCCAAACGAGTTACAAGTTGCTGATGGACTAAAATCACCTGGAGCAAAATGATGGAATAAATAACACACGCATTAATATGTAAGGGATAATGTACAGCTAGCAGGTTATTGTTGCGTGGGGTTTATGTCGCAACAATAACTTGCTATCTGTACATTGTACCGCTTATTACACGGCTACTTACTTACGAAATCAATAATTTGACATAAAAACGGTCCGCCAGAGTCCGACATCAGAACTGCGCCCATAGCAACGGTCTGTTATACATAGCAACGGTCTGCTATAAAGAAATAACAGACCGTAGAACGCTGTGAATGACTAATCGATTCAACAAAGCCGTGTAATAATCACTATTAGATAACATCAAACTTTGACAATTTTACATCCACGGTAATTTTATTTCAGCATAAAATCATGTAGAATTACTCTGGCCAAAAATGACACAACAACACAACCGGTGCCTGTGTCTCTTTTTCAGATATATCTAATTAAAAAAAACACTGAATAATTTGATAAAGCAGCAAAATATACAAGATACCCTCGACAGACTCCTCTCTATTTCATGCAGTGACATTTGCTGACAGTTTGTTAGGTAGAGTTTGTGCTTTAGGCAGGGAAACATCATCCACTGCTGGGTCATGTTTTAATTTTAGAGCCATCAAAACCTTGTCTCACAGATAGCACACACACACTCACTCATATAACGCACCCAGTGCTCCAGTTAACTGACTTTGCGTCAAGCATACAGTACCTGACGAAGAGACCCTACAGCTATTTATGGACTCACATGGAATAACGTAAACACACACACACACACACACACACACACACACACACATGGTCCCGCCTACACATGCATACAGGTATACAGGCATGCAGACACTAGATACACACAGCCTGCTAGCTATTTCTGGGCCAGTGGCAAAATAATATGTTTTGATAAGGTCAACAGCCTGGATATGGTTTCCAAACATGATCTCTTTCTCTGACTGATGCTGAAATATCTCTGGAGTTAATTGACAGCGGGAGAAGCGCGTGGACAGAGATGCAAAGGCTAGGAGGAAGATAAATAAAGACAGAAGGAGACAGAGATGAATCCCTTTCAGTGGGGAAACATTTCTGGGTTAATCTATGTATTTAGTAACAGCTTTTGGCTTTCAGATTGGTGTGTTCATTGTGGAAAACTTGACTCAAATATGTGAGGCTGTTATGGATAGAAGTGCAATGTTTGCATGAAATTGCCACGAGAGACGATGCAATACAAGGCATTACATACATGTATCTACTGTATAAGGCTGTTTACTGTTATCTCAGCAACGAGGGGAAAGCAGTTCTCTAACGCCGCATTTCCACTGCATGGTACAGTACGGCTCTACTCAACTCGCTCTTTTTAAGTTCCATTAGCAAAAGTTGTGGACAGTAGGCTACCTGGTACCACCTCAGTCAAGATTTCAAGCGAGCTGAGCCAATAATAGAAAGTGGAGTTAAAACACTGCAGACCACTGATTGGTCTGCACATACCCACCATTTTCAAATAGCCAAGCTACCGTCAATAGCGACCGCAATTATTTTATTTACTTAACCCATATTTTAAAACATGGCAGCCCGCAGAACTACACAATACACTGCGCTGTACTATTGACGGAGTGCAGAAGTTCCTCTATTTGGTTGCTGATGAAAGGATTCAGCGAGTATCACGTTGAAGATGATGTCATGGCAGATTCTTGCGGCAAGAATCCCACTGAGGGGGTACTATGAGCAGTGAAAAACGAAACTGGTACCAAAAGTGAATCGAGTCAAGCCGAACTATGCAGTGGAAATGAGGTATAATTTAGAGGTCAGACCAATATCCAGCCATTTAAAAAAAAATTGTTTAGCTTGTGTGACACAGAAAGTCTCTCTTCAGAGTAGGACTGTCCTCTACCAAAGAATTTTTGTTAGTCGACTAACCAATAAGTTGATTTAGTCAACAGATCTGTAAAACTGAGTTTCACAGAATCACTCAAAAGCACCACTTTAAATCTTGTGTTTATCAGAGATGTGCATGAAAAAAAGAATAAAAAACAACTGAACAACCACAGAAATCTTAGTCGACTAAGACAAAAACAACCGATTAGACGACTAACCGACTAAAGCCCTTTGCACACCAAGTCCGTATTTTTCGTATGCATTTTTTAAATCAATCATCTATTTATTTTTAAACATGTGACAATTTTGGACAAAAAATACCGACTTGGTGTGCAAAGGCCTTAAGAGGTGGGCAGCCCTACTTCAGAGTCAAATCTGCTGCTTAAAATCCACAGTATTAAAAGCATCACTTCTTAGTCCTGGTTTATACGCTACATGCAAAAACATCCCATGTGAGAAAGCTGTTATTGGCAACGTGACAGTTTTAAATCACAGCTCAGCCGTGTGGAAAATGTTTCAGAACTGTTCCCAGGTTGTAATAAGGCACATTATCAGAGTGACTTTTATGGAAAAATGACTCGGGTCCCTTTCAAACACGAGGCCTACATGTAAAATTGGCACGGCATTTTGGGATTACAGTGCACGTCTGAAAGTGGAAACAGAGACAGGGTGTACTGTATGTGAGTGTGTGTGTGTCCAATTTCCCAAGGCTTTTCAGATACCACAGCCAGACCTCAAAACTATCATCACTGTTCTCGCTCCCATCTGCCAAAGTCATCACCCACACACACTCACTCACTCTCTCTCTCTCTTTCTCTCTCACTCACACACACACACACAGGCACGAAAGAGGTGTGAAATAGCCATCCCTCACCATTTTAACAGGGGTGGGAACCTGGCTATAAAGTTTCTGACGTTTTAAACTTCTGTCTGTCATTCAACTCATTGACTGCTCTCTCTCTCTCTCTCTCTCTCTCTCTCTCTCTCTCTCTCTCTCTCTCTCTCTCTCTCTCTCTCTCTCTCTCTCTCTCTCTCTCTCTCTCTCTCTCTCTCTCTCTCTCTCTCTCTCTCTCTCTCTCTCTCTCTCTCTCTCTCTCACACACACACACCAAACAAACATTTGTTGTTGACTTGTTGGTCTGCCGAGGTGTCGGTTCTTAGAAACAAAATGAAATGAGGTGAGAAAAAGCTAGTAACAACTACTCAGAGCTTTTACTGTTAAAGTTTGCACTTCTATTTTCACTTGAATACACTTTATTTTTAGATACAAGTAAGAGTTTATAGTGCAGTGATATCATGTATGCTTTACTTAAGTACATTACCACAGTACTATTCGTCTTTTGGAAAATAACATAAGGCACTGTGGAGGAGAGGAGGAGAGTAGAGGGAAAGAACAAAATATGGAGATGTAAAGATAGAGAATGAGTGAAGAAAGAGAAGATAATTAAAGTTGAGGCCTTTCAGGCAGCGACAGTGGAAAGGTTGCAAATGAAAAAATTAGATGCTGCAAGACTGGGAGTGACTGATGATGGTTGTGGAATATAGTACGTCTTCGACTGTGTTTGACGTTGAGACTAACGTGTTTAAATGGTCAGTGAACAGCTGTGGTTTCATACACATTTTAAACATACTTTCAAACAACTATGGCCATAATAATTATCTGATTACATCATGAGAAATAAAGAATCCTTCATGAATTGATTAGTACACTCAGGAAGCTGTTAGTGTCCTTGTGCTGGCTAATGTTAGTGATATTTCATGCTGTCCAGGGAGGGAAACAACAAAACGCAGCAGGTAATAGGCTAACGCATGCTGCACAGAGATAGTCAAGTGGTTACGGTCCCTGCTGGACTGTCATGTCTGACTAGAGCCGTCTCTCCTGTCCTGTGTCCTCTACTACTCACCTTTACAACTGTCTGAGTAAACAGAGAAAAATACAGGAGCGGGATGATAAGGCTGACTGAAAAAGATGATGATAAACTCCACTAGAAAGTAACGGAAACAACAAAAGAAATTTCACAAACAAAAGCTCATTATTACAACATAACAGAATATGTTGTGCAAAGCCTTCAATGATTATGGAGAAGTTATTCTAACATTGAACAAACAATCTCTTAGATGACATGACCCATCAGGAAACTAAGAAGGTTCAATTCATCTTTCACTTAAAAATTCCTACAAAGAAGTTTAATTGTTGAAAAATGTGAATTTTTGAAAGCTATCTTTAACTGATGTAAAAAGCAGAAAACAAGCTGGGTTACATCTTAATAAATCCACAATGAGTTTCCTATTCTGGTTAAAGTATGCAACATTTCTGGGAGAGTGATTAGTTGATTTAATTGACAGATCTGTGAAACGGAGTTTCTCCACAAAGAATCACAAGAAGAGCACCACTTCCACCAAATCTTGTGTTTACCAGAGATGTGCTCATAAGTTTCTTAGAAATAAGTCATTCCGCATGAAAATAAGCATAAAAAACAACTAATCAGACTAAAAGAAATGTTACCAACTAAGACCAAAACGACAGATTAGTCGACTAATCGACTAAGAGGGGGCAGCCCTAGCATTTTTATTCCAAACCCAAAAAACGACTGTTGCTGCCTCTCTAATTCAATACAACATAAAGACGACTGATTGTGCATAAGCCAAAGTCTGGTGTGGGAGCAGATCTAGGGTCAGGGATCAGTTTTCAGCCCCAGTCTCAGTGTGTGTTCCCCAGGGAGGGGATAAGGTGAGTTCCTGGCTGAGACGGAGGCCTCCAGAGACTCCCACAAAGACATGCAGACTACACAAATTTAATTAGCGGCTTCAAAGAGAAAAGGAAGAAAAGAAGAGAAGAGTGATACCTGCAGTAAAACATGCTCTTTTTGAACCTCCTCATACAATGGAAGGAGAAGAAACAGTACCTTGGTAAGGAGGCGTACTGACGTTCCACCTCTTCATAACGTGGAGCCAACCGATGATCCGTCGCTCTGCCCGGCATCTGGTGAAGACAGACAAAGCCTTAGTTTGATATATTCAAGGAAAACAACCTATATTATATATTCCCCTGCCTAAAGTAGCAACAAACTGTGAGCCTATGTGCAGTGCATACCCATAAGCCCCTTCCCTTGTGCGTGTGTGTGTGTGTGTGTGTGTGTGTTTGTGATACAGGGGTAATTTAGGATTGACAAAGGCTAGTTATTAGGGATTTAGAGTTTCGGTCTTCTGAGGATATTTGTGGGGGTTGGACGAGGCCTCCATCCTAGATTAGGTTACTTCAAAACAGGATGGAGTCGTCTCACACACACACAAACACGCACACAAAGTCACGCATATACCGTCTCATCTCCATCATGAGGAAAAAAAAAAGATTAAGTCGAGCTGCTGACAGTTCAATCTCTACTCCTTCCATTTCTACTCTTCATCTCACTGGTTCTCTCTCACCCTCACATCTCATTTTCTCTTCTTCCTCCACTTATTCCCATTCCTCTCTTCTCCCCTCTTACACACACACACACAGTCGCTCTCTCGGAGATTATCCCGGTCTATTCAGTAGGGAGATTCCAGCTGCCGCGGCGCTCCTTAAAGAAGCCGACTAAACCCCAAACGTCAACAAGCCCCATTAACACACACACACACACACACACACATGCAGACATACACGTAAGCCATTTTTCTCCATAAAACACACTGAATATTGTGAATGAGACTCATTTTAACATAATGTGGTGGTGAGATATGATTCAGGTGATTGTGACTCTGCATACACGCTGAACTCCAACAATAAAAACAATACTTATATGCAGCATTATAGAATCCCTTCAGGGTCTGAGTAACGCTGAGTCTCTGGAAATAACCCATCAAATTTAGTCTATCACACCTTTGCCAGTTGTAAAATGGTGCTTTCGTTGATAATATACATCTCTATCAGATAAAATTGCATAACACATGCATAACTATTTGTCCAAGTACACTGTTGTACCAAAGCTCGGAGTGGGCCGGTACTCATCGGTACGCAGTACAGACAATTCTTGATTTTACTTCTTGGCGTACCATGACTTCTTCTTGCGCACCGGCACTTCTAACAAGCTGCCGGTACTCTTTTCTGCCTCTCCATATCCAACACAGTCTCACGGCAGTTCATGTAATAGTCACGGAATTTTATCTATTTGATTCGTGTACATAGACACGAATTTCCCTTTTTTTTCTGACGCTCAGCCCGACTCTCAACAACACGTGACGCACGTGTTAAGTTCCGCTCCAGTCTTCAAAATAAAACTACTTAGTTAGGTTTAGGAAAAGATCGGGGTTTGGGTTAAAATAACACTGGAAGTGCCGTAACTTAACTGGACGAGCCGACGCATGGCACAGGGGCCAGGGGTGAGAAGAAGGGTGCTGTAATTTATCAATACAATGTCCACGTCCTTTTTTTAAAATAATAAGTGAACTGTTCGTCATAACTTTTATTATTTGTGGACAAATATAATTAATGAAACATTATTTAAAAGTTTTCTGAATCTGCTCTTTTAGGCCAAACATTTCCAGAAGAAATGTTCAGACAAAGGCTGTATGACGTGTCAATAATAAAATAATCATTTAACTAGTAACAGTTATGGTCCAAAATTATGTAAAAATTGCATAGTTTTCAGTAAAAAAAACTTCAAATTTTCTTGGAGGTGGACCCCCAAACCCAATATCTCCTAATGCCTTTTATTCACTGTTGAAATTCTGAATGTGTCTCCTTATCCTGCTGCATAATATGAATGAGCATCCTGACTGGGGCACTGCTCCTAAAACCTGAATGATACCCGACTAGAGGCTACAAATAACACTTATTAACACTAACACTGTAAACCACCAACTTAACTCTATAAAGTTCCAGTTGTAATACTATTGGAGTATTATAGGCCTTCTATAGAAGATGCATAGCCCAAGTATAATAGTATAATAAATAGGAATAAGTCGCAAGAGATTGCTGATACCAGCCGAAACACACGCCAATGTGAATAAGAGAGTACTGGCACTTTACAAGCCCTGGACAGGACATTACTGTATATCATCTGCACATTTTGGAGCCATGATGTCCTGTAAAAGTAGGGTGTACACCATGTCCCCACATAGTGGAAGAGCGAGTAAAAGAGTGCCATTAAATCCGAAAGAAGATAATGGAAGGAGGGTGAAGTGTCTCAAGTAGTGAAGACAAAAGGTTGAAGGTTTTTATAGAAAACGAGGTTCTTCTCTGCACCTCGACTCGAGATAATATTGTCAACGCAAAAGGTGCAGAGAAATAGATATTACAGACCACAGCGCTTTCTTCTCTCTTCTCTCTGCTGATACCAGGAGGCATATAAAACAGATTTGCCTGTCCTGCTTTCTTTTGAACACCTGTCTTTATAGCTCCAATATCTCAGGTAGAGAGACAGCGGGATATTAGGAGGGAATAGAGAGGCGGAGCGAGAGAATGAAAAGGCATTAGGCGCAGAAGAAAGGAGGAAAGAGAGATGGAGCGAATGAGAGGTAAATGACTTCGAATGAAGAAGAGCGATATAGGGAGGAGGAGGGATATTATAAGGCCATTGAGAAGTGGCGGGGAGAGAGGAGGGATGAGAGGTGAATTATAAAACAAGGGAGTGAATGGGGTGAAGACGAGGACGACAATTTAAACACGATGTTAAAAGAGGGGACGGGAGATAGCGAGAGGGGGAATGACTGCAACATCCGGTGGAGACTGAGAGGTGAGAGAGATGAGTGAGGGGCTGAAGAAACAGCAAAGAGTCACGAATGGAAGAGTGAAGAAAAGAAAAATGAATGAGAGAGGCAGGTTTCAGAGATATGGGGGAGGGAAAGCAGTTGAAAGATTGTTTTGGTAGAACTGTCCTTAAGGGATAAGCTTGATATTATTCTATAATTTCCTTATCGTCAACAAATCCCATTAAAAACACCAAAACCAACGACGCACTAGTCCGTCTCTCAGTACCTTCCAACTTCCCTACCGTGAGTATTTATGGCAGCAGTATGTGTGATTGACCGAAAATAAACAACAGTGTGTTCACGGTAATGAAGGTACATATCCCCCAGTGTGGTGTTGTGGCTCATTTATGTGTTATTTTAATAATTTTTGGACAATATGGAGGCCTTTGGCACAGATGAATAAGATATATCAGGCTTTGGCTACACTGGCTTGTTAGTAGGATCAATTTACTGTTGGTTTTGGTCTTTCCATGGGATTTGGGCAATGAGGAAAATTACTGAATAGTAATAGCTGTGTCCTTTAAAGGAGCTTTATACTGTATGAGATTTAGAGTATTAATATAGCAGCAAACAACTATGTGCTATGTAAAGATATAGAGGAGTAACGTTTTTATTTTGGTAGCCGGGCCGGCTGTGCGTACATGTTAGTGCATGAGAGTCCCTTCCTTCGAAACTGTTGGCCCTGCCCACATTTATAAAGAGACTAAGGGAGTGACCTCCCACACAGCATTGTAAAAGTGAGATGGCAGAGAACAGGTGTGAGAGGAGACTGTTTGACAACAATGGTGGCTCCTGAAGAGGTGCAATAGCATCAGTTACATCAGAACTGGAGAGTATTTCTTCTGTGAAAGAAGACCAAAGAATGGCACTGAAAGCTTTCCTCGATGGAAAAGATGTTTTTCTCTTTTCCTGACTGGCTAAAGGCAAGAGTTTGATTGACAGATGGTTCATCCAATCACCTGCCAAGTATTTTTGGACGGTGCCTGCCCTTTTCCAAACTGCTTCCAATGGCGGCTTCTCGGATGGTTCTGTGTAACAAACCATCTGGTGCGTCAGGTTAAGATGCAACATCTATTGGTTCTGAATGTTCATACGTTTAAAAGATAGTGGATCTTCAACCTAACAGGTGACTTGGTACAGACAGACAGACAGACTGAGTGAGTGTACGGTTTGGTGCTCTTCTGTTCAAGTGTGCATGTCTTTGTGTGTGTTTCCATACACATGGATTAAGAGCAGATTACTGTGTGATGCCACAGACTGAGTAAACACAAACAGATGAGTGTGGAATGAATGTGCATGTGTGCATATGAAGTGAGTGTATAGACACTTCTGCAGACACTGTGGTATGTAGTGGGGCTGTTGGAAGAATGATAAATATTACTTGATATTACTAATATGATATACTGTAATTATATATGCAACTACAAATAAGCTTGTTTATGAATAACACTTTCCGCTTATTAAGTAACATGTCTTTGTGATATAGCTTTGATACAGTTCTGCTAATAGAAACAGCAAAATCAGTGTGCAATAAATACAAGAACTGGATAGTTTTTGATTCAGAAGCACAGCACACAAACCAGACACCTCACACAGACTGAAACAATGTCACAAAAATAATGAATTTGTATAAAATATTTACGTTTTGTTAGACAGATGAACACAAGAGGATGTATTCAAATACAATGACAAAGTGAATCCAGCTTGTGTGTACATTTTGCACTTTGAAAAATCATTTTTTGGCCAAGATAGCAAAATACATAAGCCTCTACTGAAAGATGCTTATAGCTAGAAATTTGACAATCCCAAAAACAACTCAACCAGAGCTAGAAGATCCCCGGCTTGTTAGTGAGCAGAGCGACTCGCCGGCTACGACTACAGCTGCCTGCCTGTCTGTCTGTCTGTAGCCGTGTATGCACGTGTGCGTGTGTGTGTGAGATGTCAGATGCAAGGAGTACAGTCCAGGGCAAAAACTATGACAGCTGAGCCTGCGTGGGACATACTGTACACACCAATACCTGCACACAATCCATCTTCCCCACACATAAACAAAACATGCACAATCTGTCTCTTTCAAATGCAGCTACTGTACACATACACATTAGTCTCTCTCATGCACGCAGCCAAAAACACACCCCACTCTCTCCAGGCGCGCGCACACACACACACATTTAAACACACTCCCGCTCGCTCACGGAGGGCTGTGGCAGTAGTGTAGTGCACTGGTTGGGGTAATGGTCTAGTGAAAAACCATTTCACGGCATAGCGAGCAGAGGAGGGGCAGAGAGGAGAGCAAGGAAATCAAGCAAAAGAGACTGATACTGAAGGGAGAAGGAGACACACACACAAACACACTCTTACATATGGAAGCATACTGATGACAACATATTTGAGAGAAAGCAAAACAAATTCTTAACGCTACTCAGTTTGTCTGTCAGCCTTTGAGAGAGCGCCCCGGCGCAGATTTGTAAAAGCAGAATCACATTTGAGCGAGCGCTCATTTCTGAGTCTGCTTTCTCAATTTTCTCCAGCTGTTCTGGCAGCTTCTGAGCACTTAAGATCGCAAGATGTCGCTTGCCAAACATTTTTGAGTAGCAAGCTGCAATAGGGGAAACCCACATCTGGACGTCAAGGTCATGTCTTCCACTCGAGGAAAAGTCAGCTCCTCTAGAAGGAGCGAATGGCGACTCTATGGCTAATTAAGACATCTGATTTACATATTTTATGCCTGTATGCATTATCGTTTAGCGTACGATTTCAGTTATTGTGGGTGTGTGGATCTGCACTGTAGATTGAAGTTCAGCCAAATTCCGATCCCCTTACCGTTTCCTAGTTTATTCATACCAGTATATTGGATTTGCTACACACCAATTTTGAAAATGCTGCCGCTTGAAATGTAGCCACAGTCAACAATCATTTCATGATTATTATCCTTTGCTTGAACTAGGGTAGGGCGATTGGATAACTATATCGGCTATCTACGATTGCGGCAATTGTTTTTTGTGGGGTCATTTAATTTTTCTAATCTGATGGTCTGCCTCTGAAGAGCAAGTGAGAGCTGCTCAGCTGCGAGAGAGAGCCCCGCACACACACACACACACACACACACACACACACACACACACACACACACACAACTTCACAAATGTATTAGGAAGCGTTGGTTGAACATTTTTAACATATCGCCCATCCCTAGTTTGAACTATTTCTTTTGTTAATCCCACATGGAGTCAGATCAGATCATAGTAAACCATCCCATATCAGGCTCATTGCATGTCTAAGGGTAAGCCTATATTTGGCTCAGAAAATCACACTACAAATAGAAGTTACCGCGAAGCTAACACAGCCACAATGCAACACATCTAGTAACTAACTACTCTTAAAACAATTTGACTTTCAAAATTACCCAAAACTAGATCACAAATTATATGCGATTTAAGTAATTAAGAGTCAATATGTTCTGATTTTTAAGATAATACAGACATCAAATACTGCTCTTATCTCCATCTGCTGGTTACAGAAACGCCACTGTCCCAGCTTTTATTTTGAAAGTAGAAAGAATTGTCTAACAGGATGACCCTTCACTTCCTGGTGAAACTGAACGGGTGATACTTTGCTCTCAGTTTGAGTTTGCGCTCAGGGGATTCAGACTGGCAAAAGTGAGCTGCAGCAGCTTCCATCATTACGAGATTGAGACTCCCTGTCGCTGGCTCAAATGTAGTTACACATTTCCTCTCGCTGCTCAGGTCATCTGTTACGCTCACGATTCTGTCCTCCCTCGCATACAAATCTAATTCTACTCTTACGAATCTGCACCTTTGCGCTCGCAAATGTTGACTTGCAGACCGAGTAGCGCTCAAATTTGTTTTGTGCACTCTCAGCTCTCTTTTTGTCATCTTTATACTTCCATACTTGCACAGACACACACACTGTAAGAGTGTGTCTTTCAACAGACCCTTCAATTTACCCATAAAACACACCACCCCATCCCTTTCAGCACACACACACACACACACACACACACACACACACACACACACACACACACACTCAAAGTCTGTCTCCCTCTATCTTATAGTTTTTTCTCTCTCTGTCTTACACACAGACACTTTTCACTCGAGCTGTTTCAAGGATTTCAAAGGGATTTAGATCGACACGGAGCATTTGGTAGCTGCATATCGCCTCAATGAGACTACTTAGCCTAAATGTGAAGTGTCTCTTCCTCTCCTCCATCTCTCTCTTCCACTCTTTTTGTGCTCCTCTTCAACACTTCTTCATCATCTCCCTCTTCCTCTTCATCCACCCCCTTCTGACTCTTTCTCACCTCCCCTTTCATCCTCTCTTCCTCCCCATGTCACGTCCACTCTTTCATCCTCTCTTCCTCTCCATGTCCACATCTCATCTATTCCCTCCATTAACCAACTCTCCTTAAGTGAAATAAAGGGTTCCTCTGAGTGCTCTTAAATCTTCACTCTTACTTAAGATCTTTTTTTTTTCTCCCACACCGTCATGCTGTTATCTTACTCCACCTACCTTTCTCCTTTCCATGTATCCATCAATCATTTATTACTGAATTTACAACTCTCTCTCTCTCTCTCTCTGTGCTCCCTTCCCATTTACTTCCATCCTTCTCATAGCTCCCTTCCCCTATTGTCTTTCGCTACCCCCTCCCTTCCTAAAATCAATGATGACAAAGTGGAGCAGCATAATCTCCATCAGTCACTTCTGTTCCGCTTCCCGTTCTTCCTCTCTTCTTCTGTACAACCGATAGAGAGGGGGGAGGGTTTTACCTTCCATACATTTCTTTTACTCTCAGTCCATCTGTCTCACTCCCTATGTCCTTTTCTCCTTCCGTAAATCGATAGAAAAAGATTTTGCTTCCTTTCTGTCATCCCTCCACCGTGCCCCCCCACCCTGCCTCCCACCCGTGTAGAAATCGATGAATAAGGGAAGGCTGGTTCTAATCCGTATCAGTCATATCGTTCTGCTCAGCCAGCACTTTGGGCTGACTCAATTAAAACACAGCTCTCTGAAGAGGCTGCGATTTCTGTGTGTGTGTGTGTGTGTGTGTGTGTGTGTGTTGTATCTGCCGCCTGTGATACACCTAACGCCCAACGCCTGTGCATGTCAGTGTGTGTAGCCCGGCAAAGTTGAAGACGGGTGTGTTTGGAGGAGGACCGCCTGAAGACGATTGTCTGTGACTGCAAACAGCAAAAGACAATGAGTAACCATTCAGTGTAGAATGTATACTCTTTGACATGAATAAAGATTAAAAGATGTTTGGACTTGAAAGTATAAATCATCAGCATTTAAATGACCAGTGTGTAACATTTAGGGGGATCTATTGGCAGAAATGGAATATAATAAGTATGTTTTCTTTAGTATAATCACCTGAAAATAAGAGTTGAGTTTTCGTTGACTTAGAATGTTAACGTTTCCTGCTTGAGTCGATAACGTTATTCGCTGCTGTCGCCGCCGCTCTCTCTTTCTTGCTTCACCACTCACTTCCCACACACACTCTACGCACTGGCTCTGCTCCAAATGACTTACAACTGGCTCTAGATAGGGCCATTCGCGTTTTCGCATCGGCCACCGTAGTTCTTCTACGTGCTTGGTATACGGGAGAGGCTTCAGTTTGTTTCGCAATCTGCAACCTCACCGCTAGATAAGTAGAAAGTATAAACTATAGCGTTAAAAGCAAGCCTCTCTTGCTTCAACAAAAGTGAACAAGTCCTTGAAACAAAGAAGAGGTCTCAGGTTATCAAAATGAAAACAATGCAAACCACGATGAAGGTAGGTATCCATGTCGCGTGGTGCACGGAGGAATCAAACCTGGAACATCTTTACTAGTGAAAAATAAACACATCTCTGACAATATAGCTAAACAATTGTTGCCTCAAATTATTTCTATAAGTTGACAGAGCTAGACTCAAAAGACTTATTTCTTTGAGTTTTCCCAACTTCTAAATATTTACAGTGCACTGTGCATTTTACAATAGCAATGGTGACCTTAAATTTGAAGGATGCAGACAAAATCTCATTCCCTGGTGTGATGAAAAATCACTTTAAATAGATTCCCCCACCCTCAAAACCTACTGTAGTTATACATAGAATAATGACAACAATGACATATCCATAAAAACATCAGCCCCCATCTTTCTAATTGTCCTTTTTTTGGAAAAGCCTTCCAGCTTTCACTCTTCACTTTCAGGTTTGTTCCTCGGTGTAAAAAGTGCTCCAGGTTTTTTAAATAATTACAACAACACCTGGCTGTGTCTTATTAGTTGGATTTTGTCACCGGTTCATGTTGAAGGCCATTCTTTGTGATTGCTTCACCACGGGCAAGCTCTTAATATTTCAGAGGGATGGAGAACGATTTGAATACGCACACACACATTCACACGTACAGTATTGTACATTCATGCACACATACTGAAAAACAGGAAATCCATGCAAAACAAAAATCACATACTTGATCACACCCACATTCTATGTGTGTTTAATGCACCTTGTTAATCAAAAAAATGACATTAGTAATATGTCATTTTAGTCTCCTGTGAGGGAGAACAAATTCTAACACCTGTCTTCTGTTTGTGAAGAGAGCTACGCTTCAGCTTTTTAAATGGCACCCAACAGAGAGAGATTTCACACCAGATTTTATTTTTTCTTCATTTGGTACCAGATGTCAGTTTGTAATTTCTTCTCCTCCATTTCCTCTCCAAACTCACATCAAATTCAGCTCATAACCATTCACATGCCATCCATCCTTCAACTCCAGCAGTAAAAAACAAGAAGACAAGCCGGTAAAACAAGCTCAATCACCTTGTTCTTCTTCCCCCCGCTTCTCCCCAGCCATGCAGACTTCCTTCCGTTCATTCAGCCCTTCCCTCCATCACAGCATCCCAGGCGTTATTTATTCTTCCCACTATACCTCTCCATCCATTCATTTAATACTATATACCATCCCTCGACTCATTCTTTCTAGAGAAAGCAGTAATTGCAGCTGCTGGTGAAAAGCCATCCATTTCCAGCGGCTAATTACTGCAGCCTCTTAACAAAGTAGCACTAAAGGAAAGAGAGTAGACAAGCACACTCACAAGCACATGCTTATTCACATTCACACACAAGTTCACCTCTCCACCACATACACATTCAGCTATTCTAATGAGGCCTTCCCCATAGTTCATCATTCTTCTAATGAGTCTGTGTTGACCACACAGGAGACAGTCGCTCTACCAAAGTCAACTATGTCCTGTTCATCAGTCCAGGCTGTTCTCATACACTGTTATAGCTATAGCTATGAACAGTAATGCACTGTAATTCGTATACTGTATATCCCACATGATCGTGAACCAAGAAGGGTGATCGGATTGGATGGTTGGGTCAAAAAAACGGTGTTCATGTCTCGTGTGAAACCAGAAGTCAACGGTGATTTATTCGCCACATAACTTCCGTACTTAACGACACAGTGTGTAGGATCTGGTGGTTTCTAGCGGTGAGGTGAGGAGATTGCAACCAACTGAAGCCTCTCCCGTGTGCCAAGCGCGTTGGTACGTTGATACGTTGATATGTTGATACGTTGGAACGTTGATCAGTTAGATATGCGAAAAAACAAACAAACCATAAATAAATTGTTTTTGCAATTCATGTTTTCTACTTATTAGATTAGAAATAGAACGTGTTAATTAGTGAGCTTTAGAGGTGCTCGCGTTTCATTTTTAACATATGGAAAGAAGGGTGGTATTGATTGCCTCATCCAACACTCCCCCAGGAAGCAAATATGCACACATATTGCTTTCAGGGGAAATATGATATCAAAAATATATCTATATATGAGTAAGCTAGCTCAGAATTTGTAAGAAAAGACAGTTAAAGGGCCAGTGTGTAAAATTTAGGGGGATCTATTGAAATGGAATATAATACTAATAAGTATGTTTCCTTTAGTGTATAATCACCTGTAAATAAGAATTGTTTTCGTTAGCTTAGAATGAACTGTTTATATCTACATAGAGAGCTGGTCCTCTTCACGGAGCCGACCGCCATGTTTCTACAGTAGCCCAGAACGGACAAACCAAACACTGGCTTTAGAGAGGGCCATTCACCTTTTCGCGTCAGCCACCGTAGTACTCGTACACGCTTGGCACGCGGGAGAAGTTTGGTTTGGTTTTGGCTACATGCCCCCAAATCCTACACACTGCACCTTTAACAATTCAGTTATAATAACAATACTTTGCCTTTTTTTTTACTCTTAGCTTTAGAACCAACTATGTCAGAGTGTTATTCATCTGCTTGCAGCACGGTGATCTATCTTTCTGAAAATAAAACTGTATCTCAGTGGGTGGTGTTTCTGTTTACACAACAGTAAAAACTGTGGGCCGGGGAGTGAAGTTTCAAAACCCGAAATCTCAGCACCTGGCAAAGTAATCGCTGAGTCATTGCTATTGATCAACCACCCCGTGAAACCTCTGCAGACATACACCATTTTGGTCACTCTGTGCTATTGGGCTGTAAAATCGCACTCAGCCCTGCTGAGCGTGAGGGTTACAGACTACAACAGTGAAAGTCTGCAAGCGAGGCAGAGAAGGAGATTGAGAGAATGAAATAATCATGAGCAAATTTGCTTATTTGTTTACAACACCAAAGCACCACCAATCATCTTTATTCACAAACCCCTTCCTACTGAAATGTCAGCGAAACACTAGAATAAAGGGCTGAGAATTAAGACTGGAGCACAGTTAAATGTCACAGCGCTGTTGAGCCTCTCATACAATTAAGAGAAGGTCAATTTTCCCCAAAGCACGCAGCTTAGAGCGTCTCCCATGAATACAGCGATTAATACTACTTAATGCAAAGCGTATCCTGTTTATTTACTGTAGGTTTGTGAGGGAGTTAGGTTTGCGTGTGTGCGTTTGTATGCATATCAGTACGTGGACCTATCAATCAAATTAAATCCTTTTTAAAAAAATGACATTTAAAAGTTATCAGGCAGGTGATATCCCAACACCCTTGGAGCAGACAGTAACACACACGCTGACACACACAAACTTGTTACCCTAATCCTGCCGGGTAACTCATTCATTGTACATTTTCAAGTCTGTCATCCTCCATCATCAGCTCTACGTGGTTCCACATATGAAAGTCAAATTTCATTGACCACCTGCACATCATGTTGCACTTTACTGAGCCTATTGTGTGAATTTATCTTCTCTAGTGTTCACACAGAACTAACTTAAAGTTACTACGAGGAACTTTCATTTTGCGATGATTTTGGCGGTCCCTGTGGACAAAAGCGGTAGTGCTTCCGAGGCACAAACTCCCTAGAACAGAATTTCATTTTTTTTCAGTTTTGATTGGGGAACATCATAAATACACAAAGTGGGACACAAGCACAACAACTCACCTGGTGACACGCATATTTGTCACCATGGTTACCAATGAGATTTTATGAGTGTAGGCTGTGCATGCTTATACAAATCGAGAGATTGCTTAGTAGTTTATGTGTAGCAGAAAGATGTAACAGTAGGGGAGAGCAGGGTCGGTTTGGACACTTTTGTGTCCTTGTGCCAACTCTCCCCGCTCTCCCCAAGTTCACAGCTCTGTGGTTGGTCTGCTTTTCTATCACATCAAAAACATACTTCTTTGAGTCCACATAATGTGAATACGTAAAGAGATTTTTGTCGCCACGATAAGATTAATACAACACGCACAGCCAAGCACACATATACACAACGCTGAAACAAATTCTGATCCTGAACAGTGAAACAGGAGCTGGCTCTGCACTTTATCACTTCAAAATATTGCTATTTCTGTGTGTATATTTTATACATACTTATACATTTTTAGGAAGAGAGATTGAGGAAAGTGAGGGATAGAAAGGAAAAAGAGAGAGGGAAAAAAGGGGAAACAGCAAGTGTGTTGGGAGAGAGAGAGAGAGAGAGAGAGAGAGAGAGAGAGAGAGAGAGAGATGGGGATAAATAAATGATAGTAAGAAGGAAGGTAAGGCGATAGCAGAGAGGATAGGATTAGTCTCTGCTGCAAAGCCTTCGGAGAAATACACACAAAACCACACACACAATATTCAGCTGTTTGCATACTGAGCCCATATCCATAGACACATACAGTAAAAAAATAAAATAAAAAACTGAAGGCACACAAAATCACTCGTACATTTAAAACCAACACACACACACACACACACACACACAGGTTTATCCAATCCTTAGTGTTCTTAACAGTTAAGCTTGTCCTTGAAAGTGCAAGGTGGGGAGTTGATAAGGGGACGGAGAGGAGAAAGAGGGAGTCAGGGGTGATGGCGTATATATAGAGGGACAGAGAGAAGGATGAGGAGAAGGGGAGCCGGAAAAGTGAAGGAAGATAATTTGGTTTCCTCTAAGCCCCCTCCCTGCCACCCAGATAGTATATCCGTCTACCTCTACCCCCCCCACACTCCCCATCTGTGTCTCGCACTCCGTCTCTCTAACCCAAACTTCCCGACTTAAAAAAGTTCCCCTTTGAGGATTAAGAGGGAACAAAGAAAGGTGAATTCCAAGGAAGACCGAGGGAGTGGGAGTGAGAGCGAGAGGTAGGGGGGAGTGGAAAGAGGTCGGGGTTAAAGGGGAGACAATTTACCGGACAGATGATGGGAGAGAGGACAGCGAAGATGAGAGCAGGGTACATTTTTTACTCCCGTTGCCATTTTTTGTAACGTCAGCGCCTTAGGTAGGAATATCTGCTGGCTTTTTTATTTGTGGTATTATTTATTTATTTCTCTATAATATCTCAGGAGCAGGATTTAGCATAAGAGCATAAGCACATAAGAGCAGCACAGCCACCTTTCTAATGTGTGTGTGAGAGTGCTGGTGCATGTACAGGATACCAAGTCTGAAAATATATAGGTTTTTTTGGAGTGTGATTGTGTGCCGGTGGGAGCAGGTGGCTACAGTGGCAGGTTAGATGGAGCTGTAATAGGATGAAAGTGACACTTTCTCTTTCTGCCTCCCTCACACACTTTCTCCCTCTCTCAGATGATTGGCTCCAGTCGGGGGGGTGGTGATGGCCGGGGTGTCTTTTGATTCTATCCTCTATTTCCTCTATTTTTTTTTTTTTTATCTCTTCTAATCTCATGAAAGTCTTGACCTCTTCTCTCCTCTTGTCTCCCTGTGTCATACCGGTCTAGTCTCTACATGTTTTATATCTTGTCTTCTCCATTTTTACATCACTCTTTTCTCATCTCCTTCTTCTTCTCTGCTTCTTCTGTCATCCATCCATTCCCTCCAGTGTCAATGTCTACTATAAAAGCTTAATCTACATTGGTTATCATTCCCAAATTGATAAGACTGTTTTTATTACAATGACTAACACTACACAACAACTAATCATGAGTCTTTTTACATCAATAAACAGACATAAAAATCAGGCCAATAATTTAGTCATTGGACGTCTGGATCTTACGTTATTAGAGAAACAAGTTGAGCAAACGCTGCGTCTGTCGAACAGCATCGGAGAAACACTGATTTGTAATGGGAAACAGCTTTATTCAGTGTTTTTACTGATTTTAAACACCGGGTTTATTTGTTTTGGAGAGGAAGAGACCACAATTCGTCTCCCGGTAAAACCCTCCTGAACATTTGGATCTTAAGTTATCAGTGAAAATCACTGCTTTATTCAGTGCTTTAGCAATTTGAATCACCATTTGTCTTGGAGACAAGGAGAGTTCTGGGGATAATTCATCTCCAAGTAAAAACCTCTTCAAAGATGAACACTGAAGGAATCCTAACGGGGATAGGCTGACAGCAATGGTGGTGAAGACAACAACTCCCATGATCCAACGCTACTTGACTATGTCACCAAACTCTACGTCTTTTGTCATTGTTTTGATTGAGAGACCCCTACAACATGTGCATTTAATGAGAAACACACAAAATGCTTCTTAAACATCTATAACTGGAGTTCTTTAATTGAAAAAACTCAAATGTGTATGAAATGTAGAGAGAAATAGGTTTAAATTTAAATAATAATAACAACAACTACTGTGTATTAATCCAATATCCACTATTTGTGTGCAATGTTTGTTAATGTGGTGTGCATGACTGTGTACATGTAAAAGGATAAGGTACACTGGGCACAAGAAAAAAAAGGAAGAGGAAAATGGACAAAGAAGTGTGGAAAATGGAGGCCATATTTGTTTTTGTGCTGGATGACATGCTGTGGAAGGAGGCAGAAATCCACTTGCTACGCTGAGCTTTTGTTCGCTATGTGGACCTGAATCCATGAACAGATATGTACACATGTACGAGCACACGAACACACAGAGCGCACCGTGAGCTGTTTTTTTTTCCGGGGGTCTTGCATGAAAAGAAATGCAAATACACAAATCTATGAAGTCTTTAAAGCTTAAGTCTTTTCTGAACTATATCGCATGACCCCTGAGAAACCTCTTTTCTAGTAGTCAACTAGCAAACACAGTGGGAAAACTCTATCCTCGAGAACTGCCATGTTGTACGCACACAATTCTCAAAATCCTGACAAAGAGATGAGAAACCTCACTGAGCAGTTTTCAATTTGTGTGAAAGCTCTGACTTGGCTGCAGGGTCAGATATTACCTTCAGTACAAGGGTGGATAGTGTCATCTATCAAATAGCCTCCGAGAAATGGAGATGGAAGTTTTCTTGCAGACACAAGCAGTCTGCTGCAGATTGGCCAGGACGTAGACTTAGCTCTATAGTCCAGGTGGGGTAGAAGGGGGGATGGGACCGATTTAGAGAAAGCAGGATGGGTGGGAAAGAAAGAGAAACGTAAGGAGAGAGCGAGACGGGGATTAGAGACCCTCTGAAAGGCAGCCACTTAATTTCCTGGCTAACCTGGCTATGATTATCTCCTGGGTGGGAATGGAATGTTTGATGTCCTGGAACTAGACTAATCCTTGGTGACTAACCTCCACCTCTCATTTCCTCGGGATTAGCCCACTTTGCTACTTAATAAAAAAGGTGGAGGTGGATTGATATTAACCTAGAGAGAAAGATTGTGTCTGCATTGGCCATTTGTTCAAACATTTCAAATTAACTGTGCTTTTTTGACAAGGACCCCTTGTAGCTGTCTGAATGATGACTGTTGTCTCTGAGAAGCAAAGGTGGAGGTTTAAATGTGACGTTGAAGTTCCAGAAAACCTTAGGAGGAGAAGATTGGGGAGGAAAAAACTGTCAGCATGGGATTCTTTTAACCTTAACTAAGATGTATAGCTGTCATTTTTTTGTGCAAAATTTGACATTTTAAACAAGGGAAAAAATAAAATATTTGATCTATAATGATCTGTTCTAATCAATGGGTGCATGGCCTGTTGCAGTAAACTAGGTTACCGATGTTTCCTTCATTACAACAAAACGGAGAAAAACTAGCAAGCTGTGCAGATACGAACAGATCAGTCTTAATTCTAAAACATAGTTTAAGATGAGGCTATGCGGGGCTGAATTTGAAATTATTGGAACAAAATATGACCATAGCGGTGGTAGATCAGAAAACAGTAATATGGATAATTATTGTAATACTTAATTGTAAAGACCAATTCATACTTTCTAGGTCTGCATGTCCGTGAGGGTCCGCTTTGGTCCGTTGGACGTGAATGGCGTCATCCACCCATGTCCGCGAGGGTCCGCGTGGACACTATGTGGACGTCTGCATGCAGCCAAAATTTTGTGAATGCGTGGACTGTACGCATATCAAGTGCGCCAACTGCGCATGCTCAAGTTTCGTTCCACAGTCCAGTCCAATTGGTGGCGTATGCGCCTCTAGCTGGTTTGTCAAGAAGAAGAAGATAAGAAAGTGGATGCTTGTTTTGAAGGTTGTTGTTGGAGATCTGCCATTACCCGTATTTATAAAATTTGTCTTTAAAGGAATACAAAGACAACCAAATAGTGTTGAACTCCTGGCAAACAACGTGATCGTGCATGACCGCTACCAACTGGAATGGAGTGTTCATGGAACGGCAGACCGACATGGACCCTCAATTGCATTATGAATAGAACCGCAAGCTCGTCTGCACAACCAGTACAAGTTTACAAAGTACAGTATGTCCAAGGCTTAATGGTTTTGGAGGGCACTGAAAAACAATGTCATCGGACTTTTTAGGTTGTGACAAGCATGGTGTATGCTCTGGGAAGACGAATACATGTACAGTAAGGAAAAAAGCAAAACAGGATAACTTCATTAAGTGCTGTTTATAAACTGAACTCAATGTCTTAAATGAAACACAGACCCACACACACTCCTGCTTGTCATAGTGACAAGTTGGCTGTGACTTCTTGCCTGTTTGGATTGCTACGTTGGTAAAGCTGAAGGTGACACAGTGCTTCCAACAATTTGGGACCTCATGATTGAAGGTTATTAGCAAATTCACACAAGGACTTGTGACTCCCTCAAATACACACTTTAATATCACTAAAAAGCTGCAAATTAACTAACACATTTTCAGAAAAGCTGTTGCCAAATTATGCTCAACAGTCTTTCCCTGTTTTTTTATTTTTTTTTATTTTCACACCAGACTTTTCTCAAGAGGGAAAGCCTGAAGTGTTGCCAGGTTACCAGCCAATCTGACCAATGACATGTCACTTGACCCTTCTCTCAGCCAATGCCCTGCCTCCGACAACCGGCTGGGCCCCAGCTGGCCAATTAGCTCGCCTCTTAGTGTGGAGCTCGGCCAATGAAAAGCCCCGGGAGACTTCTGTTCATCTGAACTCACAGATGGGAGGACACAGAGGGAGAGAAGAGGGAGAGGGAAACTGTGTGTGTGTGTGTGTGTGTGTGTGTGTGTGTGTGTGTGTGTGAGAGAGAGAGAGAGAGAGAGAGGGTGTGAGGGACTTGGCCTGAATTCCCTAACACTATTGAGACATCTTCACTGAAGAGGTTGGCTAGTTTTGAGTTAGCAGTTGGAGACAAATCTCTCCATTTGAAAGCGACCAATGGGACAATTATAATGCTAGATGTAGAAATAAAGAGGAAACCAAACTGCTAACCTGCCAGATTTTAACATGGAGAATAACTATTATTGATTTAGTTTCCTGCACAACCTTATGTATTTTAAATGTTTATTACATTTTAGTTTGTCCAGCTATAACTAGGTTCTAGAGGTAGACCGATTAATTGGCATCATTATTGGGGGAACTGGGCTCTGATAGTGGCCGACGGCTGCAGAGCTGCCACCATCTCCATACACAAAGTCAAGGTGGAGGGGGAGAAAAGAAGTTATCTCTTGAATATATAACGCTACAGGCAGAAAGGGAGGATAAGAAATCATTCACTGTTACTTTAACATGCCTCATGTACCAGTTTGGCGTTCTCTCTTCCAAATAATCCAGCCACGTAACCATTCATGAAATGAAGTCGCACACTTAAGGATCCTCCTTACTGCGGGAATATGCACCAGCATTAATGGTTTGCAAGAGTGGCATTTAACAATGTAGGAGACGGAAACAGAAGTAATCCTGGCCATAATGTAAGCCACAGAACGGCGCATCGCCCATTACAAATAAATAGAAAATTTTCCAATGACGTAATCCATCAAATCATACTTCAGGATATTCTCTTTCGGCGTATGCAAAAGTAGCCAACGAGGCTGCTGCAGAAGTAAAGAAGAAATCGGCTTTTTGTCTCCAAACTACCGTTAATATATATATGTATATATATATGTATATATATTTATACAATATTTACATTTAAAATCCATTAAAAATCTGTCGACCTCTACTAGGTTCCAATATAATGTTCACTTGCATTGGGACAAGTACGTAACATAAATCAATGCCACACACCACAGCATTTATAGGCTAATTTGCAATGGCAGTAGTTTGTGGTTATGACTGTTAATATGGATGCGTTACACACTGCAGAGCTTCGGCTCCAACTCAAAACTACTTTTTTTTCTGAATAACATCCTGTCTACCTCTGCTTCATTTTAAAGCTAATAAAAGCCACTAAGGCAGGCAAACGTTTTACTGTCCATTAAGCCTAATTTAAAGAAGAGCACTCCAAAGTGAAATTGGCAAACGGTGAAAATTTGAGCATTAAATGGAAAGGCCTAAATGTTACTGGGCTGGAAAGCAGAAAATACCACAAAATGCCAACCAGAGTGGAACTTGAAAAGCTTTCCTCGCCTCACTAGTTTCACTGATTTACAGTGAAACTTCTCCCAGCATTTTAGCAGTATGTGTCTCTTTTTTATCGCGAAAAAACATTAAGTGAAACTGACTTTCTTTCAGTCAGCATTTTGGACAGCTGTATTGAAATGCCACACTTACATAAGCTCCCCCTCTCTCAATATCTCAGCATGTGACTTGAGTTTTCTCTATTTCTGTGCAACTCTCACTGGATCTTTCCCCTGATACACACTCTTCTTCCTTGTGTTGAAAGATAACACTTTCTCTCTCAATTGCAATTTCGAGTTTGCTTTATAGTTAGATGGCATGAAAGCTCATCTGTGCTGACACGGAAGTACAAGACAAAAGTCATAAATAACACAGATTTGTACAGAAAAAAATGAAGTTAAAAAGCAAACATTCATTCATTTCTATTCAAACATGCAGCATCCATGTAAAGCGTTAAATCTGTGCAAGACAAGTCCTCACTCTATACACATGTACCGTACGTAGACAAAGCTGTCTGTGTGTGGATGTTTACTTGAGGGCATCTTTCTCAAAGCCTGAATAGAAGTCATCAGATTTGATCAGACGTAAGAACATTAAGGTCTGTGACCTATACCTGAAACAAAATGTACATTATTTCCTAATTCTATCCATCAATTTACTGTACCCGTTGATCCAATGCAGTGTCGCCAATCCCAGTTCACATTGAGCATGAGACAGTCAACCATTCACACTCACATTCTCCTATGGGCAATTTAGAGTCACTAATGTAAAACATAAAATCTACAGGACATAACTTCACATATGGCTCCCAGGTGAACAACAGTGGAAGGAACGAGAAGGTTTTAAGGCCTTCATTAGCAAACAATCGTGGGGTGGAGATATTCATAAAAGAAGAATGTGCAGTGAGAATGTGTTAGGCTTGCCGTGGTAGTCAGTGTTACCGGTGTTACACAGTGTCAGACATACAACCATTACAAAAAACCAAAAAACTCTATTTGGAAAATACTAAGCATGTTATCAATATATAGTCGGACGATGGACGCTACAATTACTGAAAACTGAAAGTGAAAGTGTCTGCTCCATACATAGTCTCAGCTCAGAGCAGCAGGAGTCAGATTTCACACACGGGATGAGAGAGAGTTGACAGACAAGATGACGGCGGAGGATTTGATGTCAAAGCGAAAAGCAAAAATGGCTATATTTTGGATTTAAACCAAATGCTATGAGGGACCCATAACGTTAATGAGGCAATCTGGAGGACGGAGCGGTCACCTGTGGCCGCAGGGGAAACTCGACCGGAGAGCAATAAAGATCAAAGCAAGTGCTCTACAGATATATAACGTCATCTTTTCTTGTAAAATGTCCGGTGTAATCGGTAACACCGGTGTTGTCACGAGTTTATTAACCGGTGGAGAAGGAATACAAGGTGATAGACATAAGGCCTCTCTAGTGGTGGAGCAGGCAGAAGTATTGACATGCAAACAGGTGATGAGTGGCGTTTGTACAACCATTCATGGCGAATTGGGGAGCGGAAATTGGGTTTGGGCATGAGTGTCCTGTTCCACAATGGTTGAGAGTTATGAAACAGAACCAAGCGTACACACAGCTTTATAAATCTGACAACAATTATGCTCATAACCCTTTCTATTTTTGTGCGTACACACAGTTTTGTGCAGGATTAACCATTGTTGGTGAATCTAGCTCATGCTCAATGCTGTTATGGAGAAATTTGTCATTTTAGGTAAAGTTTTATTTCGTCACTATTCACTGCTAGTGACCGAAGCCATAACCATAAAATACTATGACATGCCTTAACTAAAGGGTAACTGATATGCTATATATGTAAAATACACCTATAATACTACAGCTGTGAAGTACTCAACAGGAGGTTAAAAGGGCATGTTGGTGTTCCTGATGCTCCTCAACATCTTCCTCTCTATGGCTTTCCAGCACTCTTCTCTTTTCTCCGTATGACTTTCAGGTGACTTTCTATCTCCCGCTCGCTCATTCAGTCTCTTTTGACATCTAGACTTCCTTAAACCTGCTCTTATTGTGAAACTCTCACCACTGTATGACTCTCAATCTCTCCCCGTCCTGTCCTCTCCATCTCTCAGTATTCCTTATCTACCAGATGACTCACCATATTTCAACGTCAGATATTTCTCTCTCAGAAGCTCAAGAGCTGCATGCTGCTTTAAGAATCGCTGACAATCTCTCACACACGCGCACACACACACACACACACACGCACACGCACACGCACTTTGTCCTCGCTTGCTCACACACTGACAAATGTGCATACAGTGTGCTCACAGGTACACATATTTGACACTTAGAGGTGTGTATGTCCTCGACAACACAGCTGAGCCAACAATCTAGAAAATATGTGTACACACACACACACACACACGGACAAACACATACTCACACACACACACGCTCGGCGGTTGGCTATCTGTCCTGTCCACAGCGCAGTGGCCAGTGGTGATAACACTCTCCATTGGACCAAAACTCATCACTCTTTACACACACAACTGGATGAGGCTTGGTGTGTGTGTGTGTGTGTGTGTGTGTGTGTGTGTGTGTGTGTGTGTGTGTGTTTCCCCTTTGGCATCTTTCTCAAAGCCTGAATAGAAGTCATGAGAGCTAAATAGGAATCAAGATTTGATAAAGATGTAACAACGTCAATACGCATGACACACACACACACACATGCACATACCTAAACACACAACCATGGCCACAACCACAGACCTCTGCATAGTAAACTGTATTATTTCAACCATTTCTGCCAACAGAGCTGCAACAAGAGAGGCTTTCACGCTAGATTAAAGGATAATTTCTATTTCTGCATGTGATATTGATATGGCCTTTTGCTGAATATGCCTATGGACCAGATGAAACCACATGCAGGGCCTGGATCTCTGGGAGAAACGGCCACGTGTGTTGAAAAATGTACACTGTTCACGCTCTTGTCTAGACGCATATACTGTAGACAAAGCACAGGCGTTTTAAACAAAGGATTCCAAGGTTTATTGGTTTTGTTCTTGGGTAAAGGTCAGGTTTAATATTGTGTCTTTAAACAAAAACAAAAAACAAACCAATCCATAGCCATATGTCTTTCTTTTTCTTGGCTGACTCGGTTCCCACATATATCTCTAAATTTTAATGAAACTGTTTTTATGGCAACACACATGAAAAAGTAGCAGATCTATTGTACTGTATATGCCCACGTATCCTGTGCAGGATGGCGTTTGAGCTGGGACAGACTCCAGCTCAAACGGGTCGTGAGGCAGAGAACACACTGGACAGGATGCCAGTCTATCACAGTGCATATAGCACATAACCCGAACAACCATTCACACTTTCATTCACACCTACGGACAATGTTAAGTTGCAAATTGATTCAACCTGCATGTCTTTGGGTTGTTAAAGAAAACCAGAGCATCCAGAGGAAACACAAGCACAGAGAGAGCATGCTAACTCCACATACACTGGATCTGTTAAAAAAATGTTTTTTAAAAATCACCCAATATGCCTCTGGCTGCAGATTTAGTGCTGTGTTTTCACGTTGTGCGCTCTCCGAACAACAATAGGAGTTATATGACCTGTGATGTGATTGGCTGAGAGTGAATTTATTAATCCCCACACCCTCCAATTTACATTCCACTTCACCCATTCCTTTTGCACTGCTTCACCTACATGAACCAAAATAGCACAATGGCACAAAATCACAAAATAGTGTGCGCTTGGAGACGCCACTCTGTGTGCCCGAGACCTACCGCTTCGCACTCGTCATGGCACGATTAAAATAAGGTCCGTGGATTATTTCTTTGTTTTTGTAAAGGTTATTGGTTCTTAAAAGACAACAAAGAGAATCAAACACATCTTCTTGCGCAACAACTCTAACTCCAAGTTTCCAAAGCAAGTAGACCGCAGTTGCTGAGGTTACTGGTTCATATACAGAGATTTAAATGATGGAATAAAGGCTTCTTCAGTTTTTCATCCTAGGTCAGGGCCCTACACGATGAATGTTGTCTCTCACCCCGGGACAAACTAATTACTCAAGTAGTCATGTGGGGACCCAACAACCGCAGATTCATGAGCCGATCTTGACCCGAGCTTTATGAGGCCAGACGGTCGGGAATCATGCATGTTAAAAAACAGATAATAAGTCATGACATGTTGACTCATTCTGCCCCGCTGGCACAGAGAAGACACAAATCACACATGGGAGTCTGTGTATGTCTCTGTGTGTGTGTGTTTTTAGAGGAAATATGTGTATTTAGACATGCTCCCGTACTTATGAGTTAATGTGAAAGCATGCGTTCACAATTGCGTGTCTGTTCGGTTATGTGTCTGATGTATGTTTTCATCTTTGTATTCTATTGTGTGTGTTTCAGAAATGCAGCGGTCATCAGACCGGCCAGGCACCAGCTCCAGACTGAGAGGTCAGAGTCATTCACTAATCATATTAACATTCCTCCATAATGACCCAATGCATAACTCTCCCTTTTCAGGGTATTTCTCCCTCCATCCATCCATCCATCTGTGTCGCTCATGCTTTCCATTTCACCCCCCTCCATATTTCGTTCATGATCTCATCTACCTCATCACCTCATTCTCTCTGCTTCTTTTTAACTTTTCTGTCCATCTCAACAGTTCTCTCATTTGTTGACTTTACTCCTGTGTGTTTCCCTCCCTTCTCATTTTCCCTTCATGAATTCTACCAATTAAATCCCATCTCATCGTTCCTTTATCCCCTCTTTCCTTTCAAATGACCCTGCGTATTCTGTCTCTGTCTGATCCACCAGTAGATCATCAAGTTAATCCAGAGGTCACAGAATTATGGGCACCTTGTACAAGGGATTGACAGTGGTAATAGCGTTTAGAGGTTATTATGGTGGGCAGATATTTTACAGACATTATTTCATTATGTCATTATTTATTCAACAAATACATTCAGATGCTACAGTATACTATTTATTGCATCATTATCTAAATCTAGCTAAAAGCACCACTCCACCAAAAGTTTTTTGTTATATGGAAATTTGTTTTTCTTTTGTTCATATTTTTTGTCTTGATTTGATCTTAACTTAGAGAAAAGACGTGACTGTAGCACAGTTTCTGTTCGGCTCCAGGGACCACAAGTTGGTGTTTTTGGGTCATTATATGTGATGGTTTCATTGGGGTAGTATATTAAAAATGTAAGTGTTTGTGCGTGTGTTATGTGTAATACTACTGATAAGTGTTTTTACAAATTTTTAAGGAAATTATTTAGCTTACACCAGCACTTTGGTAGTCTTAAATACACCGATTTGCATAAGAGAGGAACCACGAATACAACACATTCTCATCCCAACTCATCACATACTGATGCTCTGTCAGACCCCTTGGTATAGCTTTACAGTTGCAGTAAACCCATGGTTAAGGTTGTGAATTTAACGAAAACCCGTGGTTTAGGCTACTCAACCACTTACTTAGGTTTAAGAAAAAAAAGGATTATGGATGGGCTTAAAATTTGAAATTAATTGGCAACTATTAAGATAACCAAATAATCGCTTGAGTAACTTTTCGAGCAACAATGGTTCTGGCTTCTTGAATATGAGGATTTGCTTTTCTTTGTCACATAAACCAAAAGTCTATGGGATCTTAGACTGTTGGCCCAACAAAACAACACATTTAAAAATGTCACCTTGACCTCTGTGAAGCTGTGATCGACTTTTTGGAAAGTTTTCTGACATCGTTTGAACAAAACAATTAGTTTATTAATTGAAAAGATAAATGAGTCATTAGTTGCAGCCCTAGTCGTGGCAGTTGTTCAACACATGTTGGGTTTATTTGAAATCAACATGGTGAAGAAGGAAACTAATAAAGTCTCATGCAATGATAAAAACTCTGCTTCTGTTTTTCCATATGAAGTTACATTTTCATCCATAAATTTATTCCAACAGTCAGACATTTTTTCCCTATAAGATAAACATCTATTTCTGATCCTAAAAAAAAGGAGCAGAAGTCTGCGGTTGGATGTTCAATACTTTGGTGAGAAGAGAACAACATGGCGGACTGTTTGATGTCAGCTCCAATGGTTTTCTGGATCAAATGTTTGTAAAGGACCGCTGCAATTCCATCAGTGCGGTGAGTCTGATGGTTGCAAGAGTGTGACAGAAGTATGCTCCCTGTAGGTCATGTTTATGTTGTTTTAGGTATTCATACTTGCTCGGATATTGTGTGTGTGTGTGTGTCTGTGAGTGTGTGAGTGTGTGTAAGGGGATCTCTATCAGCACCAGGTTTGCTTCCACTATTCTCCAGCCAAATCAAATGGAAGCTGTGTGACTTGGCTTGCACCAGTCTGACTCAAAATGGTTATGCATTTGGCTTGATGTTCTGCAGCGGCTCTATAGCTGCTTTCATATGCGCCTGAAGTTAACTCCTCACTACACACACACACACACAGACACACACACACACAGACACATAATAATCCTCTTCTGGGAGCCTCCTTCACAGCCTTCTGAGTATTCTTCAAACTGGAATCCCTTTTGAGATTTCTCTGCATTTTCTCAGTTGCTACATGTGCCATTACACTGCCCCACTCTAGCACACACATACACACACGTTGATGCACACGCCCACACACACATACTACACACAGTAATGCACACGCCCACACACACACACATGCTATCTTACTCGGTCAGTCAGTGTGAATGATTTAACCGTTAATGGCTCCAAATCTTTGACGATGAGTCAGGCCTTAATTGCTCCAGTCAAGTCATAACCACCGAACCTTACTGAAGATTACCTCATGACTCAGAGTGGACGGTGTGTGTGTGTGTGTGTGTGTGTGTGTGTGTGTGTGTGTGCGAGAGAGTTTAGCTCAATGGTGCAGTGGTCCAGTGGGACTGAAAAGAGACAGAAAGAGAATGTAGGGGAGACGGAGGAACAATAAATGTCCGAGCATGAGCGTATCTCCATTATTGACTGAGACAGTGAGAGGATGTATATCATATCTGTAGTGTGTGTCTGAGTGTGTCCCCGGAGACGCAGCTATGTGTCTGGGTCCACTGAGTCGGCACTGATCCCATCTTGTCTGACTTGGGGATTACAACCTCCTGACCTGCTGCTGGGCGTGCTTACATACTTCAACACACACACACAGACAGATAGATCAGTGGGATATAGATGAAAGAGGCGAGTAGGGAGATGAAGAAAGGTAGTAAAGGCAATAATCAGCCCCTTCTCATTCCAAAGGCGTAAAATACCGACACTTTGTCACGCCCCTCGGCGTGCCATGCCGACACTTAGCGCCTGTATGAGACGCACCGGGGTTTCAAGTAACTACAACGTAAACCCATCCACGGCAACAGTAAACGTTCAGAGAAAGTGCTGTGATGACGTAGTTTAAAGAGTGAAAAAACATAAATAAGGCAGACGGGAAGGGAGGTGGATAGGTCCAATAAACACAAGGCTTTCATCCAGGAGACCGCTGTTTGTGTCCATTACGTTTAAGTTTCACTTTCACTTTCCAAACGTAGTAATTTACAGTGATTTTAAGTCCAACCATGATGTTTTTTCCTAAACCTAACTAAGTGGTTTTGTTGCCTTAACCTAAGCAAGTGTTTTTGTTTGAATTCACAATGTTATAGACGTGTTTACTGCGACCGAAAAGTGACGCCGAGGGGTCTGACAAAGTGTCAGTATGTCACGAGTAGGGAGGAGAACGTGTTGCAATAATAAAGGACATAAGGTTAGAGACTCCAGACTGCTAAACAATTCCATTGTTTTTCACTCAAATGGAAGTTCAAAATCAACCAGGACTGAAAACATAGGGATTGCCACTATAAGTAAAGGTAACTGACTGATAACGTATTATATGAAATATTAAATGGATCACGTTTTGTGAAGATGTTTTAAGTATGAAACTGTGATAGAAAGTCGAAGCAGCAGTAGAAACATCAACTGAGACATCGGACATATTTCTTTTTTTTCCCCCTCCCCTCCTTTTGTTTGGTCTGGTTTTGTTTTATTTTAATTCATTTTAGGATTTGTATTTTTATTTAAATGTTTTTTGTTGTTTGTTTATGCATGCACTGTATTATCTGTAGGTGCAAGATAAAAACTGACAAAAGTTGGTGTCATGATGTTTAAATAAAGGAAAGGAAATGTATCAACGATATATATACTGACATAATAAAGTATATTAAAGAAACATAACAGACATGGAAGGATGTTTAGGAATATTCACAGTAACTTTCATGCTATGCAGAACATTTTCACTTGAAGAAACTTTATAAAATGGACATTGAAGCTTTGCTCCAAAAATGCACACTAAAAAGGAAAGCTTGTCATATGTAGTATATCTGCTCTCTAATTGCTTTGTATCTCCCCTCTCCCCCCTCCCTCCTTATTCCCTCTGTCTTGATCCCTCCTTCTCTTCATCTAACAGTTGTTCTGGACCGTCAGCGTGAGCCCAGTTTCCTTTCTGTTCCATTAGATTCAGCACATTTCCAACGCTCTACGTGTCCTTATAAGGACAGAGGGAGAAAACAGCGTTGGGCTCAACCCCATGATCACACAGGAAAACACCAGCATCTGACTGCAAAGTATGTATTTGTCCGCAGATGCATGACTATGTAGACGTGCACGTGATCATGTGTTTGCATGCTAACGTGTGCGTCCCGGGGCGATACTGTCTGTGTCATTCCTGCGCCACAAACCAGCACTAGTCATTCTTGTATTCACTGAAGCCAACGAGGGAGTGCAGGTTTTACCCTGCTGTTTCTGGAATAAAGCTGATTTGTCAGATGATAAATTTTATGTTGGCATTCTCCAGAGATGCCAAACACTAAACCTTATCCAATTTGAGCAATGGGTAAAATTTGCAGTGTGATTCAATTCTTAGTCGAATATGCCAACAGAGTAAATAAAGGGCCTTTTCTGCAGGAACGCTTAACGAAAGGAAAGTCCTCTCAGCCGAAAACTCTCTCATGCAATTGAGCCGCTAGTTAAATATAAGTTCATTACACTGAGGCTGCATTAGAGAGAGAAACAGAGAGAATATGGTCGGAGCAATGGGTTCTAACAGCACTAATGTGTTTTTCCATGAGAAGACCAGTGGTTTAGTGTTTGAACTTGGCAGCCTATGTGTGTGTGTGCAAATATGCACGTGTGTTCATGTACTGCATGTGATGGCATGCTGGCTGGCTGGGACTGTTTGCATGTATATCTATTAGGTCTGTCAATCGATTACAATATGTAATCACAATAAATCACATGATGGTCCATAGTTAATCGCAAATTAATTGCATATTTTTAATCTGTTCAAAATGTACCTTAAAGGGAGATTTGTCAAGTATTTAATACTCTTATCAACATGGAAGTGGGAAAATATGCTGTTTTATACAAATATATGTATATATTTATCATTGGCAATCAATTAACAACACAAAACAATGACAAATATTGTCCATAAACCCTCACAGGTACTGCATTTAGCATAAATAAATCTGCTCAAATCATAACATGGCAAACTGCAGCCCAACAGGCAACAACAGCTGTCAGTGTGTCAGTGTGCTGACTTGACTATGACTTGCCCCAAACTGCATGTGATTATCATAAAGTGGGCATGTCTGTAAAGGGGAGACTCGTGGGTACCCGTAGAACCCATTTTCATTCACATATCTTGAGGTCAGAGGTCAAGGGACCCCTTTGAAAACGGCTTTGCCAGTTTTTCCTTGCCAAAATGTAGCGTAAGTTTGGAGCGTTATTCAGCCTCCTTCTTGACAAGTATAGTCTACAATGACATGGTTGGTATCAATGGATTCATTAGGTTTTATAGTTTCATATGATACCAGTATCTTCACACTAGCTTTAAAAATGAGCCCGCTACAACCTAAAATTCGCAAGTTGCATAAATGCATTGAAGAAATTAGTGGCGTTACGACGTCCATGTTTGAATTGGTGCTTTGTTAGCTGTGTGTGTGCACATGATTTGGTGTATATGTGTGTGTATGTGTGCATGCTGATTGAGCAGAAAATTATATATTATGCCCGTTTGAAATGTATCCCCCTCAAATCATCAGATTAGAAATGCAGTCTGGGTGATATTCCAGTGGATTTATGGTCACCCAGAGCTGGCATTAATAACGGAGACTGCAGACATATGGCCTTAGTCGGCATGCTGAAGAACAAGACTCTTCACTTTTTCTCCTTCGCTCTCTTTATTTCTCAAGTTCTGCTTTTCTCATTGCACTTGCTCAGACTACATATTGTTACATGTGTGATGAACATATGTTTTTTTTTTTCCCCATCCTCCTCTCTAAGTGCTTGAACTCCGTGACAGCAGGATATAGTATGTATAAATGGATGGAACCAATCAATCATCTCGACCAAACAACGGCAGCATTTTATTCCCCAATGTCATAGTTAATAGAAAAATAATGATGCTCTTATTGGAGAGGGAGAAAGGGGAAACAGGGAGGAGACAAAATGCTGAAAGAACATGAACCAAAGACAGAGAGAATGGGTTGAGTGGGAGTTGAAAAACTGTTTTTATGTAGAGCACAAACAGCTCTCTTAACCCTGTCTGTTATAACAAAGAGCCACACTCAGCTACAAGGTTTACTGCTGTCCCTTTTGTACTTACAGAGAGATGGGGTTCGATTCCCCGCCTGTCCACCTATAAAACACCCAAGGTAGCACGGCTAGTTCTAGTTTATTATAGCTGAGATCACATCAACAGTTTAGAGGTCACGAAAGAAAGGCTTATGTGTTGTGTGCGTAACACAGAGAGTGCAGAGAGAGCGTGGGCAAAGGGGTTTTGTTTGCCCTAATATTGCTCTTAAATGACAAATACAAAGGTCGGCCAAGCACGACTCCGTGGTACGGTGTCATTTTACAGGTTTGTGGCATATTTGTTTGCTGGAGCTGCGTTATCGAGGTCCCGCCCACACACCCGCCATAGCCAATCACAGCCACAGCGTGTTAGTGTTAGCCACCACATGCTACGTTAGCACCACTGTAGCTGTTTGGCTAGAAAGACACAACGACTAACCGTAATATCTCTGTTCTATGACACAGACCGGTGATTGTTATGGAAAGTTAAAGTTAAATCTCCTCTTTAGTACAATTCCCGAACCTCCCACTACTCTACTACTAGCTGCCAATCATGACGTCTCACTCCCTTTTTATAGCAATTAAAACCAAACTTATCAGAAAAATGAACACTACAACATACATCAGCGTGACAAGAACTAACTTATGAGCACATATCTGGTAATTACAAGATTTAAAGTGGTGATTTTGTGTGATTCTTTGTGGAGAAACTCAGTTTTACAGATCTGTTGATTAAATTAACGGATCAATTAGTCAACAAAATCATATGGGTGTTAGTCGACTAAGAATTTCTTTGGTCGGGGACAGCCCTAGGGTAAACAAAGACTATGAAGTAAAAGTACTAATTCTCGGCTTCAATCAAAAGTGCATGAAGCATTTTATATATGTTGTAAACAAAGTAACTTAAATATTTCAGACTCTTAAATAAACTTAAATCCCTTGTAGTCAACATCTGGTTGAGGTCTACAGCTCATAGGTATCAGCAGACACCTGGAAACAGTCTTGGTAACGCTTCACTGATCCTGTACAGCAGTTTTGGGTTGTTTGGGGTATTTTTATCTTAAGTTTGGCCTTCAGTAAATCAAACATATTCAAACATATGCTGAGTTGGAGTGCGACCAGGTGACTGATGTTGCCAAAGAAGAAGACTTCACTGTCTAGACAAAAACAGTGTTTGATTACCATCGCTAAAACCCAATGTGCTCGAAAACCACCTCACGGTTCTAATATTTGCACCAACTGCACTGTACAGTATATGTGCAGGGTATGAAAGCAAGATAGATTGTACATGTCAAGAATGTGAAATAGAGACTATTATGCATGTAATGCTACCAAAGGTAATTCACCAATTCATGGTCGAACATTAGCAACACAATGAGACCAGTTGATTCTTTCGCAGGATACAACTCTTTTCTGTGTGTGACTGAGAGAAATACTGTAGAATCAGAGACCTACTGTAACCTTGATTCACCCTGAACTCCACATAGAGAGACATTCTGTACAGCGGCGCTGTTTTATTCTGCTTCTACAGGATGGAAAAACTCTGTTCATTGTTAGTCATGGGTCTCAGTGGGTGATACTCATGACTAATGTACCCACATACACACAGATCGTGCTGCTAAATTGTGTTATCATTGAGAAAAGGCTCTCTGTGTTTGCCCCGGTCGGCACTGTGTCAGTGGCAGTCGCCCAGTACAGTATTTGCCACTGTTTTAAACTTTGTTTGAGGTGATGTTATTCAAAAATGGTGTCAAGGTCATTAAAAGGGAAATTGTGGGAATTATGTTTCCCATTAAACGGGGAATACACACAATTCTTGAAGAAAGGAATGGTAATTTAGATTTTTTTTTGACCGATAGCTGACATTTACTGATCATTGGCAGACAAGATTAAAATGTATTGTTTAGAATGGACGAATGAAGGAACTACTCATCCCATAAAACATTGAGAATGGTGACTCGCCGCCTCTGGAAACTCCCAAAAAAACTTTTAAACTAACTGTTGTCGATCTGAAATGAAGACAGATCATATAGACTAGTGGCTTCTACAGGAACATATACCATCATTTCACAATTTCATAGCTCATGGTAAGTCTACCTTGGATGGTTACGACATTATGTCTAATAATCAAATCCTCAATTCAGAATATGAATGGGAATTTCACTTCGAGAACTTCACTGTTGAGCTGTATAGGTGTCCACCTCTGCCTCTGGATCATTAGCTTTTTGAGGGGTGATGTAGTCGTCTCCCAGGAGCAACGTCATGGCATTCCCCTGTCGGTGGTGTATGACTCTAGCGTGGGCAACAGACACCGCTGTCTCCTTATTTTCCCCCAGGAGCGCATTTTATAGCCTATTTTCCTTCTACCATGCAACAACCTATTCCTTAATTACTTTTTTTTTATCTGTATAACTTAATCTGTCAAAATTCGTATTGTCGGTTAAAGGTTAATTATTAACATCCCTAGTTGAAGCCTTTATGAAGTCTTTAAAATGTAAGGTGGGCTAAATTACCCGTCAAATGCACGTTGAGGATGTCAGACAACTGGATAAAAGTACGAAAAGGGAAGAAATTTTACAGTAGTGAGTTAAAAATGGAAAGAAAAATAAGATAAAAATAAGGAGGGTTATGGGAATCACATGCTGGGATTTTCCCAAATCCTATTGTGAATCAGACAATGGTTTGCCAGTCTCTGGGTGGTAGCAGTGGCAAGGTTAGAGAGAATACTGGACCCAGTTCAGAGGACTGGAACCTTGAACTAAAAGACAAAGAGAAATTCCAGAAATACACACACACACTATAAAATGAATACACGTAAAAACACAGAGGCCTGACACATAAACTGTCTACAGGACCGGACATAGTTCTGACAGAACAGGGAATTCAGTCTTGATCAACAGGATATGATACAAGATCCTCTTATAACTGTGCATGAGCAAACATTTGGAGGCGGCACAGATGAGCAATTCTGCCAGTTTTATGTCCAGGAGCGTTTTGCCATTTTTGATCGTCACTGCCAATAACAACCAAACTGAATTTATTCCAGATGTTTCCCTCGACGTGTTGAAGGCAATAGCGACCCCCTGCTTTTAAATGTTGCCTGCCCGTGATTATCTTCAGAGGGAAGCAAAGATAAAAAGGGCTGCTACTGAAAACACAATTCCATTTTTTGGGTGTAGCCCATAAAACGAGAGGGAGAATGAAAGATGGTGCCATGGATAACTCCTGTGTAGGGACCTCACGAGACAAAGAGCCTTGGCCTACATGGGAAACCAGAAGCCTGATCACAGCAGGGGACCCAACGGTCAAGCTCATGAAATCTCGCGTCTTCACGCGAGATTTCATGCTAAACGTGAAGATCTGTAGCTGTAGTTTATTATTAAAAGACCAGTGCACGGCTGGCTAACGTGAGTTTGCCTGCCGAGCATCTGAGTGATAATAACCCAGCTAGTACATCTCTCGTGCGGCAGTTAGGATTCCTGCTGCTGCGGTGTTTACTGTTTTGACTGTGATACTGTTTCAAGGCGCTCCTCGCCTTTCTTTCCCTCCACTTCTACCACATACAAACAAACACTTTGCCGACACGCGGGACTTAAACCTCCCGTTCGTACCAGTCGGTAATTTCCGTGGCGCTACCGCCACCAGAGCAACTCCTCCCTCGTGACGGTGACGCCGCCTCGGGGTTTCCCTTGCTCCTCCCACACACGCACACACGTAGATACGCCTCCTCACGTTCTTACCTTACACCTGTATCTATAACAATCACAAAGGTACATATTGTTAAATGTAGAAAAGTGAAATCCAGCCATCCATCTATCATACATATTTTAAAAAGGTTGTTGCTATGCTATCCAATGGCTGAGGACAATGGAAATGTAATAGTTTAAAGACCACGATTCAGTTCTTACATCATCTATACCATATTCTTGGTATGTGATTTAATCACACAATACTGAAACTGGTTTTGTGGAGGATCTAAAACTGCGTGTGTGAAAGTCTTTATGTGAGCGAAGGAGAAATGGAATATCAGATTAGTAAATAAAAACCTTCTGACTGTCGGTTGGAAACTGTTCAGTCTGATTTCAAAGCTTCATTAGACGGAGGGAACTTTATATCGACTGGAAAAAACAAAAGCACCGCAAGGAACAGCCGGCTGGCCACACGCACAGTCACATCCGTACAGTATCAGGAGTGGATGAGGAAACAATTCCGACAGTGAAGTTTTATTTTCCAAACCCACAAATCCCAATTCTGAGACGTTTGCATGTCATCCCTGTTTCTGTGTGGGTTTCTTCTTCCCCCACAGTCCAACGACATGCAGATTAGATCAAATGGAAAGTCCCTGTAGGTTACGTAAGAATATCAGAGTGAATGTATTCCTCTGTCTACTGATAAGCAGGTGACATGGCCAAGCTGCACCCCACCTCTCGCTCAATATATGCTGGGATTGGCTCCAAGCCCCCTAATACAGAATTGTAGAAAACAGATGGATTGGATGGATGGATGGATGAAATAAATAAATAGTCAACAATCCAATTAAATGACATATTCATGCAGTAACTTTTCAAGCAGATGTCATTCTTCGGTGTACTCACATACTGAGGACAACACAGATGTTTTATATTACATAAAATCATGCATTACACGCCATGATGTCATCCAGCATAATTATAATTTACTTCATTGGAGTGTCCTGCTAATGATTAGGGGTGTAAGAAAATAGAGAAAAAATATCAAATATTGCGATATTATGTTGTGTGATATTGTATCGTTTCTCAAAAACACATAAAAAGCTATTTTTTTTATTAATAGTTTGCATGCAAAGATTAACTCAGTCAGTACTTTATTTGATTTCCAAAGATATGCGCCCTCTCAGTGTATGTGCCGTCTCAAAGTACTGCTAGGTTTTTTATACTTTAACAGTTTTCAGATTTAAAATAAAAGCGGTATATCGCTTTGCTTATTCTATCATGATATGTATCATTTTGCCAGATTCTTGCCAATACACAGCTCTACTAATAATTTAGATGTTTGGTTTTGAGGATTCGGCACCAAGCTATACAGAGTGGAGTAGGGCACATCGATACAGTATTATTTGGATCAAATTACAGTAATAAATATTCAACATTGTCATTATCATACATTAATTACCCTATACATGTCATATTGCTTATTTTTTTAGCTATGTTTCTTGGCTGTGGACGGAGCACACATTACTGGTGCTGTCAATGCTTTTAACGCCAAAGAGGTTCTGTCGACTTCTAAATTTCGAAAAGGGAAACACACTAGACACACTTCCCAAACCTGTAGAGAGTGGCGGAGATTGTGAGAAAAGCTCACGCTGAACAATTCTGTGTCCATTTAGATAAAGTGACATCAGTATTTTACAGGCATTTCAGGAAGTAAGTGACAAACGCCTTTCTTTCAATGACATGTGGGTTGTAAGATAAAAAAACAAACAGATATTTGTGTATGTGTGTGTTATAGTAGAGGTGCAGAGGTGAAATGCTAAGCGGTCAGGAAAACCTAAGGGAAGAGGAGGCAGCTGAACTAGAACAATAACAGACGTGGGGAGAGAGGAGAGCAGATAGGTGGATGACAAATTGTCTTGTTTGCAGTCTTAATCAGAACTCCTCAAGGATGGAGAAAGATAGGAGTTTTCCTCTTTTCCAGCTGACGTAGAGTATATGTACAATAATAACTTTAGAGGAAGTGTGCACGGGAAATAGCTTCTGATACTGGCGAAAAAATATCTGGAATGCAACGTGGTATCAGCCCTATAACAATAAATGCTCCCATCAGGTTAGCCAAAAAATATTCTGAAACTAGAATTACCGCCTCGCTGTATGCCTCCGCCAACCAGTCAAGTTGCAGTTTACATCCTTGTCTGTCCAAAATGTCATCACTTCATTGTTTTATCCTGTTTCACATGTGTGTGATATTGTCATTATTAGCTTATGAATTCTTGAGTTATGGCCCAAAACATGTTTTGAGAGGTCACAGTGACCTTTGACAACCACATTGTAATCAGGTCATCCTTGATTGTTGATTGATTGATTGTTTGTGCCAAATTTGAAGAAATTCCCTCCAGATGTTCCTGAGGTATTGTATTCAAATGAATTGGATGGACGGATGGACAGACAAATGGACAACCCAAAGACATAAAGACATTCACTCACGTGGGATATTTCTAATGGCTGGCTCGATTGCAAGAATAAAGAAGAAATGCAAACATTAGCTCCATGGTCTGCTGACACCTCTACCACTCAGCTTTGAGTGATTTTTTAAAATAACAGGAATTAGAAGGAGGACATGGACAGGGAGACAACGATAAGGGTGTGAATTATAGAGACAGATAAACAGATGAATCATTGTCTTGTCCCAACTTTGACTCCTATTGGTTGGATTTGGTAAAAACAAAGACTTTCATCCGCCTGGAAAGCTGACACATTTGTTCTTGTTTGCCAATACTTGTGGGGGTGGTATTTATTGACTGGGACTAGAAGGCTAAAAGGCTCTTCTCACTCAGATATGTGCTCAACTACTGTCAGGTGCACTATGAGAAATGGACAAAAAAAGACAGAGACAGAATGGAGATAAGTAGTCTGAATCAGTATCTAAGGCTGTCCAAGCTTTTGGCTCCATGGACAGAAAGCTGCACAACTTCTTTATAAAGCAGAATGCTACCAAAGGCAAGAATACATATACAGGTAACACAGATGAATATAATGAACAGCTTGTGACTGTTTCATCAACATTGAACAAATGAACAACTCTTGCTGATCTCTGGTAAAGTGCAGAAATCTTTACCTATGATGGGAGCCAGACAAGACTAGGTCATATTACTGTTGAGTTTCTAGTTGTGGCATTCTGCTTGAAATACAGTGAAAACCAAGGGTGTGGACTTGAGTCAGACTCAAGTCACAAACTTGATGACTTTAGACTTGACTTGGCAAAATAAAAGAGACTTGCACTTGGACTTGGACTTTTACAACAGTGACTTTACTTGGACTTGAACCTTTTGACTTGAAAATACTTGATACCCAACAAAGATGTTGGGTATATTTACTTTTTAAGAGATTAACTTCTTTAGGTTTAGGTAGCAAAAACACTTGGTTAAGTTCAGGGAAAAAGACACTGTGTTTTTGGCTTGAAATGACTATGTTTCAAAAGTGAAAGTGAAACTTAACACTTGCGAACACACAGACAACTACAAAATGTTGGTTTCACATCGGATGTGATCCCCGGCCTCCTGGGCGAAAGTCCTATGTTTTGTGTAGCTAGAGGTCGCTATTGTGTTCTCTTATACCTTCTTTTCGTGATCTACCATGTCAATGGTTGCTAAAACGTACTATTGGGCGTAGTAGGCCCCTACTGACCCACATCTATGGTGCTTATAGCGACTGCTAATGCTTATTTAATAGCCTGACAACAGTCCAATTGGCTGAGAAATCTGTAAACAAAAGTGAACTTGTCACTCTTGTCACAGACAATCAAGATGCCCTTGAGCAAAGCACTTTGTCTCCAACTGCTCCAGTCAAACTGTGGCTGTACTGAAAAGCCTCAGGTGTTCACCTTTGTATCATAAAGAATAAAGAAAACAGGTGCAAAAAGGTAAAAAGCATTCACTGGATAAACACAAGTTTAAAAGTCAGCAGACAGTAGCACTACCTCAGTATGTTCTAAACCTGCATCACACTACACTACTGCCATTAGTAACTCAATGCCTTACTGTAAATGAACACACATATTGAAGACCAAAGTACAGGAAAAATGAGATGAAAGCTTTCCATTATAATTAAATGCTATAATAAAGGCTGTGTCACACCGCCCACTATAACAATTGGCTTCCATACCCTCTGTGTAGGCTTGTGTGTGAATGTGTGTGTGTGAATGTGACAACAGCAACAGCGCCCTGTTGATTTAGTTCCCCTCTCCTTAGGGAGAAAGTCTGTTGTTGTCTTCCAAAATACACACACCCACCCACAAGCACACAATGCACTCACTTGGAAACAAACTTGTGGTGTGGCTTTTGTTGTTTGATAATTGTTTTTAGGCAAACATAATTTTGCTAGCAGAGACAGCTAACCCATAACCATGAATCAATGAGATGGTAATGGAGCCGTTGGGGGGAGGAAACACACTCCGTATACTGTGGCAACGTTGCATGAGGAACTCTCTCTCTTTACACTTAAGTTCCCATTGCTTTTACTTTTCATAGTCATTCAGCAAATCCTATACAAAAGAATAAAAATGTCTTAAGGAGAAACAAACAAACCAATAAAAGTGAAATTGAATTAGTTTGCTGTCGGCTCACCTCCATAACCATTACTTCTCCCTCTCCGGTCCCCACAGAAAGCCAGTCAGGTAAATAATCGCCTCTGCTTTAATTAATAAATGCATCATCCTTAATGAGAGGGGCTTGTTAGGCACCGTGGCAATCGCTACTGCTCTGCTTTGCTTTTGATTTTTTTCTCCTTTTTTTTGAACTTTCAAACTTCAAACTTAATTTCCACCTCTGAAGCATGCTAATTGCTCTCCCTCTCAGCTTTATAAACAACAACAAAGTTTTCTCATTTGGAGGCAGAGAGCGGCGTAATGTGTGGCTATCGATCGCAGAGGGGGAAGGAGATTGCCCCTGGCTGGTCACAAACCAAATGACTTTAAGATCTGAATTAAAGTGGGCCAGGTAAACTTTGGATAAACACATCTGAAAACGGTCAATGTTGAGTTCAGGTTTTTGTTGCATAAACCTCATACCACTTCAGTGCACCTCAGAATTAACATAAAATAAACTGAGTAGGGCTGCAACTCATGATTATTTTCATTATCGCTGATTATTTTCTTGATTAATCGTATAAAATGTCAGAAAATAGAAAAACACCCATCACAATATCAAGTGTGTCGAAGAGAAGAGTGAAGCTTCTGACTCTGACTGAGGATCATGGTGCAGTGGTTAAACTGGGATGTGCTGCAATAAACCTGTTCATTTGCAATAGCAGATTAATTTTAGACTCATTTTGGTTTGCTCAGGGTGATTTTATTTTTTCCTCAGAGAGCCACGGAGGCTTAAATGTCAGTGTGACAAGATGAGGTGAATTTCAGGAGGCACCTGGCTTTACAGTAACACATTTTGAAGTAAGACTTAAATAGACCGAGCACCGTGTGGGATCTGAAAAGACAAACTGTACCCAATTTACTGCGTCCCTGAGAGAGCACTAATTGAGATTTGTTTTAGTTAACCGGATGGTTTCTGAAAGGGAAAAACAATAAAAGGTTTTGTCCAAATAAGGAGCCTGAAGTCGCCTGCACTACTGTACTGTGTATCCCTACAAAGATTTATTATTCACTGGCACTAACTAATACATATTCTACATTTTCCATGACGTCTCAGTTTCAGAGGGTTCCTCTACTCGTGTTTAAATGTTAAATGACAAATAAAAGTGTTGTATAAATAAACAGTGTCTGAAAAAGTCAACAGTGGTACAAATGGTTTGGCAGATCCTTAAAAAAAACCTGGAATAAATCACTAGCCTGAGGCTACGCTGCTAACATTTGACCGGTTTTGCTATGCACCTGCTCTATTAACAATGTAACCCCAAAAACATACTGTCAACATTAACACTGATATACTGTCTGAACAGCTAAAGCTGGGGCAGCAAGGAAGAAGAGACATATTGTCAGTGAGATATGCCAAAATAATGGCACCGTCAGAATTATAAAAAGAAGATGTGATACCCAGAAACATATTTATAATAGCAGTACTTACATTTGCTTGGCAACAGACAGCAAACAGAGTCATTGCAGGGTGACACCTGGTACGAGTGTGGGAGGTGATTTCTTGTTAGCACATTAAAAATGCACCTGTTATAACGGACTTTTTTTTTTTTTTAGCTTCTTCCAGCATGACTCAGGCAGTCTGAGTGGATCTGTGACGACCTGATTATGATTCTGTGATTTGAAAAACACCACCTGCAGGATGACAGGTGAGTGAAACCTCTACTTATCTCCTTTTGTACGCGTATCATCCGTCCTATCAGCTCAATGCCTGCAGGAGACATTCACGTCAGAGAGCAGCTTGCGACTGACAGCCAAAGGGACTTGATCACGAGACGAACGCAATAAATGCAGTGATCATTCTGATAGGTGACGGGGAGTAAGAAACCTCGCAGTCGGTACACATGTACGCACGTATTATCTCATGGAAAGACAACCTGATGATGGACAGACTGATGAAAGCTTGAACAAATGTCAGATTAAGAGAGTATGAGGCCGTTAAGTGACCTGCATGTCTGTATGTGAGTGTACAGTATGTATAGGTCTGAACTCACCCTGTGAGCGTCGCTTTCATGTCCTCGGCGTCGTGGGTCCAGCTCTTCATAAGGCGGCACAATTCCTTCCCTCCTGGCCTGCTGGTATTCTCTTCTCAGCTGCTGGATCCTGTCCACACTGCAACACACAAGCAAATATATAACTGGGTTAATTCACCTTTACACCTCAAAAGTAAATAATGGAGATCTTTTATACCCTGCAGGTGCTGCTAGGTTACATGGTGGAGAGGCGGTCTTGTTGCTCAGGCTTTATCTGTTTGGCGAAAGCTGAAAGCTGCTTCACATCTCCTGGATCCATCTCCTCATATAAATTTATGTTCACATTATGTGTATCAATTTTTTTCATATGGATTGTCGATGTTGTATTTTCATTATGTTGTTACTCTGTACACAAGACATCTATTACACATCTGTCCGTCCTGGAAAAGGGATCCCTCCTCTGTTGCGCTTCCTGAGGTCGCATCCTGTACAGCTTGTAAAGCCCCCTGAGGAACATTTGTGATTTGTGATATTGAGCCATACAAATAAAACTGACTTGACTTGTACAGTAACGGAGTGAAGTCAGTGTCACTGTGGGATTCGGGATTTTGAGAGCAAACATGTTCAATAAAGATTCACCAGTTTTAGGTTGCTTTACGTTTTGACAGAAGTCACATCATTATCACAATTAGCTGTTTAGTCGTCAACTATTAAATTAATCGCGAACTATTTTGATAATAGATTCATCGGTTTGAGTAATTTGTCTTGAGTGAATTGAGTAAAAGATAAAAAGTAAAAATTCTCTGATTCCAGCTTCTTAAATGTGAATATTTTCGGGTTTCTTTACTCCTCTATGACAGTAAACTGAATGTTTTTGAGTTGTGGACAAAACAAGACATTTGAGGACGTCATCTTGGGCTTTGGGAAACACTGATCGACATTTTTCAACATTTTCTGACATTTTATAGACCAAACACAACTGATCGATTCATCGAGAAAATAATCGACAAAGAGAATAATCATTATTTGCAGCCCTACAATATAAAACACTTGGGGAACATTGACTGACGTTGCCACCAGCCAGCTGTCCTGATGATGAGGCAGCCAGTAGAAGCCATCTGTTTATTCAAACAGTAATTTTCCCGACATCAGCCTGGAGAAGTTTGACTGCAGAGATAAAGACTAGACAGACTATGTGCATGCAAACACACACACACACACACACCCACACACACACACACACACACACACACAAAGATCAATCTCTTGATCATTCTGACTTGCCTTCATCTGTATCTGTTTTTCCATATTTTTCCTTTTTCTCTTGCAAAAGGCAAGAAAACAAAAATATCAATCATATGAATATTCTTTCTCTCTGTCAACAGAGGAAATATGCAGCGTATCAACACTGACCCCTGGGCACCCCTGCGAGTCATGCACATACACACACACACACACACACACCCACACATAATGGAAATATGGAGAGTCGTATCATACACACATGCGCCATTGCGACTGCAGTGTGCCATTTCATGAACTAAGTTGATGGAAGGAAGAAAAACGCATTGATGCACCGTCGGGCGATTTATGGAAAGTCAGAGAACTAGCACCAGACTTTCTTTTCCTGTCTGCAAGGCAGTCTCTGAACAAAACTACGCCTGAGAGAGAGTGTTGCATTACCAGAACTCAGCATGATGTGACCCACAATGTCATGTATGGGTATTTGTTTCTGTTAAACTACAAATCTGCAATCAAAAATAAGTTTCTAACATTTGCAGTGTACTAACCCTACAGTATAACTCCAGACTTCAGCTAGCATTACTGTTTTTCACACTTTAGAGGGAAACCCTGTAAAATCAGGGATAAACCTTCAACTACTCTGGCATACGGTTTAGTCAACACATTCTCACTCCCAACTCTTCAAATACCGCCACTTGGTCAGCTCCCTTCAGCATCCGAGACCGACGCAAGGGGGTACCCCTCTTGCGCTACCTTTGGTCGGACAGGGGCGGCGTGCCAATATATGCTCGTTACATGCATAGTGTCCTTTCAAAATAAACTTCCGTTTTCACAGGAAGTTAGGTTTAGGCAACACAACCAACCCACGTGACTGATGATACCAACGAGTCACGTAACTAACGACTGACGTGACAAAATAAGTCAACCTTGCTTATAGTTTTACACGGACCATGAACTGCGGTCTCCTGGTTGAAAGTCTTGTGTTTGTTTTCAACAACATCTTGCATTCCATGCAGATATTTTTTCAAAAATGTAAACTCCTTTAAAAATCCCACGCTTATAATTCTCTATTCCCATTTTTTCTCTTCACCCATTCTCTTATTTTGCTCTCGCCCCTTCCTCTCTTTGAAACCATGAACCCAGAGAGCTGTAGAGCTGTGTGAATGACTATAATGGCTGCAGCGCCGAGAACACATTACGCCGGGTCTCACATCACAAATCATGTCTATTGCATGTGCTCTCACCCTCACAGAACAGGAAACACGACTGTGTTTAAATGTCCTTTAGGTAGTAACTTCATCCATCCTACTTTTTGTTAACTGGTTATCTTGTATCTTTAGGTACTAATGTTAATTTGTGACTGAATATATAGTCCACAGCCTGTCTTTCATTCATTCTGTTTTTCAATGTGAACTTCACTGGAGGAATGGGAGTAACATTATAGATTGAGAGAAGCTATTTATGTACAGTACATACTGTGTAGAGAAATGCATTATAGTGAAATACAATCTAGTATCAGTGTGTCCGTCTGTGTCTGCGTTCAGGTCTGAGCGTATTTGTGCCCCATAGTCTAGCCTACAGCAGTAAGAGGGCTGTGTCAGCAGCAACACACAACACCTCCTGTGCACAGAGTAGATTTAGAGCACAGTGAAATCAGATGCTAACTGCACGGGCACATTTGTTAGTCTTGCTTCTCCCATCACCTTTGCCATTAAAGGGACAATTCATCAGCTTTTATGTGGACGTCCAATCAGTGTTGATGGTAAATGTGTCGATTGAAGCAATGCATTCCTCAGTGTGTGCTATATTGACCGAAAAAGCTGAGGTCGCTGCTGCAAAATCTGTTTCTCTTCCTGCATTCAGTGCATTTCATTTGACGTGATAGTGATGTAGTTGGAGGCGAGGAAGAACTACAGGCTATTTCAGCTTGGATTTCTCTGGGTAGCCGGCCGGCGTGCTCTAGATGGTGCTCAAAAAACAGAACTTCATTGTTGTCTTCGCTTGTATTGCAAACTAGCTACGTTACCAAGTGCAGAGAATGTTATGGACGAGGCTACATTTTACAGTCGCAGCCGTATTTATTTGAGCAAGAGTATACGGCCAAAGAAATGCAATGCAGAGAGGCCGAGGCTGCAGCGAGAGGATATGGCCGATGGGGAACCTCCAGAACCTGAGCTACCTAGAGCAAACACCGACTGGTGGAGCCTTTGCTCTAATTGCCCTCTGAACAGAAACTAAATCATTCTGCTGTAATGAATATCAGCTTGGGCAGTTTTTGTTGGATGCTGTCGTAGATGCCAGTTAACCCTGAACTGAAACTGTAAGACAACCACGACCAGCAGGTGCAAGAACGCAGATGACCATTGAGTGAGTATTTTTGTCTCCTCACGCAATTGTAAGCTGTTTTGTTGGCTGAGTTGCCTCTTAGCGAAATGCAGAGTGAATTTGAGTTGGGCTTTTATTGTGAAAGGTAAAAATAGAAGGAGTGAAGCTGTAATGTGCAGCCAACGAGGAAAATAATAACGAGTTGTTGTCGTCTTGGTTCGCTTCTGTGTTTTTATTTCATAAGAATAGGGGCAACTCAGCTACACTATATTTTGGCTGGGCATCAGTGGCTTTCACGCAATGCATCCTGGTACATGTAGGCACTGCCGGCACGGCTTCACGAGCAGGAGAACTCTGCTTTCTCGGTCAATATAACATACAATGAGGAATGTATTGCTTCAATTGACTACATTTACCATCACCAACACTAATTGGACATCCACATAAAAGGTGGTGACTTTTCCTTTAAGTTTTTACAATTATCTTCAATAGCTTGATCTGACATTACAGTTTTCCATTTTATTTTATAATTTTATCAAATAAATCAATGTTTGTTTGTTTTTGTATAAACAGTATCCCAGAATGTAGAAGGCAGAGAAAATACCTTAGGCCAGCTGGCAGCTCATCACATACAGACAGAAATAAACTCTCACATTTATAGGAAATCAATTTACATCCCACATCTTCCCTTTCCTTTTGCCCTCACCCTCTGACCTCCACTTTCTGATTGCATGTGCTCCTGGAAAGTGGTAGAATCCTAAAAAAATATTTCTCAACATGTTTCGCACAGTGGGCAACCTCCAGGTCTCAAATGTGAAACCAATGCAAAAGTGTCTTAAACTTGCATTCTGTCTAATAGCCAGCAGGGGGCGACTCCTCTGGTTGGTGTGATTGTATAGAAGTCCATGAGAAAATCAGCCTACCTCTCACTTGATTTATTACCCCAGTAAAGATTGTAAACATGAGTTTATGGTCTCAATCACTAGTTTCAAGTCTTCTTCAATACAGCATGATGTTCATTTAGTAAATTATGGTCCCATTTAGGGTCAAATAGACCATAAAGCAGGGTATGCTTTAGGGCGTGGCTACCTGTTGATTGACAGGTCGCTACCACGATGTTGTCTGTGTTTTCGCCTTACAACTTTACCCCTTTCGCGGTGTTTTCAGTTCATGAAAGTTAAATGTAACATTTTGGTCTTATTCATTCATTATTTAGCTCCACCCTCTCGTGTCACTTCTGGTTGCAAAAAAACAAGAAGGCGACAGCCAAAATGACGAACTCATGGCTTCAAAACGGCAGTCCACCAACCGATAGGTTACGTCATGGTTACTACATCCACTTCTTATATACAGTCTATGGTTTTGCATCAAGGGTTACCCATAACACCTCACAAACCAAGAACTGAATAAAGAGGTAATCCTCATTAAACTGTATATCTCTCAACGCTCTTGTTGACAGTGTTTTTAAGTGGTTGAATTTGAAATAAGGGAGAAGGTTAAATGTGAGAAATGAAACAGAGTGGTGTGATTGCATATAAAGTCAGAAGAAAGACACGAGAGGATTCAAACAGACGTTGGTCCCATATTGTTCTGTGCTCTGCTCTCCTCTATGCTGTGCTTTTGGGCTGTGCTGTTTCATGTTTATGCATCACAGTAGAAATGATTTGTGTCACAAGGAGCTCCACATACACACACACACACACGCACACAAATACTGTCACGTACACACACCTACACACCACCACCTCACCCTCTGCCATTTTATTGACAGAGGGCCCGGGAGAATAGGGTGGTAAAATGTATACAACATTCATTTTCTGTCCACACAGACAGCATGCGCTCACATAAACAAAACCCACACACAAGTGCACACACTCACACACACAAAGGGTACTTTATATGATTTATGACCCGGCATAAAAGGAAGAGGGTGGGCTCAAGAAGGAATAAATATGATAAACAAAGACATGCCGCAGCACTCACACAAGCATACACACACATCTATGCAAATTGTTCCATGACCACAGAGTGAGGAAGCTATTGATTAAAGAAAGGAGAAAGGAGTAAGTCGTAAAAACGCAGACTCGTATGACTTCACTTTTTAACTACCTCATGGTCATTAAACACCAATAGGGTTGGCTCATGTGGGAATAGCCTAATAGCATTGTTCTGTGCTTGTCTCACATCAGGAATAACTCTGGCATTCAGTTTGGAATATTTGAGTATAATATTAAAGGAAGAATATGCAGAAATGTTTTAAAAGACAATGTATAGACTGATACAAAAATAATCCCTCTCAATCATCACTTATGAGCCACTAGAAGTGTGTCTTCTTATTTTGCTTTATTCGGGCGGGAGCAATAACGTTTTATTTCTCTGATTCACTGCTTTGTTCTCACTAACGCCGCCCCCTCTCTTCATTCACTCTATATATCGACCGACCATCACCGCAGTCTCTCTCCCTCAATCGCTTACTGTAAAATAGAATTTTGTGTACAAGAGGCAGACATTTGTCTTTGGTTCATATGTGCTATTAAAAGAGTACATTAAAACAACATATCACATCCAGACAGATCACATGAAAACAAGTGCAAGCTTGTTGAGCCGTGGAGGAGGGGACCGAATTTGAATGGCTTGCGTTTACGAAATAGGGCTGCAACTAAAGATTATTGTCATTATTGATTAATATGTTGATTTTCTCGATTAATCGATTAGTTGTTTGGTCTATAAAATGTCAGAAAATGATAAAAAATGTCGATCAGTGTTTCCTAAAGCCCAAGATGACATCCTCAAATTTCTTGTTTTGTCCAAAACTCAGAGATTCAGTTTACTATCATAGAGGAGTAAAGAAACCAGAACATATTTACATTTAAGAAGCTGAAATCCGAGAATTTTGACTTTTATTTTCTTAAAAAATTACTCAAACCGATAAATCGATTATGAAAATAGTTGATTAATCGATCAATTAAATAGTTGACAACTAATCAATTGAGTCGTTGCAGCTTTATTACAAACAGCAACCGACAGCTGTTACATATCATACCTTTAAGGTAAAAAATAATAAGTCATGTATAAAGCTTACATGTTTCAAAATAAAAGCATAGGCCTGAGCTTCAGTCCAGCAACAGACTCTCTCTCTCTCTCACACACACACACACTCACACACAAACCCAGGGAGATCAATCTCCTGCTCTCGCTCTGCCTCACCAATAATAATTCTATAAATGTTTAAAATCAGAATCGGAAACCCGGCACAGCTGTTAATAATGCTGCTATTAATAATTAAGACCTCTGTTCCATTAATAACATGGTGGGATACGCTCTAAAATATATCAATGTCCACAGCAAAGGAATGTGTTCTTGTCATTAAAGCCTATAAATATTTACAAGTGTGGTTAAAAAAGGTGCAACTTACTGAAGTAAAACCCCTAAAATCTATTTTCTGTCTGGCTTTCAATCAGTTTCGGGATCTTTGTCATTTAAGGCTTCTAAAGGAGAGACTCCACTGCTGAAGCAAAGTGACATGCGATCATAGGTCATGTATATTTAACATTCACTTTTAATGACGTGATGTGAGATCTGTCAAATCCTGCACAAACGCAATCCATTCAGGAATAATAAACTATGCATAGGTTTAAATACTGCTTTATTTATTTACACTCTACACCCACATTAAGAGTGAATACCTTGAAAAGGCATTATCAGCCAGCTTCCCTTTAAGCTGGACTTAATAACCACATCAATAATTAAAATAAACATGCTGGGTGATGTGGCAAATCCATTACCAACACCACTGCTGGTATCTAAAGGAAAACGCATGATGATTTGTCATATCCACCTGATGATCTATTGGTATTTCCCTTCCATTAAAAAAATATAATAATAAGGGATGTATACAAAGAAAGACAAGTACAGATGAAGAGATGGATACAATAGAAAAAGGGTGAGACAAAGAAAGAGAGAAATGACAAAACCAGTCTCACTTCCGACTCGTCAAATACTGCCGATTGGGCAGAACCCCTTAGTATGGGAAACTGACACACGGAGGTACCCTTTAGTGTCAGTATGTGACGACCTTTAAACTACATTCAAATGTAAACCCACCCGCGGTGTTATTGGACGGTCGCAGCAGGTGACGTAGTATTAATAGCGTGAGAGTCCACTATAGGTGGGCGGGTCAAAAAACACAAGACTTTCAAACAGGAGACCGGTCTTCGTGTCCCGTGTGAATCTAAAAGTAACGTTGACTTTCGGTATTGTCAGTCACGTGAGTCGCTAGACACATTAAGTCGTTAGTCAGTGAAATTAACGTCAACGATGACCGTTGACATTAATGACGAAAAGTAACGCAAGAAGGGTAACCCGTGAGTCAGTCTCCGATGCCGTGAGTCACTGACCAAGCGTCGGTATTTGACGAGTTGGGAGTGAGAATGGGTTGAAAGAACAGGTCGAGAAGGTTTTTTAGTGCTCTCTAACAGATGACTTTGAGCTGAAAGGTTTCATAAATCTGACACGAAATGGCTTCCATACAAGCAGCAACACACACACACACACACACGTTAAGCTCACAGACACACACAGGGACGGACAAACACACAGGTGATGTATGGGCTCCTCTTACAGTAGATGTGTGCAGAGGGGGAATATGTCATTTAGACTCTCAGCTCAGTTGATTTATCACATGTGTGCAAATGTGTGAGAGTGCCTGTAGAGAAACGTGAGACACTCTACTGACATATCTTGCATGGATGTAGAGCGTTACAATTCAGTATCAGAGGGAGTGAAATTGTTCTTTCCTTTCCAAATAATACGATGTGCACGTGAGAGAGACAGAGTGATTGTCAATTTTGCATTCTTGGAGGGAACAAAGACAAGGAAAGAGTAAAAAAAAAAAAAAAAAACGCGACCCACTGGCAGAGCAGTTGACCTTTAAAAAAAAAAAAGTGAAGTAGTAAAGTAGGATTTCCTTTCATTAGCACAAACACAAAGTCATGATGGCCATTTGGAAGAATCAATAAAGCTTGAAAAAATAAACTGCAATTGATTTAAAAAGCTTAAGAGGTGGGACACACTGTATATAAGTGGACATTTGTGACGTTGCATCCTGCTGATGGTAATCAATGCAGCCAACAATAACTGTTGCTTTAGAAATGTCAACGCTACAGATGACTGTCTTACCCTTTTCTATGCGACAGTAAATGAACATTGACTCCATACGGGATGTAATAAAGCAGGAACCATACATTTAACCAATGATGAAAATGTCAGGAATTACCTTAATTATACATAATCCCTTAATTAAATTAAATACAACTTCAGTATAAATCAATCATATAAATAAATCAACTAACAACACAAAACAATGACAAATATTGTCCAGAAACCCTCACAAGCTAGTATGACATGGTTAGTACTAATGGATTCCTTAGGTTTTCTAGTTTCATATGATACCACTATCTTCACGCTAGCTTTAAAAGTGAGCCCGCTACAACCAAAATCATAAGTTGTGTTAATGCGTTAAAGAAATTAGTGGCGTTGTAACGAATTTGCGTTTATTTGCGCGTTATTGTCACATTAACTTTGACAGCCCTAAATATAAGTTATTATTTTCAGGCTGGTATCATCTGTTGGCAATGACAGGACACAAACCACAGTCGATAACTGTGAGGCAACACAACAGAGGAAATGTAGTTTAATATTGACTGATAGTGACAAGAGGGAGTTGTAGTCTTTTTCTTTCCACAGATGTGTATGTGTGTTTTCTCCCCCGTGTCTAGTTGTAGAGCAGAGGATCGTTATCAGCGGTGTCTTACAAGGATCAACTAGATCACAACAGCGGACACAGGTCAATGCGTTATCTCTGTCTCTCTCCCTGTATCTTGTATCTTGTGTTTCACTCGGCTGCTTGTTCTCAGTCGTACACAAACACAAATACAGGATTACTAGCAAGTAACAAAAACAACTTAATCAATGTGAGTTATTGGCCATCATGTGTGGACATGGATATGCTGTCATTTCTATGATGTATCCAATTTCCCTTTACCGTGACTCATTTAGTGCAGTGAATATTCACAGGTCTGTCACTCTTTCTCCACCATCTATTTTCTATCCCTCCATTCATCCTTTTTGCCACTCTCTCTCTCGCCGCAGTTTATGCAGGTAATCATCTCTCCCCTCATCTCCATCCCTACCTTGATACCATCCATCTCTCCTTCCCTCCCACTCCATCTTAATCTCTTCATCATCTGCTCATCTCCATCTCCTCCGCCCCGCCATCCTCTCCTCTCTCCTCCCTCCATATCTCCCCCTGTCTTTGCTCTTCATCATCTTCTTCTTCCTCCTAATCTCCCAAGCTTGTGCTGGGCTCTAATTAGCTGACGTCTCCGCTAATGAAGTCTGACAACAAAAGATCACCAACGCTGGCAGGTGGGTCAGAGGGAAGAAAAAAGAATAAAGAGCGAGAGAGGGTGTGAAAGAGAAAGTATTACAGTGCGTACGTGCTGTCAGGTTGCTCTCGTTTTCTCTACAGGCTAACAGGAAGTGACACGTGTTTTTAAAATGCAGCTGACAGGATATGACACTGCTCCGTACGCGGCGCCGTCAAAGCACGGGGAGTAATTAGTGCTCTATCGACTGCCATGACATCAATCAGACGAGCTGTCTAAACGCCGGCGTGTGAAAGAGAGACTCTCACAGTGGCAGAGGAGGCTGGCACCCTATCCTTATGATAATCAGTGTGTGTATTGTACAGATTGAAAATTGTCTGGCATAACATTATTTAGACAAGCCCTCTATGTGTGTGTGTATGTGACATAGAGAGAGAGAGAGAGAGAAAGAGAGCGCTACAGGTGGTAAACTGGCTGGCATAAAATCATGTAGGCAGGCTGTCTGGCTCAACATCCCCCTTTGACTTTAACAGCCATGTGTGTGTGTGTGTGTGTGGCAGGAGGCCAATCTGCCTACTGCTTCTGCCAACCGCAATAGCTTTGGATGGCATCTCCCTAAATTCACACCTGACGCTAGGGGGTTAACGGTTGTCCCATGAGAGTTACCTACAACACAGGTTTGGATTCATAGCTCAGCGCAGCGTATTTTCATACAACGGTTCGTAAGATATCTTACGAAAACGTATTCCTCATTTGTTCGTGTGTTTTCCTACGAATGTCCAGCAACGTGTCAATTTCTGTTCCAGTCTTTTCAAAATTAACTTCTGTCTTCACAGGAAACAACTTGGTTAAGTTTAGGAAACAAAACTACTTAGTTAGGGTTAGGAAAAGATGGTGGTTTGGGTTAAAAAACACCAGAAGTGGCGTAACTTGAGAACAGAAGTTACATGACAAATTAGTCAACGTCGACTTCTGGTTTCACACGGGGTACGAGCACCGGTCTCGCTTGCAACCTCGACCGAGGCGGTACCGAGAATGGAGCGGTTCTATTGGTACCATCCACAACTTTTGCGTGTAATGAACTGAACTTGACTGCTTGGTGGAAAAGTGGCTTAAGAATCTTTCCAATTACTCAATAAAGTTTAAGAAGTCACTCTAGCTGACCTTTACTTCACATGACCTCATCTCTACCATGCTCTCTGTCAGATTTTATTTGCCGGCCATGTGGACTCAGTTTTATTAGATTTAATTAAGAAAAAACCACAGCCAGAATAATTTCAACCCACCTCAAGAGTAATAACTCACCCTAACATTAACCCAAAAAATCTAGCTTAGTCTTCATCCCCAAACATGAGTTTTAATTTATCTGAAAACGTGTGGTGACAACTTCAACTCAGCCCGTTCTCATTCCCAGGGCGTTAAATACCGACGCTTTGTCACGGCTGTCGGCGTTCGGTACTGCTGCACAAGGCACCCGTTAGCACCGGAATGAAACGCACCGGGCTTTCCATTAACTACAATGTAAACTCATCTGTGGTTCAGTGTCATTTTCACTGTACAAATAAAGTAGTTTTAAGCCCTGCCATGTACAGTAGTTCCTTCCTAAACCTTAATAAGTGGTTTTATTGCCTAATCCTAAAGTGACGCCAAGGGTAACTATAGTGGTTTTGATGCCGAAAATAAACTGACTCCAAGGGGAGTGACAAAGAGGCGGTGTGTGACGAGTTGGGATGAGAACGTGATGGAAGTCTGTAGTATTTATTCAGAAAATAGCTAGCCATGATATAAACACTAGTGAATGTCATACACTGTTTATGATTCAGACTTAATAGCCAAAAGAATGTGTTCATGAATCAGGTCAGTCAGGAAGGGAGGAAGTGAGCGAAGTATGGTGCACACACAATACCTGGATTCACTGTGATAAGATAAAATGCAAGTCCACATATATGAGTATATGGATGTGAAAACAAACACTATACATACATCTTGTGTTGGCTTTCTGTTAGAATACATATCACACAAAAAACATCCACTAACCGTCTCACACATGGTGAAAGAGCACAGAAACAAGTAACGCATGGTCTATGAGTCTTAAAAGTCTTTGCCAAATAGACATACAAAAAACTGCACGTTGCTTAGCTACGGGTTACCACTACAGAAATTTCAATCTAATTCACTCTTTCATGAACCCTACTGCATGAAAGAGGTAAAATATAAAAGCGTAAACAACAAATATCTATATAGATGGAAAACAACATGAGAGCTCCGTCCCTGAGCGTATACCTTTTGTGTCCTGAAACTTTGAGTGTGTTCATCTGTTGTTTGTGTCCTTTTAAGAGCCGCGGTCTATGTGCCCATGTGTCCTTTTTACCGTGTGCGTGCTCCATCGCGGGCGGATGTCCTTTGCATGGAATTTATTTTTCATTGAGAAGTACTTGTGCAAATACGAGAGGCGGAAATCATAAATGAGAGGAAGAGAGTGCAACAGGGGGAAGAGGGACCTGGAACGGGCATATAGAAGGAAAGAGAGCAAGGGGGGAGGACGGGATGGAGCGGACGAGTGCCTCTTGAGAGCTTTCTCTTATTAGCCGGGCTGAATCACGAGCTTGGAGTCCGGAAAACACACACTCTGGGCCTTTTCTCGTTGGCTCTCCATCACTCCCCCCCAACCTCTTCTCATTCCTCTCATTCAGTCCTCTACACATTCTCTACTCCCAGAATCTCAGTCCAGTTCCCCTTACTTTTTTTCTACTTTCCCATCTCCCTTTCTCAGTCAAATTTGCCCTTTTAGTCCCGCACATTCACTGACCCTCCTCGTTCTCCGTCCACCTTGTTCCCCTTCTCATCTGTTGAATTACCCTAAAACATCCACTTAGCCTCTCTTCCCCTCCGAATCCCTCGCTACCTTCTCCCTTTTTCTTCACTAGATGATCCTCTTTTCTCATTCCTGCAATTATTTGGATCTACTCATGTCTCCTTTCAGCCCACAAAAATGTGGACTCTCTATTCTCTCCTCCAAATCATCTCTTTCATTTCTTTTTAAGCTGTAAACATGCACTGACCCTCAACCAGTTTTCTCCAAATCTCGCTCCTCTTCTCTTTTCATTCTGTTTTTTTTGTCTGCTTCCCCCCTAACCTTTATCCACTTTCTCTGCATCCCTCTCTTCCTGCTTTTAGAATGAAATCCCTCTTTTCTTCAACACTTCCTCCTGCTAATTTGTTCCTTTAGCTCCAAACACTCATTCTGCCTCTTTCTTCTCCCATACTTCTCTTCTGTTTCCCCATTTTCTTTCTTCAACTCCCCTTCTTCTTTATTCCTAATCCCACTTAACCCTCTATTTTTACCTCCCTTTAGTTCCAAAACACTCCAAACGTCTCTCTCATATCCGCCGTGGTCCTTGAATCGGCTTGTTTCTCTCGGCTTGAAATTCCACATTTCTTTTCCACAGAGTTTCCATAATAATGCAATTTTCTCTAATGGATTAAAAAGTGTTTTTTGCTTTCTTATGAAAGTAACACCAGCAATTGTCCGACCAATGAGAATTTGGTCGGACTAAAATATATTGACCAGCAGGTGTCAGCCCTATCAATATGATTGACAACTTTACAAATCGGGCCTGTAATTTACGCAGATATTTTCCAGAGCATTGTTTTTCTAATGTGACCTCAGTTGTTCATTCAGTAATGAGCTTTTCTTCCTGACTTTGCTTTAATGCTTATTCGTGCCAAAAACATGTAACTACCCAAAGCTAGCAAAGATACACCCCTAATACACACACACACACACACACACACACACACACACACACACACGCAGCCCCCAACCCACCAAAACTAATTACCTACAAGAAGAGAGTGATGTGGAAAACGGCACTCACACAGACCAACCTGGCACCCACTAAAAGCTCCCTCCACTGTGTGTGTGTGTGTGTGTGTGTGTGTGTGTGTGTGTGTGTGTGGCACTCATTGAGCTGAGAGAATATCTGATTAATTAACACGGAGGAAAGAAAGCCTCTCCAGTGACCAGCCAAGCAACGCTAAAAGCTCATCTTTCTCTCCTGTACGAGCTCCCTCTGCGTCTCTCCTCGTCTCTGTTTCACCATTCGGACTCTTAATACACATTTTGGGAGCCCATGTTGATTCCTCTCATGTACCCTGTGAAGTAAGACGACGCTATCTGTATATGCAAGTTTAAATATGTTAGGTAGGTAAGTATGTGTATGTATGTGGAGTAGAAACTAAATAAATTTGCCATGTGTAGCTTTTAAGCAGTCAAAAGAAACCACTTACATTGCGTCACACTGACACCGCGTCTAGACCGCAAGCATATTAGACGGGTATCAAACACGTTTTTCACTTGTACGTCTGACGCAACAGATACATTCTCATGGTAATCCGGTGTCTGCATTGGCTCCGTGCTCAGCTGCATCTCACGGGCGTAACTGCAAACTAAGCGTTTATTTTAAGTCTATTTTTTGTACAATGCGCATGTAAACGCAAGGTTGATAAACAATAAAACACTACTACTTTACTGCATTACTACAATATACTGCATATTTTAGGGTATGTGCATTTTTAGCATTTCAATTATTAAACTTATATTTAACTTTTTTATTAACTTTTATTATTTTATCATATTTATTTTCTTACTTTCTGACCTTGTTCTTTGATTGTATTGTTTCGGATGGCATGTTTTATTATTAATTGCCGTTTATTTATTGATTCTGTATTGTTTAATGTGTTAAAGTGTTTTGAAAAATGGTATACAAATACATTTTCTTTAAAGTTTATTTCAAACTAATTGCTTTTGTAAACAGTAACGTTAGCCTGTGGCTGTGTAATGTATGTTAAAATATAAAAATAGCCTACTTCGCCGTCAGGTTCAGCGTAAAATTATGAATGAATCAAATGCATCAGTGTTGATGGGAAATAGATCAGAACATATGAAAGGAAAACCGCACACTCCACAGAAAGTTTGGCTGCTCCTTTGCTGCTCGATGCTTTGAAATTCGCAGACAAGAAGGCATCCCGGTATTGGCAGTTGCAGCAGTGTCGCATTGCCGCTGTTGTTACGCGAGCGTGACGCTTGTGGTCTAGACACTGGTTTACAGCACTAGTCTGTTTATCTCAGTAAATCTGGTGGATTGCTATGAAGAAGGCAAAAGCCCATTACTGTATGATATAAAGCAGTAAAGAGGACGGCTGCTCTTCCAGCACAAACAAAGCTAAAAGTTTCCAGAGTTTCTCGCGATGGCAGATGGTGGGACAAGTGAAAGCCGACGGCAAAATCACTTCCAACATGTTTATCCTCTTTAGTCGAGCAAACCCCAAAACAAACACAAACGGAGCAACACTAAGGAGGGAGAGGGGGGGGTGGAGCAGGGACAATGTGGTATCAGTCCAGCAGATGTTTATTCAGCTTTATTTGGTATTACTGCTGGAATGAGGGGCTATTGTCATAATGTGCCTGGTCTTTGTTGTTTATGGCGTGTGTCAGAAATGTAAAATGTGAGTTAAATCAGACTATGAAAGGTGTGGGCCTGCCAAACTCTGTGGACTTCCATATACAAATCAAGTAGGTAGAAAACATTACTTACAGCTCCAGGGTTGAATTAACATTATGAACATCTGTTGCAAAGCCACTGCATTAGATTTCAATAGATCTTTATGGGTGAATTTCACAAGCCATAGTCCGTTTGGCTAGTCCCAATCAGAGATACTTTTTGTCCGTTTTCTATTTAGTCTGGTTTGGTTTCACTGTGCACAAATTAAAGCGGATAAATAAAAAATTAAGTTGCTGAGGGGAGTGTACAAAGGAGCGAATTTGCCTTTTTCATCTCGAGAGCTGCCATGTCTATGCAGGGAATCACAGACTTTGATATATTGCTGTCAAAATGTTTTCACTTTGACTTGGCACTGTTCTATTGTGCACACGGATCCCTTCTCCTTCAGTTTATCTCCAATGACTTTATAATAAACATCACTATTTTTGTGGACTATATTTATCATATTCTGTATGTTCCCTTTGGCCCACATGTCAAGTAAACTCAAGTCAAGGTCCGTCCTCTCCCACTCATGGTAACCTCATGTTAGTCATTTACCTTTGTCCATCTCAACAAATGCCTGCGTTTTGGTTTCCTTGGAAACGGTCCGAAACCACCGGTCTCGGTCTCGGTCCGGTTGTTTTGGTCCGCACCAGAGTACGATTACTGCGTTCAAAACCGCCCAAATAAACTGCACCAGTTGATGAAAATGACTAAAAGTTGGCTTGTGAAAGCGTCCGATACAAGCATCACTGTATAGTACTATTCATTTTCTTTAGGTTAGGAGGAGCTCTGCTTTCTCCATGTAAAAAGTGACCTTTCTTTTTTCCCTTTCTTTCATCCTTGATGTTATTTGTGCTCTACTTATCTTTCACTCATGCGCTACAGTACCTCTCTCTCTCTCAAGCTCACTCCACTCTGGTCTCTCCAGACTGATTGTTTTCTAATTGGTGGAGTGCCAGAGGTCGTGGTTGTTATGGTAACCTGCAAGGGGCACTTGGAAGGGTTAGGTAGTGGTGGTAGCGATTGGGCGACGGCGGGAGGGGGGCACCCACTCAAGAAAAAACGGAGGGCAGCACTCATCCAAGGCTTGGGTGGTCACTTCAGAAAATGGACTCCGTGTGTGTGTGTGTTTGACATCCTAACTACCTCAGCTTTGTACATGCACCTAAGCGTGTGTGTGCGCAAGACAGAGTAAATGGTTCTAGTGAGAAAGATAGTGTATGTGTGTGTGTACGCAGAGGGTGGGCAAAGAATCCTGCCCTCCACTTGAAAATCTTCTAAAGAGCTCCTTTTGCTTGCGTCCTTTTCTCTCCACTGCTACTTCCTTCCCTGTGTGAGCCACTCAGGCCCTCCAGTCTGTCCATCTGTGTACCGAGATGGAAGAACTGCAGGAGGGTGGACACAAGGAGAACGACCGCACGACCACGTTAGCTGACTAAAATTTGAAAATGCATCTTTTTACTCTCTGATTTAGCACTCCATTCGGGCTTTTAGATTTTTTTTTTTTAAAACAGTCGCTAGTGTAGGATGAATGTGAAGACGATGACATAACTGGCTGTGGGCTGTGTGGCACTAAATATAGGAAGACCTTACTGTCGCTTCTAACCCGCTTTGTGATCACTTATTTTTGAAATGTCAATACAGGCGATCACACAGCAAAGGTGTTGTCATTCAGCTGTATTTATGTGCAGATGACTTTTGATTGATATCTCAAGAAAACAACCTGCAAATGCTAATGTGGACGGTCATTGTTTTCCCACAGCATTTTCTAAATTAGACGGTTGTCTTTTATAAAGGATGATGACCTAGGAGGGTCATTCCTGTTATGCAGCAACATTTCAGCCTCATGACTTTTGAGAAACAAGATGTATTTTTCATCTCTTTTTGCATTGTATAACAATAGTGACATGGCCAATCTCAGACACTCAAATAATAATCCTTATGGGTAGACTAGTTTATATTGGTCTATGGACCTAATCCGGAATTGAGTACATCCGAATATATAATCCGAGGGATCTTAACATGGTCTATACATTAATTAAAGAATATTTTTCTACTATTTTTTATATTTCTTGTAGAAGTTGGTCACTTTGCACTGGGGACATGGTAAAATCGAGCACATGCACAAAAAAAAAAACACAGTAAAGTAAAAAAAAATATTTAAAATGTTCATTATTCTTTTTTTATGTTATAAAGAAGACCTTAATCTATAATTTAAGATATTTGTTATACATATTTGACACATTTTAAAGAAAATATGAGGAAGTATATGAGGACGGAAATGTTGCTGCATAACAGGAATGATCCAGGAAATACTCCCCTTCGTGGAAAGAGGCAGGAAGCAACATTTAGAGAAAAAGTGATGAGTTGATTATTTTGGCCTGTGTGAGACAAACATTCATGCCTATGTGTAAGTGTAATCTTTACCAAATGCGTGGTGTCTGTGTGTGCATGTGTGTAATGGGTTTACTAAATGAGTCTGCATTAAACTCTTCCATGCATAAGGAATTGAGCTGGCGGTGCCCTTTAGAATTAAAGGCGGTGGGCTGGTTGAGGAGCAGACAGTGTGATATATTACTGTGCTATGTGGTTAAATAACTGTCCTTCCATAATACTGCTGTTTAAAGCAAACCACTGATAACAAAAATAAATCTCTCAACACTCGCAAACACACACAAAATTGCCAACATGCAGCCAGGCACATAAATGTGCTCTGGGGAATATAATTGACTCTATTTTAAGACCTAAATATGGAAATTGCCACACAATGCTGTCAGCTGTCCGAAGGAACTGACACGATTTTTTAATTCCCGCAAAGACGATGCGACGGTTGCAGAAGGGTGTGTTTATTTGAGTCGTTCATTGGAAACATTGGGGGAGAAATTGGAAAACATCATTGTTATTTCAGAAGCCTGTTGCTCCTCTACTACGGAGTTTGTCAATGCTTTTGACAAATTCAACCATTATGTTCAGCAGGGGCAACTACTGAGTGCCTATTGATTGATAATGTGCTCTTTGCTGCACATGTGCCGCAGAGATACTTGCAGAAATGAAAGAATAGCATTTATGGGGTGTTTTAGTGTTTGGCTCAGACCCAGTTCCAGAGTAAAATCACTATGGGGGCTTTTCAAATTAGTGGAGGTGCACCAGTAGTTACAGAGCAGACTGCATGGGTAAGCAAAGGCAATAAAAAGTAGCACACTGCTGATGCAGAGTCAGTTCTGCTGTGTGTTAATAACAGCTGAAATTAAAGATATGGTTGGTAACGTTGAGAAATTAGCGAGAGTATGCTATATTTTAAAAGTGATCCAACCGAAAAACCCAGCTCAATGTAACCATTGCTTTACCAAAGAAAGTAGCTGGTAGCACTAGCTCCAAAAGTCCCGATATCTATAGAAACACCGACAGTCCGTCTCTTCAGGCCTCCCTCCAAAGCCACTCCCCCAAAATTATCATTTTACGGTTACGCGCAATGAGTGCACGGGCAGTTAAGTAGTCAGTCGGACGGATTTATGACAGTCCTGCTACAGCCACAGTCTGTCAGAGCATTGTATTTATTGGTTTGTGTCAGGATGTAATGAGAATTTTAACAAATATTATAACAAAAAAACATTTTTGAAGAAGATTACTAACCCTAGCTTTAAAGGCAGGTAGCACAAATGAAACAAAACAATAGTGGTTTAATTAGACCCAGATTAGACTTTCATTTTAAGCTCATGTTTGTATTTGAAATTATTGTCCCATTAAGAAGATATCTACTTCTTAATGCAACAATATTTTTCAATTAGTAGCCAACAGTAGTCAACAAGGTCTATACTAGAAGATGAAAGTAGCAAACGCCAAATTTACAGAAAGCATTATGAAGTGTTGTGTCCTGTTCACATGGAAACTCTCACTGGCTGTAGCCCCCCTGACAGGTCAGACATGTAGCCTGCTAGGTGATGCATCGGCGAGCCTCTCGTCACACGTCTTTGAACAGCGAGCACCGAGCCAACGCCAGATTTGCCTCTGATCTGGGTTTTTTGTCAGGAAGCTCCAAAAACTGTTGGCGAGTGGAGAATCAGGACTAAAGTTACCGACACCTTGTCAGACCCCTCTGCGTCATTTTCCGTCGCACTAAACACGTGCTTAATGACCCCTCGGCGTCACTTTTCGGTCGAAGTAAACACGTACTTAATGTTGTGAATTAAACAAAAACACTTGCTTAGGTTTAGGCAACAAAACCACTTTCTTAGGATTAGGAAATAAACAACATGGTTGGGCTTAAAATTACAATGTTTTTACAGTGCAAATGTAATTTGATGTTGTGAACACGGGACACAAACAAACAACTGATTGTGATTGGATGAAAGCCTTGTTTGTTGGACCCACCCACCTCCCCTCACTCCCGTCCTGTGTGTCTCTTTCGCTCTTTAAACTACGTCACCACAGCACTTTCCCGGTGTGTCTCCTACCGCCGCGAAAGGGTGCTTTGTATGGCTGTATTGAATCAGAGGGCCCTATGTTCACCGAATACTCCAACTGATCTTTACTTTTTAATCAAGACCCACAAGACCCAAAAGTTATCATTTCCACTGACTCAGCATACTGGTGTATTTGTGTATTTTTGGTTTGGTTTTCGAGCAGCACTCACGGTTTCCAGGGGAGTCAGACAGGGCAGTCTAATTTCAGCTGACGCCGTTCTTTCAGCCCTTAAACTATCATCATTATCCAACATTATCAAGGGCGAGGCGGTGCCTGTATCGCTATTTGGCTTTTTGAGCCATTTTTAATATCCATGACTTGCTTTCTAACAGACAGCAATCTATCTACATCTTATAAACAGCCTGCATACACACACACACGCACACACACACACACACAGCGGTACATGCACGCACAACTTTGTACATTTGTGAGCTCTATGTTGTTGGTGTTTTTATCGCTGCATTACTCTCAGTGTGTGTGTGTGTGTGTGTGTGTGTGTGTGTGTGTGTGTAAATCGGTGTGGTTCATTGCTTTGCTGAGGTGCTGATGGAATGGAGTCCTTAGCGATTTTGTTTATCTCCGTCTCCCACATGCATACCGCGGCTCTGGCCTCCCTTGACGCACACAGTAGCACCGAGCCACACACACACAGACACCGCTGACACAACCACCTTCTTTTTTTGGCACCATCGATTACTGTCAGCCGATACCTGGACTTGCTTCTGTCTGCATCATCAGGTTTCAGGAAGTGATGATAAATGAATAGCACTACCTGCCCGGACTGCTGTGGCCATGGATATACTGTAGGTTTCCAAAATCAAGACATTCTCACACTCGTTTTAAGGGAGGAAAGAGATGGGGCAAACCTGAGTAAATAAATATTGGATGAATTAAACTAAGTAGCCACAAAAGCCCAAACTGGATCCACACTGGATCCATGGGACTTTATCTACTGTAGCTAATTATGAGTCTGTTGAATAAAGTAGTACTCTCTTACAAGTTAATGTTAGAAGTCAATGTTAGGAACTGAAGCGTAACATGGCATAACATATCACATACGCACAGAAACAAAAATACGATGTTTAAATATGAAATATTTCAAACTGTCTACTGTGATTAAGGGTGTAAGAAAATATTGATTCACATGAGTACGCGATATCATGTTTTGTGATACTGTATCAATTTTTAATTAACCTCTTAAAAATCCGACAGCACGCCGTTGTTCATTGTTACCAACTATGTTGTACTAGTGTGTCGCGAAGTTATGCTAAATTTTGGCGAGGGAAAACTGGCATGGCAATTTTCAAAGGGGTCCCTTGACCTCTGACCTCAAGATATGTGAATGAAAATGGGTTATATGGGTACCCACGAGTCTCCCCTTTACAGACATGCACACTTTATGATAATCACATGCAGTTTTGGTAAAAAACTATGCAGTTTTTTGCAGGCAGTACAAATGTTCTCCTAAAATTAGATTTAAAAAATTGCAATATATCGCCTTGCTTACAGAATCGCAATATATTGAATCATTATCTCTGTATCATAATACGTATCATATCGCCAGATACTTGCCAATACACAGCCCTAACTGTGATTAACATATTTAGCTGTATGATCATACTTAGCCCAAGTAAACTACATATATTTACACAATCCAAATTATACCGTCTGCATAGGAGACCAGAATCCATGGGGTATGTGTGAGGGACGAAGAATTGTTTTCAATTAATTTCATTTCACGGTGTTTAATTAGCATTTATAGACGGTGGTGTCTCACCCTTGACTTTAGTATAGTTTTGGTAGAACTTGGTTTCTTGGCTCTGGATCCCATCCCCTTGCATATTAACAGATTTTTTTTAGCAATTTACCTTTAATAAAAATCTTAAAGAAGTCTACGCTACAAGCCAAGGTCAAATGAGTCTTGACTTTCCATAATGAAACACGATTTATGCATGGAGGAAACAATATGAGAAAAACACGGTGTCAGAAAAACATCTCGATGAAGCCTGAAACTGTCCATCAAACAGGTTTACCTCCTCGCATGAAGACAGCTACAGAAATAAGGTGGGTATGTGGGTACTGGTAGATATATTCAGGAGTAAGTGAGCTGTGACTGACATCATAAAGGTAAGGAGTAAGGATTGTGGAGCTGAGAGGAACACAATGAACCCTGCAGTGATTTCTTTGGGATACACATACACAACACACACACACGATATGTATGTCAGTGGCTACGTGAGTACACAAGCGCTCACACTGGAGCTCAAAGCAAGCACAAACAATTCAATCTCTTCTTTTTGTCTGTCTGTCTGTCTCTCTAGCTCTGTTGATCTCAAATAAACACACACACACACTCACACAAACTGGCCTGTGGCAGATAAACCTGATTTAGACAGCTGAGGGGAAAAGAGAGAGAGAAATATGAAGCATCAGCAAGATCATATTGCTCTGTGAAAGTGAAGAGGGATGGAAGAAGGAAGGGGCAGGGGAGAAACCTGGGAGCTTTTAGCTCCAGGTAGGAGGCCCAGCTTTATTTGCAGGTTTCTAAAAAGACCAAAGTAATACTTTATAAGATCTTTTATAAACTCTAATTCAATTTAAGACTGAAGAATTGATCAAATTGTACCAATTCTGCCACAAACTACTGGACCAAACCGTTTTTACTCTGATGACACACCAACTACCGCGCCTCTTATAAGTCCATCCTGTCAAGGTCATGGTGTCTTACCTGTCATTGGCGGTAGCAGAGATAGGAGGCGATGTAGTTCCAGCTCCCCTTGGTTTATTGACTTTGGCGTACAGCCTATCAAGGGGGTCCTCGTCTGGTATGGCTCCGGGGTCGCTACCATGATTCCCGTGCCCTGGGAAGGCAGAAGGGCCTTGAGGGGAAGGGGCGTGCTGAATTGTACTGTATGGAGGCGACTGAGGCGGCGGCTGCGGCTGCGGCTGCGGCTGCGGCATTGAACCCACGTCTCGGTCCCTGAAGGATTGTATTCTGGCATAGTTGGGGTCTGTGTCGTCATCCTCGACATCTGGATACGCCGACCCGCCGCCGCCACCACCTTGCTGGTCTCTGGGCCGGTGATCTCGCAGCTCAGGATGCCCTGCCTCGATCCTGACAGACAGATGGAGAGAAAGTTAAGACGTTTAGAGTTACAACAAGGGCTACCACAAATAAAATATCTTTAAACAAACAGAAGCACAGCATTAGTATTGAGCTCAGGAATGACAAGCATGGAGCAGAGAGTGATGAGCAATAAAAGAAAGGAATGGCAGAGATGTTAATAAAGTGGTTTCAATGTGTTCCATGAGAAAGATAAGTGAACAATCATCTGCAATCAAGGAGGAAAACAAAAGATGGTTCCATATTTTTCCTCAATAAGAAAAGATAAATAATACCCAGATAGACACAGTATCTGAGTCTATATGTCAGCAAATTTAAAGCAAACAAAAAATCATCATCATCATCAAAGCGGCCCACCTTTCCCTCTCGTCTTTCATCCTCTCGAACTCATGATCACTCAGTACGTCTGATTTCTGTCGCTGCAGAGCTGCTTTTGCCTCCTTCTTCTCCTCTTTTTTCTTCCCGAATCTGGACAGAGAGGAGAAGTGATACAGACAGAAAGACAAAGAGAGAGAGAGAGACGGGCATCAGACACAATGAGTGAGAGAAAAGTAGAGAAAGAAATCCTAATATAATAACTCTGTATTGGGGATTTCAACAGCCTTCAGCGTGGTGTGGTACTGTGGAAGCAGATGAGGAACAAACACCACATTAACACCGTTCTTACAACAAACACACACGGCTGGAAAATCACATGAGAGCACAAACGCAGTGACATGAACGCAGATGCACACACTGTGATATTCAGTGAGAGAGCAGCTTGTGAGTGTCGAGACCAAAATGATTCGTCTCTGCTTCTCTCCGTCCTCTCACCCACACACACACACACACACACATACAGTACATAGCAAGAAACACACACAAATAAAGGTATATCACGCTGCAGCTCCTAAGCTTATCGATCCTGGTAAGCAGCTGCCAAAGCCAAACACAAGCCTCCACCTTGCTAGTGTTGCCCTGCAGCTAACGCTACAGTGAAGTCACATTTAAAGTGTAATGCTGAAGTTCCTGGCTGTCTTCTTGTCATTCTTTCCTCTTTGAGAAAAAGCTTTTCATGATACAAATCACTCAAGCTCCATATATAGAACTATAATATTCAAATACTGTAGGTAGAAAATGCCTAAAATGTATTATTGCGGCACGAAAAGGTGCAGTGAAAAATGTTGGGTGCACCAGTGCAACCAATGTAAAAAGTCAGTCTGGAGCCCTGTTATGTTTAGATTAGTGGTTGCAGTGCACTGCAGAAAGAACAGCGTAATAAATAGAGTATGAATAGTTCAATCAATTAGACAGAGGGAGGCGAAATGCAAAGCTGTTGCTACTCTATACAGCCTAATCTAAATTAAAAAGATGGCCAACACACAATAGACTAAGTTTTAAGTGGCCACATATCAATACTGAAACCACAGCAGTCAATACAGTTTGTGTTTGGTCAGCATCAACGGCATCCTCAGCAGCACTACAGGACACTGCACAAGTCATTACCTGGAGAGGACTCACACACACGCACGCTCACAAATACACACGCCTGATTAAATTAGAGCAGCAACAATTATTTTCATTGTCAATTAATCCGTCAATTAATTTCTCGATTAATCAATTAGTTGCTTTGTTGATAAAATGTCAGAAAATGGCGATCAGTGTTTCCCAAACTTAAACTGATTAATTGATTATCAAAATATTTGTCCATTAATTTAATAGTCTAGTTATTAATTTAATAGTTAAATAAAATAAAATAAATAAAATAAATAAAATAAATAAAATAAATAAAATAAATAAAATAAATTTTATTTAATTTTATTTAATTTTATACATTAATTTAAATATTCTTTACAGCTCTAGATTAAAGGTCATAACTAAATGGGAATGAATTATATGAGTGAAAGTAGACTGCATCTCTCTCACGACTATATATATTTAGTTATCAAGAGCCATTCAGAAGCTAAAAATGTCATAAGCACGTACAGTATAGCCTGCTCACATGCTGATGCAAATAAAAAGCCCTCCTCTCATAGAAGCTCATTAAACGTTACGCCCCGGCAGCTATACGGTGAGTACAGGATATGGTTAATTGAGCCAGTCAAAACTGTTAAATAGTTAATATCTCCTACATGCAGACCATGACCTTATAACACGCCTTATGTTTTATTTATCTGCTGAATTTATTGATGTGTTAATCTTTGGGCTACACTTCCGTTTGCCCACTGCTGCTGATGTTTTTGAAGTATCACTAAACCTGCTTGTGCATTATTTAAAACAACATCCATGGTCGTTGTAAAGACGTGTGTGATTTGATGTGTTTTGTAGTTTAGCATGTGATTCCATTGCTGGAAAGAAAAGACACAAAAAGAAAGCGGTGTAGTGTGTGCGCTGAGGTAATACTTTTCTTTGAAATGCTTAATGTGACTGGGGGGGTAGAGCAGCCTATTCACCGCCCATAGAGGGGGGCTCAATGGGCAATGAAGGGCCATAACCGTGTGTGTGCATTAACAGTGTGAGTGTGTATTTGCCTCGCAGGGGACAAGCCTCGCTCTAATTACTGCTACCCACAGAGTTACAGGCTTACCCTTTTCTTCAACTCCCTCTCTCTCCCCCTCACTTACCCCTCGTTCACCTCTCTTCCTTTTTTACCTTTTCCTCCTGTTTTACCTCGCCGCTCTCCTCCATTTCTCTCATTAGCCTCATTTTCTGTTCCTTCCTATCCATAGCTTACCTCGCCTTCACCCCCCTTCATCTCGCCGCCTCGTTTGGCGTGTCGCCCCCTCGGTATCAAACACTTCTCTCACAGCACTTAACCTCTAACATCCCCTCTCTTCTATGCTGTCATCCGCGTTTCTTCTCTCGCCTATAGGCTTTTAAACAGGAAATTAAGAGATGAAATGAAGCTGGATTTCAGGATGTTTGTATTACTTGCAAGAGATACAGTACAGAAGGAGAGAAAATCTGACTTGTAATGCTCTTTAAAGGTGAAATGTGTAAGATCTGGCCAGAGTTTTCACTGTCAAGGGGCTTACAAAGAAGAGTCCATACATAAAACCCATAAACAGAAACAAGATAATGCAGATAGACGGAGATAGGTAAGATAAAACAATACAATTAATCCAACCATTTGCTTTTTAATTCTCCAAACTGACCTCAGAGACCAACTCTGCACAATAGCAATATATCTTATAGCTATTTTATATAGCCTATAGTCTGAATATAGCTTTGGAGTCATCTATATGTGTTACATGCCTTCTGGACACACTACTGCCTTACTCCACTCCTTCCTTCTCTCCTTCCCTCCATCCCTGTGTTCATTTATGGGGGTGTTTTCTCCACGGGGTCAAGTTCCACAGTGAAGATGAACAAGATCGATTACAATAAACAAGAAAAACCATCAGTGACTATGTTTGATTTACCCACATTTAGAAGCAAATGGAAAAGAGCAGTGAGGGAGATATGGAGGGAAGAGAAAGATGTTCAAAGATAATGGACACCTACAGCTTAATTAGACCTTCTCTCTCTCTCTCTCTCTCTCCGGTCCCTCTTGATAGTGTTATTACTGGGCTATCGTGGGAGGCAACACGCATGGATGCACACATAACTGAACAAAGATACACAGATAGGCAGAGAAATATAGAGGCATACATTAATTAGAACGTGTGCATGTGGCCTTTTGCAAGAGAGGGAGGTTGCGATATACCGGTATTGGCGATAACTGTGTATTGTTCATTTTGTCAATATTTCATTTTTGAAAATATCACGAAGATGAATTTGACAGAAAACCTTAATATTTTTTCCCTCAAATTCTATATAGATATTGCGATAATATCGTTATCATTAACTATTTTGGCCACAATAATTGTGTTGTGAAAATCTTTGTTCAAAGAGAACAAGCAAATTGAAGTGAATAGGAAGTAAATTGGCTTGTCTCATGATACTCATGTTTGACCTTTTCCCTCTCTGCACCTTTGAGCAGCAAGAAAAAAACATCATTTGCTTCATTTTCATTTGTTTCTTTCATTTTTCTCGTTATGACTTCTGCCTGCCAACAGCTTCCTTTTCATGCCAAATCAGTTAAATCACAAACCATTAGCCGTGTCACTACAGTGCACAGTTACAAAATTAGAGGTGCTGGAGGTGAGACTAATCATAAGTTCTTTTATTTGCCATTTCATTTTTATTTTTTTAATTATTTTTTTTTCTATAATGAATTACTAAAAATGGAAAATGGAGAGACACGTGTGATATGGTAGAAGTGAGCTGGCTAAAAACCTGTGAACGGCATCATACACACGTGATCGCACACGTAGTCTGGACGTCCAGAAGACGTTTTAAATTTGACAAGTTAAGACATTATCACTTGAGCATAATTTCACCAGGGACGTCGGAGTAAGAACAGCTGATTAACAACCAGTCAGGATGAATAAATTACCTCTTGTTCTGTCATTAGTGGGAACAGAATGATGACTCGTGATTATTCATGACCTAACACCACGATCTGTATGGAAAGTGTACAGCTACTCATTTACATGAGATAAATATTCAATTAGACATATATACACAGGTTTCATAAAGCCTCTGTGAAGGAAAAGGTAGGAGGCAAAACAAACAAAAACAAACTATTTGAGTCTGACCGGAGGGGAAAAGAAGTTTCTTTGGAAATGATTGTTTGTTTTCATGGCCAATTTTGTTGAGTTACCAGACATTATGTACGACACCAAAATCTGTTGTACAAAACACATCCACATAATTATTAATCGATGAAAAAAGAAGGAAAGATGCACATGAGAGGATGATTAAACTTTCCTCACTCTGTTCCCAGCTGGTCTTTTTGAATATATGTAAATATCAGCTTCATTTAACCAACAGCAGGTACATTGTAACTGTCCACCAGAGCATAAACACTGTCATCACTCCAAATATCTCAAAAACTCTTCTGCATATGCCAACAAGGCATACGATATATGCTGGAATATACCCACCAAAATGAAACCACAGCTAGCTATAGTTTGCTAATTCCACCATGCATTCATGCTACACTGGTTACAGAAAATGAGGCGAACAACGCTAGGAGGCTACGGAGCTGCCGACTGCTCTCCTCCCAACAAACTAGTCTGAAGTCTGGACGGGGAGGGAGGCAGAGGGACTCCGGGGTGCGTTAGCTATCTAATTATTGTCTAATATGTGGTCTGGTAAACAGTAAATTCATCAAATTAAGTACCCCATATCGCTATTTTCCAAGCTACTGTCGTATTTCAGAGCATGCGTCGAGACTTTCGTCAAATTGAAGTAGCCTTGGTTTCATCTAAAGCGTACGTTCGGTGGGTAAATTCTCGCATCTTCCCACATTTACTGATGGTAACCCAAGCAGGAAAGCAGAAGAATGGTGGGTTGAAAGGTAAAAAAGGGGAATCCTAACTGCTAAAAGAGCCTGAGCCCTCGTTACATTTTCTCACCACGCTCCAAATCACCCAACCCTACACCTAACCTTAACCCATAATTCAATCTACACCATTTCTAATCTTGACGTTACACTAAACATTTTTTTAAATGTGAGGACTGACCAGCATGGGATTAAACAGTAAAACATCAATAAGTCTAAAACTAAAAAAGGTCCTAACAACTATGGCACACACACACACACACACACACACACACACACACGCATTCACATGTACACAGACATGCCAGTTGGAATCATTGTGAACAGTGAGCAGAGTGAGCAGAGGGCGGTTCCACACTTGTGCTTCTGAATAGTCCACGAGGAGAAAACCGACTGACAAACGAGCAGAAAACGAGTGCAAACATCTGTGACTCTCACTTCACCTATTCTTTCTATTCTTCTGCTCTCCTCTCGCTCCCTCCCTCTGCCACGCCATAGACACGCCTCCCGTTACTGTCATTGGCAAATGGATCCCCGAGGGAACGCATGACTGACAAGTGTGCTCCGATAACAAGCACACACACACACACACACACAAAGATAGACACTGTAAGGAAAATGCAAGCAAACACACACACACAGACACACTCACATACACACACAGATGATTGGCAGGCGTGACATCAGTCCGTGACACTCCAATGACTTTCTGTCATGATGTTTGATTGGCAGCTGTTGGGTCCTTCCCGCCCTTTCAAGCATGTGCTCTCTAATTATGAAACAATGACGGGAAAAGTCTGGTCAAAAGACGTGCTTTTACCTGCATTAAGAGCTTGAAAACGCTTCATGCACAAATTTTGCATCACCCAAACCTGACCATATTGTTTGGCCGCTTTGTAGCGGAAATTAAATATGAAATGCATCAGATACTTGATCAGGTATTTTAACTTTAACTGGATTCAAATGCTGTACAGCTTGCTTTTTTTTTGCATGTCTATTCATTCTGTTTAAACCCGGTATTTCTGCACAGTTGAAGATAAAGATTAAGCTATACTATTTTGTAACAATAAAGGAATCTTGAATCTAATTTTATTAGATTCCAGTGGTGGCTGTAAAGTAGTGATGTGCAGGTCGACCCGAGAGTCGGGCGGGTTTGGGTAAAATATTAGAAAATATCATGGGTTTGGGCGGGCAAGTGACAAAGCAGCGTTCCCAGTAAGTTATCAATAACTTACAGAAACACTGCGCGCAATAGCCCACCTTCTCTTATGTTGACAAAAGAGACGAGTTGAAGAAAGTTGGTTTGATAAAAAAAGACAAGAAGAAGAAAAAACTCATTTAATCCGATGAATCACTTTGAGGAAATTGAGGATTTTGTTTGTTTTTCTATATAAACATCTACATAAAATATGATGACAAACATTCAAAGTTACATTCGAATACCTCAGGAGAAGCTTCAAATGTAAAAAAAAAAAAAAACATTCGATACAGCCCTGCTAGATTGTCAGCTAGTAGTATCTTCTAAACTGTATTTTTTTGTAATGAATATATTTTTCCTTAATTTTGTAATTATTAGTTAACTGTATTTTTAATTAGTCCTCTTTCTACACGTGTCCACATTTGCACTGCTAATTAGTGTTAAATACTGTTTCTATGATGTCTTACTATAATGATTATCTTGTTCTTTGAATAATGAGAAGGGGGAAAAATAGATATCGTTGCTAATTAGCAACGGCCGGTGAAAGCACCCCCTCATCTTGTGATGCGCTAATGGTCCCAACGATGGAGCACTTTGAGTCTAACAGAGGTGTCACATTATGACCAGCTGGAGAGAGCAGAGAGACGGGAAAGACGGAAGAAAGAGAGGCAAATATGGCCGAGAGTGTAATTATAGGCATCGGTGAGAGGAAGAAGAAAGAGAAAACGACGGTGCTCTAATTGTAACCTTAACTTTCTGTGCTTTTTTTCCCCATTCATACATTTTCATACGGAGGCTGCCTTCTCCAATTATGTTGCTCTTTGAGTTTTTTGCCAGGGTAAACATACCTTATGACATTTTATTATGAAAGTAGATCATTCAGTCGACAGCATGCATATGGACACACATACACGAAACAGAACAACGGAGGCTAGATGGAGGTACAGCAGTGCACGATTACAACCAAGCAGCCATCCATGCATTCATTACCATAGATTCTCATAAATTCACACCATTTTAACTCTGAAAAAGAACAGCATGCACACATACTTTACGACACATCACATAATCATGTCGCACTGGCAACAGCAGCGCCTCCCTCTTTGGTTCTGATGGACCTTTTACATTCCCAGTCTCACCTCATAGATTACCATATTTTTATTTGTACACACACACACACACACACACACACACACAGATGACAGAACAGCTCGGAGAACCATACTCTCAACCCATGTTAATGATGATTGTAGAGCGTTAAGTTATGGCTGTAAGTATGTGTGTGTGTGTGTGCAATATGAAATTATATTCAGATAGTTGCCAGATTTGTTTGAATATCAACCTTAACGGTCTGAGCAAAGAGAAAAGACACACAGATCAGAGAGGAACAAAGTGTCACACAACTGCACACAATTTGGAGACAACACACGCGCACAGAAAGATTCACAGCAGCCATGTGCCAACTATATGACAACCATCTGACTGTGTGACCAATCATGTTTTATCACCGCATGATTATTCATGACGGTAGGATGGTTACCATCGTGCGCTCTCTCACACACACACACACACACACACACACTGATGATTGGCAGAGCTGATTGGCAGGTGGCAGCAGTTCAGATGACAGAGTGACAGAGCCAGCTGTCCACTTTAAAGGGCATTTTAAACAAACATTCACAGTCTGACTTTAATGTCTGGGTTAACAAAGTGAGTGGCACATTACAGTAGTAGAGCGCTGCAGGGATGACGTATTATTGTAGACCAACCAGGAAGTTAGCGTCACACTGGTTCCCTCGACAAAAAGCCGATTGGGATTTTTACATTGGATTAGATTTTGGATTATTGCAGATGATACTTGATACTAACTGATATGATACTTACACGTTTTGTTCAGCAAGATAATCTTCACACATGAACACCACTTTTAGGATTTTTGAAGCGTGAATGCAATCGCCAGAAGTAAAAAGCTAATTTTTTAAAGCTATAAAAGAACTACACCGCGGTCGCATGAACATGAGTATACACAACAAGTCTGTAAAGGCGGACGAATCGACGTGTTGACTTTTAGTAGTTTCATTTAGCCACTTGTTAGTAACCGCCTTTATTAAGACACATAAAGGCTTCAAAATTCACAAGTGGGATATTTACTTACATACTTTATGTCATAGAACAAAGCGTTAAAATCTCTTAAACTTGTGTTAACCATAGACCTTATTTCAGGCATCAAACTAAAAACCCATTGACTTCCAGACGAGGGAACTGGAAGTGCTATAATGCTAACTCATTTCCGGGTTATAGGACTCATTCCTGCAGCACTCTATTACATTCAACGTTTCTACACTTCCACATCCTCCCTTCATTAATGTGAAGAACTTCATTGTAAGCCGGCCTTTTTTGGCAATTACCGTTTAATTTGGAAAAATACAGCCAAGAGAGTGCTACCGTACAATAAGAGAGGAACTCAGTATTGGAACGTTATAGCAAAAATACCAATGTGTGTCTTTGCAGCTGGTGCATAGATACATAATGTAGTATATGGTAAAGAGATCTTGTGTGTCAAATGTATGAACAAACTAATGATAGACATTAACATTTACTACCGTAGAACCAGACACATTGGTGTAAGGTTGAGTATCCCATACCACCTCTCCTCCAGACCATTAGGCCAATCAAAGCTGGCCTTAGATGAATATGACAAATCAGCAGTGCGGCCTAGATTGAACCGCGCTGAATAGCACCAATTTGCTTTCTCAGTCTACCTCCATTACACGCAATCAAATGCAGATAGGGAGCTGGAACTGGAGGGAGCGGACCGAGAGGAAAAATTGGAATGGTGCAAAGATTACATGGGTGGGGGTGTGAAGAGAGAGGTTACAGAAATATGGCTCGAAAGAGGGAGAGCAGAGAAAGGGTGAGATTATCACCGGGCTCTAATCAAGGCCCTCTTATGGTGATGAGAGATGGGTGTAGAGGAAAGGTCTAAAAGATCCTCGGGTGTATTATATGGTTTCTTAAGACACTTAAGGCAAGACATGATGGAGGAATTAGTGGTTAGATGGACGGATAGGTGCACAGAGGGAAGGCTCGGTTAGATTAAACTGGAGATATTCTCTGGTGTGTTGCGTAGGCTGTCCAGACCATAATAACACGTGGTGCAGCAGATAGGTGGAGGAGAGATGGATGAACATAGGAAGAAGGGATTGGGCGTAACCTCCCCTGAACTCTGAAGCACTTAAAACATTGCTAAGATGGTGAGACAGAGCGATGGGGTGATGGAGGTGAAAAAAAGACATCTTCAGGTGTGTCATGTATTGCCTGTAATGGAAATAGAACAATAGAGGATTGTGGGAAAGGCGGAAGCGGAGAGGGAATGATTGAGATCCTCAGGTGTGTAATCTGTGATCTATACGAATATATCACATTGTGCCACAAATGATGTTGAAGCAAATGTTTTGAAACTGTATTACGTCACTTGGGCTGCATTCATACCAAATCAGGAGTTGCATTGATTAGAGCAGGGCTGTGCGGTGGCACAGTAACCCCGAGCAACTGCCCAATGATTACTGTCTTTTGTTCCCTAATGGCTGGGTTGAACAGCTTTGGATCGCCAGTTACGTCATTGGCCACCGCCGCATGACGTCGGGTTGGGTTTCTCCAAAAGTAGATTCTGTTTCAACTTTTTGCCGCAGGCCGTTGTGGCTTTTTTTTTGTCCATGTAATGACACTGCCGCTGAATTTTGTTCATTTTTTCATACAACACAAAGTTGCATATCGTGCAATGATAGGCTGAAGTAGCTTTAGGGTGGGAGTGGACTATATGGGCAAAAATTTTATCACAATATGTTTGTTTTTTATATTGATCTGGCTTATGATCACGATATATACTGTATATCTAATAATAATAATGCTCAATTTACAGTTTTAAGAGTATTTTCCTTAGGACAGAACCCTAAAGAAACCAGAAGGTTAGTTATGGTATATAGTTGAGGGTTGATTACACAGGCTACGTACTGTATACAAGACTTCTGAGACACTTTTGAGCATGTGAACCACAGACTTCAGCCGGAACTGGACTAAAATGAAGAAACAAGCACGGTATTTGACTACATAAATACACAAACAACTGTTAAAAGAATCATTAATAACAGTAGAGGACAGCAATGGTGCGGCTCTTCTAGACTTTTCAACTGTTACCAGACTGACTGCCTATGACTGGCAGCTGTTTGTGTACTCTTTTTGTAGGTAGAGGAAAGCGGATTAAAAAATAACTATTGAAAATAAATCTCATAAATTGATCATCGTTGTCGTGGGAGATTTTATCGTGAACATTTTTGAGATTGTTTTATCACCCAGCCCTACAGGGCTTACACCTCAGGAGGAGCTGACAGTGATGGAGGCAGGGAAGGTAATGTGGGTCTGACATTACAGGAAAACTACAAATAAAATAAGCGAGCGAAGAAGGAAAGAACATACTGTGCAAAACACACCACAAACCTCTATCTCTCCCTACCTACCTCTATCTATCCAGCCTCCCATCCACTGAGATTCTCTCTTTGTTCATAAAATTGATTTGACATAATTATGAACGGCTTAGGTATAAAGAGCCATTTACACACTCAACTGTGTGACAAAGACATAATTTTAAAATCATAAAATGAATATTTCTTCTCCACAGAACATTTCCTACTAATGACTGCATACTATATATGAGAGAGAGAGAGAGAGAGGAAGCACACTGAAGTGAGAACGAGGAAAACAAGGTGGAAGAGAGGTGAAGGTGGAGACTTTCAAAGAAAATAGCACTCAAGTGAAATTAGTGCATATTAGTTTAATTGCCTAATATTTCACTTTAAATAACATGCAATTCTGAGATATAATCGTTGTGATAAAATCGGACTTTGAAAGCTGGAAGTGTTTTTCTGTATTCTGGTTCACACAGACTGCTTTTGTAAGTGTATTTTGAAAGGCAGCGGCTGAATTTTCTTCATGAAATTGCATGCGAGTGTTTTTCTTCAGATCTCTATCTATGTAATGGTCATGTGAAATCCCATTTCAGAAACAACCGCGGTAAAAAAAAAAATAACACTGATGTTAGGTAGCAATTAAGGTAGAAAGTACAAATTGTTCATTGAAACACTTTGGCCCATTCATGCGGTGTGTCTATTTAAATGGCCCATTCACATTGGGAGATATAGTGTTAAAGTTAATCACATGAAATACTTCTGACAGATAATTTTCAGCACCTCTTAAGGAAATTGGGGCACCGCTCTTAGAGCGGTCTTTGTGTGCCTGCCAGCATGTGATAGTGTTTCGTGAGGGGAAAAAAAAGACCTCAGTGTTCATGTATTAGGGTTTTCTTAGTCTGATATAGTGTGAATGTATGAGGTGTGCAGAGATTGTGCTAATGACGGTGCCCCTATTGACTGAAAAAATGTATACGTATTTATGGGTGACGGACTCTATTAATCTGTTTTTGTCATCAAATGAATTCAGACATAAATAAATGATTAGGACATATGTTAAGCTTATAACAAATATATTTTCTGTGTGTACCTGGATGTGATATACAGATTAAAAATGTGAATAAATGTGTATAAAGAATGTGACTACTGATACTCTCTGACACCAAACACAAAGATTGCTGTTGATCACTGGAATGGTTGCTTTCCAACTTATAAATCTACCCTCAAACACACACAAACACCCTTTTTCCACTGAAATTGCATTTTTTTAACACGGGAAAACCCGCTAAAAATAGGCGATAGACTCCTGTCCCAGTGTGAGTACGCTGTGCCGTTACACTGGTCTTTCTGTGTTTTTGGATGACGATAACTTGACTGACTAACGAGTCATGTGACTACCGACTGACGTGGCAAATACGTAAACGTCTCATGGTTGAAAGTCCGTTTGCTTGACCCATCCACCAGCGTATCTAATCCCTCTCTCTCTCTATCTCACTCTCACTCACACACACACATGGTGACTTACCTCAGCAGGCCAAAGCCTATTTTCTTGCTCTTCTTTTCCATCTCCTCGGGCTCCTCTGTTTTCTTTTTCTCTTTCTCTTTCTCCTTCCCTTTCCCTTTGTTCTTCTCCTTCTTCTTTGTTTTCGGTTTCTTTTTCTTGTCTTTTTTGCCTTTCTCCTCTATCCGCTCCCCCGCTCCCTGGCGGGATGAACTACTCGCAGGGGTGTCCCGGCCTGAACTCGCCTCCGAACCATCATCTGGAGGGAATAGAAGAAGAAAAGATGGGGATTGGAAGGAGTGGGAGGGAGAACGCTGTTTTAAAGAGTAGTAAAAGTAGTAGTAAAACAAAATGATTGTATTGTGATGTGTCCTCTTCCATCATTTGTTAGATTTAAATCCATTAAAGTCAATGTTTACACAAAGAGACTCAAAATGATCAACATAAACAACTGTGGATGGAGGCCCTGACATTAAGCTTCAGTAATAAAGTCTAAGTGCTAAAGAGTGAAAGATTTATCAAAGAGATCCTGATTAAAAGTAGTTACTCTCATAAAACCGACCAATTCCTCCTTTATATATCGACAACTTGCCTGCCTTTTGTCCAAAGTGAATCACTTTTTACCAGTTCGAGGCAAACAAGGACATCAGATAATTCATCATTATTTTGTGTTTGTATAATGCTGAGTCATCAGCATTGTCATAAACCATCGCTGTGTCCTAATTTTCAAGTTAACGTGAAGAAGAAGTCTGTGAAGAGTGGGTTCCAGTGGCACATAACAATGGAGTTTAGGCATTTAGCTGATGCTCTTTGCCAGAGTGACTCACTATAGCAGTAAAATCAAGAGGCATTTGCAAAATGCCACAGCATAACACGATACAGTGACGACCACATAACACAAGCACGCACACACAGAAAGAAACAACAATGTACATACAGACAAATGAACATCAGCCCACATAAACACATTCAGGCACGATACAGGCACGTGATGTTAAACCTCCTCTACTCAACATCTCCACGGCACATTTATTAACCTTACAGTGAATTAATTAGAAATAAGAAATCGAAAATGTTCAGAGTGTAAACTGTGATGCCTCATTACTTCTTCGACAGACTGGAGGCCTGGCCTTGAATTACAATGACACACACACACACACACACACACACACACACACACACACACACACACACACACACACACACACACGACCACTTTTATAAGATAAACAAACCAAATTAGTTACTTCAATTGAGATTTAGCGTTGTGTGGATACTCACTTCAGACTTAATTACAAAGGCTGTCTAGCAACCGAATGGAATTGTAATTATGTGTGTGTGTGTGTGTGTGTGTGTGTGTGTGCGTGTGAATGTGTGTGTGTGTGTGTGTTATGCTTGTGCCAGACCTGGTTAGTTTTCCCTGAAGGAGTTCAAAACTGAAAATGACCACAGCAGATATCCCTATATTTTTTAGTTTTCAGTCAGTTTACAATGGTCAACTAAAACAGCCAGTTAGCGCACATAAAACTATATATATCAAGAGTTAAAGTTTTTTAATTTTTCTAAATTATGTTAGCTTAGTTCCCCCCCTGGTTATTTGTCTCCATATGTTGAAGGGAGGTCCGTTGTATAAGCCTCTTGACCTCTCCTGTTACATTTCTTTTTTTCCCCCATTATCTGGATTTTATGAAGTTTTAAGCGTGTCCAAATAAATTAACATAAAATAAAAATAGTTTAGAGTTTAAACACTCTTTATGAAAAAGACCAAGCCTCATTCACAAATACTTTTATTTCACCTCCTAAATTTGTTTTTAAAAACTTCAACCTCAGGAAAAACCCTACATCTGTTTCTGAAACTGAGTGCAGACCGCTGGTTTGCTCTGATTCACATGCGAAATGTGGTAAATCCAGATTGGTTTGATTGAAATTGGACGTGGGATGCAGCAACCTGTCAGTAGTCATTTTGGATGAACACTAAACAGCAGAAGAAGAGTGGCCAACATTGATACTGTGACATATTTGTACCATGTGTTAAGCCAGACAAAGGGCTGGGATGCTGGAATATTTTACATTTTGTACTTTGTCATTCAGCCAAGTCAGCTGTGTTTTATTTACTATTTCATGACGTAGAAGTCACCACAAACTATCATAATGCAGATTTGTTCTGTTTGTGTGAATAAGGAGACATAAGGAGTATGAAACAAAGAAAGAGACACAAATAATGTAACACTCATGCGAAGGTAGCCAGAGAGAGAGTGACAGAAACAACTATTTAGCACTATAATCCATGCCAGCTGACATGAGACATGAAAGCCAGTGACTCAAAGCCTCTGTTGAATAGTCCTCCTCTTGACAACTAAATTCACTGGAAACTGTGAAGCGCTGTGGTATTAGCTGGATTCAGCTCAGGATCCCACACAATACATCAGCTAACACATAAACCCTGACTAAATATCCACCGTCAAAATGTTAGCAATGTTTTCTTTCCTGATCACCGGTAGTTTAGTAGAAGTAAAACTGCTAATCCACCTCTTAAAAACTGACAGATAGTACCTGATAAACATTTATATTTGACACTGAAATGAAGATACAATTCAAGCTCAAGCAAAAGTGCACACATGTAGAGAGAGACATGTAGAAAGAAGAAAGAGAGATATCTTCAGAGAACTGTTCTCTGTCAATTAACAACAGCTCTCAAAGTGTTGAACATTTAGAAAGACGGTGACAGATGTGGCCACCGCATGTGTGTGTGTTGACATGCCCTATTAGTCCTATCCTGTGTGAACGTAGTGATCTGAAGCAGCCCGACTCATTACTCTAGTGGTGACTGATAAGAGCGTGCTGCTAATAACACAGCTGGGAATTGAACTGCTCCTCCCAGTGAAACAAAACCAAGCCGCTACCATTTAGCTCCTGGATAAATATTTAAAGCTAAAAGCCCACATCTGAATTGAATCACATATTTGTAAGGCGATGCTGCTGCTCAGCTTCATACGTGATGACACTTTGAGGCATGGCGTTCTTCTGGGCGATGTGTTAGTCGTGCTTTGCTGGCAAACGTTCTGGGTTGATCTTTCCCTAAACTAATCAGAATTGACAACAGCGGACCTAAACCGTGCTGAGCTCACTAGTGGCTTTTTGAAATAGTAGACGAGGTTGTTATCAGGGAGCACAATGAGTTTTTATCAATCGCCATGTAAGAAAAATATATCTAGAGGCACTGAAGACATGTAAACCATACATTTTTGCATTAATTGTCAAGAGAAAAACAGCTCCTGTGACATCACTAATAGGGGTGTGGCCAAAGTCCTACATATTTGAAAGTTTCAGTGTGACCCAGTGTTGAATTATCTCTGTCTCTCTACCTTAAAACATCAGTCACAAAGAATTAGCGACATACTTTTTTTTTCTAAAATGATAGAATATACAGACTGAGCAACTACATACATACTAGAGGTGGAACGGTACATGTATTCATCACATTGTATTTCAAAGTATCAATCTTATATTTTCAAAATCCAACCCTCTTCATCCCTTACCATCATCATCCTCAGGTGGCCCATCGTAGGATTTATCAATAGCTGCTCGGAAGCTCTCGTTGCAGCCTCTTCCTCTGACCATATTTGGGCGAGGTCGATGGAAGGGGAGGAGTTCGTTTTTCCTGTTGACCTCCGACATGGCTGTCTGGAGACTCTCCAGGGAGCTGGACTTCTTCAAGCCGAGGGTCGGGCCCAGTTCCACAAGAGGTGACGGAGCTGCAGGGGACAGAGAGAGACAAACGGTAAGAGACATGTTTCTGTCAGCTTGCTTTGTTTAGCTTGGACCACAGGTGACCTGGTATGGTACGCGTTTGGCACCTCAGTTGAGACCATCAGAGTGCCGAAATAATAAAACTAACTCATGCAGCCAGAGCTGACCTTTATTATCAATATTTTAATACATGTTTTTAGTATATAAGTTGAATAATAGTCTAATTCTACTAAAATGTCTACAAAAGTGTCACTGCTATCAAATGTGCGGCTACAATCAAAAAACAAACAGCCTAAAACCAGTTTGACTCCAGGTCTGACCAAATAGGTTTACCCTGCTGTGCTTTTCTCTGATTGGTTTAAAAAGCCTTTGGAGAGGGCGGCGAGGAGCCAGAAAGCCGGCGACACGGCTGAACTCTGGAGAGCAGAGCCAGGAAAAAAAAAAAAAAAAACAGTGATGCAGTTAACTATGCTGTTGTTGAGTTTGTGATGAATGTGAGGTCTGCTTCACTGTTACTGGTTCTCCATCCATCATCACAAGTATACCGTGAGAGATATTACTGAGGGAGGGAGGGAGCCAGCAGAACGGATGATGAAGAGGAGAGCGATGGCTGAGAAGACAGAGCAACGGTGGAGGTATTCAAGGGATCAGACATTAGGTAACGTCCACAAGTGGTGTCAAAAGCGTGTTCTGCTTTAAGCAGACTATCTAGCAATTAATGTGATCCTGCTGCAGAAACCCAGCCAAAGCTAATGACATGCTGAGTGCTGAAGTTTAGCCTCAAGCCCGCTGCGATGTCCCCACCTCTTGTGAGGATCGCAGATTGTAAAACAAAAGGGGGAGAGAAGGTAATGTGTGCTTGTCAGTGTGTGCCACCTGAAACGAGGAGACGCTGATGGTGGGCAGGATGGGGAGAAAAGAGACGGGAGGAGCAACGACAGGCAGAGAGCAAATTAAGTTTCCTCAGGGGAACACCGCGGTGGCAGAGAGGGGAGACAGAGAAAAATGAGGAAGAAGGGAGGAAAGGCTGGGCTCGTTGCCAGCTCAAAATACTGGTAATCCTTACACACTCATACACACACTTTGGATTCCTCGCTGGCTCTGGCTTGTCGATATGATGCCACTGTGATTCATGATAGCTAAACCTGCATCACTTTAGCTAATGATTCCCTACACACACACAACTCCTGTGTGTGTGTGTGTGTGTGTGTGTGTGTGTGTGTGTGTTTTTCTCATAGCAGAGGAGATGAGAGGGCTGATGTGACTTCCACATCTATTTAAACAACCATTAACCAAACGTACGCACGCACACACACACAGAGAGTAATAACGTGCATAGAATGTATGCACATGCATAATGCAAGTCGGCTGCTGGGAGAGGAGATGGACAAGGGCCGCAGTATGTGACACCCCCATGCATAAACAGTCTACATGACATTCAGATGCATACTGAGTAGTAAACATAACACAAGTGCTATATGTGATTAATCTATATTGAATCAACCCCGAGTCCGATTCTGCAGCTTTGTTCGATACAGCTGAGCAGATACACATCTAAGATAAAAGTTTTCTTGTAGCACAAATGTTCTGTCACATTAAGTCATATCCCTCCCACAATGCACGTATGAATTAAGGCCTTTACACACCGGGGGCGTGACGAATAAACGACACAAAAATGCGAAATACTCACCTGCAAATATTATATGTTTAGGGCTTTTATTGTGAAAGGTAATAACGCAGCGCAAAAGCTCAGAAAATTTACCTTGTTCTGAAGAAAAAATCATATCGCTTTTTTGCCGCGTAATATTTGTGTTCTGTGTGAAAGATCTCATGACAAAAACAACAGTTCAAAAATATATTGATGTGAGAATAAATCGCACACCAAAAACGCCGCCGGTGTGTAACGGCCTTTAGGCTTGCTGCGGTAGTTTCGGGCATATGTTCGGGCATACACTGACTACATTACTTGTCCACCGTCCCCAATCGTCGTTCATCAAATAAAACTAACCATAATTTGTAAAATACATAGTTTGTTTTCAATACATAGTTGGACGATGGACGCTACAGTTATAAACTTAAAGTGAAAGTGCCTGCTCCGTACGGAGTCTCAGCACAGAGTAGTAGGAGTCAGATTTCACACACAGGACGAGAGAGAGTTGACAGACAAGACGATGGCGGAGGATTTGTTGTAAAAGTGAAAAGCAAAAGCACCTATTTGGCAATATTTCAGATTTAAACCCAATGCTATAAGGGAACCATGACGTTAATGAGGTAATCGCTGTGAGGAAGACGGAGCGCTCACAGCAGCAGTGCAGCGGCGCGTGGTAGAAACCTGCAGCCTCACAGCGAAAGCTTAGCCCGAGAGGTCAGACATACAGTACAGCCATCCAACGGTAAAGATGTAAAATGTTCGGTGTAATCGGTAACATCGGTGTTATCACAAGTTTATTAACATCCATTATCATCCCTCCGAATCAAGTCTAGATCACTTCCACACAATAGCAGTGAGTAATTTCCGAGCTCTGGCCACTTTGCAATTGTAAAGAGATTTAGAGGAAACATTTTTGGATTGAATGATCTGATGTTTCTTTGGACTTCTAGTTCTAAATCCCAGAACAAATAATGAAAACTTTCTGTATGCCAAAAGATTTAAAAAAACAGGAAGAACAAGGTTTCTAAGTGCCATCAGTGAAATACACTTTTGTTCATGAACATGAAACTCGCCTCCCACTGCATGTCAAAAGTTAAGGCAATGTAATCACATTCAAGCCTACTATCTACTGCAGCAAAGCCTCCGCAGTTTTCAACTTTCAAATTCTTCTTTGTAACAAGATCTTTTCTTTTAGCCATCTTGATAAAAAAAGCAAAACAAGGTCAACAGGGTCCGCTCTATCTTCATATACACTCACCGGCCACTTTATTAGGTACACCTTGCTAGTACCGGGTGGTCTTCTGCTGCTGTAGCCCATCTGCTTCAAGGTTGGACGTGTTGTGCGTTCAGAGATGGTATTCTGTATACCTTGGTTGTAACGAGTGGTTATTTGAGTTACTGTTCCCTTTCTATCATCTCGAACCACTCTGCCCATTCTCCTCTGACCTCTGACATCAACAAGGCATTTCCGTCCACACAACTGCCGCTCACTGGATATTTTCTCTTTTTCGGACCATTCTCTGTAAACCCTAGAGATGGTTGTGCGTGAAAATCCCAGTAGATCAGCAGTTTAATACTCAGACCAGCCCGTCTGGCACCAACAACCATGCCACGTTCAAAGTCACTTATATCCCCTTTCGTCCCCATTCTGATGCTCGGTTTGAACTTCAGCAAGTCGTCTTTACCACGTCTAGATGCCTAAATGCATTGAGTTGCTGCCATGTGATTGCTGATTAACTATTTGTGTTAACAAGCAATTGAACAGGTGTGCCTAATAAAGTGGCCGGTGAGTGTATGTCACAGTGTATGATAGTTAATTGCCTAAAGGGGAACACACTACCTAAATTAAGAATTAAAATATGTTATTTCCATGGCCTAGGAAAGTTCAATCAGTATTTGTGAACATAAGCTACATTAAGTAAGTTTCAAACTTGTGATGTCATAGAATATAAAGTTTGGAGCTGCTCCATAGACAATGAATGGGAGACTGAATTTTGTTTTCTTTTTATACTTAAATGAGCTTTATTCTATTGTAATGTTGTCAGTTGTGAAACAGAAAATGTTCCCATATACTCAAAGCATTCCCTTTGGGTGCTCTCAGTGTCATCTATAACATCTCTCCCCATTCATTGTCTATTGACATCACCAATTTGAGTTAAAGCCCTCTAGTTTTGGGATTTGGGAGAGTTGTTCATGTTTACTAATATTTTTGGACCATATGAATAACATGTATGAATTTTGAAAATAGGCATAGTTCCCCTTTAATTATAGCATGTAATGCATCTGCATGGAAGCCTGTGAGTTTGTTATGACTACTGATGACCGACTTAATAACTTCCAGAAGCCTTAATAGGACTGTGGCCGCCAGCCTGCAGCAAACTATAGCAAGCTTTATTAGATCCTCGGCCAGAGAGCACAGCGGGATCCTCAATCCTAGAATAAATATGAAAACATTTTTTTAAAGAGACATACCACAAGCAAAAACAAATTAACTCTGGGAGTAGCGTGTATACTGAAGAATAGATAATCCACTGTTTGAATACTCTAAGGACGGTGGATTAGAGCTGCCAGTAACATTTGAACCGAGGCCACCAAAAAGCATGAACAAACTCAACATTAATTGTCCAGGATTTTTTGATGTATTATTCCTTTTATTGAAAAACTCTTCAAGCCAACACGTCTGCAGTTGCCAACAACATCCTCAAAACAGAGGCGGCCTCAAAGTTAAACCAGCTTCTGACGTTTTTTGATTTCAGTTACAATAAATTCATAATCCGGCATACTTGGGCTCAAAGGACGTGCCTAGATTTGCACACATCAGTGTTTAGTCATGCATTGCTTTCTGTAGATTAATACATTCCATATGAAAATGTGCGTGTGTGATGTTCCTCTTTTAAATTCAGTGCAAGCAGGCAGGGGTCAAGGGTCATTTTCCACTGGGGATCTACAAAGTTTGAGGGCAATTGCAGTCAGTTTAGGAAGTAGAACACAGAAAAGCACACAGTATGTACACAGGCTGTGACCTCTGAGTCCAAACGTGTCTGTTTGCAGAGGGCTGGGTAGAAATAAATAGTATTATAAATAGCTTAGTGGTGTCGGGCTGGGTTATCAGGGAATGAACAGCACACACACACACACACACACACACACACACACACACACACACACACAAACACACACACATAAATACACAAGCACACAGACACTGGGTGATGAGCATGCATCCACATACTCTAACACACACTGGTCTCTCTCTCACACACAGTATTTTGCTGTGAGTAGCAGGATTTGTGTCATAAATGTAATTACTGCTGTCCAACTGTAAGATGATAGAATTAAGCTGCTTTTAAAGAGAGAGAGGGAGAGAGAGAGAGAGAGAGAGAGAGAGAGGATGACAAGCAAGACAAGAGTAACAAAGTGGTTTGAGGGAGGGGATACGAGAGTGGGGGGTTGGCAGAGAAAAACAGACACCGTGAGAGGATGCTATAGAAAGAGAAACAAAGAGGCCGAGCCTGGGAGTGAAAGAGAGAGGATGGGAGTGACAACTAGAGAGAGAGAGAGAGAGAGTGTAGGAGAGAAGAAATAAAAAATTAAAAACAAAACACAAAGAGAGAGAAACGCCAAGCTATCCCAAGGCTATTTTGTTGGCAGGAAGGCAATGGGCTACTTTGAAAGTCAAAATTACACCAAGGAGCGGCTTGGCAGCGGGCTGCAGCAACAAAGCCAGCAGATTCAACAACAGCACCAACTCCGAGCACACCAAAGCACACTTTAGAAGCTCTCATAAGGAGATGCAACTCAATTTCTGCTTTCTATTTCTACATCACACACACCCAGACCTCTGTGCTTTCAGCGAGGAGAGAATTTGACTTCTCTCACCGTCACATCAGTGGAAGTTCTCTCGTGCTCCAACACAGAGTTTGAGAAAAACGCAACATCACAGCCGAAATACTTCACCATCCAACCCGGCCGCTATAGCAGCAGCATATAAAAGATAACGGCATTGAGAAACCTTCTACATAATATACCCTAAAGGCAATGACATGGCACTAAAATTGTGTTCTTGTGTATGTATTTACATGCAACTTGTGTGCATCCATAAGAGGTAAACTGTGTGCACTAGTGAGAGTATCTGCAGAGATATATCCAAGGCTGTGGAGGGAATATTACTCCGGTAAGTAACAGTTTCTTGCATATTATATGTGTGTGTGTTATGTGGTTCAATCTCCCAGCAGATGAGATGAGGTTTTGCTATCCCACAGGGCTCCATAATAATTGAACGGCCATCATAAACTGTAAAGTCATGTGACATCATCTTCAGCCTCATGTCAGTATTTACTGGTCCACACTGGGTTTAGTGCAGGTGCTGAGGCACTGAAGAGCAACAATGCCGAAAGAAATATAAAGAAATTATAATGCAAATATGTTTGATGGAGCAGAAACCATCCCATAACAACAAGGTACCGGGCCTGATGGTCAACAAGCTGTGTTTCCATTCAATTGTCAAGCAAAATTTAAGCGATTTTGAAATGTCGCGAAAAAATAAATGTGATTTAGGCACGTAGCCATCAACTGGTTTTGGAGCAAATGAACTCGGCTACAGCGTAGTTTGGTCAGAAGTTGGTGCTATAGGCTGTGCATGGCTGTAATTCACCAGTAAACAGAGTAGAAGAAGAAGTAGAGGTTGCGAACTGGAAACACAACAAGTTGGCTTGGCCATCTAACCACATCTAACCATCTACAATAGAAAAACGGAGAGAGGTCTTCAGGAATTAGTTTCAATTGGGCAAGTTTTAATTGTTCTTTCATGTCAACTGGTATTGGCCATATTTGCTGCTGTCTAGAGACAAAGACAAGCATTTATCTGGAAAGATGCAGAAACAGCTCATCAGTCAGTCATGAGTTAAATGTTCGCTACGTCCAAATAAATTCTGCAAATGTTTTCACACAATCCATTTAGCGCATCGACTCTTTTTCAGCAGAAACCACCTCAAGCGAGCGTTAAGAACTTTTTTTTTTGTTTTACTGAATTTTGCCGTTTCCATACAGTTTTTCTAATGCAATGCTTCAAATTGTGAATGTCATTGTCCTTTCAATGTCTTTAAGCAAGACAACAAATCTTGACGTTGTATTCTAATTTCTACATTGATATTCTCATGTATGAGATTTGCTGAGAAGTGGTACAGTGTAATTTGTCAGGACACGGTTCACTCCTTAACTGACACACACAATTTAAAATTAAAGAGTAAAACCAAAAACACAACACCACAATCATCACACTGACTAGAATTAGCCATCATGTCAGTCTCTATTTCATTTGACCTAGAGATTTAGTCAATAAATGCAAATTCCTGAAATGTTTGTGTCAAATGAAATCAGACTTAATAAACCCACAATAATTATTATTGTTGCCTTAAATACATATGAATGTCTCTTTGTTTTATCTGCAAGCTGAAGATTCCTGATATCCCACTTTTCAAAGTCAGCCGTTACTCAAGATTACCTCCGTGCACAAAGAGATGTGTACCTTGAACAACCTTTAATGTCAGAAAATATGCTACTGGAAAAAAAATTATGTTTTTAATATTATTTAGTGTGCAGTGACAGGAATTCTTTTAACAGTAAAGAGCTAGAGTAGATGCAGTCCTGTTGTTTGAGGTGTGTACTAGATTTACAAGAGACACTATCTTTCTTGTACACAAGCAAGCACACACACTCGTCCACAAACACACAAAACTCATCCCAAATGAATCCATCAAAGGGAAGGTAACTGATTAGTCCGGGACAGAAACAAATGGCTTCCCTCGTTCTTTGCCTCTCTCTCTCAAGCATCATACAATATACAGTAGAGTACATGTCAGTGATCAGTGTGTAGAGCCTGATAGAGATGAATGGCTGCACCAGCAAGAAACGACAGCGCTGACCATCTCCTGATTACTGCTCACCGTTATTGGCTTACTGAGGGAGATGGAGAGGGGTCAAAGGGCATTCAATATACAAGAGAGGCAGCCAGGAGTACACACAAAGACAAAGAAACGTCGGTGTGTGCTAAACGCATCAGACAAAGGCGGATACCTTGTAGAGAAAAAAGACATGCACCAGCAAAAGGTATTCAAGATGAAGTCTAACGGTAAGAACGATGGAGAAGCAGGGATTGCTTAGTTCAGCTGTTTGCGTCTGAGAACGGTTGTAAAGAGCGAACGTGTGGTGGCGTCGAGTAGCGTTCGCACACATGCACAGTTAAGATGTACTGCTCTGTGTGACAAATTAATCCATCAATCCACATCAGACTAACAAGGTGGCTTTCAGGTTAAACCCACAGCAAAGTCTGCAAGAGACAGGGAGACGGGAAACAATGAAATAGTGGGGGGGAAAACGAGAGAGGGATGAGAGGAATGAAGAGACAATCACAGAGAGAGAGAGAGAGATGTGACTCTCTAAAGACACAGTTTTGGCAGAGTCTTGTCAGTGTCTGACTGTCGTAGTCAAAGTCAAAGTTCCACGAGGGAGAGATTCAGACAATGGACTGCACCAGCCTGCCTCAGCATCACACCGGCCCCCCGACACACACACACACACACACACACACATTTCCAGCGAGATGTTGATCGTTCTAAGCTCCTCTGCCTGTTTGTCAGCCTCTAAGCCTGAATGGCGTTGGCAAGACGAGAGAGAGAGAGCTGGTGGTGGTGATGGCGATTTGGAGGAACCACAATACAAACACATTAAAACAGAAAACTACAACAACGGCATTTTTGACAGTATTTTCATAATACCACTTTATTGCATGAAAAACTTGACTTGGGAGTGTGGCTGTGTGTTTGTGTACAGGACAGTGTCCTCACAAGTATAGAGGAATGAGAATAAGTCTAACAGTCCCTCTCTGCCTCATTCCCTGTCACTCCAGAGAAGGACAAGCTACCGGCGAGCTGCGACCACACTTTACTGACGTGTGTCACCATACCAGCTAATAACAATCACCATTTTCTTTTGTACTATGAAATAACCACGTAAAACAGTTCACTGTTTTTTCGACTCCTATTCTATTTCTATTGTTGGGACTTGTGCGACTGTTAAACACTCTCACACACATTTGACCCTTTGTTAGAAGTGCATAACTGACACACACACACACAGATCATCACTTTCTCCCTTTCCCCCCCCGACAAGCTTTTCATCATTCCCGTGGATATTCATTGCTCACCATTTATTTTCACAAGGAAACATCTCTAACACACTGATTCTGGGACACACACAGAGCTCCGGGCGGTCCCCGTCGCCAGAGGAAAACACGGTGAAAGAAACACAGCTGCAACCGTTTGCTGTATGTCCCGTCAGCAGTGTGTATAGGACTGTACTGTCCTATTTAAGGTGGCTGGAGGAGAGAATCAGTCTACACTCAAGAACGATTTGGACTCTGATATATTTTGTTTTTCACCATGATAACAATATGACGTGAATGATGTTTAATAAGAATTTATCCTCAGGGTTCCCACTCTTTTCTAGAGATCATTTGCCAGGACATTTTCAGTGATGATCTACCTGGTATGACAGACAGGGATCGTGCCATTCAAAGATATAACCGAGAGCAGCCTATTCAAAATACTCTTGTCCATAAACTACCATTTGAACGTAAATATGATGCTGAACGTAACTTAGCCCTGTCAGACGGCAATATGATCTGTGTTGGGGAGTTCTGGTAGATAGCCTAGAGTATGATTAAGCTTTTCAAAGATATTTGACTTTTTCTCTCATTTTCCATGTGTTTTCAATGACTGGAAAATTGGTCTGACTGTTTTCCAGGTTCTCCAGGACTCGTGGGAACCCTGCTTCTGTCCCCGTAGCTGTATTTCCACGTGTTTCCTCTACCACAGATGATTTGATTCATTACTGGAATGATTGAGCTCATATTTCTCTGTGCCACCATAAAGACGTCAGGCATGTCTGACCACGAAGCCACACACACACACATACACAAGTAGTGTATTTACATGATTTCTTATTCTGTCTTAGTATTTATATGTTAATGTTTATTAATGCAAAGAATGTTTTTGTTGTTGTAATTTACTGTTGTGAGTTTCATCAATTCGCTCAGCTGCAGCCTCCACACACGGGAAATGCATTTAGTCACTAAAACACACTCAGTCACACACACCCGCTCACTTTCAGGGAAGGTTTCCACACATGCACACACACAGACACACACACTTTGTAATATGGTCTCCCATTTCCATCACTTTGCATCTCAGATTCTGCAAAATTATAATATAATATGAAATCTTCCAAGGTTCACATTTTCCACAGGATGATGGAGACTTTCCATTACCATAACATTACCATGCCGGTAATAGTTTCATGTGTGTGGTTTCTTGGGGTGTGGAGGAAAAGACCATTGCTGGAAGTGAAAAAAGAAAAAGAAAAAATCTTTCCCAGAAGTCATTGTCTTTAAACTCCTCACTTCCCCGGACCCCGCCCCTCCCTCACCAACGTCCATGCAGCTGTGTGTCGTCTCAGAGTTGTTGGAAGCATTTCAGTTATAAAAAATACATTAGAGCGAAGGAAAGTGGGTTGGAAAAATCTGTCACGCTTGCCAGGCACACACTCTCTTTAACAGCTCTCTGGGCTTTGTGGCATTGTAAAACAGGAGGCACGTTGACAAGCAACAGGTACTGGGAATAGGATTGGGTAAAAAGAAAAAAAAATATCTGGAAATCGAACAAGGGAAAAAGATATGGGCCCTTAAAGGCTTTACCAGACATTCAACAGGCTTAATCCTAACACAGCTCAAATTAGAAAGGTTGGAAACTATAGTCAGATTTGCAAAAATAAATCAGTTTTCAAGATATAACAGCAACCTAAACTTCAGGTCAATTTAGATTCAGTGATAACAGGTAATGCAACAGTAAACAAAACGACCCAGTTAAAGTTGCTCACGTTGTCTGTCCCCGTCCAACATTTCAGTCAATAAAAACAGAGTTACAGGACGGAGTGAACCTTATAAACTATTTTTGTTCTGCAGTATGCAGTCACGTACCACATTTACCCAGTTTTCCTCTATTTTTACAAGGCGGCATTCCCAAGTGAACAAAATAGGAAACCTCTCAAGGGCCCAGGACTCCCAGGGGTAATGAAACTCCAAGTTCAGGGTGTATCATTTGGTATTTGGTTATTTGAATTAAGAAATGTCAGGATACCAGAAATGTATTAGTCAATACCAATACCACTGAAATTCCATGATTCTCAATACTAATTCCATACCACGGTAAAATAAAACAAAAATAAAACAATAAATCCCATGTACTTCAACATCCACGCCTTTATTACCATTTGCATACTGTTTTTTGTTAGAAAGTTAAACCGGTCATAATTCCCTCTCTATTATCTATTTTATACTTCTGTGAAAACATCTTCTTTCTCGCCAGAAACTACATTTTACAAGATTACATTCGAACACATCATGATAACGTTAGAATCCAACTTTGCCCAATACAATTTTTTACAGAATAGAACGCTATTGGTTCTCGTGACATCCCTGATTTTAATTATTATACATTTTCTAATAATAACAAACGTGTTATTTGCACAACCAAAGCACAATATCAAATAAAGCGAGTCTGCATTATTTCTTAATCTTGTGACCCTGTCTTGTAGAGGGTCCCGGTATCAGAATCTAGTTTTGAACATTTAAATACACTGTATTTAGCTTATATTGTGCTCACTTGGTGGATAGGGGTTGGCGATTGGAGCCCAACAACAATTGTTTGCCCCAGGGCCTCCTAACAGCTTAATCTGGTCTTGCTTTATACCTTTTGCTGTACCGTTCATCTCATATTACCAGCCGGAGTCCCCAAGCTTGCTTTATTTCATTCACTCAGTTCTGTCAATGAGAGAAAATGTGCTCTCCAGTTACTGCAACACAAGGGGAAGTCACTGACAATGAGACTGATTTCACTTTACACCTGTAAAGTAGTTCTTCAAGGTCTTTGCATTTTACAGTTTTCTAACGGCGAACAGGGCCACGCAAATGTCGACATAGTTAATAAAAGCTGACAAAAACATCAACGGATTCAGTTTGCCGACAATCAAAAGCTTTGTTCTGGAAACCTACAGGAGAATGCAGCGTAGTCTATGACATTAGAGTACTGTTGTTTTGTTTTTTTCTTCCCACAAAGCCGTACCTCTCCATGTTTACCATTCCAATCCCTCTGAAGTAATCCTCTTTTCCTGTGCAAGATGTTCCCCTGCCTTCCTTTTTACATCACTATATCTTGTCCAGAACACATTTAAACACCGTCCCAAGTTCTGGCTCATACAGCACGCCTTTCTGGACTACAGTTACACTTTAAATCCAAAGCCAAGATGAGAGACAGAAAACTGAAAAGGAAAAAAAGATGTTTCCATCTTTTCAGCTGTTAGAAGAAGACGACTTTTGTTTTATTGGGGTACACTCTAATAAAATACGTGTTAAAACTCTGCCTTGCATTCTTTCCATCTTCTCTTTTATGCTCCTTATATCGCCTTTCTTGTTCCCTTTAGGTATTATATATGGTATATAAAAGTCAACACCACCATGTACAGCCGAGTGTAGAAAAAGGCTGATTGACAACAATAAAGTGGCAGTCAGCGAGACAGACACATAGAGTGGAATGAGGTAGAGTGCTCTTACATTCAAGTAGCTCCAAATGAAATGGGGGAGACTTAAAGGCAAAGTGAAAAATAAAAGTTTGACACCAAACTTTAAAAGAAAAATGTGCATGCGGGCTGAGGTGAGAGGTTTTGAAGCATCAATCGTCTCTGTTTCTGAGATGAGTGTGTGTCCTCTCTCATTTCATCTTCTTTCCTCATAGAAGATCAAGCTGATCTATGTGCGTCTTTAAGAAGTGGCCGTATATTCTCGCCCCTCTCTTCTCTCTCCAGTCCTTCTGCTGCAAATCCTACTTTCATTTGCATTTCCGACAAATTAAGGAGATATTTCTAGAGCGAGGTATAGAGGAGACATAAGAGGAGGGACGCAGGAGGAAAAATCAAGTGGCATGTAAATGCAACTGGAGAGGGGGAAGAGAAAAGGAGGGAAGATGGTAAATAGTGACTTCAAACACGGAGTGATGATGGGGGGAGATGGAGAACCAGCAGAGGTTCTTTTGATTGCTCAAAGAAGACAAAGAACTCCTTGTCTCTTTAACACTCAACAACATATATGTGATTATTGTTTGTATACTTTTTGTTTGTTCACAATTTTTTTATTTCATTGTAGTGACAACTCATAAGTCAATGGGGCCAGTCACATGATGCAATTCATTCGGATTACAAATTCAGCCAAAGTGTGCACTCAAGCAAATATAGACGCAAACACCTACACACATTATCTCTTGTCATCGTTAGGAAACCGTGGCTGTGTGGAAGTGCACAATCTCACTTTCATTTCCTGTCTTCAGCGCAACCATTTTCTTTGGTTCGGCCCCGATCAGACAGAGCACATTTTAGCAGCCTGGGGCGGCTTTTTTGTAAATGTTTTCAATAAGAGTGAAGCGTTTTGCGCGCTGCGTTTTGCGTAGCTGAGCGCGTCTTTCCACTCTATGCGCCTCACGTTTCTGCAGGAGCACCGTGAATGTCTCGAGTTGAAAAAAATTCAACTCAGAGTAGAAAAGCACCTGACGTCATTCGTGTTTTTTTCTCGTTGTGGTGACTTTTTCCTGGAGACCTGGAGCTATATGACTTTACTAACCGTAGTTACCGTGATCTGAACAGATAACAGCAAGCTTGGAGGCAAACTGGTGTGGTACTTGAGACTTGTTTTCATTCATTTAAACTGTATTATTAACTATTAGATAGCGTATAGTTCATGGTTTGTGTTAAGCTAAAGTTAGCAGCACTCATTCTGTGGTGAAAAAGATGCAGCAAACTGCAAAAAACACTGTCTGTCTGATCGGGCAACAAAAAGGCAATGTAATGTGCCTCGCGATCGTCGATTCGCTTCCTTTTGCTCTTTATCATCCTTTTCTTATTTTTGGATAACACTTTTTCCTTGAGAATTAGACAGCAATTTGTAAAGTGTGTGTGTGTTTCAGTGTCTCTCTATGTCTATGGTATTGATGATGTGCAGGTGTAGGTTGTCTGTATTTACCTGCAGTGTTTCCAACCAGGGACCCGACGTTGCTCTCGTCTGCCACTGAAACAAAAAGAATACATGTTAATACACATTCATATTGTCACATACTTTCCATCGCCGTATAGATATAGATATACAGTAGATTCCTCCCTTCCCTTGACTTCTGCTTTTTCTATTTCTTGTGCCCGGCTTGTCAAATGTGCAAAAGTCAAACTGTTATCCACATGTTCCATATTATTAAAAGTTTTGATCTGATTGTATTTTTCCTTCCTGCCCTCTTCTCAGTCTCTCCTCCTCTCTCCATCATTCTCTATTATTCCTTCTGTCTTGTTTTACAAGATGGCGGAGTAGCTGCTCTTTGTTCCCGTGATGTAAAGTCAGCGTCACTGCTACTGAAGTCATGTCCCTTCCTCCCTTCCTCTCTCACTTCATTTGTCACTCACCCTCCCTTCTCCCCTTCCTCTCTCTTTCAGCCACGACCTCTCCATCCATCCCTTTTCACCTTCTGCCCTTTACCCTCACTTCTCCACTCAGTGTTTTCATTTTTCCTTCAGTTACAGCGATTTCATCCAGCGGTGTCGTCCTCCCTCTTTCCCCTCCTTTGATCACCAGTCTCTCCATCATTGCTCCTTGTTAATCCTGCTTTCACTTTCTGCCTCTCCCACAGTCTTTTGCTTTTTCCCCCCTCCTTCCTAAAGCCACAGAGCAGACCAACGCCAACAAGGAGCACATGGACTGGTAGCACTCAAACACACACACACACAGACCACAAAAACCGAGCAGTAACGTGGCTTCTCCCAGCAAATACTTGTCTAATGAAAACCAAACCTAAAGTGTAATTCTAGCTACGTGTGTGTGTCTGACGGCATCTGTCTGCGGTGAATCAACAAGACTGCTTCAGCAGCGCGGTAGCTTGTGGAGCGCTGAGTGCGTGTGTGTGTGAATGCCTACTTCAGCAGAACTGTAGATGCCACGTGTGTGACGCACACAGAGGCATGTTATTAGGCCGGGCTATACACACACTAGGGCTGTCACTTTTTTGAAAAAATCAGGCTTGAACTATAATTACTAACATGTAATTCTTTCTGATTAAATCAAACAGAGCGTACGTAGCCTTATCCCAAACTGAGTTAGAGAGGTGACGTCGCTCTGTTCATATTTGCGGTGAAAGAAGCTGAAAGAAAACTAAGAAGAAAAACCTAGAGACAAGAAGAATGGACAAACACTGACAGAGGCAAAGAGAAGAAGAAGTCTCGGAAAAAGAGGGTGAACCAGAGGGAGTTCACACTGTGATTTGGAACCGATCTTAGATTATTCATAAATATTTAATTGGGCTGGAAATGAAATCAGGACAAATTAAATAAAAATGTAATTATGTGACTGACCCACGAATGAATGCTGACAATGCGTTCTGTCTCTCTTTCTCTTTTTTTTTGCAGAAACACACACAAACAGCTGAAACACACCAGGGACTCAGACCCAAAAAACAGTTCCCGCTATTACATTTTCTTAAAATGTAGTTCTCACAATGCACAAAGCACTTTTCTGACCCTGATTCAAATCATGACATGCAGTAATTATACACTATCACAACATTAAATGATGGAAGGTTTGAAAACAATCACGACGAGGTTTCTTTTTAAGCTTAAGAAGGAAATAAATACCATTTCTGAAACTCTGGTCCGACCTAAACTGCTTGCTGGCCTGTTTTTGCGTTAACAACAAGAACAAATATAGTTATGTTTCCATGAAAATGTCATCAACAAGATAATTAGAAGAAAAAAAAAAAGATTGTGTGAAGAAGTGGTTATGTTTATAGATGTTGGAGCCACATTTATACTGTTCTTATTTAGTCCTCTCCCACTCATGTTAACCTGTCGTTTACCTGTCTATCTCAACAAATGCTCGCACAGGCAGCCTGCGTTTTGGTTCGCTTGGAAACGGTCCGAGACCACATGCGGGAGGTGGTCTTGGACCGTTTCCAAGCGAACCAAAAAGCAGGCTGCCTGTGTTGGATGTTTTGGTCCGCACCAGCGTACGTTTAGTGTGTTTACAACCGCCCAAATGACTCGCACTTTGGGTTGAACTGCACCAGAGTTCGATAAAACAAACTAAATATTGGCTTGTGAAAGCATCCTAAGATGAAGCCAGCTTCATCCGTCATTAGTCCTCAAATCAAGCTCAGTCAGTGCTGTCCAAGACGGTGGAGGAGCCTAATCTATGTGACACCACCTGAACATTTTTAATTAGCACTTCAAAGCATCTTCAGAGTAATTCTGCCACTAATTTGTGCCTCTCTAACTTTTTATTTTGCATCCCACTATAATGAAACGGATGATACAGAGAATATTTTACCTTTAAGGTGGCATCTGTGTGTATGTTGGTAAAAAAAAACGACATAAATAATGTTACTCAGGAACCTCACATGACAGAAACATCACGTGTATACCACACAGAGAGATGATGTGATGTGAAAAGATTAACTGCAAGCATTTACATAAAGTACTAATGAGCAGAATCTGATTGCCATGGTTACGCAAAAGCAGGTATGCTGACAAGGAAATATCTGCTAATTGATGCTAAAGTTAGCTGACTTCATTACCTCATTAGCAAACCTGGTTATGGTTCATATTCTGTAGTGATTATAGTAGGACTTCGGGAGGCTTAAGTGTTTATTGTTATTAGTATACTTTGCAGGCGTAGTTTCCTGATTCTCTAAACAGTACTTCACAATTAACAAATGATCTTACTAATCGTGAGCTGATGTCATTGTTTTATTTAATTGAACCTTCATAATGGAAGTAATTCAAAATTAGCTCTGTGTGCTTTTTTCATCCCAGTGTCAATCCATGCTCACCCTCATAGCTTCCAGCATGCTCGTCTTGTTCGTGATGTGTGAGCAATCTGTTCTCCTGAACTTTGTACTAACAGAGGGCATGATGGGAATAAGAAACACAGCAGGAGGGGATCTAACAGGATTTCAGGATAGTCCAAAGGGATACGATTTGTCCCCAAAGAAGTAAGGTCTTCCCCTCAAAACTATTTCTGGATATAAATCGACATCTTTAACCGTCGCTAAATCCTGTTAACATACTGTCAGTAAAAACAAAACAAAAAAGAGAGAGAGAGACGCATGTTAATAAGCTGTTATTACTGCTGCTTGATGGTTCGGCGATGGAAACACGCCATGCCATTCAAGTAATCATGAATCAAATCCTAATTTGTTTGTCACGCATGTAGTAAAGATCGAGTGTGTAAAATACAAAGGGGATGATGTACAGACATACAATACATACCATCACTCTTTGATTCATGGATGTCTGTGCTACTCAACTACTGTAGTCTCCTGCTCTTTTGTCTCTCACACACAACCACACACACACACACACACACACACACACACACACACACACACACACACACACACACTTATGGCTGGCAGTGGAAGCAGCTTGAGGAGGAGGACTGAGGGAAGTGACATTTGAAACAATAAGCTTTTGTTGTGCTGCACCATCCGCTGTCATATTACACAGATGTATGCACGGGCACTACACACACATATTTTTTAAAAGTTGACTTTTTAACAATCACTGAAATGTCACTGAGCCCTCGCGTCAGAATATCAGTAATCGGAGAGCAACAGGTGACGGAGCCGACGTGGGAAGTGGGATGGCATCGGCAGCAGAAGTAGCCTTTCTGGCTTTTTGTTTTGTTGCCTAAATAACAGACAACAATGAAGCGGAATTAAAGTCCTGCGACACAAATTGTGACCCATTATCTTTTTCTTTGTCAGACATTTAGAAAAATAAATGAGAGTTGAGAGAGAAAGAGAGTAGAGGAGTTGGGTAATTGTATAATTATACATGAAAAAGTGTCACAGCTTGACATTCCCACAGTAAGATCAGAGTGTCCTCCAGCCACTGGAGCTGGTAGACACGGAGAAAATCATGCAACAGGCATAAATGAATCCCCACCTGCTTGTGTAGCTGTGAGTAGTGTATGTGTGTGGTTGTACAGTAGTGCACGTCTGCATGTGGCTTTGAGGAGCATGCCGTTGGTGCAGCAGCCATGCATCAGCAGGAATACATTTCCGTGAGGGTAAGATGCATGCGGCCACCATGCAGAGCAGATAAACAGATAAAATCACCCCACCAGTGTGTTGCTGGTTCTGAGTCGTACCCAGGTCCATGCTCTTTGAGGCTTTAACGTGCTGGAACTGCCGCTGGTTCTGGTTCTGGGCAGGACACTGGGGCTGAGCCGTGTGACAGTTTTCCCTGGAACAAATCCATTAGACAGTCAGTTGTTTGTTTCATTCTCATAACTGCTGTAGAACACTTGGATCATTTGTTCTGGTTTATAGTTCATATTTGCATATCATTCATATTTAAAGCACTCTGTATGGCAACAATCACAACCGCACACCTTTCGTGTAGATAGGAGTGTTGTGTAGAGCCGCTGAACTCTGCTTCATGTCCATACAGCTCCGCCTCCTCATCCTCGTCCATGTAAGAATAACTCCCATTGGTCACTGAAAAGCAAGACAAACACATTGAAGATGTGAGAAGTGGTGATATGATGCAGCAAATCAGGAAGATTTCTAATAACCATGGTCATCTTTTCTGGTCCACAGCAGCTCTGATTCGCTTGAATAAATACAGCTTACAATAAATACCAATATTTCTCCTACAACAAAACCCATTTCTCCACTGTCCATTCATATGCTAAGCATGTTTTTAACACCTATAACTTCAGCACCATAGAGTACAATGCACTTCCTTCTCAATCTAGCGTGACACTGATAAGCTTGTTAGTAGGTGACTCTTGCTTTTCCAGGTCAGGAGAACTTCTCTGTGCTTTCTACAGACAAAACAAGTTTTACATCAGTTTGCTGTATCACATTTAGCAAATAAAAAGAGAAGTGGGTAAAACAATTTGCTGTCTTTCTAGTGTTTTATCTATAGAGAAAGTAACTGAGTGTCGTAACCTGGAAACTAGGGCTTCCCCCTCAATTCAGATGAACGAAGGGGGTTCACCAGTCTAGCCAATGAATGAGCTCGGATAGAGACATTCTGCTCAATCCAAACACAGTTGACCAGCTCTCTTACACCCACACCAACACAAGCTTCTGCTCACGAGCTTCACTGGGTCATGCATGAAGGTTGAGACGAACATACTGAACATATGGATGGAGAGAGATAAAGAGGACTACTGCAGGAGTCTTCGGAGTGTATCTGAGGTAGGGCTGCACGATTATGGCCAAAATGATAATCCTGATTATTTTGATCAATATTGAGATCATGATTATTCATTGATTTTAGGGACAAAATACTTTGATTGCACTTTCACATGTAAGTAAACAGAGCACCTCTTTCACTTCCATGTTGTGCTACATTCCTGCTAATGTACAAATCAAAATAAGACTGGTCCTTATTCACAGTGCATCTCCTAGAAGCAAAATAAAATTATACCAAAACTTTTTACCCAAAAGTTTTCACATGCTGCAGCAGGTTGCGTGTGCAAAAGCATGACAGCTCCCCAAAGGTCGTGGCTGGAAGGTAAAACGCAAATTGCAAAACTCTTGTGAGATGGTTAAGGTTAGGCATTGACCTCGAATGGTTAAGGTTAGGATAGGTCGCCGGGCAGCGAGTCTCGTGATCGTTTTGCAAGTTTTTACAAGTTTTTGCAATTTGTGGGTTACCTTCTAGACACAAGCCTCCCCAAAAGTGAAGCCGAAACATCTGGATCGCCTCCCGGTGGCTGGCCGTTAGTTTAGGTGTTTGATTTGAAATGCAGCAGAGTTTTCTATGAGCGGAGCACACATTTTAAACGTCAATATCACAGTTGATCATGTTCATTTAATTGTGGGAAGCCAAAATCCTGACTGGGATAATATTTGATTAATTGTGCAGCCCGAATCTGAGGATATCCTGACATTTTTTCCCCGAAAGGTGAAAAATGGACATTCTCTGTGTCCAATGGAAATGCCATCAATTCAAACTGACCACAGTTGCCATCTTTGAAGACTACAGGAAGGGATAGTTTGATACAGAAAACGATGGATGGAGGAACGCTTTAACCAAACACAGACTACTCTGTTGAATTGTTATTATAAACCTTCTCCATTGTATGTTTAAAAAGTGGGTTAAACCTCAACTCATTTGAGAGCTTCACTGACAAAAGGTCTTGAGGATAAAAACTAGAGAAAGATGGGCAGGAAGATAAGAAGTCGGATGTGGAAGAATATAATGGGAACAGAAAGAGGATGAAGAGCACAGAGTGAATGCAGCTGCTCTACATGTGCAGATGTAGCTCAGCGATACGGCTGCGTCTGCTTGATAAACGAGTTTATGACAACTTGATACGCAGACACACAATCCAGCCAAGCACAATTTGCATACAGTCATCACTTCTCAGAGAGCATAGCTGCCACACAACACATGCTGGGAGTGTCGCACAATCCGCACGTCCTCTATGTGCTCGCATCCGCACGTGTGACTGGAAGTGGAGATGCTGGAGCTGGAGAGGAAAACAGCCGCGTCTGAAGATATCACATCCTCTCATCTCTCTCTCTCTCTCTCTCTCTCTCTCTACACTAATCACCTGCTTTATTTTTCTTCTGGTCCCATTCTTGCAATCTGATATTTTGGCTGTCATTTATCTCTCCTTTCAGATCTCCCATAAATCATTTTATCTCCCACTCAGTTTTTTCTTTCGAAACTTCCTCCCTCCTCCTCCTCACTGCCAGCACCTTAATCAGCTGAACTGTCAAAAACACATTCTTCTTTCACCTCACACACACGCACACACACAGATCTGTTCTCACCGACTCCCACTCTTTGAAGTGAAAAAGGCATTTGTTGTGTGTATAATAGATCAATAGCAGTTTGCTCCAATAGCAGATATATGAAGCCTCTTCTTTTGCACTCAACTTTTTCTCTACGATGTGTTTCTCTCTCTCTTACTCCCCGTTTCCTCCAGACTATCCCTTTCCTCTCAGGGGAAACGAGTGTGTCAACACTTTTACACATAAATCCTACGGCCTATGACAATCCCTTTACTGAATTAAATCTTAAAAACAAAGGGCCTGTATTATTAAAAGTTGCTTTAACTTTCTGTTCAGAGTCAAGTTTATTTTGCCTGAATAGTAATCTTACATCAACAATCCCAGACAGAATGATGAACTGACTGTGACTTTTAATCCTCCCTCCTACACCATTAATTGATTTATTTTCAATTTGCAAAATGTACTGTGAAAAATTTGACTCAAGTTTAACAATCACAGGATTTTTAGCAAATCAAACGTGATCCACCATATACATATCTCATCGTTGCTGTATATTATTTAGTTTCTTAAAGGCATCCTCTAGTCATTTGCTATGAACTCCCATCAAATTAGAGGACATGTAACAAAGACGGATTAAAAAATTTAAATTGATGTAGAGGCTGACATATCCACGCCCAGTCGCCAGGAAAAAATGTTGGCATTGTACGTTTCTGCAAACCACGGACACGTTGAATGTCATGTTTTTTGCATTTGGTAAGAGCAAATGATGAAGTATATCGAGCGAATGTTACGTGGTATGATAATGAGTATATCAAGCGAGAAAGTCCACTAAGGGCGAGTGGGAGTGGAGGTGAATGGGTCAAACAAACACAGGATTTACACCCAGGAGACCGCTGTTTGTGTCCCGTGTGACTGTACGCTGTCACGTTACGCTGTCACGTTACGCTGTCACGTTACGCTGTCACGTTACGCTGTCACGTTACGCTGTCACGTTACGCTGTCACGTTACGCTGTTACGTTACGCTGTTACGTTACGCTGTTACGTTACGCTGTGACTTTTTGGTTCAGAAACACTGACATTGGTTTGCAGAAATGTACAATGCCAACATTTTTTTCTGGCGAGTGAGTTTTGGTCCCTTTAATGAACGGTCAAGCAGCAAAAACACTGGATCCTACATCCTACTCAATTACACTTTTCCTGGCTGGTAAATGTCTTTTAAATTCTACACCTCAAGTTTGTAACATACATGTAGGTAATACAATGAAGTAGTGTCCAAGTTCAAGTCGATATGTGACATCATCATGGTACACAGCTCCTCCAGAGCCACAGAAGACATTATACAAGCTGAGTAGTACTAACCATGACAACTAAACTGATGTGTGTAAAATCAATGCTCCATTAATGAAAATACATACAATGTTATTATATAAAGACATTTTCCTTTTCCAACACAAAATCAATGTGCTTCAATGACAAAATTGGGGAAGATTGCATAATATTTTAAGCTAGACTAAAACAGTATTTTACTTTAGTTCATCCCATCAAGTAGATTAAGTCTCCAGAGAGAGAGGGGGGGAATACAAAGAGACAAAGTGCACAGAAAAGGAAAAAGGAGAGAGAGAGGAAGAATAGTGGTAGCAGACAGAATGAGATGCAGCGATGGATAAGAGATAAAGAGGCAGATCTATAAATGCAAAAAATAACACATCTGCATAAATACATAATGTAGGGAGTCATTAAACTCAATTTATTCTTCTGCAAAAGCACACGTCGGTGCAAGAAAACCATTCCTTCATTTTCATTTGGACTTCAATGCCAAATAAAAATGGATTCGGCGTGTGAAACAGTTCATTAGGAGGGTAAAATACTGGCAAGAGCACAAACCGATAACATCCACAGCAACTCACAGAGCCTGAGAAATGGGCTTACTGTATGACACACACACACACACATGTGTGTATGTAAATGACACCATAGCTGAGGTGAGTTTGAACAGCAAAGTGTATTCAAGGTCAGAGCTGTTTACTAGATTCAGTGTAAACACACAAAAACAACACAGTTTGATACTGGCCAACACTCCCTGAAACAACACACACACACACACACACACACACACACACACACACAGGGCAGCCATTAACACATTTCCAAACAGACACAGATATCATTCAGAAACAAACATACACAAATACACACTCTTTTTAACAAACAGGCAGATACCAACGCTGAGGATAACAAGCACGTATACAGCCAGTCACACACACACACACACACACACACACACACACACACACAAGCACATACAGATAATATATAGGAGTGGGAGCAGATTGAGTTGGCGAGAAAGAGCGATATGAAGCAGGAACAAAAATAACTCTTTATAACAGGCCAAACCCGGCAATAACAAACGAACCCAACAACCTTGAGGAAGATGAGAGAACAACAAAAGCAGGGAGAGAAATGAAAGGGAGAATAGGGGCAGAAGAGTCTCTAATTAAAGCTGTGGCGTAGATGGCAATATCTCTTTTGTTTGTGTTTGCTTTTAGTTTGTTTTATCTTCGCAGACATTGTTTGTTTATTTCTCATGATTATTAAACTTATTCAGTGCTTTGCTGAACTTATTGCAAATGATATGCCCACCTTTGATGCTGCTTCATTGGCAAAAAATTAAAACAGGAAAACACAATAATAGAATCAGGTTCAGCCAAATTCAGGGATGGAGGAGAGTCAGAATGGACTCGGGGAATAACAGGGTTCCAGTTTTTGAAAATTTAGGAAATGGTTTTATGGGGGAGAAAATGAGTCTGTGTAGCTACTCGGCACTGTAAAGTGTGTGTGTGTGTGTGTGTGTATGTGTGTGTGTGTGTGTGTGTTGAGGGTGAAATGTATCAGAAACAAGCAATTAGTGGTGAGGGATTTTCGTAAAAGCATGCAGGGCTCTCCCAGTAAATTCTGGCCCTCTCTACCACGGCCTCGAATGGAAACAGCCCTGAACGTCGAGGTAAAAGCATTTCGGGGATACATCTTTGTTAAGAGCAAACAGTCTAAATGGTCTAATTAGTATTTGTGTATATGGCAGCATTTCTCCAAAAGCCTGTAACCAAGGCTCAAATCAATGCTTGAAAATGGACCATTCTCTTCAATTTAGGGGAAATAATGCTCAGTATAGATTTTCACAGTTATATCATGGTCCTATGGGTTTTTAATAAACATAAAAAAAACAAGGGAGGCTGTGATTAATACAAATGTTGATACTATACTTTAAATACAACGAATGGAGAATGATCAATGTGTTGTCTTGGTTTAAACTTAATCATCGCCCCAAAATACTGTTGAGCTATTGAATTTCATTAAAGTACTGGTAACACTTTCTATCGTCTATAATGCAGTATAAACACACTTAGAATCTGCTAATAGCACGGTGTAATAATTCATAACAATAATCATAATACATTATAAAGCATTTTATAATGACTTATAATGTCAAGTATCATCATACTTCATAACTGCTGGTCACTCACTGACATCTTTTTGCAAAGATCATGATGTATTACAATTCCCATTGTTGTAATATATTATATGTTTTTATAAAGCATTAATTCATGCTGTATGTAGTCATGTCTGTTAGTCTGATGACCAAACACAGATGAGATAATATTCCACTCACCATTAGAAGCATAGAGAGTGTTGTTCACCATGGGAGAGTGAATGGAACCGTTAGTCTGACCGTTCACTGGACCCACCGGACCCGACAGGCCGGAGGAGCTGTCAAATGAGCGGTTAGGTGACACCCCGTGTTGATCCTGAAACAGGGGGGAAACAAATACTACTAAATACTTTCAAAACACATTTCATACAAACAGATAAAGGTCAGGAATCACTACCTACATTTCCATTTTTTTAAAGCAAGCAAAAGCAACAACATTTATTTTACTATAAACTTGAAATTATGTCATAAGTCATGTATACATAAAAACATGTTGATGAAATGCTGATAGTTTGGGAAAATGTATGTTTGTGTTTTTATTTTACTGAACATTTTATTTATTCATTATTGAACTTTTTTTTTTCCTTTATTTGGGGTCATCTTTTGCTTTACTTTTACAGAATGATCCAATGTGTTCAGCTTTTTATAATGTCAAAATAAAACACAAAATTGGAACATGGAGTGATTTTAATTTGAGTTAAAAAATAAATACAGAAATTCAAACAAAAGAAGGACGTTTCAGGGACATTTCTTAAATTTCTTCAGATTTAGTTTCCTGAAGCCTCGTGGAGAAGGTGATTCTTTCCATTATAAAAATGTCATATATGATATCATACCAGTCTTCTACAGATGAGGTGTCTAGTTTAATTTCTTTATAATTGCTTTTCTTGCAGCTATACTCAATTTTCCAAATAAAGATTTTGTTTTTAATATTTGTGAATGTAGAAAGTAGAAGCCCCAAAATGAATTTGACCCACTTAAAAGCATTTTTTGTCCCAAACATAGTCACTAATTCTGTATAAATCTTACGCCAAAAACTATTTACTTTTGGACAGGCAAACCCTTTATGTTTTTGTTTGTATGTAAGTGTCTGGTATGTGGATTGCGTTTAAATGGAGTGATGACCAAGAGGAGTAGCAGTCTATTCAAACACAGATAGATGTCAAGGAGAGAGGATAAAGAGAAAAAAGAGGGAGACACTCAAAGAACAGTGGCGGATCAAGGTGAAAGAGGGGACCCCATTTCCCATGAACCGTAGGGTTGTGTAACTGTCGTTAATACTGCTTTCTGTGTGTGTGTGGCAATGACAGTCATCCTGACACCTCCCCTCGAGGCCCTCTTAGGGCCCCAAAATAATGTGTTGATGTGTCTCTTTGTGCGTGGATTACTTCTTTAGGAATTTAATTTGCATTTATTTGTGTGTGTGTAGAAAACTGTCTGTATTCATTAACATGTATACATATGTATGTCACTCTGTGTACTCAGTGTTTCTGTATATAGACTCAGAGCTCCACTCAAACAACAAAGAAGAAATGACGGTACTGTGTGTGAGTAATAAATCCTTCTTGTCCTCTTCCTCTTGACCCCCCCACCGAGCACTAACTCCTGCCCATCGGCCAGCTTCTCCCCGGTTCCAGCCCAGGACACATCACTCTTCAGTGGGTCAGAGGTCCGGTGGGCCCCCCTCCCCTCCCTGGCTGTCTACCAGCACACATCCCATTAGCCGGTGTCAGAGTGCAATCAGATTACTCTCCAAGAACAAATGCTTCTTCAGACAGAAGAAACGTTGTTTTTAGATACAGTCAAACATGTCAGGAACATTTCTGCAACACATTACCCTCAATCTGTTTAGTTGTTTTTACTAGAGACAAGGCTGCAAATAAGCTTCAGCTGGATGCCTTATACATTACATTAGAGCTGCAACGATTAGTCGACTAATCGATTAGTCGATTTACAGAAAAATTACCAACAATTTTGATAATTGATTCATCGTTAAAGTAATTTTTTCATGTAGAAAATGCAGTTTTCAGCCTCTCAAATATGCTTTTCTCTGTTTTATATCACATTAAAGTAAATATCTTTGGGTTTTTGACTGACAAAACAAGACATTATTTAAAGACATCACCACGGACTCTGAGAAACTGGGATGGACATTTTTCACAATTTTCTGACATTTTATAGACCAAACGATTTATCGATTAATCTAGAAAATAATCCGCTTAATAATTGATAATGAAAATAATCATTAGTTGTACATTATCTTTGTTTTTATTTTTTCTATGTAACAATGTTTACTTGTATTATCTGTCCAGAGAAACAAATAAATCTAAACAATTAAATGAATGAACTGAAAAATAATTAAGATAAATAAAGTAAGTGATAATGTACAGTGAGCCGGTCATCGTTGTGAAATAAATCACGACACTTACCACCGCTTTGCATCGGGGTGCCACATTTCCCTGTAGGGGTTTATTTCATAACCATGACCCACTCGCTGTACATTATCCCGCTTATTGCACGGTTACTAGAAATCAATAATTTGACACAAAAATGATCCTCCATAGTCCGAGTTCAGAACTGTGTCTATAGCAACGGTCTGTTATAAAGAAATAACAGACTGTAGAACGCTGTGATTGACCAATCAGAATCAAGTATTCAACAAAGCCGTGTAATAATGTGATATAAATAAGTGGAAACGGTCTACAATAATATACAACAGGCAGGAAAAGCAGTACTTTGTATCTCAGTTAGAAATTCAGGTACTGCGACGACCACAGCGCCGGTGTTGAGGAGCAGTCTCAGATTATGCCCATGGAACCTGTGCAGAGCCATACTTATCATAGATAGAGGGTGTTTGGATGGTTACTGAATGAAAAGAGCCGCCGTATAAAGCGAGAGATTAGAGAGAGCTGGCTGGAGATGAATACAGTGAGAAGAACCGAGTGAGAGAAAGAGCAAAGGACATGGAGAAGAAAAAAAAGATCAGAGGGGGGAAAAAAAGTAGAGTGGTCCACTTCTGAAATGTTAAAAGCATCAATACTGAAGCCCCAAAAAGGCTTTTAAGGTACAGTCTCTTATCTATCGGCCTTTATCTTCCTCTCTTTTTATCCTTTCTTTCCCTCTCTTAAGAAAAAGAGGGAAACATGGATGCAACTCTTTGATGTTGCTAACAGCTTTCACCATCAAGCTATTGACAGGGGATGCCCTGCACGCCCAAGCACACCACTACACATGCACACAGTATTATTAGGCACACTTACCTTAAACTAATGCAGCTTAATACAACAGCCTTATAATCCCGCCTTCATGATGGTTATAATGTTCAGTTTTTAGAGAGGCTGTAGCTTGTGGTGCTATTGATCTGTGTTGCGTTATACTGCAAAGTATTGATATCATTTTGTCCAACCCATTAATGTCAATGAGGCGAGACTACTATAATTATCCATACACCTAATTATGGCTAGAACTAATGATTATTTCCATCGTTGATTAATCTGTCGATAACTTTCTCGATTAATCGATTAGTTGTTTGGTTTATAAAATGTCAGTAAATGGTGAAAAATGTTGATTAATGTTTCCCCAAAGCCCAAGATGACGTCCTCAAATGTCTTGTTTTGTCCACAACTCAAAGATAATCAATTAACTGTCATAAAAAATTAAAGAAACTAGAAAATATTCATATTTAAGAAGTTGGATTCAGATAATCTTGACTTTTTTTTTCTTTAAAAAATTACTCAAACTGATAAATCGATGATCAAAATTAGGGCTATCAATTGATTAAAATATTAAATCGCAAATTACTCACACATTTCCCGTCACAGGTACTGCATTTAGCATCAAACATATGCTCAAATCATAACATGGCAAACTGCAGCCCAACAGGCAACAACAGCTGTCAGTGTGTCAGTGTGCTGACTTGACTATGACTGGCCCCCAAACTGCATGTGATTATCATAAAGTGGGCATTTCTGTAAAGGGGAGACTCGTGGGTACCCATAGAACCCATTTTCATTCACATATCTTGAGGTCAGAGGTCAAGGGACCCCTTTGAAAATTTCCATGTCAGTTTTTCCTCATCAAAATTTAGCCTAAGTTTGGAGCATTATTTAGCCTCCACCGCGACAAGCTAGTATGACATGGTCGGTACTAGTTTCATATGATACCAGTATCTTCACGCTAGCTTTAAAACTGAGCCAGTTACAACCTAAAAATCGTAAGTTGTGTTAATGCGTTAGAGAAATTAGTGGCTTTAAAACAAACGTGTTATTAGCGCGTTAACATGATCATCCATTTACCTGAGTGTTTGTTGTGCTTGTGTGTGAGTATATCATGCAGGGCGTACTAAACTGTACAGTATGTAGCTTTTTTTCCCACCACCAGCAGGCCATGCAAAGGGCCATTCACACTTGAGCCAACAACCCTGCTTTGTGTGTGCACGGTTTTGTACAAACACTCTACATAGCCGTGTAAAAGGCAGCAGCTGAAAAGCAGCCGAGGTGAAAAGCATCTTTTTTTTACTCCAACAGAAAAGAGATACAGCGGAGTGAAGAATACACACACACACACACACACACGCACAAGGAAACACACAAAATCTGAATAGCTGAAGTGTAAATGCTCTTTTGCTGCTGCTGCTGCTGCTGCTGGTAAGAGCAGGGAGACTAGTGTCAAGTATGTGAAGAATGGATGGAAGGGTTAAAAGTCAGAGGCAGCAGACTGCAAGGGAAAAAAGAAAAGATGCTTTAGTCAGTGAGAGCCAAAAGAGAGGAGAGGAGATACAGAGGGAAGATAAAAGAAGCATGCATGTTTGTTTTTGTCTTAGTCGAGTGACAGAGGCATGCATGTGCCTGTCTCATGCTCTCAGCGGGTGTCCTAACCCAGATTCTGGATTTTTCTGACTATAAAAAGAGATATTGAAGTCTATTATGAATACACATAATGCAATATGTGTTTCACCTTGAGGTATCCATTAAAACTGCTCAGACCCAGGCTGTTCTCATACACTGTCCGTAGCTATGCCTACGAAAAGTAATGCACTGTAATATGCATCCCACTAAATCAATTTGTATGTAATTGTGAAGCAGGAAGTATAAAGAGCGACAAGCGCCGCATAGGGATGAGGTCGGGGTGGATGGGTGGGTCAAAAATCAACCCATTTCACCCAGGGGACCGGTGTTCGTGTCCCGTGTGAAACCAGAAGTCAAAGTTGATTTATTTGTCACGTAATTTACATACACAAGTTACGCCACTTCCCTAGTTATTTCAACACAAATCACGATCTTTTCCTAAACCTAACTAAGTCGTTTGGTTGCCTAAACCTAACCACAGTTGTTTCCTGTGAAGACGGAAGTTTATTTTGAAAAGACTTTATGCATATAATAAGGGGAAATTGACACGTGCGTCACATTTTGGTGGACATTCATAGGAAAATGCACAAAAAATTAGGAATAACTTTTCGTAAGATATACGAACTATTGTACAGAGGATACGTTGTCCGACCACACATGCTCTTCATGTTCATCAGCATTTTGCCTTATGTCTATACATTTACGCAAAAGAGCGCGTCACAGTAGAGCCACTTACGATTATAGTAAACATTAACATACCAATTTTACAAATTTCACTCAGTCCACAATAGTGAATTTCAGTTTCCTGCTTTTTTCCGTTATATCATATAAAACTGAATATATTTTGGTATTGCACTGACAAATCAATACATTTAAAGACATTTTTCACTATTTTCTGACATTTTATAGAGCAAAAGATTCATATATCAGTGAATGTGTGTGTGTGTGTGTGTGTGTGTGTGTGTGTGTGTGTGTGTGTGTACCTTCAGAGTCCTCATCACCACCAGTTGGATCGTCCCTCTGACGTTTCCCTCCTGTGACATAGAGCGGCGCAGCGTCTCCATGGCCACGTGATTAGAGCGCCCCAGCAGAGACTCTCCGTTTACTGCGACCATCTGATCATTGACACGTAGACGCCCGTCCTGTAAATTACACACACACACACCAGTTGGATTAAAACATTGTGTGCATTTTCACTGCAGACTTCTGCATGTTTTACAAGTTGATGCATTAATGTCTATGGTTAGTTAAAGAATCACGTAACCTTGTTGACCTTGTGTGCCTGCATGTATGCAAATATGTATGTGCTCCATTTATGTTTCCTTATGCTATTCTACAGACACACACACGCACACACACTATCACACAATCTGTATCTTTCACTGAGCATCTCTCTGAAGTCAGACCAGCTTAACACACACGACACACACAAAATCGCACACACACTTCTGAGACATATACAAACAGAGACGACCATCAGCTCCATCTGTCTGACTTCCCCGGTGTGTCATTTACAACGTCTCTACAGCCGACCTGCTTCCATCTATTCCTGTCTGTCGGTGCACAGATATACTAAACGCTGCACAGGTGTGTGCGCGCCGGAGTGTGTGTGCATGTGTCTGTCTGTCTCTCTGCTGTCTGTGACACGTCAGGTCACAAGTGTGTCCTGGTGAGAAAGAGGTCAAAGGTTAACAGAACAGGAGCACATGGCAGCAGAGACAGAGAGACAGCTGAGGTGTCTCTGAAGACGGTCTCATAAATAATAAGTTCCCTTCTGACGTTAGTTGTCATTTTCTGCACATTTGAAGAGGTGAACTCTCTTTGACTCTCTTCTGACGCTCTATTGACTCCCACTGGAGAAACGTTTGCCTCTTTAACAAAATGGTAACGTCTGAACCAGGTAGAACGTTGGCGATGATGTCTATATGGCGTCTAACATGTTGGACCTTTCTCCAATCATAACAACCATTGTGTAGCCTAAATCAAATGAAATCAAAGTGTTCTGACACAAACAACCCCGCTACGCTTTCATAATGAGCTTCAACCTTGGTTTGGTATTGCTGGAGGTGTTGAGGTGGAGCACCACATGTTTCTGGATGTGGATGTTAAAAGAGGGAGAGATTAAAAATGAGGCGGTTTTAAAGTTCAGGGCTGCGTGCTGCGACTTAGCTGTCCTTGAGTAACGTCTGATGAAGATGCAGATAGAGTTGTTTCTTTGTTAGAAGCTGCAGTTTCTTCGTCTTGTACAGTTCGATGACGATGGGGCCCGGTTTGATCTCGTCCATTTCCATGAAGGCGAAACATTTAGTGCTGGTAAACCTCTTCTTAGGTTTGTAGTGCTTGAATTCAAAGAAGATAGCTGCTCCTTTAGGTAATTTCTCCACATGTCTCTGGATCTCCACGTCCACGCTGAAGTGAATGTAGGTGTCTTCCTTCCTGGAGGCCACCGGTGTGTCCTGCACCGGGTTCACGTCGACGCCGTTCACATCTTTGACACTTCTCAACGGGTGGGGTCAGCGCAGTCGGCTTGGTAAGGCCAAGGTGAAAGTGGCTCACAGCTCCAACTGTGAGTTTTACAGCACCCCTCGCCCAGACCTTGCTGCCTCCCGGGTCGTTGAGTGCTCGCTGCTCAGTGCGTCCTCTCTACCTGCGCTCCAGGTGTGTCTGTCAACCAGGGTGGACTGTCCTCAGTGCGTCAGGGCAACCCACCCGACCCGTCTTGAAACGCGGACCCCGTCTAATTAAATTGTTTGCTAGAGCACAAAGTTCTTCATAGATCTAGCCTCTTAATTTTGTGCACCAGAGTGACGCATTTAACTTAAAATGTACAAAATGTTCTTGTACATGCTCCCCCGGACCTCCCCCAAGACTGTCTGAGGTCCACCCACCACAGTCTCACAAGATCCTGTGGGAAACACTGTATTACGTCATCCAAAGCTGGATGCTCCCTCACTTCAAATCTCATTCCGGCGCCGCTGCTTCAGGTGAAGCACCTTTCAGAATTCCATCCATCCATCTGCAACCGCTTATCCCGTTAGGGGTCGCGGGGGGGCTGGAGCCGATCCCAGCCGACATTGGGCGAAGGCAGGGTACACCCTGGACAGGTCGCCAGTCCATCGCAGCTTTCAGAATTCATCAATTAATATTTCCCAGGACACAGTTTGTCTTTCTTTATTGCTCATTCAGGTAAGTGTGAAAATAAAACGTCACCTTGTATGCTGCCCCTCCATGTATAATGGATTTGATGAAGATGCCCAGGTCCTCTCCCGTCTCCCTGGACTTGTTTCCTTTGAGGCTGATGCCCAGGCCCGCCGAGCCGGTGTCATTAAGCGGCACCTCGTACATGAGCTGCTCCTTCCCATTCTCCGGGACAAAGCCCGTCACACGGTACAGCTCGTCCTTCTGGGAGTGATGGAGAGAGTAATGGAGGTAGAAGGGGGAGAGACATCGATGAGGAAGACAGAAGGAACAGGGTGAGGATACAGAGGTCACTTCATTGGGCCTGAATAGTCTCCAAAAGCTAAACTAAAAGCTTTTCCATTTGAGAGAAAGGAGCTTTTCAGATAAAATTTCTCTCCGAGTGAGAGACTGTGGTCAGTCTTTTTTCGAAGAACAAAAAAAAAAAGGAAAAAGAAAAAAGCCATTTGGACTGACTGCTTTTAGAAACATCTTTTTTCTTCTTTCAGCTCGGCAATATCAATAAAATGACCCGCACATTTTCAAGAGGTAATTGGAGAATACGGCAAACACAGAGAGACACAAAAGTAGTGAGAGAAGAGGGAACATGGAGAGGATAGAAAGATTGTACAACAGACAGAGAAACAAGAACCAAAGACTGGCTGCGTAAATGACTATTATAAACCCAGAGAGACGGAGGAGATGGAGAAAAACACCATATTATCTACAAGAAGGTATGGCAGTAATGACTAAGTCTGAGACTATACATCAGAAACAAAGGAAGCAAGTGGATCTCGCCAGATGAAAGTGTGTGTTTGAAGCCTGTGATGGCTCAGTGGGAGAGGGAGCAATGTTGCACTACATATGGATTATACTGAAATATGATGACAAGTAATGGCATTCATCAAAAGACACTATTTCATTCTAAATACTGACCAAGTGTATGCTTATTTGTGAAACCTAAGATTTCAACAGTAAACAAATAGTTTAGTCTAGATTTCTTACTATAAGATCAGGAAAACAAACTGAACAGATGATCTGGAAGAAAAGGGACAAACAAAAAATGAGCTTTACAGGAAAACATGATATGATCTAAAGACACCTTGTTGTTAACAATGATTTATCATAGTTTATCACCATCTATCCCTTGGCCTGTCACGATAATTACGATATAAACTTATCGTACGATACATGGACATGACCTCGATATTGCCCGTTGTGTTTACATAAGAATGTCACCAACATTATAGCCAAAATGATGCCAGAATAAACAGCAGGGTTTCTCCTACCATAATAAGACTTGGTCATTGCGCAGAGCCCGAGAGTTCATTATATTTATTGTTTTGGTCGTTTGGTTTTATTTGTTTGATTTATTTATAATAGTTTTTCACCTTCCAATTCCAATGTCTTAATATTCTTAAGAATTCAAAGTTCATCGCTCTTTTACACGGTGTACTTAGGGTGGCATACAACGATCTTTAAATGACAATAATATTGTTTATCGCACTATTTCAGGAACGACAAAAGTAGTTATTGTGACAGGCGCTGTGGGGATGTATCGCCAGACAGAACGTTAAATTTAGAAGATTTGCCAAAATCGAGATGATTTATGAAAATCCAATTCCTTTCAACCTTTTAGATATATTATATAGAAGAGAAGGTGCAAGGTATTGTATTAAATTGTGTGCTGCATATTTGTCCACTCTGATCATTACTAGACGGGGCTGCATAGCATCTAGAGGTGTTTCCTAATTAATATACTGGATGACATATTTGAAGCTCAAAAAGTGTTTTTAGACAGATGGAGGAGAAGAGTATGTACACCAACACTATGAGGCTAAAAAAAGGCCCTGACACACCAGGCCGGCAGTCAGTGAGCGTCTGTCGGCCATGTTTTTGCGGTGTGTTTATGCACCGTCAGCTCTAGTCTGCCCGTGTCGGAGGTTTTTCGACCGATTCAGCATGTTGAATCGGGGGCAGAGCCCGTCGGTGAGAGAAATCACTCTGATTGGCTGTTCAGCTTAAACAAATCAGTACTCGAGAAGAGAAACGGAAGTGAGGAAAGCAAGACAACGAGTAAAGTTGAGAGGGCTCTTCTCAATTGTCATTTTCATCTCATCTGATCACTCCAACACACAGATATTTTCACAACAACATGGCCATCTGGGATGAAGCTAAGCGTTGAGCGAGAGTGGTGTGAAAGTGGTCGGCAAACGCCGCTTTGTTTCATATACGTATCATAACAACGGCTTGTAAATCTACCGTCCTCGGTCTTCCGGTTTCCCTTTTTGAATGACGAATAGAGACTAACGTGACCTGCTGGTGTGAAGAGTTACAGTATTTCATCTCACGCAGGCGCAGAACGTACGTGGGTTCAAATGCAGCTTTTCAGCCAAGACAAAGGCAACGACCTTCGTCGCCCCTAGTTCTTTGATTTTGGTTTGGTGTGTCTGGGCATCAAATATGAGCTGTTTGTAGCTTGTACGACTGTGTGTGTTGCTATGTGTAAGTTTTTATGTCAACATTTTCATGGTTACAGTATTGTGTTTGTCCTTGCAATCAAAATTCAGTGTCTATACAGTATGTTCATGTACATTGCTGTGTGTATGCGTGTGTGTTTGTCACAAATAATTGTATGTACTTATAGTAGAAAGTCTGTGTGCAGGTGCCAAGCTTTAGTGCCTGTCTATGTTCTGTATATGCATGAATTCAGTCTGAGTCTGTGTGTGTGTGTGAGTGTGTGCATGTGTGCGTTTGCGTGGGTCAGCAGTGTCAGGTTTAGACAGTGTTTGTCTGTGGGGATTGTAGGTTTAACAGCGTTAAGCCGACACAAAGTCCTCTACTCTGCAGAAAACTGTTTTCCCTGCTGGAAAAACTCCCCTCATCAGACCGACTGTCCAGACCTGATAGGAAGCTCCACGACCTTGGAAAAGAACTTTAAAACACCCAGAAGAGAAATGTTAGCTACTTTCCGCGCATAATTACGTTGAGTATTTGTTAGTCTCTGGGATTCTGTCCGAAGCAATGTTCATGATTTAGCAACTCCTCATTTTTTTTTTTTTTTTCTGCCGGCTCTACATTCTTTTACTTATCTGATTGAACTTCCACGCTTTGCTAATTTATGATTTCATTTTCTTGCACTCAGCACGGGACAGAAGCAACGCCAGAATGAGTTAAGAGCAGCGGACGGCTGTTGTTACGCTGCAGAAAAGTTTGAAGCAGCAGTTCTCAGCTTGGGGGTCAGGACCACCCACAGGGCTGCGAGATGTTTTATGGAATCTGACAAAAATATGCAAATGTATGTAAAGTTGTTTATCTGGGTGATGAATTCAATTTGCCAGTAAAACAATGAATAAGCACAGCCTCTGGGCTTCCTACGATAGTTTACCAGGCAAACAAACAGCCCGTTAAAAAAAACATCATTGGGTGTCAAACCTGGCTGTTCAGCGTGTTTTTACAACCAAATGAATACAGAAATAAAATACTTGTTTTCAGTGGCTGAACTAAGAAAAAACACAAAATTAAACAAGGCCTCTTTTTTTTAAATTGCTTTAAAAACACACACACGGGAGTGGACGAAACAAATAGTAAGTGCACAATGCAATTTCATGGAACATTTCTATTATATCAGCCTCATTGCCATGATAGGTGGTTACATCTGTGTGTGCGATGCTAAAATAATAAACAACGAGAGTGCACTCATGTGTGTTTGCCGCCATAAAAAAGGTGTTTGTATCTTTGCTCCATGAACTCCATCAAATCCATCCAGTTATAGAAAGAAAAAAAAAAGCCGTTTGCGTAGATGAACCTCCTCGTGCCGGTCGTTTAACATTTAAATGGGTTGCCACAATGATGGATCAACAGGAGGACACGCTATTAAAAAGACAGCTCAGTGTCTGTCGGTGTGTGTGAATGAGTAGGGGTGTTGTTTTATTAAAGCGAGCCAGAGAAAACGTGTGTGGGAGAAAAGATGGAAAGACACATTATGTTAAAATGAAGATGAGCAGTCAACTAAAACGCAACACAAAAATGTCCTTAACTCACCCTAAAGGCCAACAGAGAGAAATAGAGAAAGATAAAAAAGATAAAATGAGGGAGGAGATAAGAAGAAGGATGATCATACTTTTACTTATCAGTTGTGTGAGTAATATAAGGGGGTGTACTTTAACTGCTATAAACTTTATTATTTGTGTGTGAGGACACCTGCTTTCAGCAACATGGTGTTTTAATGAGAGCTACTCGCAGATGTCCTTCTACCCGGCCATGCAGGGAAACTGTGTGTGTGTGGAAAGCCCCATGCTGTGGCAATGACTGCCCAAGGATCCATTTTACAAGGCCAAACAACAGTAGCCGCTGTGCTTAAATGCGGCACTAGGTGTGGTAACACACACACACACACACACACACACACACACACACACACACACACACACACACACACACACACACGTGGACACACAAATGGCTGAGGTAAGTACTCCCAGGGACAAAACCTGACATTATGGGCTATACTTTTGACTTATGAAAATAACTGTCCCATCACTGACCACTCACGATGGGACCCTGACGTCCAATACCCACACCCTCATCTCCCACGGTCCCCTAACGGCCAGTGTAACAGCTGTAGCGGGAGTCCTAGAGACCACAATCTAGAGCATGTGCACGCCTATAGAGAAAGAAAAAGAGGTGCCAAACACAGTGGTTGTTAGGGCTAACATAAATGTCCACGGGGAAAACAATACAGTATGGATGACCAGTGTCTGCATCTAGGGATGGAAAGAGCTTTTGGTTGACATATTTCCCATATTACAGATACAGCACTGTATAATCAGACTTGTTGATGTCTACAGTCTTTTGAAGAGCGCGGCGCTAACGCCGTCAGTGTACAATCTCCCCTGGAGCTGCACATTAGAGGTCTACGCATGCAGGGCAAGCCAGCCTGCACGTCCTGCGAAACCCACAGCAGATGTTGGCGGTGCAGGGTTCGCTTTCCAAGGCTAAAAGTGGTCATGGGCGGACATGTTGTAATAAGGGGTCACGGTGCGCGCTGAGCAGCCTTCTGTTCATGTGTGGAAGCTCCCCACATGAACGCCGAATTGTGTCTTGCCAACAGTTTGCAAATCATAGCTGTTGTCTTCGAGACGTTGGAACATTAAAGGGGATCTGTTACAGAGGATGGACAGTCTGGACTCAGAAATCAGTTGATGGAATTTGATTGTAACTGTGGTAACAATGGGTAGTGGGAGCAGAAGTTTAAATTTTGGAAAGGGCATTTGGTTGTGCAGAAATGGAAGAAGCGACAAGTACAGTCTCATAAAACTGGCTCGTGCAAACCTTGACTTGATATGAAAAAAAGTGTTCTGATGAGTGGAAGTGTTCCCTTTTTACCAATCACCCTGAATCCTGCCTCTACACCATTAATGTTTCAACTGTTGTGAGTCTAGAGTCAATATACATATTTTATTTCTATTCACATAGCCATGACATCATATCTTTGATCTTTGAATTTCTTCAAATCTTACATCCAGTTGTCTGTCTTCTTTGTTTATGTCAGCCAGTGCTGATATTTATACCTCTGTCTTCTAGCTCTTAAGGCCTTTGCACACCAAGTCCATATTTTTCATCTGAAATTGTTGCACGTTCAAAAATAAATTTGTGGCAATCACGTTTACAAACCGACTCTGAAATTTACATTAAAGTTTTCACAACGGGTTCGAATTTCTTTATTTCTTTGCAGCCCTCAGTTGTTCGACCAATCAGAGCCACCGTAAATACAAACGTTATCATCCAAAATGGTATCTGATAAACTGATTCACTTCATTCATTCGTCTCCTAGCATAAAGCGCTTTAGGATAAAAAAATAAAAGAATACAGAAATGCAGTATTTAAAGATAGATTGTGGCAGGTGATCGCAGCAGAACAGCTTGGAATCAGGGGATGTTTGCAAAACAAAGCATGTGTGAAATATCAGACAGTAGTGATTGAGCTCTAAGCAGCTAAACGACAGCTTCTTGCTATTGTCATTCATTCATGAGCCCGGTTTGGGACAAGCGTGATCAATTACACCCACGCAATTAATTCAGTTCTGTCTCGTATTGCAAATTTTCACAACGACTGGAATAATAAAAGGCATCAGACTCAGAGTGCAAGTTTTCTCTGTGTAACGATTTTTATCAGATGACAGAGTAAAAAAATGCATATAAAAAATATGAATTTGGTGCAAAGGCTCCATTCATACTTTGAACAAATGAAACAAAAAAGACAGAACATGTTAATTAGTGAGCTTCAGAGGTGCTGTAGACGGACTGTACCTTTGAACACAGCTGGCTGTTGAAAACGTTTCCATTCTTTGTGCTAAGCTACATTAGCCAGCTGATGGCTGTCGCTTCATATTTAGCTTACAGACACGAGAGCGGTATCAATCTTCTCATCTAACTCTTGGTAAGAAAGAAAAACAGCCTATTACTCAAAATGTCAAACTCTAATTTGAAACAGATTTTAGGAGATTCCTATTTATCCATTTTTGTTGTTGCTCTCAACAGAACTGTTGCTGTTACTCCCAGAGTACGAGCAACATCTTGATATGACAATACCGATACTGATCCCCGGTGGCTTGAACCCACGACTGACATGAGCGACACAACTCTGAGTGTGTGTGACACTCGTGTGCGGAGGGCTTTAACACACAGCAGCGACTTTAGATGATAGGCTGACGAAGGAGCTGATAAACCTTCAATAAACAGCGGAGAGATGTGAGATGAGACAGAGAGCCGGGGAGAGAGAAGAGAGACATGATACCCTTCTCGGCTGCTCTCCACTGGGATGATGGCAGCTCCTGCAGAGACACCAAGCTGCCAAGGAGTTTGTGTGTGTGTGTGTGTGCGTGTGTGTGTGTGTGTGTGTGTGTGTGTGTGTGTGTGTGTGTATGTGTGTGCATACACAGGTCTCTGAGGGTGTAACAGATGGGGGATCTACTGTAGTGATTCTGTGAGGTCACATTGGTGACGATGTCAGTGAGATGTAACACACACACACACACACACACACACACACACAAGTAGGCAACAGACTGCAACGAAGTGCACAGACGCACACTCTCTTACACACACACACACACACACAGGGTGGCTGCAGCGGTGATGGATGAGGGATAATCAGAATGAAGAAACTGTTCAATAAAGTTGTTTTGTTTTGAATGTGCACTGTCACCAGCTGCCAACTGTTTACTGATTTAATATGACAGTGTGTGTGTGAGGAGCATCTGGCGCTGAGGAGAATGTTTCCTGTTGTGGAAAAAGAAAAAAAGGAAAAAGAGAAAGGCGAAAGGACAGACAGAAGACGGTCTCGCAGCTCATCACATACTGGATGCCAAAAGCAGGGCTACACAAATAGCTCGATGGACTCGCACTTAAACATTTCATTCAACCCTCTGTATTAGTAGCCAGAGTGTGTTTGTGAATGGTTTGTATTCATATCCTCGTCCATTATGGTTTATTATTTATGCCTTTGTGTTTAAGGCGAGGTAGATGGTGATGAATGTGATGACAGAAAGCCCACTATAGTTGTGTTCTGTTTCCATCTGGTCCATAAATCAATCCCAACTTAAAGCCTCCCACCACTAAAAAAACAGTGTGATGTTACTTTACTTGTGATGTTTGAGCTCGACTTTGCAGAAGGATGAATGTGCACATGAGATAATCGTGGTCTACCACGTGACTCAGTCTGATGTGGAAATATTGCAAGCCCCCTGTGCACATGCACTGAGAATGAACTTTTCTGTAAAGTAGGAGACATCTTGTGACCAGCAGATACAACTTTTGAAACAAAAGCTAATTGCATATTCATAGACTCTGAATTGTTCTGTGAGGGAGAAGGAGTGCGCCTCTAAGAAACTGTAAGCAGTTTATTGAACTTTTGGTGGAAAAATCATATTAGACAAATTATGATTTAATTTGATTTGTAATACGTCTTAAAACCAAAGTCTGTAAGTAAGAAGTGGACGTAGTCACCGTGACGTCACCCGTTGGTTTGTGGACTGCCGTTTTGATGCCTCGAGTTCATAAGACATGTTTAGGGGCCATTCACATGCCGCGTTTTTTTTTTTACGCGCTCAAATCCATTGTTGTCAATGTAGACGCACGGCATGCATGCTCAAACGCCATCGCAATGCACAAGCGTTTCAAAGCGACTATTTTTTTAAGGCGCACCGTCATGTGTCATGTAATGAAGAAAAAACAATTGCAGCCGGCAGATATCTTTTATTTCTTCCGTAAATATCAGTCTATGGTAGATATAGGGAAGAGAAGTTAATCATTTTAGTGCAGGGTTACCCAGAGCTTTACGATTTGTCCCACAAACTATTTTACTTGCTTCACCCTCTCCGTCCGAGGACGTCCAGTTGGAAGGTAAGCCAACTTGACTCAGACAAATCGAGCAGTAAAGTTACTGTGAGGGATTTACAGTGCTGGAAATCCATTTGGCTTTGTTTTGACTCAGCTAAGTTTAGTCAGTGAGGCTTTTATTACCACAACTTCATCATCATCGTCATCACAGCTTGCAGGTTTTGGTTACTTAGTAACGGCAAGCATGAAAATGCCGTGGTAGCAACCTTTCAATTACAAGGTAGCCACACGCCCTAAAGCATCCCCTGCTTTATGGTCTATTTGACTCTAAATGGGACCATAATTTACTAAATGAACATCATGCTGTATTGAAGAAGACTTCAAAACTAGGGATTGAGACCATGAATTCATGTTTACAAGGTTTACTGAGGTAATAAATGAAGTGAGAAGTAGGGTCATTTTCTCATAGACTTCTATACAATCTGACTTATTTTTGCAACCAGAGGAGTCGCCCCCTGCTGGCTATTAGAAAGAATGCAAGTTTAAGGCACTTCCGTATTGGCTTCACTTCTCAGACCTGGACATTGCCAGCTGCTTAAAAAATGTCTGGAGGGGATCTTTAAATTAAAAAATAATTTGTCAGGCAAAAGCACAGGTAAAAAAAAAAACTGTTTTGGTGTTGCGATGTTCACTTGTTCCAAAGAAAAGCAAAGTATAGAATAAGACCCCATGGAATAACGAGAACGGGAGGGAGAGAGAAGAAAGAGACGTGTGAAATGTCTGGAAGCAAAAAAAAAGAGCATCTTTGTTTCAAACATTAGTTTCAAGGCACTAGCCAACTCAGCGGGCGTATGCTCGTTCGTGTGTGAAGAGAATGACTGAAAAACTGTCTTTTTATGTTGCATGTGCGAGTGATGGTGTGTATGTGTGCACACAATGCTTTTACAGAGAGCCAACACAGCAGGTGGATGTATACTTGTTATATTGCGGAATTTGTATGAATATGGTTGTATGTCACACAGAACGGCTTTGTGACTTTGAGTAAGTGTGTGTGTGTGTGTGTGTGTGTGTGTGTGTGTGTGTGTGTGTGTGTAGAGGTGGTGTAATGTCTTTGTTCTACAGCGAGCGCAGACATTAGCAGACAACACCAGATGGTGGGCTAAAATGAGACAACGGAAGAGGGGGAGGAGAAGATAGACAAGATCCTTCCATCATTTCATCATCATCCTTCTTCTGTTTCCTCTCCGTTAACACCAACAAGCTGGCGTAAACCTTCACATCAAATCATTAAAACAAAAATCTAAGAAACTGTAGCAGCATCAGCGTTTAAAGTCAGCTGGAGCACGGTAGAGATGTTGGAGCTGTGCATAATGTTTGTATAAAATGTTAAACCTGTTTATTTTACTCTTGGCGTTGATACAAAGTTGTTCATTGGTACTTCTCAGAAACCGCCTGCAGTTTATTAACAAACGATTGGATATGTAATAGTGTCCTTAGCAAAGATTGACTAACAGACAGACTGCAGCTGGTAGCACAATAACTATGACAAGATCAGAATATGAATTTTTGCTCATGAATACAAGTCAAGAATCATCAAAGCTTTGACACTTTACTCTGACCTCTCTAGAAAATGACAGGGCAAAAATCATTGTCTTAAAGTGAGCACATAACGATTTATGATTTCAAAATCCAGTCCTCTGCAGCAGCGAGAGCTCTACAACTAAACTGGCACAGTTGTGTGAAAGTTTGTGAGGATGCCGTTTATGAGAAACAGAAACCTGGACAACACGCCAGTTAGTGAAGCGTGATAATGCTACCAGACTTATGCTTGATATTGAGGTGTGAAAATACAAACACGGTGTGAAAAAAAATTATTACTTCTATGCATTCCCAGTTTTGAATACTTACACTGTTAACCAAAAAAAAAAGGTATTACCCGAAAAACTACTACAAGCAAATCAACACTCAGCAAGAACCGAGATCAGAGAGAATCTCCAACAACAAATGTGACAGCTTATGTGCTTTACGATACTCCATTACAGAGATAGACATATTCAAGATTTATTTAAAAACTAGAGACCATCTTGCAATGGGATCACACCAGCTGCGCCGCCAAATCGGGCCAGGGGTGGAAAGAGGTAAGTAGGAAAGCACTTCCTGTCTCCCATACTTCCAGCGCTCTCCCTCGGAACGCACCCATCTTCGGACTCAAGTCTTTATTTTGATCTCATCTACACACCTGTGAAGTTTCGTGACTGCATATTACATGCTGTGAGGCTATCGCTGTGACAAAATCTGTCCACAGACAGACATATAAAATCCTGACAAAGTACTCAACACCACTTCATGCGTGGTACTTCACGCTAAAGTAGGTGTCTCCAGGACCACATTTCACCATGATGACTCACAGACTCACAAGGTGAAAACAATACCAGCGTCGCTGTCGCGGCTGGTAATTACAAGCGAAAGCTTCCACATAGAGGCTTAATTTGAAGACGCATGACAACATTGTTAGGGCTTCCCAATGTGACAACGCTTCCCTTTACTCTCACCTCCTTCCCTGTTCAGCCATTCTCAACAGTTACAGAGTAGTACACTGGCTTTTATCCTCTCCAATTATTTGATCCTTTACAGTTGAAGAAAGGTAACCAAGGAGCAAAAAATCTCTCCACTAAACCAGACTACCACAGTCCTGAAATCCCCGCGTCCACATAAACACACACATACTTATTGAACCACACTATAACACGTGTTTCTATCAAGGAGTGTGTTCACAGCTTCACTGTGCTGAACTGCAACTGCACTTGTTCTTCAAAACGCTTGCGACTGCTGCAGAAACACCAACTTAATTAGACAGAGGTGAATTCTATCGGGGCGTACTGTCTGTCAGGAAGAGAGGGTGAGGGCAGGAGGGAGACACTCCAGAGAGAGAACGGGAGAGGCAGACACAGAGAAATAGTCTGTTGATTGAAATACTGTACATAGAAAAAGTGCAAAGTGTTAGACAACAGAGACAACTTCTCTCTCTCACTCCCACACGCACTCACTCAAGACATCCTTTTCCAACAAAAGTGAATTATAGCGGTGGTGTGAAAAAGTACAATATTTGATTTTCTGTTGTCATCTCCACCGCCCTCCGCTCAGCCCTCACACATCTTGAAAAATAACAACACCTACATCAGAATGCTGTTTGTTGATTTCAGCTCAGCATTCAATACAATCTCCCCATGAAAGTGATTGGCAAACTTAGCCCTCTGCGCTTGAGTACCAAACTCTGCAACTTCATATTGGACTTCTTTACAAACAGACCCCACGCAGTTCGGATTGGTGGTCACACCTCCTCCACTCTAGTGTTGAACACTGGAGCCCCCCAGGGCTGTGCGCTCAGCCCCCTCCTGTTCACGCCGCACACCCACGACTGCAACCCCCGACATGGAGAGAACTCTGTTGTGAAGTTTGCAAACGACGCCGCCATCATCGGCCAGATTAAAAACAACGATGAGACTTCATATCGAGAGGAAATCAACAATTTTGCAGAGTGGTGCTCAAAGAACAACCTACTGTTCAATGTCAGCAAAACCAAGGGGGTGTTGGTTGATTTCAGGAAAAATGAGGCAAAGACACACATCTCTGTCTACATCGATGGAGCTGAGGAGGAGCAAGTGAATAGTTTTAAGTTCCTGGGAAAATGGCATCACAAAAACACTGATCACAAAACATCTCCATCCTGGTGAAGAAACCTCAAAATGGCTGTATTTTTTAAGGGACCTTAAGAAGGCAAAATTCCCATGCCAAGTTCTTGTTAATTTTCACAGAGGAGCAATGGAGAGCATCCTGACTGGAAACATTACAAACTGGCATGGGATGTGCATGGCCCAGGACAGGGGAACTCTGCAGCGGGTGATTAAAACCATCCAGAACATCATTGGTACCCACCCACCTCGCTTCCTAATCATCTTCATCATGTTGCATGAGCGTAACCGAGTAGACAGTACCAATCGGGCACTGGCGAGAAAATGGCGGCGGGTAAAGACAAAGTTTATGAGCTGAAATGCATTTTCAATTATCCTGAAAACAGGAGTTTAGTTGGGTGGCGTTAGAGGACGTAGGCGAAACTCCAGATTAATTTACTTCAATCTAGATTAAACATGATTATTAACTTCGGTCTTTGTTGTTATTTGATAACTGCTAACAAATAAAACAATTGTAGAGGGGTAAGTAAAATGTGACTTTGGGAAAGTAAACCCAATTCACCAATCAGGCAAGTGAAAAAAACATTAACCTTTGAACCTGGAAAGCCAGAGTTGATTTCTTATTCAATTTCCTGTTTGCAGGCCAACATCCTCCTCAGCCTTCACACCACCATCCACATACACACACATCATCAACCTAGAATGATGTATTCAAGCTGAGCTAAGCATGCTTATGAGAAACTGCAGCTTACCCATGTTAATTTATCAGTCGTCACACTTAACTGTAATGAAGAGTAAATCCATCCATTTTTCATACTCATTTTTCACTTCAGGGTGACGGGCCTGGAGCCTCACCCACCAGCCTGCCTTTCCCATCAATACATCTCCTTTACACAATCTTTCAATCTGTCCTATTTTGACCCAATATGATTTGCATTCTCATTAATTTAAATTCAGCAACAACAGCAGAAACTCTAATTCTCACATTTAAAGAGTGTATTGGGAATATCTCCAACACCTCTTTACCAGCAGCATCACTGCTGTACCCAATGCAGAGAAGAAAGCCCATCAGATCTTTCTGACGCACTGCCGAGGATCTACTGTATATCTCTATATATCTGGATATCTGCAGTAGGAGAAATACATTTCTGACTAAACATAATACACTGATGATCACATACAATGAGTCAATTAAATACAGATCAGCTCAAACTTAATCTGACATCATAACATTAAGTTTTGATCGTTTCAGCAAAGACACATGAGGATGATGAGGCTTCATGATGCTCTCACGAATAAACTGCAATAAGCCTGTTTTTGCATTAAGGCATTAGTTCTGCATTTGTTATGCAGTCAAATAGATATTTTCTATTTAAAAATGTATATTTGTCTACATTGATTATAATTACAGTACCTGCATCTTTTGACTAACTGAATACTCAAAGCTCAAAGTGATGTCATTAACAATACAAAAAGCATTTCAGTGCATACACACACTCAACATACACAATTGCAGGCACACATCCATAAACACACACAAACAGCAGCAATGTCCTTGAAACGTTGGCTGGTTTAAGCAGCCCTCCAAATAGACGGAGACAATACTTTACCTATGGGAGACACTGTGGCGTGTAGTTGTCTATGCAGAAGGACAATATGCAGACATTTATTTTCCTGGCGTGAACTGAGCGAGCGTGTGTGTGAATAATGCTGGACCAAAGGGGGAGTTTGTTTCCTGACTGCGTGAGTGATATTTAGGTTTAGTACCCATGTGGTCAAGTTGTACTGCAAACTGGCTCAAAGTTAAACTGTTGTAGTAAAGCTGCCAAAAGGCTGACATGTTCTTCTGTCTGTCTGTCTCCATCTTCCCCGTTTCAATGCCGCTGCCGCTCTACTGTACACACAACAAATCAAAATATCTTTCTGAGAATAATTAATAATAATTAATGTTGAATATGAATGATGAATAGCCTTGTGGGATTATTCTTTATTTCATGGGCTATTTTGGGATTTATACATTATAACGCGGCTTTGTTGAATACTCAATTCTGATTGGTCAATCAAGGCGTTCTATTTGGGTCTGTTATTTCTTTATAGCAGACCGTTGCTATGTGTAACAGACCGTTGCTATGGACGCAGTTCCGATCTGTGACTCTGGCAGACCATTTTTGTGTCAAATTATTGTTTTTTTAAGTAATTAGCTGTGTAATAAGCAGGATAATGTACAGCGAGCTGGTCATTGTTGTGAGATACAAGACCGCTTCGCGTCGTGGTGCTGCATCGCCCTTTCAGGATATATTTCACAACAATGACCGGCTCGCTGTACATTATCCCTTCCTTATTACATATTTATGTATATATATATATATATATATATATATATAAAAAACAAAGCATCTGAATACTGATTTGGAGGTTGATTACCAAGGCAACGGTTGAAGCTTCTAAGCATTCAGATCAGCCCTAGGTAAAAGCTAACCCTGCTGCATTCCTTTGGGCTGTAAAGGAGGATCTCCATCACACCTCAGTTGTGATTGTAGATGTGATTTTAACCAACATTTAAATCCATTTGCTGATTGTGAACTGTCCAGGAAGCGATCTCATGATAAAGGATCCGTATAAGCCATATAGGCTATATTCAAATCATTTAGTAACCATAGTAACATGTATGCGCATCAGCACCTAAGTGCAGGATTTTCCCCTGATTAGTCAAAAGCCTGTTGTGCATTTAGAAAAGTCTAATGTTTTTTTCCCAAAGCTTACTTACAGCAAAAATCCATCTGGGAGCTAAAAAGAAATCGTGATTCACTCCCCCTGGGAATCGGCTACCGAGGCAGCTTTCGAGCACAGTTTTCTGTGTAACGGTAAGGAGGTAGTTGAGCAGAGAGGATTTTAGTGAACACATGTAACAGTGTGACGAGTGGAGGTATTCAGCAACACTTGGCCAGCACACAAAGGAGACTGCCATGGAGTTCAGACATGCGTACATGGAGGAGATACAGCACTCACAAAAGAGCCTAAATGTTAACACATGTACACACTGCAACACATTGCTCCTTTTCCTGTCTGCAGAAACAGAATTTCCTACGGGGCTCAGGGTCGCATGCATGTTACGGTGTGTGTGTGGAACTTCCTGGCAGCCGTTGAGGAAACATCAGTCGATAAGAGCGGAAAGAGACACAAAGGGATGAGAGACACAAAAGGCAACATATGAAAGAATAAAATACAGTGAGAGGTGGAAAAAAATGAACCAAAGACCTGAGTGATGGGTGGAGAGGAGAGGAGACGAAAGCAAATGAAAAATGGGGGTTTTATAATATTATAAGAAAGTAAGTTGTTATTCTGTTTGTGCTAGCGTGAATACATGTGCGGCAAAGTGACGCCTCAGAGTGGTAGGGAAAAGTGATAGTTATCACCAATGCAGCTGTGATGATACGATAAAAAATCACCTCAGAGTTCCCAAACTCTTTTAGACCATGGCACCCCTTCAAAGGTTTTTTTTGTCATGGCACCCCGAGCCACCCAACTCCCAATATAACATGCATACGCCGGTTTTCTACCAAGAAGTTCCTGGATTTTTTAATCCCGGGGTCTACTTTTAAAGGAACAAAAAGGTTCCTTCAGCCCATAGTTGTCTGCGTTTCCACCGAGGTCTAAAGACCTGCGAAGATTATTATAAATTAGTCCGCTGACGAATGAAAAAGCAACATGACGTGACGGGGGCTCATGGTGGTCGCAGGGTAAACACACTCTGCAGTTCAGTGAGCCCGTCTGTTTCATCTAAAAAGCACATTGAAAAAAGTAAACCTCAGGTTTTGTCTCACTGCGACGTTATTTACTGCTGCATAGTATTTACTGATGCACATTAGATGTAATGAATGAAATGCAGAGGAGTAAAATGAAACTAAGAGCATCTGTCTCCACAGTAAATCATCTGTTGAGCAATTGATGATAATTTATTCCTACTTTAGAACGCAACCGCCATGAAACAATCAGAAAATAACTTTTTATTCTCTCATTCGCAGCACCGTAGCACCGTCTCTCCCTCTTCTAACGTTACCGCTCGCCCTCGCGATCTCTCTCTCTCTTTTTCAACACCTTTCAGGAAAAAGGATAAAGAGCTAAAGACTTACTGTACAACAAGTATGAGAGCAGAAGGGGAAGAAGAAAATATTTCAATAAGGATAATTAGTTATTGTGTTGAAGAGCAAACGGCAGCAGACTAAGAGATGCGTCAGAAAAAAATATGATTTGCATATGTAGTTGTAAAAAGTATGAAGGGAGCTGTAATTAGCATTAATGCATGCATAGTAGTTGATCATGCAGAGTGAGATTGAAGGAAAAAGCATGGAAAATAGAACAAAGATGAAAAAAAATGAGTGTTTATTAATCAAAACAGTGTTGAAATTCAGCAGAAACAATGTGCCAAGGAAAAACTGGCAGAAAATATTACCAATATCAACATAAAGCTTCACAATGGGCTCATTTGATTCAATCAGAAATGGAGTTCTGCGTTACAGAAGAGGGTAAGAGAGAGCATTACTGAACAGGGAAGTGTATCATCTTTCAGATTATTCAGAAAAAGCCTTCAATTACATGTGGGGTTATTGTCTATAACAAGAAGCCTTCCTATATGCTGCTGAGCTGAGGCAAGCCTGTTGATTGGACCAAAAATGGAAAAATTAGAGGGAGCTGAAATCTGAAAACAAAAACTGGTGACGTAGTTGTGTGTCCGCCTGCCTGTCTCACTGCCTTGTTAGAACAATTAGTAAGGAACTGTTATTCATATAACTGGCCACTGACCTGCCAATCAACCAGTTTCATTGGCTGATAATACAGCGTTGTGATTGGCTCTTACCATCTCTCGGGGCAGGAACATGTCTTCCTGCCGTAGGACCACAAGACACACACTCTCTCCCTGTCGCGTGCTGCGCAGCATACACACCAACTCCTCTTGGCCCACACCTTTGATGTCCACACCGTTGACCTACACACACACACACAAAGTCAAAACAACACCATTAGTAGTATAACTATCATTTTTCCTTGCCCCTAAAAGGGCCTTTCTGAAACCACCCCCCACACTCTCGCCCTACCTACTTCCACTGCGCTTGCACGTTTGCATGGAGTATCACCATCTTAAGTGCCATCCCAAACCAATTAGCAGAGAGTGGAAGTTTATATAACTCTCCAACAGCGAGTCTACATCGATACCGACTTACTGGCCGCATCCAATAGCGTTTTTTGTTCCACAAATGTAAGATCTGTGCAACTACCTGTACAAATGCGGCATATCCCCTAGAATCTATATTTGCAAATTCCTGCTAAGCTCCTTCAATTTAAACAGGTACATATTTTAGTTTCTTGTTTATGCACCAAAACACCAAAGCAAATTCCTTGTATGTGACAACCTTCATGGCAATAAACCGGATTCTGGTTCAGATTTTTCTCCATGGGCTTATAGGCTATTTTTATGTGGAGTGAATGTAATGGGTCTGCCACCTCACTGCCCACACCGTTACTTATGAAGCTTATTATTAGTGCTGTGTATAACAGTTGCCGCTTGATACAAAACCATGGTTACGAAACAATACGACAGTTTCTGTTTCTGTCGGAGAGAGGGAAGTTCGTCCCTAAGCTTGCCGCTTTATTTATACCCTTCACCTTAAAGAAGGATGCTTCATTCTGCTGTGTGTGTGACTACAAACAGAGTTCACTCTTTCACAAAGTGGGAGTGGGGAAGATCCGGTGTGAGAAAGGCCCCTACACTACTAACCTCCTTATTCCTTATGTTCTTTTCAATGCATCACGTCTTTTGTAGTCTAATAAAATGCACAATGCTGTAACAACACAAGCATATGTCCATTTTTTTTAAATGACTGCATGAACAATATTAGTCAGCTGCCCTGTACTGTACCTCAAGTATGCGGTCTCCAGACTGCAGGCGTCCGTCTTTGACAGCGGCTCCACGTGCCAGAATGTTTTTGACTAGAATCGGACCGTGGCCGTGGACTGAAGAATCTCTGGTTACTACAGTAAAACCCAGACCTTCTGAACCTAGACACACAAATATACAAACACACACACAAAGAAATGTGATGGAGAATAGAGAGGTGAGGTACAATATTCAAACATAAGTAACACTCCTAGGCCATCTCCTATCTCCACACACAAATATCCTGTATAGCTGTTCACTCCCTGCATCTATATTTGACTTCCAGAGGCTTTGAGAGTAAAAAAAATGTCCTATCCATCCTCCCACACACACACACACATCCTAAACTACTCCTGAGAACTTCAACACGGTGTTGTTGACTCAGCTCCTGACTACATATTGTAAGAGTGATAACTTAAAGCCTTCGGAGATTGTGTGTGTGTGTGTGTGTGTCGCTTTAAACCCTTTAGCTATAGCTGGTGCTACAGTATCTGCAGGTGTGAAGGTTTTAGAAATGGGTTCAGGTGTGGGGCAGAGAGGAGGAGGAGAAGAAAACGAGGAAGAGACGAGGACGAGGTAAAAAGAGGAATGAGTGTAACACGGCGGAAACAGGGAGTGAATGTTCTGGAAAGAGACGTGATGAAGATTAAAATAGTGGAAAAACACGTGCACACACACAGAAACGAGTGTAAAGGCACTAACAAACATGCATGCATGTACAAAAAAGAAAGAGCACACACGAACAGAGAGACCAGTTGTGTGTTTTATAGACCTCATTTAGTCTGGTCTCTTTAGCAGAGCCGAGTCAGCAGTTTGGTCCAGTATGAATTCATATCAGCAGAAATGAACAGATCAATAAAGACTTAATAGACCCTGAAGAGAGGGAATCAGGAAGATGGAGAGAGGAAGGGCGAGAGGAAGGAGAGTCAGCCAGAGAACAGAGAAAGGAAGCTTTAGGGCCTGTGTCCATACATCGTTTTTTTTTCTCTGCGACAGTGTCTTTTTTCAATTGTTTCCAATGAGGAGAGAGCGTATGCAGACACCTAGAGAAAAAGCAGCGTATTTTTTTTATGAGCGCTCTTCCTCCGATTGGTGAGAAAACAATGTCAAACAAATAGATAGTAGCCAAAATAGGTAATAAAGAGCAAAGGGGTGATGTTAGTCTATCAAAAAACGGTGGTTAGAGTGGTGATATGATGTCAAGATATTGTTGAAACAAACAAAAAAAACGCTCAGAAAGCTTTTTCAACGACTTAGAGGAATATGCTCAATGGTGGGCGAACAGCAGGAGACATAAAGAGGGTTAATTATATACGTTCAGAAAATTACAGAGTGAATATGTGAAAAAAGCAAGAAAAGTGGAACAATATAAGGATAAAAAGAACAGATGTGACTCAAGAAACATTTTTTTAGTTCTACCAGAATCTGAGTGCTGATCTGATATATACAGTATTAACATTATGGCACCCTGTGGGCAATCCAAATGACTAAATAGTCTCCATTTGCACACCGAGAGAAAAGAATATGTTTCTTTCCTATGCAGATAACTGAACTTTTGAATATGTTGGAAATGACCAAAGTGAATTAAAAGGACAGGAGACCATTAAAGAACTGATAGGTGTGAGTCTTCTGAAATATTTCCACTCTGAATGCTGACCTGAGACCTTTTCTAAAAAGACACCTGACTGTATGAGTGAGGCTCTGTCCTGTAGCTAGGTGATCCTCACCTTTCTTTAGATCAATCCTCAGTCTTCGTCCTCCTCTCTTATTGGTCACCAAGCTGGAGAGGGCGGGACTTTTCTTAAGGAGGGGGCTCTCACTCCTCCCTTTGGGTGTCTGGGTGGAGAATGTGGAGCATTTAGATTTCACAGCAACAAGAGAAGATGCCCACAGCAGCTTCACAATTTATATGCCCCATTTGCACATTTGAATCGCCCCAAGTAATAGCCTATTACACACAAGTGACAACTTATAAGTCATTGTCAATGTCATCTACTTATTATGCATTGCTTATATAATTTAAAATGTTAAATGTAGACCAGGGCTTCTCAAAGTCTGGACCAAGGTCCGCATCCCGACCGAACGATCAAAAACAGAGCGTTAGTTCGTGCAACTAGCTTATATTGTATTAATTACATTAAGTGAGTTTTAAAAACTCAGAAAGTTCATAGTCAAGTCAAGAAATAACTTACACTGACAGCAGCTTCCATAGCAGCAGCTTCATCTGCCAATCGCAAGGCTGGATTCTCAGAGGGCTTAAACACAGGTTTGGCTTTGACAGGTGGAGGTGGCTCTTTGGTTTTGGCGATTCGGGGGCTGCTGTCGGGACCGGCACTGTTGACAAACAGCTGACCGATCAGACTCTTCTCAAAGCGCTCTCTGTTGGAGGAGGGAACCACTTCCAAGCGGACAACTGGGGAGCGCATTGCCTGACGGAACACTTCCTGGGCTCTGAGAGAGAAAATAGAAACAGAGAGAGGTGAGTGAGTGATTAGTGCAGAGGAAGAGAGGAAACAGGAGAGAAAGTTTTGCTCAACATGTGGGTGAAGTTTTAAGTACAGTTTGCATATATGTGTACTACATCATGCCTTTAATCACAATTACATACAGTGTGTATCAATCTCTGACAAGTAAAGTCATTATCAAGGGATATATAACTCCATTAAGAGAAAAATAATAAAAGACAAATTAAAAAAAAATCCAATTAATTGCTGATTATTATAAATGGGGTGTTCGTTTTTTTAAAAACTGTAATATACCGTAGCATATCTTTGGGTCGTATATCTTTACTAAGCTGATTTTAAGTGATTGTCAATTCCAAGACCGATGAGAATCGCTTTAACTAACAATTGTTTTCATTGGCAATTACTTTTGAAATTAATCCAGTTGATTATCTAGTCTCTTAAATGACAGATATAATAAAACAGTCAATAATTCCATTTTAAATTTACAATGATATGAAACATGGAAAAGTAGTAAATCTTTGTGTTTGACAGACTGGATCCCAGCCGACGACTTAAAGCAAGCAATGAAATTGATTGCACCGCAAGTGCTTATTCGTAATGTCTGATGTAATATATGTGTTTGTTTTGTTGTCTGGCTAAAATAATAAATAAATAAATAAATATGCCATTAAATGTTCCAAATATAATATTAAAAATAAATGTAATAATTAATTGATAAAATGTGACATGAATTGATATTTCTGTTTTAATTTGCATTTGAATGAATTATTTATTTACTCTTCCATTTAAATTTCCTTTTTATTTATTTATTTATTTGTATTCATTTATTTATTTTTGCATTTATTTTTATTTATTTTATATTTATTTTGAAATGTATGTATTTATTTGCCATGCCATGTCATGCCACGGTGATTTGTTAACTAAAGTTAATTATTCTAAGCTGCATTATACGATCTATCATCCATCTATTTCCATCTATTTTCCCACTTATCAGTGGTTACTTCTGCTGGGTCACTATGTCCGTCGCTGTGTATTTCTCTTCGTTGAGCAACAGGATGAACTGAAGGGAGGACAGAACACAGAACAATGACACCTGTACTGTACAGCTGGCCATTATAATCTCATGATCTATCAGAGAGATCACTGTGCACAGAATTAGTTTCTATCAGATTACGCTAAGTAAATTAGGGGGACCATTGTGTCAGAGGCAATCGGTACACACCATCATTCACCTCAGATAACCGACAGAGAAAATCCACTTTATTTACATTCTATTAGATTACGCTCCTATTATTTCCCGCCTAGATTATTATTAGATGCATAATGATCATAGAGTTACTGTAACTAGAGACTAGAAAGTCATGTATAAAGGATATGCATATTTTCATACATTAGATAAGCAATAATAATACTTTAAAAGCTTATATTAATATAACAGGAAGACTTACGGAGATAAATCTGGTAATAAAATGGCATTGTGGGGAAGTGTCCATCTTAATCAATCAATCAATGATGATCATATTTACTATGTATTATAAATATTGTCATTGTACTTTTTTTAGACTGAGGCTTCCAACTACAAGTCTGATACTGTATCTCTTTGAACTCTGCAATAGAAATGGTCCGACAGTGCCTACATCGGTATTTTTTTTATTATTTTGATGTCATTTATTATCTTCAAATGCTTCATATCCCTAAAATATGTACAACCTAAGCTACAAAGTTATATCAGTCAATAAACTAGAATAATTGATAAAAATATTGTGTCATAAATAAAAAAAATAAAAAAATCTGACGTTTTTTCATAACATTTTACTAAATAAACACACAAAACACATTGATCCTAAAGATTTCTAAATGTAGAAACATGAACAAAATATGTATTATTATATTATTTATTAATATTTAACACTCCATAAATTATTTGAACTATGCGCATTTTTTTTGTTTTTTAGATATGCTTATTTTTATGTGCAGATCGAGTGCAAAGGTGTTTTTATAGTTTCGCTACGTTCCGCAAGTAATATAAAGACAGAAGCCTTATTTAAAATAAAGAATTACTGCCCTAGGTATTATGATTTTTATTTTAGATTGATTTAAATAGGATCATGGAAACAATTATTTCAGGCCGCGGGGGAGGTCCGTTTTTAGAGGGTTAAGAGGTGGAGATAATAGAAACTCAACTGTATTTAATACACCAAACTCCATGAGCTGACAAACACATTAAGAAACAGATATGGTGCAAAACTGCAAAGGATTAATTCAAGTGTTAAACCCTCTTATACCTGTGTACCCCTTATACCTGCCAGTGATCAGAGTACTAAGTGACCCATTGATATTATTCTGCATGTCACTCCAAGAGCCAACTTCTGTGAATAATGCCTCGAGTAAGAATGGTTTCTAAGTGAGTGAGTGTGTGTGTGTTTGGGGATGGGTGGTCATCTCAGGATTTGCATACTGAAACCATTAAACACACCACAGGCTGTCTAAGCGAATGCTTATGTTGCGTCACACCTTGCTGAATGACACTTGTGGTGATTTCCATTGTAATAAGACCACAATACAGTACAATGAAGCTAGATGTGGAAGCTGTGTGTGTTCATGTGTGTACAGGGACCATTGTGCGCTGATGATATCATCATTGTTCCTGATTGGACAATGTGTGCAGGCACATTTGTGTAAAGGAGATATTCTAATCAAGCCGGCTACCTCAATTCAGCTGCCAAGCTGGGACAATGGAGGTGTGTGGACATGGCACTCATAGGGATCAGTGGACTTTCAGTGGCCTACTTACACATATTTCACTGGACCAAGCTGCACATCTCAATACACCTGCCATGACAGAACAATACTGGCAAGAGTGTATGTGTGTGTGTGTGTGTGTGTAAGATCACACTCAAACCTGTCAGTGTTAAGAGTGGCTCCGTCGATATCACATACAAGATTAAAGACTAGTTTGTTTTATAAATCTGCATATGGATGTCTTTAAAGTTGAGTGTGTACGGGTGAAAGACTGTGTGTGTGTGTTGTGTGTATATCTTTGAACAATAGGTGCGAACCCCTCGTGTGATAATCCATTTACCTACAGTACAGCATAAAAACCCTCTCATATAATCTCATTACCACAGTGAACGCTGGACAAGGACTATTGTGTGGACTGTATAGACATTGTAATGTGCTGTAATCATTGCAACATCCGCATCAGTCCTTGTAATCTGTGTGGCAGTTGTTTTTACAGGTGTGTCTTTTGTCATTTTAATGCTCTGTAATCATGTTACAATCATGTTAATGTACTTCTTTGCAGGTGCTCCAGTACGGTACGGTAAGCAAACCACTACTGTGAAACATCTGGCCTCCAATGAATCTTGAACAAATCTTTCCTTAGAGGAAACGAGCACACACACAAATGCTGGCTCTAACAGACACACACACACACACATAGATGAATTTGAAAGCAACGCTCTCCAAACATCTGCCAAGTGTCTTTTCTGCTGTTCTCTGTGATGGCGGTGCAACAGTGATATAAACCCTCTGACAATGGAGAGAGAAAACAAGACACACAGAGAAACAAGACACACAGAGGCAAAGACAGAAAAGACGGGCCAGGCCAGACTTCTAAAGGCTTAAGACATGAAATTCATCTACTCATATACACACTGAGAGCTCTGTTTTTCCCTTCAGGGACACAGCTTTTAATTTGCATTTGATCTACTTTTTAAAAAAAATTATATTTCTGGGAAATATATCGATATTATATTGATATCGTGATATGAGACTTAGATTTTGGATGTCGTAATGTGGCGTATAAGTGTTGTCTTTTCATGGTTTTAAAGGCTGCATTACAGTAATGTCATGTCATTTTCTGAACTTACCAGACTTTACTTACCAGAGTTCTAGCTGTTCTATTAATTGCGTACTATTAAACTCATCTCAGAGGCATCTTTTCACCTCCAAGACCCAACACACACACGCACAAACAGTGTTGCACTCACTGGCTGAATGTCTTGTCCATGAGGTCGGTGTTGTTGATCATGACGATGCACTCGTCCTCTTCAAACAAGCCCTCCTTCCTTGAGCGACTCTCCTCCTCCACTCCACGGATGTAGAGACCGAGAGACCTGTCAGGAGAGGGAGCGAGGAGCGGGAGGTAGGTTGAGGTATGTTCCCATTAAAACACATTGCACACATACGCAGTTAAGCACGCACACTTTCTTAGAGTGACTTTCAGAGTGTGTCCCTGATGTGTCTGATGGGGTAGCCCACTGAGACCGTCCATATGGCGTACTTAGACACCGCTATGTCAGATACACCCCTTAACTGTCTGTTCCTGTCTCGTTATGGATTTCTATCAGAGTAAGATAACATGACAGACAAGCACACATGTAATCAAGATATAACGGCGAGCAGACATGTAGATTAACACGTGATAAAGGGACACATTCAAATTTACAGGCAGCCAGTAAGATGGTAGACTGACATCTATTTCAGATCCCTCGGTCCCTCACACACAACCGCTGCCTCACCAAAAACACGTCTTAACAAAGCAGAGGTGATGACACCGACACTCTTAAGACTTCAGCTGCAAGAGGATGAAACTAGGTTAAGAGGTGAAAGGGATGACGGTAAACGGTGGAAAGAGATGGAGGAGGTGCCCGGGGAAAAGGGAGGAGAGGACAGGAACAAAAAGAAAGAGAGGGGAAAGAGCAGAGCGAGAGAGAGAGAGAGGAATTTAAGGAGGAGATTGGCAGGGTCAGGTGAGTCATGAAAACAGCCATAAAAGCTCATCCTGCTTTCCTTTAGGAAATCCCCATCCACTGTCTGACTGTCACACACCCAAAGAAAAGCCCTGCATAGCTCTGCAATTTTTCTTCCTTTTCTTCTTTTTTTTCCATTGTGTGTGTGTGTGTGTGTGTGTGTGTGTGGTTGTCATGTTTGTGCACGTTAGCACCAGGGTCCTGAATTCCTTACAAATGCAGAACAGGATTACGAGAATATAACTCTGGGACGTACTGTAGCGGGTAAACAGACAAGGCGTTTTGAGGTTAAAGGGCAGAATCAGTTACTAGGGCTGTCAATCGATTACAATATGTAATCCCGAAAAGGGAGAGGTGATCGTTCAAATCAACAAACCTCCTAAAGAAGTTAGTATAGATGCTGCAATCGCACCAATTATATCAGAACTGGAGAATATTTCTTCATTGAAAGGCACTAAAGGCTTTTCTCGATGGAAAAGATGTTTTCGCTCTTCTCCCGACTGGCTTCGGCAAGAGTTTGATTGACAGACGGTTCATCCAATCACCTGCCAAGTATTTTCTTTAAAGTGCCTGCCCTTTTCTAAACAGCTTCCAATGACGGCTTCTCAGATGGTTCTGTGTTACAAACCATCTGGCGCGTCAGGTTACATAATTAGGGCTTATATAGATGGGTATCTCTTTTGTGTGTATGCATGTGTTTATCTGCGCGCACACAACTCACCGTCCGCTGAGTGATGAGCTGTAAGGAACCACGTGGATTCCCAGAGGACTGTCCTCTCCCAGGATCTCCACTGTTCTAGTCAGGCTGCACACATGAACACACAAACACCACAAATATCAAATCAGTGGGAGAAAAACAATTTATGTAATATCAGTATACTAAAATACAATTCAGGTACAAGATGTTTCACAGTAAAATAAAGGGCAGCTTTGACTTCTGTTCTGTTTGCTGCCATCATACTTGCCAACCTTGAGACCTACAAAATAGGGAGGATTTCAAAACCAAAGCGGGGGGTCTGAGGGTCCTCCCCCAGAAAAATTTGAGTTTCAGAGACTTTATTTCCTGGTGACTTACAAAGAATGAAAATAACATAATAATAAGTACACTGCAACAGCATTCTTATGTTAAACTTTTATTTTTACCTTTAAATCTCAGGAAAGAAGACTGAATAATCCGCCCCTCTGGCATACACTTGACGTTTGAATCTAGAGAATAAACTAATATTAATAATACGTTTTTTATTAATGTTTTGCTCCTGCTTGAGTATTTCTTTCACTTAGTACTCTCCATTTCTCTCTACGTCTCTCATTCACTGAAGGCCCTTTCAGATACAATGCAACAACGACCCCACTGTGCTCCGAAACCCGTTATTTACAATGGCTTGCGCTGCGCCACGACAGCTTTTTGCTACGTCGAGCAAAGCCCAACTTCGGACGCTGCACGCTGTGATGTGCACAGAACTCAGTGGCGAGCGCAGCTCAAATACGAGCTCAAGCTGTGCTGTGTTGCGAGCAGCTCTCTTTCGCCGGGAAACGACATTTGGTGTAGGTCTATTGTCGTCCGGGTGGAAACTGTAGGGATCATACAGGCTGTACAATGCCAGAAAGAGGTTGAGATAATGAAAAGTAAAAAAAGCCGCGAGGAAACTGGGTGAGGGCAATCAAAAACGGGACTCTCCTGGGAAAATAGGGAAGGTTGGCAAGTATGGCTGCCAGATACACTCTGCATAATGATTACCCAACCAGGGACAAATCTGTGACACAAACATTAACTGCAAAACACACAATCGTGAGAACGTCTGATCAATCCTTCCTCATATGTACGGAACATAAAAACATGATGTAGAGACACATTGAGGAAGTGAGAAAAGGGACCATAACACAGAGAGGGCAAGGTCTCACACGCAAACACACGCCAGAATAAAAACACTCTGGAAAATGTGTGTTTGAGAAGTGCTATCCGAGATTGACACATCACTTTTCAAGTGCTAAGAATACTTTTTTTGTCAAGGAGTTAATCCCCGTCTGTGAACCCAGCCCTTAGAGAAGAGAACTCCGACACTCTATTCAAAGTCAACTGAACTGCAGACTGCTCTGTCTGTCTATCTGTCTGTGTGTGCTTATGTTCGTCAAAACTTTTATACTGTGCCATTCATCTCTATGGGTTTCTTCCTCTCTTTCAATCTCTCAATGTCTCGTTTGGATTATTCAAGTGTGTCTGCTTTACATTCTGTCTGTGTTTTAATGTGTGTGCGTGTTGAAGTCTTTGTTTGTTTGATTAGTTTATCTATCAGAGCGCAGCCATTAATCCTCCCCTGACCTTCTCCCTGCTCCCTGTGTGTGTTTTCTAAGTGAGTTTGTCTGAACTTAGTTTTGTGCTCTTTAGTTCTACACTCCTCTCTCTCTCTTTCTGTCTCTAACTCTGTCTGCTCTACACTCCTCTCTCTCTCTAGACCATCCATCCATCCCTAAACCCCCATGAACTGATAGCAGTGCAGATGCTGATAAACTCCAGAGAGAGAGAGGGTGGTTGATGATGGTGGGTGGCAACAGGGGAGAGATGCAAAGTGCAAACACAAGTTCTCCCTCTCTTTTTGTCTCTGCCTCTCGCTCTCTCACACACACACACACACACACACACACACACACACACACACACACACACAGACACACACACACACAGACACAAAAGCTAATGCTGCCTCATAGTCACTCAGCAACTTTGAGTTAATCCAGACAATAGGAAACAAGGGACTGCGAGAGAGAGAGGAAGTCCAGGGCAGAGGGAGGACAGATGGAAGAGGGAGAGTGAAAGTCAAGGATGGAGGGAGAAGAGAAAGAAAGAGGTTATTAGTAGGGATGAAATGAGAAAGGGATGAAAAATGGAGGCAGTGGAGGTAAAGAGAGCTTAGACTGAAATGTTGTTCCAATTCCATACTACATACTAATAATAAACATGTAGTACATGCAGTGTAGTGTCCACTTAAAACTGACAGCATGCATACTTCATGCAAAGCTGCTGACAGCTGCAGATGGAATTAATCTGCAGATGGTGGTGAATAATAATAATATAATTAATTTAACTCATTTTACAGAAAAAATATGTTTGCTTTGTTCTTGCTAGTTTTAATAGTTCTTTCATGTAAGCTAGTATTGGCCATGTTTCATGTTGTCTTGAGACAAAGACAAGCATTCACAAAAAGCTGATCAGTCATGTGAGTTAAATGTTTTCTGCGTCAGAATTTATTTGGCAGAGGCGTTTCCATATCCCATTCAGCGCATCAACTCTTTTCCGACAAAGGCAAAAAACACCTCAATTGGTAACCATGAATGTCTGTAACAAAATCGGTGTCATTCCATGACACCATGAATAGATGCTGAGATATTTCACTGGGCAACTGAAAAATTTGACCTACTGGTGGCGCTAGATGAAAAGTCAAGAGGATTCATGCTCTTGGGATCAAAAGGGATCAGTACAAAATGTCCTGTCAATTCATCCAATAGCTGTTGTGATATTTTAATCTGGACCAAAGTGGTGAACACACTCACCAACATCACCATCCCTGGATTCAAACCACTGGTTCAGCTAAAATGATATAGGGTAAATAGAAAAAAGGAAAGTGGAAGAAAAGATGAAATGCATAGAGAGAGAAGACTGAAGAAGAAAAGAGGAAAAGAGGGAGGGGGGAAGGGGGAAAGATGTATGAAGCGAGGGAGGTCTGGAAGCAAGATATAGTGAAATGAAGGGAGGAGGAGGCACTGAATTAATTAGACAATGCTAATGAATAGCATTAATATGAGAGGAAAAAATAACATCCACCGCTCCTCTATCCTTTCCTGTTGGTGTCTCTCCCTCTGATCTCTAACACTCCCACTAGAACACACACACACACACACACACACACACACACACACACACACACACACACAGACAGACAAGCACTTGAGATCCATTTGCGTTTCCTTTTTTATTTTTTGTGTGAGATGTTTGACAGGCTGCATCACTGCAAAAAATGAAGTGGGGGTGAGAGAGAGACAAAATGGGTGAGACTTGAGAAGAGAGAGAGAGAAAAAGAGAGAGAGAGAGAGAGAGAGAGAGAGAGAGAGCGCGATGAGAGAACAAGAGACGGAGAAAAAGAGCCAAACACACAGAGAGGGAGAGAAGCAGAGAGAGATGAAGAGAGCAGGTGTTCTCTTTATCCACCTGCCACTTCACTGATCCTCGCTATGAAAGAGGAGAAATAACAAAAAAGGAGGATGTGCATTACCAAACCACTCTCTTCCTCTCACTGCATTTCACCCTCTCAACCCTCTTCTTATTTGTCATCTCCCTTTCTCTCTCTCTCTCTCTCTCTCTCTCTCCCTCTCTCTCTCTCTCTCTCGCCTTTTCTCTCTCTAGGCTGGTCTTCAAAGTGCAGAGCGCCAGAGATGTAGGGAGTAAAGGGAACGCTAACCAGTGCAGATGTACAATATTGCTGAAGGTTAATGTATGCAAATACATGAATAAACACACCACAAAAGAAATTTAAAAAACACTCTAAATAATAGTTGATGAATGAATGAGTACAAAGCTTAATAATATGAATAATAATCACGTTTAGGTATACTATGTTAATTGCCCTATGTAAAAAGTGAGAGTATATTGAGATATCTTATGTTCTGTTGTGTTAATAGAAATGTTCGGTCCAAAATTAACCAGCCGTTTCCTAAAAATTGCATTCCATACAACGAAACTGCATTGTGAAATATGTTTCAAGGGAAACGGATTTTGTCACGGATTATGTTTGTTTTTGATATTCCGTTCCATTATTGTAATGATATTCGGCGTAGGGGAGAGGTTGGGGTGGTAGATGGGTCAAACAAACACAGGACTTTCACCCAGGAGGCCGCTGTTCGTGTCCCGTATGAAACTAAAAGTCGACATTCACTTATTTGAATTTACATCCATACATTAATAACTAGGGCTGTCAAAGTTAACACGATAATAACGTGTTAACGCAAATAATTTTTAACGCCATTCATTTCTTGAACACATTAACACAACTTGTGATTTTTAGGGTTGTAGTGGGCTCAGTTTTAAAGCTGGAGTGAAGATGCTGGCATCATATGAAACTACAAAAACTAATGAATCTATTGGTACGTGAATGAGGCTAAATAACGCTCCAAACTTGCATGGACAAGTTTGACCTCAAGATATGTGAATGAAAATGGGTTCTATGGGTACCCACGAGTCTCCCCTTTACAGACATGCCTACTTTATGATAATCACATGCAGTTTGGGTCAAGTCATAGTCAAGTCAGCTGTTGTTGCCTGTTGGGCTTGAGTTTGCCATGTTATGATTTGAGCATATTTTTTATGTTAAATGCAGTACCTGTGATGGTTTCTGGACAATATTTGTCATTGTTTTGTGTTGTTAATTAATTTTCAATAATAAATATATATCTACATTTGCATAAAGCAAGCATATTTGACCACTCACATGTTGATAAGAGTATTAAATAAATTTTAAAATGTAGGGTACATTTTGAACAGATAAAAGATGCATGATTAACTATGGACAATCATGTGATTAATCGCTATTAAATATTTTAATGGATGACAGCCCTATTAATAACATACCAAATGTTTTTTTTTACTAAACCTAACCAAGTAGGTTTTGTTGCGTTTTTTTGTTTTGTTTCAATTTACTTTAACTACGTGTTTAAAAAAGTTTAAAACTGCTTCTGTAATCCGGGAGAAAATATGTTTTCCCTCGAGACGTAATTGAGAATGCAGTTTAGTTATATGGGAACGTAATTTTGTAGGAGACAGGGTTTGAAAATAACATTAATAAACTCTGTTAACGCTGGAAAACCCCCTTTCACAACCAGTTTGTCTTGTGCATCCAGTGAAACCAATTTACCTTTTCACCTCCTAGCTTCTAAAACACCTCCAACACATTGGGCCTTATTTCACAAAGAAATATAGTGTGATGGCAACGCTATTTCAATAAACCAATTTACAGTAAATCTGTTTCCCTGTATAAAAAGCACATTTTGATTCAAAGGTAATGAGTTTTCTGGTGACCGTGCTGTGCGGTTAAAATTATGATGAGCCATTACTGTTTTTATAGGGTGTAGCTTCGCACTCAAAGGCGCACACACGCACGCATGCACACAAACACACATGCGGGGAGGTGAATAGAAACATACACAACAGCAGAGACTTCTATACAGCCACCCACACACATTCATTCATTTAACGTATGCTTTGCTGTTCCAATATTTATGGCTGCATTCCTCTACTCATTTTGGACTTTTTTTTGCAATTTCAAGGATCGTTTCCCCGGCGACCACAAAAACCATTACATCACTTTTACATTACTCACAGCTGAGAGTGTGTGAACATGAGATGATGTGTGCAAAAAAAAAGTTCTTGAGAAAATGAAACAAATGTGTGCGTCTTGAATAATGACCTTTACATCTACTGCATTGAATTGTAGAGCACCATACTGCGTGATAAAACTAAATTAAAAACAATATTTCTCTGATTCACTTCCATTCAGACGTTCACATTAAGCTATTTTAATCAGAATTTGTTTCTCATTAATTCAGGTGACAGGGTTGTGCGTCACAGGAACTCAACGTCGTAATTCATCCGGACATAACTCAACAGAAAGACGAGATAAACTCAGTTATTGCCCAGACCTTGCGTGGAGAGCGCCCGTTATGTAGTGTACAATGAATATGAGCGTATACACGAGTATGTGAGTGTGATCTAATCTGTCTGTGCTCTGTGGTTGCCGCTAGTTGCTATGGAGAGAGGCTGAGGTCAGACATTATTCTCTCCACTCAGCTCTCTCATAAGTCTTCCTCCCTACAGGTTAACTACATATTATTTTGTTGTAGTATCTGTGAGTTAACTGTGGATTAGTTTCACGCCCATACTGACCTGTTCAAAAACACAGAGAAATACACTTTCCATTAACAAGAGGTCAATGTTGTCAGACGGAGCGGCACATTGATCAATGACGTAACAGACATTTTCTCAAATTTACAACCGACCCTTTCACTGTTTCGTATTAGTCATGCTCCTGCAAAGACTGGCCTCAGTTTGGTTGTGTGGACACATTGGTTTTGTTTGTTTATTGGAGAATAAGTCTGTTTCTATTCGGTCTTTGAATAGAAATTTAAATTATATTTAGTTATTTCCACTTATGCCAGGGCCACTAATGGAAAAATATGTGGGTTGGGATGCAATGCTTTTGGGGTCACATCATAATTATCATTATTATTATTTTTCAACATTTATTCTGTGACATGGTTAGACATCACGACAGAGTCCAGCAGGGGGAAAAAACAACTAGCACAATTAGAAATGTTATAAACAAATCAGCATTTTCTCCACTTATTGGTAAGTTTAAAAAAAAAAAAAGTGTACATTAAAAATAATTCTGCACAATTACATTACATACTACAAGGCTACTTTCTTATTCACCCTCAATATTTAAGTTAGTTGCATACAAATGTGATGGGTGATTGTGGGGAACATTTATTTACTTCCACATTGTGTGAGTGCAAAAGAAAAAATAACAACGGAGGGAAAAAATTGAATTCCTCTAAAGGGATTAATAAAGTAGTCTTAATTTGGTTTAGAAAAGACGCCTCAGTTTTATTACATTATTCTCAGGCACAGACTGACAGAATCAAATTATTACTTTTTTAATGAAATATAATATTAGGCAAAAGAAAGAAATTAAACAGCAAATGCCACATATTTAATGAAAGGGTGTGTCATATTATCCACCGTGAGAAGTGAGGCTAAATACTGGAGGACAAATGAACAGTAATGTAGAGGGGGTGTCTTGAGCTAAACTAGGACTACGCTAACATGGAAAATGGAATATTGACCTCTTACTCAACAGTAGATGTCACATAGCAGTGGTGTACATCATCTGAAAGCTGGGAACCTGGAGATTAATTTGAGATGCAGCTCAGCACTGTGTGTCAAGTTGTTCTAGTCATAAATCAGAAATAAAAATTAATTAACTAATGAATTAATTTAAATAAATTGTGAAAGTATTTAAGGTTTTAGAACATGATGATATAAATTTGTGATGTTGTTGCAGCAATTTTTGGGTTGATGCCATTTGTTACACAAATTTGGTGCTAAATTTAACCATTTATTACTACTGGAGAATTGATAAAAATGATCAATAATCCCTCCAAAAATACCACATTAAGACACCAAGACCTTGAGGAACACCGTAGAAAAAGCCATGCTGTGATTTAGCATCAAAAACTTTTGACATTTGGGGATTTCTGCAAGAATTGCATTTTTCTGCAATTGGATGGCGAGCTCTTCCGTTCGGGAAACTGCTCAGAAACCCCCTTATTGTTAATCTAGCTAGGAAAGCCATCCATCCTCTGAATGCTCTAGGTCTCTAGTTTGAGGTTGTAAAGTTTCATGAGGCTGTGATTATCCTAGATTATCCTAATAGTGTATTACATGTATGGTAACTATCTGTTCTCACTCTGTGTAAGAATGTGTGAGCCTGTAGCCCCAAACACACTCACACACACACACACTTACAAGGCCCACAGGAGACACGGGGCATTCTGCAGCACCCCTACCACTTCATTAAGCAGCCCTCATTAGTGTATGCATATGTGTTTTCTGTGTTCAGATGCATCTGCCTGAAAAAACAGTTGCAAGTGTGTTTGTAGCTGTTTGTTTTTAAGACCATGTGTGTATGGCAGTCTACACATATCTGTGTGAATGTGTGTGTGTGTGTGTGTGAGTGTGTGTGTGTGTGTGTGTGTGTGTGTGTGTGACCCTGACCCTGTTTTTTTGCAGTCTTTTGTAGTGAGCTAATGATGGGGCTCCTTTACACTAACTATATCTGTACAGGGCCTTGATCTGGATTAGGATACAGCTTTAATGAAGGGAAAGTAGGACACAAGCACACACATTAAACATCTATAAACATGAACGTAGACAAGCACGCACATGCAAAAAAGCTCTCCTCACAATTACATAACATAAATAGGAGTGCAGTAGAAGAGTTACAAACACACACTGACCTGCCATTGAAGGTGTGTTTGCCTTGGGGTCGGTCTACCCCTGCTGGCCTCTCCACAGCGGGACTGGCTGCCTGCAGAGAAAACACACTTCCTGTTAGTCAGTGCGAGACAGTAAGAAGAGCAGAAAAAAGCTCCAACAGCGCATTCAATCTGTCTGAAAGTCGATACTTCACGGTTGGACAAAGGAGAAAAAAAAAGAGCGATAACGTGAATTCTAAGAGACATGTGGATGGATTAACTAATAAACCTCTTAAATAAAAATAAAGCTGTTAATGAGTGACATTAAGGATCCCCTCCCGTGTTTTGATTTCCAATATGAAAGCCTTGAGCTCAACAAGTAAGTCTTTGCCATTTTGAAAGACAGGAGAACACATAAAAGGGAATGAATGAATTGATTGAGTGAAGTGATGAGTGAAGGAGCTGCTAAATTGATGGATGGATGATGTACAAATAGCAATTAATATGTGAAGGCAAGAAGACAGTGTTGCCAAGCAGTAATAAATAACACTGTCACTTGGCATGGCAACCGAGAGAAATGAAGAGAGAGAGGTGTGAGAAAGACGAGTGTAAATGTGAGCCAAGGGAGCCGTAATAATCACTTAATACAATGACATAGGGTGTGTGTGTGTGTGTGTGTGTTATTGTTAGAGACTCAGAGAGGTGAGCTCCACAGGGACGAGGTTACATGCTTAACGGTATAGAGATGATGAATCATCTAATACTCAACATGTGACAGTATCTGTGAGCTTTTGCAGCAACCCATCACTGCTACATATGTTTGTGATTCCACGGAGTTAACACTGTATCATGAATATATCTCTAGAGTTTAATGCAACCAGACACAGACCTGCAACAAATCACACCTCTGTGAAGAGTAGAACACTTTTTGACATTTAGCTTATAATGCTTTCCAGTTTTTAGACACTGTGAAGGAGAAGCATTGATTTAATTGCTCTATAGGGACTCAACGTTGTGATGTCACCCCGAGGCCAGATGCTTTTCTGCTAGCTTCTGTTTTTCAAAGCAAAATCATTGAGGTTTATCTATTTGTAAAATGTGTTCCTGAGGTTAATTATCCATATTCCAAGATAAATAAGAATCATTTAGGATTAGAAATTGAAACCGTCATGATTTTTCCAAAGATAAACAATTACTTATTTAGCAAACAAAAAACTAACCCTATGTTGAAATTTTACCGGCACGTGGCAGAAATAATGCGTCATCATGTTGATTTCTCCCATACTGTATTCATGACATCCTTCAATGCTCTCCTGTAATGTCATCTTTCCTACTTATTAATCTGTAATTGCTTTAGTCTCAAAAATGTCTAAGCCGTCTGGCCCTCTCTGTCCTGCTAAGGTCACAACCATGTCAGGATTCGACGCGGCCACTCAACTCGCTGGTGACGTACAGTCTACGGTTCGACAGGGAAAGAGAAGCGCACTAACATCAGTGTTTTTGAAGAAGCAAACATTGACAGCATTGCCACCACCATCATTAAACACCAGATGAGATGGACAGGCCATGTGATACAAATGCCAGGTCCTTTACTCAGAACTGGCCAAATGCTGGCCAACGATCACCTGGAGGTCAGAGAAGGCCTTTCAAGGACGACATCAGGATCAACGTCAACACATTCCACATAAACAGCTCTAACTGGGAAGACCTCGGGGCAGTGGTGGTCTAAAGGTTAGAGAAGCGAGCCTGTGACCCTTGAGCAAGGCCCTTAACCCCAACAGCTGCTCACTGGCCAACAGATCAGGTTGTGGTTATACTGGGCAGCTTCCAGGTGTGAATGTGATCAGGACATTCCTGAAAAAGAGAGCATTGCTCTCAGTGAACCTCCTCTGAATAAATAAAGGTGACAAAAAACTTGCAAAACAGAACCGCATGGAGAAACAGTGAAACAGTTGACATGAAGGAGCCAAACTCCATGAATACGATCTCCCAAGAGGACCATCATACTCGACTTCGAGTCAACGATGATGATGATGAGGGCTTGGTGGCTAAAAACTGAAATGTTAGGTAAAGAACAATATTGCTATGATATTTAACTCAAACCCAAATGATATGCATTAGGATTGCATGATTAATAATAGTTATTTTAGTCTACATAAATTGCAGTTATAAAAGAATGGATACTATATTTAAAAATGATGAAAATGTCAATGAAAGAGCCAAATAATGAAATACCCTTGTTGCTAAAATCAGACATTATAAGTGTGATTGATCTAAGATTTGCCTCGACTCTGGTTGCCTTTAAAAGCTTGATTTAAATGTATTTTATTTCTAAATTAAAGCTAATTTAAATTGTATGTAAAGCACTTTGGAATTGCCCCAAGCGTGCATCATATAAATAAATTGACCTTGTCTTGATTATTGTATCAGAATATCTGGCAAAATATTCATAATTACTATGCAGTCCTAATCTGCATATGTGTCTGCATGTTCATATGTGCATGTGGATATCTGAGTTTAGGCGTGCACGTGTTTGTGTGAGCACACAGCAGACAAATACACACAGGTCAATAAGGCTCAATGTTAGAAGCAGGCACTAATGGACTCTTAACATGACCTTTCACCTTTGACCTCTCACCCTGTTGCCATATGACCTACACCACCTGTCAGAGACGGGGAGAGGGAAGGGAAGAGAGAACGAGTTGAGAGAAACACAGATGAGTAATGAGGAGAGGAAATGTCAAGAAAGCTGAAGAGATTGAGGCTGGGGTCGAGACACAACAGCTGCAGATGTGAAAGAAGGAATCAGACGGCGGCTGATGATGAGAGGAGCTGGATGAAGGTGAGGTGAGTCTCAACAGTGAATGACAGCCTGCACATACTGTAACCATATGTTTGGGGCTTGGTGGCTTGGAAATCAATTAGTCTGACCTAGCTGCAGATGCTGTCATGTGAGCTTAATTACTAACAGGATGACAGGTAACATTAATTATCCTAACCTCTTTGTCATAACAATAGCCACTCATACAATAATTGGAAAGTCTTTGGTGCTTAATTGTATGTCTCTTTTAATAACTGCACATAGTAATAGTCTCTCTCTCTCTCTCTTTGGAAGAGCGACATATTAATTAAAGAGGCTAGCAGCGTATGTTAGTTATCAAAGGGTAATTTAAAACAAGTAAATGGATCTGAACAAATAAATGTGTCTCATTATTCATGTTAACCCTGCAATATTATAGATAATATAGCAAAGGTGTTGAATGGTTAAGTGCCTTGTTCTTTGTTTTGATTGAAAAAACATAAAGTCTTAAGACTTTATATAAGTTACTAATTGTATTATATTATTTATATCTAACTAGTGTAGAAGAAAAAAAAATGATGTCAGGTCCAATTCGGTGGCTGAGTTTTATTCACCGCGCAGTAGAGACAGAAGTTCACAACATCTCAACACTTCTACCAATTACACGTACCTAACGAGCAGCCAATACCCACAATTATGGCTGTAATTAGCTCAATTACATAATACTATTAATATAATAAATAATTGAGAATATTTTGGTTATTAAAGGTGCTAAATGGGAGATTGAGAGCATTGAGGGAGAGGGACTTCATTCTCTGCTCAGGTAGACATTATTCCTCTATATCTTTACATAGCAAATAGTTGTTTGCTGCTATATTATTGCTCTGAATATCATATAGCGCACCTTTAAAGTTGCACATTCTTAAACCGTTACTAAAGCTGCAATTCACTGGGAAAAAAAACAATATGAACATGTTTCAATCCCATAAAGAAAGATTATTTTTATACAGGAGAAGCGCAGAAATAATGATTGAAAGACCTGATGCTTTATCTGAGAATGAATCAAAAATATTCTTATAATAATGACAAAGATGTATTAGAAATATTTCGAGGACAACTGCAGGGGAAAAAAATTAATACATTAGTGTGCCGACCTTGGACAGTTCAATCGATACTTGTGAGCATTAGCGGCCCTCCAAAAACTGGAGGGTAGAGAAGCAGGATTTCCATTTTAACTCAATGATGGATAATCCTACCTTGAATAACTGTGCTTATAATAAATGAGCAGCAAGCATTTAGTATTCACGGTCCAATCTAATAATTGCTAAAAGCGGATAAAAAAGAGTGAACTATTAGTGATATTACTAATTACTGAATAACCAATCAAGCTAAGTGTTCCCTGAAAACGCTCCCAGAGTGAGTATGATAAATTAATAGTAATGCAAGCTGGGAAGTTTGTGCATATCTGGATGTTGTGTATTGTGTGTGTGTGTGTGTGTGTGTGTGTGTGTGTGTGTGTGTGTGTGTGTGTGTGTGTGTGTGTGTGCGTGTGACAGTGATAAACCTACGGTAATCTATCTTGAAATTGACATACTCTTTGAGTATGGGCTGATGAATTAGAGTGAATATGTGTTTTAATTAATACTATGTCAGAATTTTTTCTATTAAAGGTGCTTTTGATAACATTCAGCCACTAGCTGTCACATTTTCCGTCCCCTGTTCCATCACATTTACTTCACAACAAGTCGTTGCCAGGAATTTACTGTCAATCTTAGCCATTTATCCGTTTTTTCCAAAAGTGGGAAGTGGGAACCAAACGTCAGATGACTTCCACAGAGATAAACAAAACATACATTTTGAACACACCAAAATTTTTAAAATGATCAATTTCCAATCAAAATATAATATATATAATTTCTTTTTCAGAAAAACCCATAATCTTTTTCGGCACCTTTCGAAAGGCTCTGACGATGTGTTATTTAAAAAAAAAATATTTGTTTACATAAAAAATTTTATCAATAATACCTTTAAATAAATTAAGTTAATTTGTTTAGAACAACTACGGCTTTACAGAGCTCATTTCTCTGTAGGCCTATAGTCAGTTTAAGGACAAATGACACACAGACAACGTGACATGTTTTTATGGATTTTTTTTGTTTAGGTTTTTGTTCAAACTATGATCATATCATAAGCACGGCATTTACTTCCTTTAAGCATCATTAGCGTGACTTCTTCCTGTTATGTTACTGCATTGTTTAGTACCTGACTTCAGTTCTCTAATGTACACATAGAGTAGGCATTGGGGAAAGCACAAAGAGGAACAGGAAAAGTGTAAACACAGAAGAACAGACACATTCACATAAAAACCCTGCTTCACTGACAAACGTACTGTACATGCAGGTGGACGGTGCAAAAAGCCACACACATGCAGACAAACACACACATATTCACACACACACACACACACACAGGTGTAGCATGATAAATAAGTGCTGTACTGCCTTATTAGCCCCAGTAGTATTCTGGGTAAGAACAAATACTCCCAGCCTGATTAACACGCTGTAGCCTGTAACGTGCAACCCTATGTGTGTGTGTGTGTGTGTGTGTGTGTGTGTGTGTGTTGTAAGTGTGAGAGGAAGCGAGAGAAGGGGAAAGAGAGAGTGATTTTGTGGCTTACTGTACTCATTTGTGCCTGGCATTTAGAGCGGAAGAGCAGCACCAGTAAATCTTTCTGGGTTGAAATTAAATAAAGAGAGGGGACAGAGAGTAGGAGAAGAGACGTAGGGAGAAGAAAGACAGAGAATTACTGCAAGAAGAGTACTTTCTTCCCCTCATCGCTCTCACCGAAAGGCCAAGTGACAATTTGAACAATTACCCGGAGCCATTACCTCCATCTGAACCTGGCTGCTTGAGAAGAGACAGACCTATGAGCGAGTGACTTGAGTGTGAGTGAAAGAGTGAGGGAAACAAAATAAAGACTGACAGGGATGTGAGAAAGTGATGTACGAGGAAGAGGAGAGAGAAAAACAGAGAGAGAACCCCGTTATTTACAGTAGTCACGGCATCAATTACCGCCTCAACACTCATGTGGTAGTTATTATAGCACAGCAGGTTTGAAGAAAACGTAGAGGAAAGATGTGAGGCACGGAGGAGTATCACACAGAAAGAAAGATGAGGGGGAAAAACAGCAGAGAGAGACTTTTTATACTTATATCGTAATGACTGGACTAAACAATATAACTTATTCATCTCCACAGTGAATACTCCTTCTCTCTCCCTACATAAAACATATCTGTTTATAAACTGATAAGTCTTGCTGGATATAATATAATCACTCAATGGCAGCATCAACATGACAGAGAAAGTCTGCGTGATATTGATGTCTATACCATAGACTGTAGATAAGACGTAGACATAGTCACCGTGACGTCACCCATTTGTTTGTGGCCGTTGCCGTTTTGCAGCCTCGTTGCCTAATGGTCTATACACTTATTGGTCCAAGTTTAAGGAAGTAACAATGTAAACCTATATAGATTTCTTGTTGACTCTAATTTGGATGGTAAGCTTACATTTATGAATTTGGTCCGAGTTCAAATTACTCTCAAGCGGAGGTCTGCGCAGGAAGGATCTGACAACATCAGCCTTGAGGTCTCTCTTCAGTAGCAGATTTAAACAAAGGAAAATTACTGCCTGATGCTGTGTTTCAGCTATTTCTTTACAAGACACAAACATCAGAATAAGACCGCAAACAAGTCTATAAGAGTTTTGTTAAGTTATAGGGACGGGACTCCAACATCTCTACCATGATGTGGGAAATAGGGATAACAGCTTGCTACATTTTTTCAATAAAAAAAGCGGATTGCAAATCGCCACAGTTATAATGTTTTGCGTAAGATGAGACAGTAGGGGAACCTGAGGAGCTAACATGGACTGTAATAAAGAGAGACTGAGTCCACAGCTGGTGTGGTTGAGGTCACATACTATATGCGTGCTAACCTGCAGGAGCACCAACTTATAAAACACCCAGACGCACAGAGTCTGGACAAGCCTACTGTGTAACTGACACCCAGTAATATTTCATACTGACAGCCACAGGAGTGATGGCATGCAGTGAAAACAGAGCTAAGATGTAAGGAGTGGAAGGTGGGCTCAGAACAACAGGATCTACATTCCTGAGCTTTGGATTACATTTCACCGGGTAAATGAAAGTAACCAGATTAGTGCTGGCAGTTTATATTTATTAGTGACAACTAGTGCATCCAGATTTCATTTCTGCTAAACTGTGTTTCATGTCGCTGTAGGTAGAAAATCAGAACAGATGGCTGTTTTGCTCAGGTGGATCATCGTAAAACAAATTTTAAGTTCCAGGGGTGCTTTCACATCAGAGACCCGGGCCCGGATCCGAGTACACTTGTCCCCAAAGTCCAGTTTGTTTGATTAGTGTGAACGCTCCGTACCGTACTCGGGCACGGTTCCTTGATCCGTACTCGAGTCTACTTGAAAAGGTGGTCTTGAGAACGGTTCTTGTGTACTCTGGTACGGTTCGCATCAGGTGTGAAAGCCGACTGTACCAAAACACGGAAGTGGACTGCTATTTAACGCAAGTAACGTTAGCAGTCAGCAAGTAGTTTTGAAAGGGCGGGCTTTTTTTAACGCCGCCGGTCTCCTCCGAAATATGTATGTGAGCGCAACATGCGCCGATCTCATCTTCTGAACTGCTTCGGCATGGGTGATAAAGCAGGAAGGCAGGCGAGAGGGTCCTTAAAAAATATAGACAATAGTAGGCGATGGGGTTGGACGATTATGTTGTTATTTTATTTAACTAATTTAACGGTCTGCCTCCGAAGAACAAGAGCCGTTCAGCGGGCAGAGAGAGAGAGAAAGCGGGGATAAACTGCGTGTAGTGTCAGCATATTTTAACATCAAACTTGGTGAACTATATAATATATATATATATATATATATATATATATATATATATATATAACAGCTGATCTCAACATAAACAAATGCACGTGGATGATGATGCAAGTGTACTCGGGTACGGAATAACTTTACTAATGTGAAAGCTGAGCAGGCACAGTACGGATCAATCGTACCTAATATGAAAACACCCTTAAGCTCAGTCAGTGTGGTCGGTTACAAAAGAATATACCCAACACTTTGTGGCAACTATACCTGATGTATAGTAACAAATGTGTTAAGTCACCAGTGTTATTATTAAGTGTTATTAGTACACAGTAGACTATTCTCTCTAACTAAACGAAATATTCATCAAAAACAGCTTTAACTTCTGCTAGTACTACTATTACCACTGCTTCTTCAGCCTCAGTAAGGTTAAGCAGGGAGACCGGCCACCTCTGAGAACCAATCACATTCCCCAAAAGAACTGAACCTTGCAAACAGCTTGTTCTACGGGGAACACAGCATGGTTAAAAAAAGGATGTTTGTCCAGTGAGGAATCTCAAGGGGAGAAAGCTCAGCACTCAAGAGTCCAATCAGGCCTTGAGCCGCTTCAACCAGTGAACTTGAGGGATTTGCTGTGTCCAACCTTCTAGGGGGAATATGAAACAGTAACACACGATCATAACAAGTAATCTCTATCCAACTGGCACACTGTATTATGATAATATTCATTACTGTGTTCTCATAAGACAATGCGTGTCTGTGTGAGACTGAATTAGTGAAAAGGTGTGTGTTAGCGTAAAATACATATAAGAAGCATCAACTCAGAGACGCTGACAGAGAAAGTGGTGTGGAAGGTACTGTAAGGGAAAGGAAGAGGAGACATGAGGAAGGAATAGGAGAGTATTTGGTGTTTTACTTTCACAGAGTGGACAGAAACATTTTTGGTGGGATAATAATCATGTAATTATTACTATCTCCTACCTCATATCAGATATGAAAGTGGAAACTCAGAATAAGGACCAAGGAAGGAATAGGAAGAAAAATGTAAAAACAGATAGAGGATTGTTACGGCAAAGGACAGAAACGGAGTAGATATGGAGTGTGGCTTCAGTAAAAGAGGAAATAGGAGATGTAGAAAAACAGATATATTATCTTCAGAGGAGAGAGAATAGACAACACGGATCAGGGGTTAAACATCAGGGCCGAGGGTCAAAGTTACAAAGACGACGTTTGGACCAAGATGTTGAAAATATGAAGAAAAAAAAAGGAGACATGAAAAAGTGAGAGGTCGGCAGAAGTAAGGAAGGAGGAGAGGAGGGGGAGGAAGAAGCAGAGGAGAAAAAAGGAGAAAGAGTTTGCCCTCTGCCCTTTAGAGAAAGGGAGAGAGAGGATGAAAAGAGAGAAGAGAACGGAGAGAGTCATCCGTCTTTGTTAGAAGAGTTTGATGTGACAAAGCATGTCTGGATTAGAAAGAACACGAAGACTCCACAGGCACCGCTCACCCCCGACCTTTAAACACATATATACCCTACCACTACACACAGACCTACACACTGCTGCCATATGGCAGAATGGTGGCAGGAAAAAGAAAAAACGTTTAAAAAGTTAAGTTATTTACTTCTTATTTGTTTTATCAGTACTCGTACTGATATCTGATTCAATTTTATACTGATTGGTTAAGATAAAATGTATGTATTTACATTGTTATACTTTGTAGGTATGAAACATATGTACAATATATGTATAGTGTATAAGTGAGGCTTTCCTAGATACAGAACAAGTCACACAAATGACACAAAATTAGAATTTCTTAAATAAACATAAACCTTTCTTAAATTACTTTTGTTGAGGTTGGACTTTACACCTTTTATTTATGTCTCAATGACCTTCATCGATTCTTTTCCAATAGGAAATACATTTGTAGGCAGTAAACATTAAGCGTAAAAGACTCCTGTATATCAACAATTTGCTACCGTATGCTCTGAGCATTACCAGCTGTGGCATCCGGAAAACCCTACTCGATGAAAGGCCATGGGGTCATTAAAATCAAAGTGTTTATCCCCTTGGGAATATGAATGTGTCTCCATGGAGATCTGCATATCAGATTACCATAGCACAGTCCATGAGGATCCATCATACTAAATCAATATCTTACAAAAGCTGATAAACCTATTAGAACACAACAGAAAAGCTGACCATAAGACTTGAAGAAAGAAATCAGTTTGCCTTTTACACTTGTTAAAAAAGTGTGATCTGATTCATGTTAATGGCAACATACTGGGTCGTATTAAAGCAAACCAATGCGTTCTAAAGAAATACATGATGTCTCTTTTGCACTGCTAAGCAACTGAAACCAGTCTCTTGTTGACACGTTTATGAGATGTCTCAATTAGATCCTTCTGTTCATTCTGCTGCAGTGGAAATTTTGACCCGACACTGGTGCTTGACAAAAGCTGAGTGGGTCACGAAAACCATTGAAAATCTTCATCTGAGGGACCCGCAAAACGTCATCGTCATTCTAAAGTGAGGCTCTTATGTTGCTAGTGGGACAAAAACTATAAAACTAAAAATAAATATCAAACAGGAAACAGAATTAACACGAAAGCTGATGTCTTGTGCATGAGCATAATTGACAAATGTGAAGCAACGTCAACTACACATATTACAAGCTTTACAAATGACAGGCAGTGCCTCATGCTGCGTTCACGCCAAACGCAAAGCAAACTTTCGTGGGATTTGTTATTCACATCACTCGCTCTAAACGTGCCGGAAAGGAGGAGAGGCATACCTCCATGTAGATACCAACAACGATTCATCAGACATGGGTGAAATAATCACAACTTCTGCTTTGTACATGTTGTCGAAGTCCGAGATACTTCGGAAAACCAAACACTGTCGTGTCTGGATTCATAACATCATCCAGAGGCTGTACGTATATAGCAAGTCACACAACGGCTGAATTATTCTGGTTTACTTCAGCGGTATTAACCCAAAATAAACCGATTTTGCTGTGATTTCATTCCAATAAACAGATCAAAAGTATGCTGAAATAACTATATAATGATGCAGATTTGTAAAAAGTCTGAATTCATGCTTTGTCAGGTCTGTTCACAAGATGACAAGCAAACAACTTTTAAAACGCTTGTTTTCTGAATGGAGTTCGGATCAATCCATCAAGCATTTTCTTATTGTGAAGACAAAAACATGAGGCTTCTCATCAATGCATATGTGTCCTCACAACATCAGAACATCTCTGTGTTGCATTTCCTCTGTGTAGGTTTAGTGTGTATACATACAATGTGTATATGGTGTGTTACAAACTGCATGTGTTTGTGTCTGCTTTCTGTCTTAGTTCCTCAGGGTCTTACCATCCCGGCGGTGTCCTCATTGAGGGAGGGTTCGGTCTCTGTCGGCTGGGGGCTGAGGGCTGAGTCACTGCTGCTTCTCACCAACAGGGGGGTGTCTGTAGAAAACACAAGGACACAAACACATCTCATATGTGCAGGCAGCTCTGAGTGTTTTTGGCTGTCCTCAACCAAAGAAGTTCTTAGCCGACTAACATTTATACTATTCTGTCGACTAATCGATTAGTTGATTTAATCGACAGATCTGTAAAAAAATTAGTTTCTCCACACAAAAAAAATCACACAAAAGCACCAATTTAAATCTTGTGTTTACCAGAGATGTGCTCGCAAGTTTCTTGGAAATAAGTTATTTAGCATGAAAAAAGCAAAAAAACAATGTTATGTTTTAATCCACATTAAATCTGCTATATTCTTTCAAGCTGTTCTCTTTTCCTCTCTAGTTTCCTCTGATAAAAACCAGGAACCTGGCTCTCTGTCAGTCTAACATGACACAGTGTGACTACTTCCTATCAGACTGTTAATAGAACAAGAAATATGAAAAACAAATGGTGAGAATAGAAGTCTGCACTGCTTCAGAATCTACAGCCAGTCTCTCTGATTCAAGCACGCACACACACGACTACCTTAAAATTGTTAATGCTATTTTGATGGAGTCATAGTTCAGCCAAATTCATGTCTAATAATAATCTTTTAGATGACAAGATACAGACCCTGAGCTCGTCCTGCCACACTACAGAGAGGAGTTGGTGTGTGTTTCTTTACGAGTGTCAAAGCGTGATGAGGAAGAAAGAGAGAGGAGAGATGAATTTTTTTAAATTTCTTGGGTTGACAAAATGAATTTCCACTCTGTCACTGCAACGTGCCTGTGACATCAGTCCAAGTCAACTCAAGTATGCTTACAAACAAAAACAAGAACCCCCTCCCGACACTCAGTGAGGTAAAATAACAGGCAGATTTTGTGAGAAAACAATGCTTATCATAAAACAAGTTAAAGACATGGAAGCTACAGTACATAGAGCATGGGGATATGAGTGCATACAAGCACAAATGTATGCCTATGGATGTGTATTCATTGGGGCAGCTGCAGGGTTTAAAGAGGACCCATCATGCTCATTTTCAGGTGCATACTTGTATTCTTCTTCTGCGCGTCTATGTTGACAACAATGGATTTGAGGGTGCAAAAAAATGCTGCATGTGAACGACCCCTAACACACCAAAGGAAAGAGGAAAAGCACAAAAGCATAATAGGTCCTCTTTAAATAAGCTTTTCACAGCTACAGTATCTAGAACTTAATCTAAGACAAATTTAATAACATTTTGAAGATTTTCTTTTTTCTTTTTAGAGATGTTTTTCTATAGAGCTAACTCAAACTTTCTGAGTTTTCAAAAAAGTTGTGTCTAAATGCCAATGAGGACATACTGATAAGGCAGAATGTGCTTTGTTGAACAGATTCCACAATTAGGCACATTACCATCTCCATGGAAACTCATGTATGTATACCATTTATAGCTTATTAAAAAGAAAGAAATAAAGAGCGATAGAGTGGTATGACTGGTGGGCGGTGGACATTTAGTAGAGGATAAAAGTCAAAGAACTATAGAAACAACGAGTAAGAAATCATGACCCTAAAGCATTCACCATGTGAATGAAGCCTGAGGGTTTCATTACTACTAGGGCTGGACTGTTAATTGAAATTCTATTGAAATCGCAATATGGACTTCTACAATTCTCAAGACACAGGATGAGGAGGAAATCTCAATATTTGTTAAAGGTGAAAGGTGTGTCAAAATACCATTTTAATTAAATATTGAGGTGCTGCAGAGATGTACTGGCCTACACATCAGATTCTACAGACTTATGAAAACATCTTTGTTAGAAATAGATCCCCGCAAAAATCACACCATAATCATTTTAATATGTTTTTCCACGAAAATTAGAATAATTATGTAAAAATGATCATTCCTCCTAATATCGCAAATCATATCGTAATTGCAATATCAGTCAAAATAATTGTAATTAGATATTTTTTTCAAAATTCTGCACCCCTAATTACTACTTCTGTAATGATCAAAACTCATCAGCCAGCACAGCCGGAGACTTTTATGTGTGCATGTCCATATCTGCTGATAACATACATACTATACTGTAGCAGTGTTATCACAGAGCTCATTCCTGGATGTTGTTTTTGGAGATGTGCACCGCTCCATGTGTTCATTAGACCTGCAAGGAGAGTGTGTGAGAAGTTAATGTGCGTTCCCTTCCTCTAACGTCCCTTCAGTGAACACACTGGTGTTCATGCGTCCAAATGACCAATAAGTGTCTGATTTGCAGATCTCCCTGTGCATGTAAGTAACATATGATAGTGTCTCCCTCTCCACATCTCATCAGCCCACTGCATAAAATCATCATTTAACAGAAGCTGATGGATGAAGCACACACCACACTATCGCCTGTGATTCTGCTGGAGCTTGAAGAAATAGTGAAATGGCAAGAAAAGTCAACACTGCAGAAAGCTATTCAAATAAATAACATTTATTACCGGAGGTATGATCAGTGTGTTGCACTGCGGGCCCATCAATCCATATATACATTAAGAACATGGTCATGTTAGGCTCGATGGTTCCACTGGGGATAAAATGGGAAAGGTGGTGGTGAGGGTGGAGGGAAGCTCTAAATGAGTGGACTACTCAGAACACATGCCAAATGATATTTGTAGGGTCATATATTGATTGTCACAAAATGGACCCTCGGTGCTCTTAAGGCTGGCTGGGGGGTATGGATTACATCAAACCTCTAATCAATTCATCTCTTCAAAGAGAGGCAATGAAAGACGGGTAAATGGAGAGAGGACAAAGGACGTAAAAATGAGAAACAGATGACGGAAATAGATAGAGAAATAAAGGGACGAACAAAGGAAAGGATAATCAGTGAGATACAAAGACGAGATGTACGAGGTGCAATGAAAAAGGAAGATTAAAGAACACCAAAATCAAAACATTGTTAAGACCAAAATTACAGAAGCCTTTAAATAAAATTGAATTCTGTGCTATTATCTTTTGCTTCGCTGTAACACCTCACCTTCCCAGTTTTAGACTGAAGCAGACCTGTCGAGACAGGAAACCAGAAATGATGCGGTGAAAATGTCCCATTGTGTTTGGGTGTATGCTGTCTATATCCAGTGGCACATTAAGATAGATAACAACGGCCATCTAGGGACAAATAGTAGTGCTTATAGACATTCCAAGATCAATACTTTTCTACTAGACTGGCAAAATGTAGTGTCAGTTTTAGATCACCTAGTAATCCCCACTGTAGTAATAACACTATATACTGTAGGGCTAGACTATAATATGACAATATAGTAGGCCTATTGATAGCATGCTATGAGGCTGGATATAGTATTTTTGTCGTTGGAATATCAGCAAATAGCTTAAATGTTGTCTTTTCCTGTTTTTAAAGGTTGCATTACAGTTCAGTTACATATATTTTTTAGCAGAGTGTTGTATGTTAAATAATCAAAAATGCCGCAACATACTTGGTTATGATTTTCTCAATAAAGACGGTAAATATATCCTAAAAGCAAATAAATGAAAAATCATCCCATTGTTGTGGTAAAGGCTGGAAAAGCAATGGTTTTACTATTAACATTAGCGATGGCTTCGTTCTAATCAAGTGTTCCAGTAAGCTCTGACAGTATTTTATTTGTATTTTGAAGTATCGCATTAGAAAAAGCTCTATGGAAATGGCAAAATTCGATAAACCGCACGCTTTAGATGGTTTTTAAAAAAGAGTTGTTGCGCTAAATAGGTTATGGAAACGCCTTGGATGAATAAATTCTGACGTAGCGAACATTTAACTCACACGACTGATCAGCTGTTTCTGCTGTCGGCGGTGGAAATGCGGCCAATAAGGATTTTTTTTTTTTGCGACATTTCTAAAAAGTTTGCTTAAAATTCACTTGACAATTGAATGGAAACATGGCTTCTGAGCCAACATGAACAATACCAAGACCCTGAAACTGAAGCAGCTAAATGGAATCCAGCCATCATTAATTTCACTATTTACATGTCAAAACGTCCTCTGTGGAAAAGGCTTATTTTTCTGGACTTTGTTAAAAGCACCCAGCCCAACTAATGTATATATAATGTTCGGTATTTGACGCTTGATAAGATTCGAGCCATTATAACAATTACGGCAGCTCCACGAGCCATGGTAAGTGTGCCACTTAAAAAAAAAAAAAACACTTTAATCAGCGGTCTTCCCTATCCATCTACTGCTGATCCTGTATAATCACTTCAGCACTTTGATTCTCAATGTTGAGCAGTGGTTCTCATCAACACTACTACACCTACTGTATGTTTCTGACTCTGCTTGAGTCCTTCGTGGAGTAAAGTGTGAAACATCATGTCAGCTAGTATTCAACAGTGATATAAACAAAAACAAGAGCAAGAGAAAGAAAGCCAGAGAGAAGCAGAAACAATGAGCAATAGAGTTGAAGAGACAGGAGTCAAACAGTGACTACATTTACATGCACAAAATCTGTTTTTTTGCCTTTATTCCGAAAAAGACAACATCCCTACCAAGCTGTTTAAATGGCTAATGAAAATGAATATTCCACTAATATTCGCGTTTACATGCAGCCGTGCATACTCTGATTAACCTAACCGGTGGTGTACTTGTTGGACCGTGCGAACACAGCCTCCCTCTTTCATTCCTTCAACCACCTTCTTGAAAAGGTCGGTGTTGTGATATTTACTCATATCCAAAAACCTGTTGATATCCAAGTCTTTCATAATGATAATAAAAGTAGCTGTGTTTCTCCTTCCGACCACAAATGTGGGCTTTTCTTTTGGGCATGCATCTCTGCAAACTAGGAGTTGGATGAAAACAGGAAAGAGGTTGTGTGTCGCAAACTGCCGTAAAAACCCCAGTCGAGACGTGTATTCTGAATGAGCTGTATACATGTCCAAAGAATGCTCCTAAAACCTGAATAATATCAGCAAATCCCACATGTCTTCATCTGAAAATGCTCCATTCGGAATAAGGCCTAATTCAGAATATCCAAACAGAATATGCTGTTTACATGACCCGTATCAAATTAGGAATATTGTCATTTTCAGAACAATAGTGGAATATTAGTGTTCATGTAAATGTAGTCAGTGATGGAGGCCTAAGCGTGACCTTCTCCCACTGACAGTGATCGTCTCCAGAGCTCCGTTACCTCTAATCTACCACGACAGTCACACATTACTACTAATCTCTTCTGACAGGCGACCATACTGAGAACAGACTAAACTTCCTGTCTTAACGGTGTCTGGATCATACAGCTTCACTTAGGAAGGTCATACAAGCTGAAATGTCAATTATGTCAAAACTAGTAGTATAGATGCAACATACAGTACATGATTGTTGCTGTATTATATACTGTGTGTGAAATTAGATCTAATGCAATGGAGGAAGAGGAAAATATTGCTGCAATAACCTACTGTACTAAACTGTGCTGTGATTTTTTGATTCAGCGTGGGAGTCCTCGAGCTCAATAAACTCCTTGACATCCTTCAAGCCGACTGAGAAATTCCAATAGTATCATGAAAAACAACAAGAGTTGGAAAGTAATGCCTGATAGGATCCAACTTACAATAGATGGATGAGCATTGTCACACTTCATTTGGCATATTAATGACATTTTGAAAAACAACCTTGACAGATTATGTTTAAATGCCAAGCGTTCATGTGGATGGATGGTACGGACCGAGCAACAATGAAAGCAGATATAGAGTCTACAATTCATAACTAAGTGGAATCTGTGATTAGCTGACAGCAGGAGGCAACTGGGAGTAATGCAGAGGCTTTGGCGAACTGTAGCTACACACAATCCATCACCCACATGGTTTGTTATGTTAAGGCAAAATTTTATTTGAACACGTTACTGTGACAGCTCTCACATCTACAGTACCTCTACTGAGCGGGCACTTGACTTGACAAAAGACAGAAAGAGATGAAGGAAGGGAGAGAGAGAGAGAGAGAGAGAGAGGAACCAGGGGAGATGGGAAGAAAGAAAGAAAGAGAGGGAGACAGAGAGAAAGAAAGGTCATTCAGATTCAGAGAGGTCTATTCCACGTTACAGTAAGCAGACGCAGACATCAGAGTTTGTTCTGCCGCCTGACATTACACATACACTTCCTGTCCTCTGTTTCCTCTGCTTCTCCTCCATCTGATTCTCTTTCATCCTCATCTCACTCTGCATCTCAGAGACGCTGCTGCCAACATATCAGCTGTCCTCATCTTGTTTTCATCACTGTCCTGCAGAACATGCCCATCACATCCTGACCTTTACCTGCACCCGTAATGCAAAGTTATAACATCGTTCCTATTGTCTACAAAACATGTGTCTCGGCTCTGAAACTACATGTAAGAACACCATGTACCTAATAAACCATTACATGACATGACTACTTTTTTATGTTTCAATTGACTGATTATTTAGCCATCTATCCATCCCTCCAAAATGGACTTCACTATCCTTCACTGACTCGCCCTAGCAGTCAACCTCCACATCAAATTTGAGTCCAAATGAACCTGTTTCTTGTCTGACATCAGTTGTGACATTGACCCGTTTATGCACTGACCTACAGGTTACACCTAAAAGGTAAAATCAGTTCCCCAAAGGACTTCTTTTTTCTTTGAAAAGTCAGAGGGGTCCTTTGAAAAAGCATTTAGACCATGTGTCAGTAAACCTTTGACTTACAAAGTCCCAGAAGCAGAGTAGGGATATCTGGCACAACTTTACTGGCGGAAAACTCTGAAGAGTATAAAGAACAACTTTATTGTTTTTATATTACAGCCTAGTCCTAGCCTCGTCGACAATGGGGGAAGTAGTGAAATACTTGGGAGTATCTGGTCTCTCAGAGCCAGCAGACTCAGACACAGAGCGGTTGTGATTGCTGGAGATAACATGGCTGGTCTTCATAAAGCTTTACTTTGTCTAATTGGGACAAAAATGTTGTGATGCGACGACAAATGCCAGAGCCTGACTGATGTTAAGGTCATTGCTCTTCCTCTCGAGAGCAGAGCGCTAAGACATTATAATAAATAGAGTCCAGAGTTCCACCAAAAAAAAAACACTTTTCGGGGATTCAGTAATAAACAAAAAATAGAAATTCAGTTTGTTCGGGACAGGTCAGTTTTTTTTTCTCACAAGTAAATCCTCTTTTTAAATAACATACTTTTTAATCTTGGGGGAAGGTATCAAGTACTTTCAAGTCAAAAGGCTCAAGTCTCAAGTCCAATTGAAGTCACAAGTCATTGGTGTTAAAGTCCACGTCGAGTTGCAAGTCTTTTTTGATTTTGTCAAGTCGAGTCTTAAGTCGTCAAATTTGTGACTCAAGTCTGAATCGAGTCCAAGTCATGTGACTCGAGTCCACATCTCTGGTTTATATTAAATATCTTCTTGCTTTAACAATTTGTAAAACTATGCAAATAACTTTCTCAAGTATTAAAGTACTAAAATACATTCAATATACAGTACATAAATGAAAAATGACTCACTGGACTTGAGGGCCGAGGAATTGACTTCGATCTCTCCCCCTGCGATCGGCTGGAAGACGGCGAGCTCGGATTGGTAGAGGTCAGGGCTCGGGGCTAGCCTTGTGTTCGCCACGCCCCTCTGCTGGGCTTCCTGCTCCTCATACACCGCCATCAGCTAAAACGTGAGAAAGAAAACACACAGAAAATGTAGCTGGTTATTAGTTTTATTTCTTCTCTTCTTTTCATCCATTATGAACACAGTGTTTGATCAGAGCGGAGCAGCAGGAACTCTGTTCAAAGATTCTTATATAACTCCACTCACAGTCACTCCAGGTTCTCTATTTGCTACTCCCTACACGCTCTACACTCACACTGAGAGAAAAGACACTCCAATACGCTTAATTCACTGCATTATAGAGCACAATGCAAAGCCAAATTTAGAGGTAACATGAATGCACACAAAGAAAACATGCTAACAGAAGCCACCAGATTTGGATTAACCCTTAGCACAAAACCAGAGACAGAAAGACCTGTAAATGTTAAAACTTGAGCTATATTTTGCACTTATCACCAGGTGTATGATTACAGGTAGAGAATGTGCATAGGCTGGAGCTAAAGGACAACGCTGGGAGAACTTTTCCAGTAGGGTTGGGGGAAAAATCGATTCATGTATTAGAATCAAGATTCTTATCTTGTAAGATTCTGAATCGATTCACAACTTCTAAAAATCGATTATTAAGCAAGTCAAGTCAAGCATTATTGTGTGATTTGTCAAAAAAAATCACACAAAATACCAGTTTTACTGAGTTATTTTCTGTACAATATATTTTGAAATTGGCAAGTTTTTGAGAAATAAAAAGGCAGGTAGCCTACCAACGGTATTTATGTAACAGGCTGCATTTTTATTTTTGTATATCTTGAACTTGTTATTATTGAAGTCACTGTGAATTGAAAAATAGTAAAAACTTTTTAGTAAAAAGTGTTAATTTGTGCAAGTTAAGCATTAATAAATGGCATCTTTTGTCTTAGGCTTGCCTTTGTGTGTTTACATTTTTGCAATCAGTTGATATAACTTTTTCAGATATAAAAACTCCATAATCTTTTACACACTTAGCTTTCATCCTTAAATTAGCACCACTATGTACTGAATCGAGAATTAATTTTGAATCAGGAATCGTGACCCCAAGAATCAAAATCAAATCGAATCTTGAGATACCAAAAGATTCACACCCCTAGTTTCCAGGGTCACATTTCTTTCTTTCAATTTGTTTTTACACAACTTTCTGAATTACCTTGTGGATGAGGACGCTATAGAGGATGTCCAAGGAACCCAGCATTCCTGCGACAGAGTGTGTGTCTACTGTTCAACAACTGCCTCCATTCGTGTCTCCAATCTGCGTGTGTGTGTGTGCGCCGCCCCGCCAGCTCTAACTGTGTTATATAGTGGAATCCCCATCTATTGAGCATTGCACTGAGTCTGCGTTTAGCCTAACATAGCACAGAGCTTGTCAACACAGTGTTCTAGGGGCCTCCACGTAGAACCTGAATAGACCTGTGAGTGTGTACCTGTGTGTATGTGTGTGTGTGCTTCGTGTCTATAATGGCCAAGAGTAAAGAAAAGGGAGTTTGCCAGTAAAGCCAGAGGCTTCCTGCTACACTGGAACCCACAAGTGTAGGCAACATAGTCTCTCACTCATACAGACACGAGCATATACATGCATCCTATAGTAGAAACAGGCACAAACCATATGAGAGTGTAGTGCTCACACACACAGATGTGAGGCACAGCGCTGTGATTTTGCTGGCTCGCTCTTCTGCACAAGAAAGCAAAAAAAAACAACGATGCCAACATTATGAAAATGTAATTCTAAAGAGCAAAATGATGCCAACATTTTAGACTAAAAGCTTACGCAGGTGCTAGTAAAGAGAAGTCCAGCGACAGCAGCTTTTTTTTTTTCAAGGCCAACCTGATGATTAAAGCAGATTTTCACTGGATGTTTCTTCATGGGGTTTACGATAAATTAGGAACTGGAAAAGGACAAGAAAAGCTCTTGCTCTTTTTCTCTCTCGATCCTTCTCTTGCTTTTTCTCAAAAAGAAGTAATTTTCTAGCCACTTATATGTTACTTCATGCACCTGCAAGCCCTGTGGCACTTGTGTCAGGTGGAACTGAGTGTTGGAGGCACTTATTGTCGAAGGTTTCTCCTTGATCCGCTGTGGCTTGAATTGTACCTTATTTGTACGTCGCTTTGGACAAAAGCATCTACCAAGTGTAAATGTAAATGTAAATGTAAAAGCTCCATAGTGATACCGAAACTTATTTTCAAAAGTACAAAAGCTTTTTTTAAGTGTGTAGCTACAGTATACTTAGTATATATATGTGTTGTTTCTTTCCAGCATGACCTCACCAGGAAGAGCAGAATAATATAGTTATACAATATCGCACCTTTCTCATCCTCTCCCCATCCATATCTCACCAACTGTTCGGTACAACCGTTGCCTCTCAGTCTCTCACACATTCATGTTCTGTCACACTCCCCTTTTCCATCTAACACACATCTTCCTCATCGTCTAGCTCCATCTCCCCTCTTATAACAAACCTTGCCCGACTTTGTTCTTCTCCTACCCCCTCTTCTGTCTCAGCACTTAATTTACACCTTTCTGTAATGAGTAGAAAACCTTGCTTTTGTTATGCAAGCACAGAGCTTTTAATTTGATGATAATTTATAGCGAGCATTTGTCACTTTTCTGTCAAGCTGCTTTGGTGCAAACCTTTTATACAAGTATTGTCCAGCAGCTACCTGCAGGGATGGCAAAAAAAAAAGTAGACAAGAAAAAGAGAGATGGGAAGTTGGAAAAAATGCACATATTTAATAAAAAAAAGTAGAGATGAAATTTTCTGATTTCCGATTTTTAAAAAGTCTGACCTGCTGATTCTGATTTTTGCCGATTTCGATTTTCTTTCTGGGAACTATAATTGAATAAAACTACATTTTACAAAGTTTCATTTGAACATATTATGATAGAGTTATAATTCACCTTCGCCCAATAATCATTTTTACTGAGAAGAGCTTGAACGCATCATAATACAAGTCAATGCAACATCCGTTCATGTTAGCCGCCTAGCTCCATGCTGTCGGGGGATGGGCTGATGCCAACGTAAAACTATCACTAGCACATTTGTGTAAAGGTGACCGAAAAAAAAAAAGAGAAAAATGAGATTGATATGCCGACCGATCGCAGCATATCTAAAACATACACATTTTATCCAGTTTCAGTAAATCTGTCTGTTAAAAAGAGTAGAACAAGGCTAATAGCTTCCAGATAAACACACACACACACTGAGGGGTGGCAGAGAGTCTTTAAAAAGAACATCTGAAAGAATGACAGGAAGAGAAATGGGTAGATAAACTCAACATAGCCTTGCTGAGTCTCTTAAAAAGCAGAGGTGGAAAGAAAGGAAAGACAGCCAGACGATGAGAGATTAGGACTTTGCCTCTGTTCTCTTCGACAGGGGACTCAAAGACCTGCCAAACAAAATGACACGGCATCCTGAGCATGAGAGGGAGAGAGAGAGGGGGAAGACAGAAAGGTGAGGCAGCATAGATTGAGCAGAAGCACAGAGAGAGAGAGAGAGAAAAATGGCCATTGAGAACATGAGCGACAGAAGCTGAGAGAGAATTATAATGATAATAATGAGTGCGACTGACAGATGTGCTGTACTGTAAAAACCTCTGGGATGTCAGCGAGTAAGAGCAAAAAGCAAACCTGAGGCTTGAGATTGTCTGAGAGTGTCACCGTGTCAAGTGGGAGTACAGTGATGTGTCCATTTTCAGCAAAATGAAAAGTTACATGCTGCCAACTCTCTTTGTTCCTCTTTCCCCCTCAAGACTACCGCTATATTGTAAGCTGACAAGCTGTTTCCAGGTACAGTACCCACCAGATGTTTTTCAGCCTTTAAGTAATTAGTTAATCGTCACTTTTAGCCATCGAGCGCTGCTACTGGCATGCGTCTACGTCATGCTATTATATCTAACATTTAACCTTCTCATCAGCCATCCTGTCAACAACCTCGACAAGACTCAAAGATAAAGATGCTGGTAAACTTTCTGCTTCAGCTTCCTGTCAAAACACACATTTTACTTTGATCGTGTCGCTGACAACCTCATGTAGAAATGCCTTAATCCATCTACATCAATACTTGAGCTCAAAATCGCACCTGAGTGAGGAACTCGTCTTCGTTTGGGAAGAAGTGTAAAACAGTGACTTATGATGGCACAAACCAAATGGAAGTCTGGTTTGTTGTGATTATTTGCTCAAGTAAAAATCTACTCTCCTACTCATGGAGAGGTCGGATGTCAGGTTCAATCACAAATGGCAATGCTGTAACGAGTTGAGTGTCTACCTTAAGGACACTTCAGCAGTATAGTGGCAGCCTCGGGGTTAACCACAGCTTGTTAAGATGTCCATGCTCAGAGCATCACTCCACTTGGAACAAAATGTTATACAACAATGAACTAATCATGATGTGTAACTTTCCTTAAAATGACCTATTATTTTACCTGTGAATTTTATTTCTAACTAACTAAAATTACCACCTCATGATTGTATGCCTCCGTCAACCAGTCAAGTTGCAGTTTACATCTGTCCAAAATGTCCTCGCTTCATCATTTTATCCTATATCCTTGACCTTTGACCACCAAATTCTCAAATCATCTTGAGTCCAAGTGGACCCTTTGTGCCAAATTTGAAGAAACTCCATCCAGGCATTTCTGAGATATCACGTTCAGGAGAATGGGACGAACGGACAGATGTACAACCCAAAAACATAAGGATATACTTGTGTTATGCCAAATTAAAAAAATTTCCATGAAACACTTTGGTTGTCAACTATACAATAACTTAGTTCAGCTTTAATTAACAGCACACATAGAAACGGAGGGGTTAAAGATTAAAGCTTGCTAAATCTTCCCCCTAAGGTTTGCTTCTAAGCTCTCTCTCCATCCCTTCTCCACTCCCTATTCATCTCTACTGAGTGGTCAATACAAGGTTCACACAGTTCACCTAGAACAAGTAGAGGCTAGTGGGAGGTAATTTGGCGTGTGTGTTTGTGTGTGCGTGTTGGACTACCTGACCTGAGAGCTTGGATCAATCAAAGGCCTGACCCAACAAACCAAAATCAAACACTTCTACTCAGACACCAATTTTGTGAATTCTAAGTGTGAGAGTCTCAGCCGCACTTATCCTCAGGACCCCTCGCCAGAAGCTTGTAAAAAGGCCATCACCAATAAGATAGCAAGATTTATATGAAAGGATATGCAGAATATTTTAATGGTTTCTGGAGGAGATTTTCGGGATAATGACAAAACTGGAGCCACAATATCGAATTCCAAGTCACACATAGTGGGAATGTGTTTCTGAAAAAAGTTTTTGAAAAAATTGGCAGCCTAAAGCTTTGGTTAGACTTCCCGCAAGGACAGCTGCATGGACATGAGCAGAAGTGGAATCGTGACGAGGAAGCGTTTGAATCTTTTAATACTCTATAATCTGGCCGTTGGCCGTGCCGACACTAGCGACCCTCGCAGATGCGGCAAGCATAAATCACTCTTAACTCTATCCAGGGGGGATATCCACAATACTACACTAAAAGTTAACTTTCTCCGTAATCACTCATTTCACACCATGTAACACACAGCATGTCATTAACCTGTATTTTTGTTGTAAAGTGATCACAAAATAATGATTTTTATTTGCAGCGCATCTTGGTAATGACTGACAGAGAATGACACAACGCTAGATTGTTTATCTGCAGACAGACTCACTGCGCTCCTGGCCTTTCAGAATGACGAAAAAGACGATCCGAAATGTTTCAATCGCAATCCTTGTAAATATCAACATGATTCAACAGCCTACAGTGTTATTTTGTAAAGTTTAGCTGACTCAGGTAATCAACATTAATTGAATATAGCTAAAACAGTCTAAACATGAGAAACCGCTTAATTTTATGGGGGCCATTCATTTCTTTATTTCTTTGCTCACTCACCAATAAACAGTGATATTTCAGTGAGCAACAACATAATACACAATAGCATGTGCACGCTGTTGTGTGCACTGCTCAGCATCTCTGAAAGTGTATGTGTGTGAGTGAGAGAGAGTGAGAGAGAGAGAGAGAGAGAGAGAGAGAGAGAACGGGAGCGGGGGGATGTAGAAGTGCAGAGTTGGTTCCTTTCCTTTTATTAAAATTAAAAGAGCACATGAAATTGAGATCGGTAGATTAATAGCAGTTCAGGATTTAAGTGCACAACACACAGCCCTGTTCTTTCCCATCATACCCTTTATAATCGGGTCGATTAGGGCCTGATTGATTAGTTTGGAGTGGATCGATAAAATGCTACAATCAGCCAAATGCATGAGCATACACACAGCTCGCAGACGGAGCACACACGCTCTCTCTCTCTCTCTCCCTTTAAATATGCTTAAGCTATCTGTACACCACTGAGCTTTGATTTCCACTCATGTCCACTTACCATAAAAAAATCTATGACGGTCAAGTGTGTGTTGGTGTGTGTGCTTTGGCATCTTACGCAGTCAGCAGTATCTTTAGCAATGACCACTCCATCACTATAACCTTAACAACACATTGGATGATGACGCATGATGGCACCTGTCCATCATATATGGAATGTATGTGTGTGCAGGTCTGTGTCTCATACAGGTTATATTATGAGCTGGTTACAGCTGACTCAATCGGTTCTGGGTGTGATACATGAAAGAGGGTTGAGGTAAGGTAACATGGTGTACTAAAATAACAATTTTCTATTTTTTCTCCCTGCAAAAATATGCTAATTCACTGCCATCTGTGCTATTTCAGCTTTCCGTGCTGCTTTGTCATTAAAAAGGAATGTTATTAATGAACTGCAATGATCTGAATACAACAATGAATTCAGGATTAAACATGTGTCATCCAGGTTCAAAATCACAGAGCTCTCACTCTGACGCAACTGTTCCTCATAAGAAAAAGAGAGCAGGTTTCATCACTTAGTGACACACACACACACACACACACAGACACACACACACACACACAATGACCGTGGATAGACTGACAGCACCACCTAGCTCTACACAATAGAAGCTGCATCTGAAGTGCATCTTGAATCCACTGGGTGACCGCCCCACCCCCCATCTCTTACTGTCATTTATGTGTTTCCTATCCAAACAAAAGAACTGTTTTCTGCCTGTGAGAAGCAAAGAAAGAGGAAAACAAAGTGTTTCAATTACTTTGTTATTATCTGTCTGTGTACCTCTCAGCTCAAAGGAAGAAAAGCTGTATAGGAAAGCAAAGCCTTGAAGCATGCAGAATGTTTAAAACTTCATCCTTTGTGAATGAAATGTGTTGTAACTATGGTGCACACCCGTCTCTACCCGCTTGATGTAATGCATAAAGCTGAAATAGGTAGAATTGGAGTTATTTTTATAAAACGGTCACTATATCCTGACAGTAGTGCATGAGACAGGTAATCTGAAAAAATCATGTCCCTCTGTGTCCGCCGATGATCTTAATGGTATCTGCAACATTTCACAGACCGGAGGAAAACAACCAATCAGAGCCGAGCTGGAGCCTTGCCGTGTCTGAGCAGCTGTCAATCACTCGCAAACTCCGATCAGACGGATCAAACTAGGCCGCGCTGATCAAATATGAATCAATATTCTGTTACTGTAATGCCTATTTCTTGCCTCAAATGTTTTCAGAAACATCATGTAGTAAATGAGAGCGTTTGTGACCCGGCAGCCTCAATTTTTAAAGCCTGAAATCAGAGCCACGAGGAGGTGCAGAAGTCTATTACAATAGGCTAAAAGGTTATTAATGGAATTTTTGCCCAATGATGCCAAAAACATTCTGCCTACTGCAGGTCTAAGTTTAAAAAAAGGCATTTTTATGTTTCATGATGTAATTTTGATGCAGCTCTTTGTGTTGCACCCATAAAAGAAGTCAGTGCAGGTTTGCTAATCAAGAAAAGGTCACTCGGGTATGGTCTTCTGTAAAGCTAGCATGAGAAGTAAATTTAAAAAAAGCCTCGCACATTTCTGTGTGATGCCCATAAAAATAATTGTGCAGATCACAAAGAGAATTTGAATGAACCCTGAGGCAGGTCAGCTCTTCTGAGCTAGGCTATGTACAAGTTGGCCTTTTCGTCTTTCATCAGCACATATTCCTGCTTAGCCCTGTTTTCCCCTCTGGCTTCCTCTCTTTTGCTTCCTCTCATTTCCCCTCCCTTCTCTTCCTTTTCCTCTTCTCCGGTCGCCTCCTCTCTTCATACAGTAATTTTTGCTCCCTGTCTTCTTTTGCTTCCCTTTCTCTCCCGAGCCCTGCTCCTGTTCTCCCTCTCCTTTCCCTTCGCTTCGCCTCCTGTAACCTCCTCCTCCACAGCTTGCCTCTCCAGCTGTCCCACCTCTCCCCTCTGAGTTGTAGTGGTTCCTTACAAATCAGCTGATGTAAATCTTCATGTTCCAGCACTTTGCTCTATTGGATACACCCACAAAGCAACAAAGAGCTTATCGATTAACACATGAATCTGATACACCCGCGCTCACTCTCTGTCTCCATACTCTTAATCTTGCTATTTTATTCCTTCGCGTTTTCTCTCCCTGCATCTCCCTTTTCTCTCTTGTTCTCTTCTCTTGTGATCTCTAAAGAGTAAAACATCAACAATAGATTTATGCACAGATAGGAGAAACACACTTTACACAAAGGGATACACAGTAAAAGTATTCACATATACGCTGCACAAAAGGAGGGACAAAAATATTCCACACACACGCATATCTGTGACTGTGACCTCTCCGTGCAATCGATCCATCGCCATGGTAATCCATAATCCGGATGGTGTTGTCTCCGTATGGAGAATATGGATGAATGAAATTCACCTGCTCAGCAGTTTCAAGTGTTTGTGTAGGTTTGTGTGTGTGTGCGCTGACCCTCTATTGATCTCCAGTCACCTCCCCTCTCAGTAGAGCATGAGAAATCCAGACAAGACAGACGGGAAGAAAAAGACGAATAGGGGACAGAAATACTGTGAAGAATGAGAAACACAGACATTAAAGGGATAGTTCCGGTGTTGTGAAGTGGAGTTGGATGAGATACTTATCCATAGTCAGTGTATACAAACAGAAGGAAGGAGAGAGAGAGTCGGTTACAGACACACAGTACAGACTGTTTACACAGACAGCAGAGAGCAAGCTGTAAATACATACTGAAAGACATTATATAGACATATTATTGCGAGAAGAGAAAGAAGAAGTAGAGCATCCTACAACTGCTCAGTGACTTTGTGAACTTCAGACAGGCAGAACTTCAGTGTCTGTCTCACAGCCAAAATATAATGGCAGCTTCAGTTTCCTCAATCATGCAGATAGCGTGTGTACTTGAATGTTTGTGTGCGTCCTTGTATTCACACCTACTGTATATGTATTTATGCTTGTGCATGAGGAAGAATGCACAAAAGCAAGAAATGTGTGAGCATGTGTGTGTGTGTGAGTGTGTTAGCCATCTACCACCGCCTCCCCGAGGCTGTGTGTAGACCACACTTGGCCATATGGAACAGTATTATGGAGACACACAGTGGCACAGATGGACACATTCTGTGCAGGCCATATTCTCAATGATCCACCAGTAGCGGTCTGAACGACAGCACTCATAAACCAGAGGGGCCTATTAACCAGAGGACACTGAGCAGGCTTCACCCACTGAGAAGGAGGGGGGAAATGTGTATCAAAGCAGTTTTTCAAGGTGGATGTATAATTCACAAATTTGGGGGGAAATGGTGAGAGGAAATGGGGTTTGGATCATTCTGTTATGCTAATGAATATTTTTTTTGGAAAAATGGAAAATGCAAAAATGTAAGAAGAAACTGAAGCCTGTGAGGTGTTTTCTCTTGTTTTTTCTACCCTCATTGATATAAATGGGGTGGACAAAGTATCAGAAACTAGGTATTCTGATCTAAGTCCTTGAATATGAAGTATCTGTAAAAACAAAAGTCCAATCAAATACCTAAATGGTGATTGAATATGTATCTGACCTATTGAAATAACAGCAGAAGCCTACTCAATTTGCCACATCAAGTTACTTGATTCAAATACTGAATGTCCTGATTGAAAACTATTATGTTTATAAGCTTAAATTATTGATCTGGCAGGACAAGGGATGTTAATAATGAACCGTTAAACCGTTAACCAACATTAAGATTCTTTACCAATTAATGCTATCGGTTAAACGGTTAAAAGAAATACTAAAAAATAAATAAAAAGCTGAGCAAAACTCAGAGGAGAGGCTTGTCACTCAAAGGAAAATAGCTGGTCCACCTTAACAGCCCACCTTAAGTGAGTCTGAGCTGGTGTTGCAGGATACGGGAGCTTGGCTTGAGTCTTGAGGAGTTGTAACATTTATTCACCGACAAATAAACTGTACAAACACACTGCTACGTTCACAGCTATAACGCCACCGACAACCCCACACTCACTGCCGTCACGCACACGTGGCTCATTGGACACTCGCTAACGTTACGCTGCGTTGACAGCGCAATTTTTTTTTTATTTCATTCCAAAAACCAAGAACATTGGCATTCCGCATGCTCGGCCAAAACAAAACTCAGAAAACCACTTCTTTATGGACCTTGCTTTGTTAGTTTGTACATGGGAGTATTATCATGTTGAAACAGAAAGGGGTATTCATGGTGCGTATTACAGTGAGGTCTATAATGTTAATGATTTACTGATGTTAAAGCGCCATGCATAGCCTTTAAAAGCTGTCAATGTTCAAACCGACGTCAAGGTTTCGTCTACAGCTCTCACATCCCCTGATAAGCTCATTCATCCAGCCTTCCTTGCCTTCCTCCTTTCCTTTCTTTCCTGCATCTTATCTCATTCAATTGGCTCTCCACATGACAATGGACATCTGAGTGGCTTTTGAAGTAGGATTTGCTGTCTGTCAGATGTGACTGATTAGGCTACACACACACACCCATACACACCATGGTCTCTCTCACACACATGCAAACGCAGTTTCACACTCTTACACACACATGAAGTTCGTTGATGGTGATTATCTCAGGCTTAACATGTCAAAACGCTCAGCAATAATAACTGTCAGCTGACAGTCCTGAACCTGGATCGATGCACTACACATAAATCCATGCACATACACATGGAAACACACAAGAATGAAGAGAATAGATTGTATCACACCTACTACTAGTAGTACACATATTATTTGCCTTCTCAAGAGGGTCTGATAGCGGAAAGCGTGATTTCAAATTGTTCTTTAATGATGTTTTTTGGCATAGTAATACATATTTTATTCCCTTGTAACTATAAAGTTTTGAAAACTGTTGTTGCTGTTGGAAAATGTTTGGCGGAGGGTCACTGTCTTGTTCTATAAAGCGGAGGATTGGTGCTTTAGCCATTCACATGACTATAATCTGTAACCACTTTTGGGAATCTGAGGATTATGGGGTTAATTGTTGAAAGGTTGTCTCCTGACCCCGAGACAGCTTATCTGCTTCAGACCTGAGGGAGAACAATCAATCTCACCATGTCATTTCAAACCAGTGCAAGGAAAAAAACACTTTCAACACCATTAACATTAACCATTTCTACCAACATTTAACAAGGTTTTATAGAGGTGTCTAACTCCAAGTTATGTTCCTTATGACCGAAGTGTTCTTCTTGCAGCTTTTCAACTGACATGTCTGTGAAGTGGCAGAATTCATGTCTTAGAGAGACGACATGTTGGGGGGTTCACTTGGACTCAGTACAATACAGAGCAGACACAGTTTGACCTAAATGATCTTCCTGATTAGCCCGTTTCTATGTCTTCCTATGTGGAGCTGTGCAACTTCACTCACCCTGTTCATTAGTGTCTGCAGATGCTCCCATTATAAAGTGTGTGTTTGTGTGAGGAAGGGAGAGAGAAAAAGAGAGAGAGTTAATATGTTTTTCCAGTACCTGAGTGTATGTATGCACTAGGAATGCCCCCTTTTAGTCGATACGTTGACTAATCGGTCGTTTTGCTCTTTGTCGACTAAGATTTCTTTCGTTGATTAGTCATTTTCTAATGCGTTTTCATGCTGAATGACTTATTACTAAGGAACTTATGAGTACATCTCAAGATTTAAAGTGGTGCTTTTGTGTGATTAGTGTTAGTGACTAAGTATTTCTTTGGTCGAGGACAGCCCTACTGTAGTATGCACAAGCGTAACATGCTATCATTCATATTAAACATACAGACTGACAGATAAAAACACAAACACAAATAGAAATGGTAACTCTCTTCCATGCTTTTTACGCCAAAATAGCTTGTTTCTGTATCAGTTTGCTGTCAAGGAGAATCTATTAACTGTCTATTAACATATTACCAATACTTGTTTGCATCTCTGACTGGTCAGGAGTATTGCATAAGTATACATATTAAAATGTTATAAAAATAAAAATGTTGCTTACTTAAAAAACAAATATTCTTAGGCATGATTTTAGCAGCAAGTGCCAGGTGGTAAAACTATGTGAACTTCTAGCCGGTTTTCAACAGTCTCAGTACAAAGGCGTACAGTTTTCGTACAGTACAAAGACCAGGTCACTCAAGCGTCTGCTGAGTGCCAAAAATAAAGATGTTCCATGTCTTCATACTTGGTTTAAAATATATTCAACATTATCTTTTAAGCTTAACCGTGAGTCCTCGCTGACTGTGGCAGGATGTTTAGGTACAAATTGAGGCTGGATGGACGGAACTTTCTAGAATGAGAATTAAAAAACATAAAGAACGAAGGGTTTTGAAACTGTATGATGTTGTGTCAAACAAGTATATTTGTGTCGAGTTATTGTCTTGCCAGCTGACAAACATTAAACTAGGTTTAGGGTTAAGCGATTTTCCCACTGTTTACAAAAAGTGAAAGCTAAGAAACAGTTCATTCACACACCTCTGACATCGTATTAGCTTTGGCTCCATCTCTCTCCCTTGCTGAACTGATTCTTTCCATTTCATTTCCTTTCTCCCACCCCTACATCATGCCGTCTTACCTCCACCTCCTCAAGGTGAATGACACAAATTATGTGACGCCTACCCAGAGAACTGATGATCTGCGTATGTGTGTGTGTCTATGTGTGTTTGTGTGTGTGTGTGTGTGTGTCTATGTGTGTGTGTAGGGGTTAAGCAATTAAATGAGCCTGTTATCATCACTCACACATTCAGGGACAGGTTCACTCTTTATAAAGCTCTCACCGCCCAGCGCATTACTCTGTCAATGTATGTAAATCTTTCTGCTAACTGCTGCTAGCTTCGTGTGTGTGTGTGATGGAAACGCACACATACACACACAATAAATCTCTCCTGGACACACACACACACACACACACACACACACACATCACACAGTGCTTTTCTTTCTAAAAGGTTGACATGAGAGGTGGTCCTTCTAACATCTCTATGATTGAGGTGAAGAGTAAAGCTCATAGCCAACACAGAGTGATTACATTAGTCTCCCTAAAAGATCATATCTTCTATTCACAGGACCATGAATCAAATCCATCTCGACACTAAACGATGTGTACTTAAAGGGGCAATCCACCTTAATACAGACTACACGCTGCCAAAAGCACAGCTGCAAAAGTCTCTCGATGAAGCTTCAGATTAGCCTCCGATCTCTCAGGTAGATTTCCACACATGTTCTTGAAACAGCCCGAGGCTCGCTGCGGCGAAATGCATAAAATCTTCAAAGACTTATATGGCTATGACTTGAGGCTTTTAAGTCATTAGATCAAGCAGCAAATTATGCTGTCTCAGTGTAATCGTAATGGGACTGGCAGGTCTTCAGAGGTTCCATGTACGGGATTAAAAATGCTGTTTTTTCACCCATTCAAATCTGCATGCTGTCCTAATCTCATCTGATTTGACCGTTCAGATACGGCAAAATGAATTATTTAGAATTAAATCATTTCTACTAATCTCTCATTTCAAGAGCAATCAGTGCTTTTTGCTTTGCCATAGCTCGTAAGACCCCTTGATGAGGAATTTGGGATTCTGTTTAATATTTTTTGTTAACTCAATATGTTAAAGTTGAAACTAGGGGTGGGGGGAAAAAATAGATACAGCATAATATCGCGATATTTTGTGTGTCAACTATCAATCTTTTATTATATAAACTATTAACCTCCGAAAGAAATCCGACAGCGGGCCCGGTCACTATTCTGTCTTTCAGAGGTGAAAGCAGGCTCAGTCTTAAAGCTGGAGTGAAGATACTGGTATCATATGAAACTAGAAAACCTAAGGAATCCATTGGTATCAACCATGTCATGTTAAATTTTGGTGAGGAAAAACTGGCATGGCCATTTTCAAAGGGGTTCCTTGACCTCTCACCTCGAGATATGTGAATGAGAACTCTGAGATGAACAGAGTGAAAATTGTATCTTATTAAAAAAAAAAGGTAATATATCGCAATATATCTCATTGCAAAACTCTGCATATAGCTAAATGTGTAAAATCACAATAAGATCGTATCGTGACTTAAGTATCGTGATAATATCGTATCTTGGGGCCTCTGGTGATTCACACCCACATAGTTGAAACTAAACAATAAAAGTCAAATTTTAAACAATTAATTTACATATGAACAACTCATTTTACATGCTTACTTAGAGATTGTTTTGTTTTCACCAATATATGTATGTCATACGTGTGTATTTACAGTAATGGCAGGCTAATCTGGAGCCCAGAAAATATTTTCAAAACCATCTAAAATGTCTAATACGTTACCAGAAATGCCACACCATCAATCCCAACAAAAAGATGCTTTTCTTAATCCCTAAAAATGTGATAACATCCTACAAGTTTGTAACACAGTTGTCAAAAGTTGTTGTAAGCAGAGAAGAGAGAAGGAAAAAGAGTGAATGGGGACTCAAAATGTGAGCTACTACTCTACTACTCCTAAACCTAACATATTTTTTTTTTGCTTTTCCCTTTTACCAATCTGTCAATAACACCTGAATTTCCTGTGTTTGTCTGACCAACAGATAGACGCAACTTTATGACGGACCAATGTTGAGTCATCTGGTTATTCAGTTAATCCATCCCCAACAAACCCCCCCCCCATTCAAGTACTTCATTAAGATAATTCATCAGCACAATGAATCCACGAGGAGGTGGACTTCATAACAATAACAATTAGCAACACACACACACACATTTTGTCCATGCAGTGGTGTGTATCCATCTATTGTAGGTGGGTCCCAGGTGCGGCTGTGTTTTCTTAATTAAGACCCAAGGTCCATGAAGACCACAGGCTTCATCGTTTATTATATTCATAATTAACCCTTTCCCTTTCACCCTCCCTGCCTCTCCCTTTGTTTCCCCTTCAATCACGCTGTTAACCCCTTCTCTATCACTTAAAATCAATCATCCAGCATATTGCAGGTTGGCGGCCTCATGCTGTCACCTCTTACCCGTCTCTCACACCGTCTCCATTAACCCCACATTTGTCTTTATTTCACCGTCTCATCCGCAATTCTTTAATTACCAGCCTCCCTGTGTCTCTCATTTTATTCACTCTGGCAATTAACCCCTTTCTCTCCTGCACCCTCCCGCCTCTCCTCTTTTCATATGCTCTTACAAATTGCACCTATCTGTCTCGTTCCCACTCTCCTAATGCTCTCATTGCCATCGCCTCTCTCTCTCTCTCTCTCTCCCTCTCTCTCTGGCTCTCCGTTTCATCCTCCCTCCTGGCATACTCTCCCTCTCTCGCAACCGTCATTACTCAATTAACCCCCCTGGTTCCTGGCTGAGGGTCAACATATGTATCAGGTCTGGATCACGTCTGTATGTGCCTTTGACAAATGAAGAGTCCACGTACACACACACAATGATGTGCACACTAAGGTGTGACTCAGAAATGATTGGATTCATTAGAGGAAAGGGTGAAAGAAAGAGGTGCGTGGTGAAGGGGAAGGAAGGGGGCTACAGGAAGCAGAGAAGTGGAGGCAAAGACGTTACTAAATACTAGAAGAGGACTCAGTACATGAAGAGAGAGAAGAGCTACGTCCAATGAAAAGATCTGAGAAGCCAAGAAAAGAAAAGGTAAATATATGACAACAGAAAAAGTGAAAGTGTGAAGGGAGAAAAAAAGCACAAAAAGCCAGGAAAGAGCAGACATGGAGGAGGTAGAGAGGACAGAGCGAATGAGTGTAGAGAGGATAACTGGTGTTAAGAGTTGAGGTGGAGGATGGGTGGAGGTGGCGGTGGAGGTGAAGGTGAGAGGCAGCATTTAGGTTCATTACGGTGAGATCTCCCTGTTGTCTCCTCTTTATCCCGTCATGATGAGCAACCTCTCTACGTAACAGAGATAATGATGTATGAGCCAAGCCTGGCTGACCTTTGGGAAACATTTCCATTAATTGGAAAGAGAGCCCCATGTATCTTAATACATCGGTTCAATGCAATGCAATGTTTGGGGCCGTTATTCTGATATTTTTCATTCTGTGATGAATGAACACATTTACAGTATCTATTCACTAGATTTGGAAAAAAAAGAAAGATTTTGTATTGTTTTTTAACTTTTTTTTCATAAAGTCCATTTTAATCCTTTTCGGTAGTTTTCTGTCTTTTGCAATCAGCTAATTGATACCACAATTAGAAAAAAGCTAAAGAAAGTATCAATAAATCAATAGCACACACAAGTAGCATTATTACCATACTAATTACACGGTTGCAGGTTGTTGCATACACATTTTAGCATGCATTTGCATTGGTTTCTAACTACCTCGGCAACTCTGGGGTCTGAAAAGTGAAGCCAATGCTGAAGTGTCTTAAACTTGCATTCTTTCTAATAGCCAGCAGGGGGCGACTCCTCTGGTTACAAAAAGAAGTCTGATTGTATAGAAGTCTATGATAAAAATGAGCCTACTTCTCACTTGATTTATTACCTCAGTAAACATTGTAAACATGAGTTTATGGTCTCAATCGCTAGTTTCAAGTCTTCTTCAATGCAGCATGATGTTCATTTAGTAAATTATGGTCCCATTTAGATTCAAATAGACCATAAAGCAGGGGATGCTTTAGGGCGTGGCTACAGGTTGCTACCACGGCGTTGTCCAGTCTGGGAGTTGTCTGTGTTTTCGTCTTAGAACTTTAATCTATTCACAGTGTGTTTTCAGTTCATGAAAGTTAATTATAACATTTCTGTCTCCAAAAAATGTCTTATTCAGCATCTTAGCTCCACTCTCTCGTGTTACTTCTTGTTGCAAAAAAAACAAAACAGCAGTCCACAAACCAGTGGGTGATGTCACGGTGACTACATCCACTTCTTATATACAGTCTTTGCCTCAAACACTGCAAACATGGCATTGCTTGACATTATATTGCCTTTCTTAGTGATTTCCCTGCATCAGATTTAGCACTTCAGTCATTATTATTTACATACTTCAGTTATACACCATGTGTTTTTGTGTTTTCTCTCTTCTATTAATTAGTAACCGGGAAGCAAGACACAAAAATTCAGTTTGAATTACACTGCGCCGATGAATTAACTGCATCAGCCAGTTTAACATGACGAGTGTTCGTCCAAGCCTTAAAGGAATTAGACACATCCATTCATGTGCGTGTGCGTGCGCAGCCGTACACAAACATACGCACACCCACAGACACAAAGACAAGAATGCGTGCATTTAGCAGATGGCTGGTGGTTAAGAGAGTGTGAATGATAAAATCTGCCCACTATTCCATCGCCTTGTCCATTATTCCACTCCACTGCTTTTGAAGAGTGCGTGGGTGTGTGGGTGTGTGTGTGTGTGTGTGTGTGTGTGTGTGTGTGCGTGTGTAAGCAAAAGTATATTTGTGTGTGGATATTCCTGCGTGCATTTTCATCTCCGTGTATCTGTGTCTAAGTGAAACAATCCACTCACGCTACTTGTGTCGTAAATGAACAATATAAAAAATATAAGCCATTAAATTAAAACATAAAAAACGGCCATTTAATTGAGTTTTGCTGGATTCCGATTTTATTGTTTCTACCCATCATGTGTGGCGGCTTGTAAGCAATCAAACTAATGGAACATTACGAACCTATTGAAAATGTGCCACACCAGTAATATTGTATTACCCATCTGTGTGTGTGTGATCGAGTGAAACGTGACATGTCTGTGACATATGAGGCTGCGCGGCATTAAAGGTTATGTTTGAAGTCATTGTGTTGTTGATGAGTTATGTGGTGAGATTTAAGAACCACCCTGAATGCAGACCACACCCCGAAACACACACACACACACACACACAATCATGTTTATTATTTGATCTTTCATAATGGATCTCGGTTCAGCCCCCAATCATGAACATGTACCCTTTTACCCCATCAAAAAACACAGAGGAGGATATTCATTACGCAGACTGACACTGTAAATCACTGCTGAAGATGTAACCTAGTAAGTCATATATCACTAAAAAGCTGATAATTCAGTGAGACCCACATATACATCCTGTATGTATGGGCACATATAGTGAAGGGTGTTCTGTTGACTGTCAATGTAGACTGATATATGTGTCAGCGTATCGCAATTTACCAATGAGGCTGTAGCCTTATCAAATATAACTCACAATTCGGCTGATAGCTGATATCTCAGCTCCTGGAGAAAGATAAGGTTTATAGTCCCTCTACCCTTCTCAAGGACTACCAGATACACCTGCTCACACACACACACACACACACACAATACAAGCCATCAATGAAAACTATATGATTACTATATGATGAAAAATGTCAGGCTACATAAAGAAAATGACAAAGAAATTATATCTGAGTCGAACGTATCGTAAAGTGGACAGGCAGGAGACTTTATGGCTCCTGTACCCTTTTTGAAGGACGAGGAAGAGCAAGTACACACATTCATATATGGGTGGTGTATGTCAAAACCACTGGAGATTGACCCCCCCTTTACATCTGGCATTAAAATGTCTCGTATCCAGATTGTATCCAGATATGATTTAACCTGATTGCATTTAAACCTGTGTCTCCAGTGTTCACATTGAGATTTGATTGCTCTGTCTGAACGGTCTGAGAGGAAGCCTCCAGAGACTGCACTACGCACAGGCTTGCATCCGGGCACTGCCGGGGAGGCGGTGTGTAACGCGCGGACACATCAGCCTCAAAACGCCGCCGTTTAGGTGGAGAGGGCCCGCAAACGTGACTGAGGTACGTCTACACTTGCGAGGAGTGGAGACGGGAAGCGTAGACAGCTTGCATTTGGGTGCATTCACACCTGTACTTTCATGTGGTCAAGCACTATCCAATGGCAATCTGAAACTGTACTTTAATACCAGGTGTAAAGGTGGTCATTGTGACAACAATACACTCACACAAAAACACAATTTAGTTGCTCTCAATAACTTATATTGTGGAAAAAAAACAGACAAAAACATGTAAATAATAACAATTCACAGACCCATTGCCCCCAAAGCTACACCCCAAGAAACACACCAGTGGAACAAAACAATATATCCCACCTTTCCTTATCCTTGTGCATGTGCACATACACACATCCCCACACACACACCAACGTACCCAGTAAAAGAAACCAATGTGTGAAAGCAATAAGCAGCACTGCTTTCTTTAGTGGAAGGTCAATATTATTCTCACCAGTTGGCCGCTTCATATGGAGCGCTGAGGGGGCAAAGGTGGCTACAATACTGTTTGTATTACATTTACTATATGTGTGTGTGTGGGTGGGCATGTGTGAGACACACATCAGTGTGTATGTTTGTCCTTCCTGTTCGTTCACTTAACCTTTGCAAGCTGACATCACACTTTTAAAAGGAAAATATGTCTGACCTCGGCTGCCCTGAAAGATCTATTGATAAATATGATTAGGACAAGCTGGGAAAACAGCAGGACTTCTCTATGTTTCTTTATTCGTCTCAATAGGTTCGGTGAAATTCCATATATTTTAAAAGTTTAATAAACTAGACAAACATGGCTAATATATTTTAAAGAAAAGAAACATGCCTAAATGACAGTTATCTTTTCTTTAACCCCCGTTGAATTTTACAACTTGATTCGGTTTCAGGTCAGATGTGAGGTCTGGCACAAACACAAGCGCAGACATATTGGAACCTGCAAGTGATTGACATGTTTTTTCATGGTTAAAATAATCTAACCTATAATCTGTAATAATCACAGCATACCATAAAGGTGCCGGCCGAGTAAAATATCAACAGAAAACACACTTCTTGAATAGAAAAGCTTTTCATTAGATGGACCGAGTCCGAGGTCAATTTCGGTCAACCCTGGGAGCTACAGATAACAGAGTAGCCACTCAGAGACTAAAATCAGGTGAGGGATGAACTCTCAGTGGTATATGTGCATACAAAAGGGCACAAAGGACAGACTACAGACAGATGCTGAAACCTAAATGCCAACTATTTGGTTTATTAATATAAAATAGGAAAAATATTTCAACTTGATGTAGAATTAATACTGTTAGAGCCCGCTAACATTGATCTAAATCAAACTTATGGCTAAATAAATAAACAAACAATAAAAAGATTGTTATTGGACTAGTAAATGGAAATGGAATATTCAACCCATAATAAAACTTGAATTAGCAGTTGCTCAACGACCACGGCGCAGGAAACCAACGTCAGCAAGATCATACTGGCAAAACTACAAAAAAAATCATCATTTATTAATTCTTAATACCGTTGTTAATACGATTATTAAGCTCAACACATAGGTTGAAGGTGAACAATGAGATCTGCTGGATGCCTGTCTGCTTGGTTTAAATATCAGGTTTGTGTTTGAGGATTAAAATGTGGTGTGATTAAATGCAGACTGTGTCAGAGGCCACCCACGCAAACTGCTGCTTCCTCAATATGTCTGCGTGTTTTTCTAATCCGTTTCAAGTCTCATTGTTTTGATCTGGGTCATGGTTCAATTAATACCGACACGTTAACCAGCAACACACACACGCAGACACACACACACGCACACACAAAATGATATAAGAACCTTATCATCAACTACCTTAATGCACAAATAGGTAACTCACGCAGCATGCTGTACATAAAAAATCCAATCAAATGCTGTCTGTCTGTCTGTCTGGTGTCTATTGTCTTCATTATCTTGTCACACCAGAATAAGCAGCTATAAATAATCACATTACAAACTGCATCATCTTTAACAATCAATGCTTTAAAACACAGCTATGTATGTGTGTGATTTTAGGAACCGAGGCTGAAGCTTGTGGTCTTCACACAATGTGAGCGGGTTTCTGTCAGCGCGTATATACTGCACAGACTTAATGTACATGTCATTTATGATGAAAATTGTAGAGGAGAATTATGGGGCATTACGTATAATAACCCTTCCAACAGGGTCATAATTGCCTCATTCTGACACCGCTGGTGTTTTTCTGCTCGAAATGACAGAGTTAAGCTGGTGGGAAGTGGAAGGGGGAAAGAAAAAAGATGGAAAGGGAAAGGAGAAAGAGAGAGGAAGGACATTTCTAGTAGTGGGAGAGCTGGATGAAGAGTTGAGGAGGAGGAGACAGCAAGAGAAAGCAACCCTGAAAAGGGTTGCAAAGATAGAGAGCAGGCTTAGAAGGTTTGTAAGACAGAGGGTTAAAGAGAGCTAAAGATTTCCATACACAACCCATGCCATATATGAATAACATATATGAATAACCATTTTATACATATTCAGACAATGCCAGATTTAAGTTACAACTGTTCATGCAGTACAAGCTTTTTGTTTCATTCACGTACTCTGCAAGACCTTTCCACACCGGGGACGTGACAGATGAACAACGAAAAAATGCGGAATACTTGGCTGTGAATATTATATGTCAACCCGATATCATGCCAAAGCGTGTAATAGAGGATAGCGTGTCACGTTTTGCTTCGCAAAGCCGTGAATATTACACGCCTGTATTAACATGCAGTACCAGCAGGGTGCAACAAAGCCAATAACTTGGGCTTAGGCAAGAAAAACACTTTGTGAAGTTAAGGGAAAGCGTTATGGTCACTGACTTAGGATCAGTGACGAAAACCATTTAGTTAGGTTAAGGGAAAACATCATGGTTGGGCTTAAAATAAGTACGTAAACTAAATAAAATACGAGCGGAAACAACTGCATGTCAGTACGGGAAACACGTGTCAAACGTCACTAATGGAACTTGCTAAACAAAACACCGGTCTCGAACACGGGTCTCCCGCTTGAAGGTCCCATCCACCTCACCACCTGCCCAACATGAATGATCTTTCTCACTTTACATACTTCGTAACTAGCTCTGAAGTTAGGACTGTGTCCAGGGCTTTTATTTTGAAAGATAAGAACGGAAGGAGTGGATCTGGTCTGCGCTGCCTTCATCAAGGTTGAAAGGAGTAATGCAATTTGACGTCTTTGTTCGGACTACGGAGCCTCCGTTTTCATAAATATGGGTGCAATGGCTTTCCTTTCCTCATGTTTCTTTCTTTGCCTAATCCCCATCACCTCAGCCATCTTTGCTTACCAGTATACATTCTACCCATCCATTCATCTCCAGAAGCTCAGTCAGTCTCTTTTTCATGGCCTCTACAAGTGTCTTGGGCTTCCAATATCCTACCACTCCTCCACTTACCCTTGCTACAGGCTACAAACATACAAACGCATAGACATATGACAACATACTAGCACACAAAATATTAAATTCATTGTCTATTATACTTTCCAAACAAAAAGAAAAACTGTGTTTGAAGTTAAAAATGTGTTTCCAACCAAACCGAGCTATTAGCCCCACAGTTAATTGCCTTATAGAAAGTTAAACTAAAATGATCTGTAATGATGAATGTTTACGATTATATTCCAGCTCCTCTGTAGATGCTATTACGAGTTCACACAATCAGTGATGACAGCAATCAATCTGTAAATGATGCAACCCATAGGCTACATTAGCTCGGCCAAATTACTTCTGCACATGTGTTTATGCGTGTGTAGGTGCGCGTCTAAATAAATTGTGCAGCGGCCCGGCATTATCATTTCTCACTCACAATCGCTAAATGAACATTTTTGTAAGCCTTTAATTGATTCATTTGTATCGAGAACCATCACGTCTGGCAAATATAGCATTAATGCGCGTGCATGCTATAAGTTACAGAGGCAGTGCTTAGACGGAAAGACAGAAATAAATTAACAAGTTTTACAGAGCTGCATCTGTTAGGAGCAGCAGCTTGTGTTGTTCAGAGTTTGCACGATCATGGTAATGGAAAACTGTAGAATTAGAGAGCACAGAAGGGAGGGAAGGGCCTGCTGATAACCGGGAACCTGCTCTGAATAATTTCCTCATTATCAGAGATCTGGCGACTTTGTTAATGATTCTGGTATTGTAGTGACCTTTAATTATTTTAATTATTTAGGTTTAACTGGCGGTGAAATCAATTCAAAGTAGGATTAGATTTGTTAGAGGAGGAAAAGAGTTTAATTATTTTAATAAGAAAATAAAAAAAAGAATAAACATATTCAGAAATTGACAATTGCAAATTGTTGGCCCATCTCTGACCTTTGATTAGCATGTGGGTTAGAGTAAGACATTCAAATGGGGAAAAACAAGCAGAAGAGAAAAACACAAGCTGAAGTGCCAAACAAAGGCTAAACACAGGTAATGTTTCACTTCCTTAGTCTCAAACACTTCCTCAACGTGTGCTGAGTTAGTCCAATTTGACACCCTGATACACGTTCAGTTTCTCTTTGACCTCCCCATTTTAAAATATAAAAAGTATCTTCTCCTCTTATAGGCCCTGATCAGGCAGAGCACGTTTTGAAGGTGGGAAACACGAGGCACCGCTTTGCCTTTTTGTTGCCCGATCAGACAACGTTTTTGCAGTTTGCTGCATCTTTTTATTTTATAGGTTTCTAGGCAGCCACCAAATGAGTGCTAACGTTACCTTGTTACAAACCATGAACTGTACGCTATCCAAAAAGTTAATAGTACAGTTTAAATTAATGAAAACAACCTAACCCAAAATCTCAAGTACCGCACTAATTTGCCTCCTGCCATTTTCTGTTCAGATCCCGGCAACTACGGTTGGTAAACTCGTACACAGTAGCTCCGGGTATCCAGCAACATCCTCCAGGCCCACTTTTTTCTGTTCAGATCATGGTAACTGCAGTTGGTAAAGTCATATAGCACCGGGTATCCAGCAAAAGTCACCACAATGAGAAAAAACACTAATGACGTCGGGTACTTTTCCGCACTGAGTTGAATTTTTTCCAACTTGAGGTGTTTAGGGCATTCCTGTTAAAACAGCGCACTGGGGGTGCCTGGGTTAGCTCAGTTGGTAGAGCGGGCGTCCATGTATCAAGGCTTGGTCCTGACCGCGGCGGCCCGGGTTCGAATCCGGCCTATGGCCCTTTCCGCATCCACTCTCTCTCTCCCCCCTTTCCAAGACTCTATCCACTGTCCTCTCAATAAAATGGAAAATGCCCCCAAAAAAATAACTTAAAAAAAAAAAAAAACAGCGCACTGAACGGAAATATGTGAGGCGCTCAGCAACGCAAAAGCAGCTCTCAAAACGCTTCACTGTCATTTAAAATAATTACAAAAAGCCACCCCATGTTGCTAAAACACACTCTGTCTGATCGGGGCCTGATAAAGTATAAAGTTTTGACTCCCTTGCACATTTTAAAGCCAATTTAAATTTGTTGTCACGATGCCAACACCGCAGATGCATGTCTGTATGAATGCCAGTTTGTCTGTCCCTACCATGATCCTCCTCCTGCTACCCAACTACCCAAACCCCCCCCCCAAGCCCCGATGTGATGGCAACATGGGCCAAGAAAACAGAAAGGAAATCAGACAGTCAGAAAGTTAAAGAAAGAGAGGAAATGAGAGCATTATTTAAATATTAATGAAGCTGAGAGATGAACTGTTGGCCTGATTGTCTTCTGCAGCAAATGGTTTTGGCTGACTGGAAAACCAACATATACACCCGTGGGTGCAAATCCACACAAACGCACACATACACACAACACACTCCCCACAGAGCTGGCTTGAGTCCACCAACTGTCCATCTTAACGTCTCCAAGTCAGACTGTTTAAGGTTGTTTCATCTCATCAGCCAGCCAGACAGTATAATCGCCAGACATGCTTCAAGTTTGATCAATTCAAAGTGCATTTTAACAGGATTAACAAGGCAATTTACAAACAGTTTTCCAGAAAAGTACATTATTATGGCATTGTAGGCCTGACAGAAGGAAATGTCTCGGAGAAGGTGCCCAGTGCAGAACCCCAGGAACACCATATATCTCACAAACCCTTGTTCATACCGGGTTTCTGTGCTAATAAACTAATCTGTGACAAGTTTATACTAGAGCTGATCAGCAGAAAGATACAAGAAAGTTTCCAAAACACTGAATATACCATGCAGTATGGTGTCAATTATGAAAAAATGAAAAGAAAATATAAACCTGCCTTGCTTTCCTCTCCTAATACCAATTCCGATACCTCAACTCTGGTTTTCAGAGTTGGGTATTTACTGTAGAGATCTATCTTAAACCACAGCAAAAAGTGGATCCTCCATCATGAATATTGATATTGTGTGAAAGGGGCAATAGAAAAATGTCTATGAGGAAAGTGAAGTACATTCACTTCATGAATAAAATCATTCTGCTAGAAGCAGACCAACAGGAAGTCCTGGTAAAGGCTAATAGTATCGATATCTGAATAAGGATGGAATATAATCAAACCATGCACCATGCATGTGTGTTTCTAGCTATCAATAGGATAAATAATGATTGGCACAATTACTGATGATTAAAGCTCTGCTCGTGGAGAGACAACCTATTTCCAGGCCAGCTTGTGGTCTAAATGGGTCAAACATGATAATGTATTAGTAGTTTCCATGGTTAAAGGTTTCTTTAAATCATAATTATTTGATGTGAATGATATTTATGATAAATGATACATTTATTGTCCAAATTAATAATTTGAATTTTGCCATATAGCTCTTCTGGGTGGGTATGTGTGTGTCTCCATGTGTTAAAGTGTTAAAAAGACAAAGTTCAACTGGAGCTGTTTCATAGTGTGTGATGACCGATTGTAGGATTTTAATTAGTCTCCTGTACATTGATCAATAATATTAAGCTTACTGTTTGTGCAAAGTACATATACTACGTATGAACAAACACATTATGCACGCTAATAAACTCATAGCATGCATTGTGTGCATCAGTGAACAAAAAAAGCGACGGTACTGTAAATGGATGCTTGCTGTGATCATGTGTGTGCATGCTTGAAAGGGAATATTTATGTTTAACACTGATGAAAAAGATATTTAGAAAAGCAGGCACATCCAGATGATAGATACTAGGTGGACAGAAGAACATGTAAAAGATTGAAAAAAAAATAGAGTCCGCACACTAGATAATGCTCCCATGAACATTTAATTAATTACCACCAAGTGATGTTTCGAGCATCAAGCTCTTCTTCAGACAAGGAATATTGTTTCAATTGTTTCCGTCTTTAACACTGATGAGGGGTGCGTGATGTGTGTTTTATCAAGAGTATATGTTATTTATGTCCCAGAACAAACATTAATATCACACAAGGCAACAGTGTTTCCCTCTTCTCTCTCCATTACCAGCTAACCTTTTAAACAAACCCTGGTCTCTGTAAGGCTGTTTCTGCAATAGCTACAAGATGGGAAAAACACATTAGGAATTACACTTCCAGCTACATAGAAACTGCTGATGGGAATCCATACTTCCTGCTTACTTTTCATTTTCTTTGGCATAAAGCTGTGAGTGGGCTCGAAAAACAACATGTAGGGGAGACATTAGGGTAATGGAGAACAAAAAGTGGTGGTGGGGAGTCGGGGTTGGTGGTCTAAAGGTAAACTTGCAAAGGGGCGGTATACCGGTTCATCCCGTTCATATCTACTGTGATACACATTTTTGGTCATACCACCCAGCACTACTGCTGACACCACAGACACAAAAATAGTTTCCCTACATTTTGTTTCACCTGCTATCATTTTTTCTCTGAGGTTGGAGTGGGGTCATGTTGAGGGTCCAGCTACTGAACAATGTTTACTTGAAAATATTCTTTTTTTTATTATTGTAATGAATGGCTTTATTTGGAAGGAGAAACACACCTACTTTTAAACATTATGAAAGATTTGGATATCAACAGGTTGTTGGATATGTGCAAATATCACAATGCTGACCTTTACAAGAAGGTGGTTGAAGGAATGAAAGAAGGAGGCTGTGTTTGCACGGTTGAACAAGTATGCCACCGGTTACATTAATCGGAGTATGCACAGCTGCATGTAAACAGGAATATTAGTGAAATATTCATTTTCGTTAGCCATTTAAACAGCTTAGTAGGAATATTGTCTTTTTTGGAAAAAAGTGAATATTCTGTGCATGTAAACGTCACTGTCAAAGTTAAGTGGTACCTTTGACCATGCTGCCTTGTGGAATAAAGCACTTGCACTGTGCCTTCATCACAGGCCCTGTTCTTGTATTTTACCCCCAAAGCAAACGCATTTCTGATTCTCTCACTCGATTTCAATAAACATCTAACGTTGGTTTGTTGGGAGAAAAAAGAAATCACAGCACTTAACGTAGTACCTCTGACAGACCTAAGCTATCAGTTTCCCTGTGCTTCCAGTCTTTACGCTAAGCTGAGTTTAGCGAAACATGTCCCAGACGAGTCACCTCTGTTCTAGACACATAGAGATGAAATACAGAGATATCAACCCTCTCATCGAACAAAGATTAAGATAACGGTAAGGGTGCCACTTCAAGCTGGGGCCGATGTTAGTGTCACAGTTGTTTGTTATATTACTGATATATACTGCAGCATCTTAATATAGAGATACCAAGTATATAGACATACACACTTCCTCCACAGTTGGTACATAACTATCACCTCAAACATTCAGAAAGTTGACTCGTCTCTCTCTCAAATGCCTCACTTGGGTCGATTTCAGCCATGGATTTTCTAAACTGTATTTTTGACCTCTGTCTTCAGCAGACCTCAGAAATCTTCTCTGTTTTCTTTGTGGTTATAAACCTAAAGCCAGGCAGTCGGGAGTCTGGCTACAGTAAAACACTCATCTGGGATTAGGAGCCATTTATTCATCTCAGTTCAGTAATACTATGAGAGCCTCGCTTCAGAATCCAATGAATATTTCACACTTTCATTTCATATGCAATCTCTGGTGCTCAGAAGTGTGTATTGCTGGGTATCATTCTGTTTGCTTTACTTCTGTGTGTGTGTGTGTGTGTGTGTGTGTGTGTGTGTGTGTGTGTGTGTATGTGTTTCACAATATGTGTGTTTTGGGGAATTAGTGTGTGGCACTTTATTTGATCCCAGTATTGAATTGTGTATTTTTGTAGTATGTATGTGCTTTTATATTTGGTTTCTGTGCTGCAAAAGTGTGTAGTTTCACTGCTTTCAAAGGACATTAACAAAAAGCATTACTGAGTGAATATGAGGAGGGAAAGTTCAGGTAACAGTAGGGACAAAAATACAAAAGTTGTCAATAAATATAGTATGCACAACCCCCTTAAACACAAAAAATACACAACAGTAATTATAACTCTCGATACAGAAACCTGCTAAACCAGCTTTAACTCTCGACCTACTATTCAAACCTTCCAATATTTTCATTTTACTTCTAGCCAGGATATTCTTCTCTTTTTTAACTCAATGCTTCCTCAACTAATTTTCAGAGTGAACTGAACTTTTAGCAGTGGAGCTCCTTTCACTGGTGGTGACTGAGAACACATTGGATAACTCAGCTGGGACTCACAGTTTTGTCATTAAAAGCCTATTAAAAGGCAGCGAAAGTAACAGAAACAATCATAATCTGACGACTGGAAACCAGTTAGAAACAGACTACTGGTAAGTAGCGGTGAACTGGGATGCTTTGACTTACTGACATACATATTGAAGTGCATGTAAAGAGTGATGCATTCACTTACTGACGTACGTACTGAAGCGCATTTGAACGGCAATGCGTCCATTTACATTTGATTGTGATTCTAAACCTTTTTTGCCCCGGTCGCATCGCGAGGGCCAAATAGTTTTTATAGACTGATGTGATATAAAAATAATCTCCTCAACAACTTAAAATTAGCTCTGTCGTTTCCTAGTTTATTAAACTGATTTTTTTCCCTTTGTGCATAAGAGATGAAGATTGAGAGAATTTATATTTATTACAGTGATCTTAAAAACGTGCATCTTGTAAAGTTACCGCCTTCTCTCTCTGCGCGGTTTACCTTCTGCTGCTGCAGCCTCTATGTTAATCTTCCATCAATCAATTCAGACCTGCCATCTAAAAGGTGATATGAAAATGTTACCAGGTCCAACCTAGCGACATTGCCGTTGTGACTTTTGCGTAAAAGTGACCAGGGTGCTTATTCAGATGAATTGCCATCACATTAAGGTACTGTAAAAGGGTGCATGTTCAAAAGGGGCAATACATATCTTTGGCTGGCACCAACTGTAGCTACCTCGCTGAACACTTCATCTCCAACATAACAGCATAAACCACCACCTCCTGGAAGCAGGGGCATCTGGCTTTGAGCCACATGTGGCCAAACTGCCCTGGAAACCCTTTAAAAAGTACATTTATCCAAAATCATTCCCTTGCTCTCTCATTCACTACATAATAGACACTCAATAGTTGCCTCTATAGTGAACGGTAAACGGACACTAAATCACCATCATTTTGCATCATCACTGACAGGTGTATTGTTATGTCGCTCGACTGTTCACTCACATGTATAAATTACAGAGCATTGCATTGTGGGATTGTTAGCAGAGAGTAGTGTGCATGCCGCGGACAATGCTTCTTCCGTTCCATTGTGTATTTTTGAAGTGGCACAGGGCGAGTGACAACAAGCCAAGAGCCGGACCAGTGCACCGCTCTCTGACTCTCTACAACACCATGGCAACAGGCTCTCATAATAGTAATCCCCTAGGTCAGTTGCTGGTCTCCTGACTCTGTTATTGCTCCTGTCACAGAGTCATATGGCCCCTGGGCTGCAGCTTAGTGTGTCGTGTAACCCCCCACCACCACCACCACCTTGAGACGTTAGAGCTCATCAGGAAAACTCACCCAGCAGAAAGACCAATCTAGGCTACAAATAATTCTTAAAAATGTCATGTGGGAATATCATTTCTTATCTTTACTGTAAAGATAGTTCTCATTAGTCGCATTTCTACAGCAGGTTAGGGATGCACCGATCCGACTTTTTCACTCCCGATACAATACCTGGGCTTTGGGTATCGGCCAATACTGAGTACCCGATACCTGACCACTTTATAACACAGAATTATAGACAATTTCATTTAGCTATACTCGCGTGAACAACATTGTCTTGGTCACAAGATCTAAAAACCAAGATCTGAACCATAAGAATGAATATTTTGACACGAACAGAGGCTTGACTCCTGTTTAGAGAACGAGAGAGAGATCACTTTAGTTCTTCCCAAAGGTTCTTACAGCCCCGAGAGAAAACTGCCAACCAATGCAACTTTGTTCTTAATTAGTTCAGAGAATGTGCAGTATTTATGCATCCTTAAAGGCATACAGTACGAGCCGAGGACAGGGAAATATACTGTGCATTACATTTTCTAGCCAGTAGGTTCTTCCGAGTTTTTTTTAAAGCTGTGACCTAAATGAAAAATTCAGATCAGCATAGGACACGGGCTCATTAAAGCATGTTGATACTGTTTTAATGTGCGCAGCCACCGAGAGAAGGTTGCAGATTTTATTTAAGGTCCTAAGTCATGGTTCAAAAAGCCCTTAATCTAAACCATTTATCACATTCCAATAATGCTGGAGTCTACGTGACAATATAAAAAAAAAAAAACTAGACTTTCCAAAGGCGAAAATGAAAAATGACACATTCCTCAGGGGAAAAATAAGAAAAACGGAATATATGGATTGAGTTTGCAAAGTCTCCAAAAGTGAATTGCTAATGACACTGCCGAACGCTGAAGGCAAGTTAAAACCTTTTCCCTTTGAATTTTGCTTGTGAGGCAATATTCTATCCAAGGGAGTGGCTTATAGGCCACTGCAGCTCAATACTCCACAATGTGAACACACACACACACACACACACATCAGGCAGAGATACCTGCTCAAACAGTAGTACAAGCACATACACCACACAGCGTTATGTAACTAATTAATAGGTATTAATCAAAAGGATTATATGCATTATATGAGAGGTATCAAAGGGATTGAGGGATAAAGATGGTTGAATTAAATACAGTGATTGTGTAGCTCTTTGTAGAGAACAAGAGCTGTCCGGCACTTGTTTCTCCTCTTTGTGGGCTGGTTGGCTGGACATTGGGTTAGTCACATGCAGGCCATTCAGGAAACAAGCCATTTTAATTAAAGGCTATTTAAGTCTAACCTCACACGTGTTAGTTTCACTTCACTGGTATTAACTAAGAAGATAAATGTTGCACGGCTGTTTGTGGTCAGCTTAAAGTCACATAAAACCACTGAATTCCTTGTTCACAATGAAGTATCTCACCAATCTCTGCATTTACTTTGCTCCTGCTTTTAATCCGATAAACACAAAACATGACATTGCATGGAGAGGTTCTTACCTTGTCCTTGTCTTCTACCAGATCACTGAGTATATCATCGGGGTCCAGAATCCCCCCGTCACAGTATTCAACATGGTGAGTCCGAACCAGGAAATCTCCTTCCTATAACACAGGACACAACAAATCATCAACTCAATGTGTGAATAACGCTGATACCTGCTGACCACTCTCTCTATTTTACTGATAGTATATGCACAGAGTTTCTGACTACGTCTTTAATGTTGGCTGCAGGTGTCAGTCCCACACCAATCACCATTGAATTAAATGAAGTCATAAGTACAATGGATTCATTGAGTCATTGTAAATGAATAAAAAGCTAATCAAGTGTGTAACATTTTGTCCATCAGGAATAAGGACATTATTCAGACTAGCGCAAAACTCCCTGCAGAAATTTGACTGTCTTTTCACTTTTAATATTCCATCTTGTACTTTAACCCTTTAAACTCTGCAATAGAAATGGTCCGCGGGTGCCTACACTGGTATTTTTTCTTATTGTGATGTCATTTCTTGGAGTATCTTCAAATGCTTTATAATCCTAAATTCTGTACAACCTAAGCTAAAAGGTAATGTCAGTCAAAAAGTATTGAAATTGTGTCATAAATAAAAAAAAAATTAAAAAAATCTGACATGTTTTTTCATAAAATGTTACTAAATAAACACACAAAACAAAATTGATCTAAAAAAATTCTAAATATAGAAACATGAACAAAATATTTCTTAACACTCCATAAGTTATTTAAATTTTTATGAGCAGATCGAGTTCAAAGCTGTTTCGATAGTTTTGCAGTCCGCACATAACTTAAGTTAATGACGTCATCATGAGCGTATAATGGGATGATGCAAAAGACAGAAGCCTTAGCTTCCTGCTGCAAAAACAATAAATGCTCTAGCTATTATGTTTTTTATTCTACAATTTAAACATGACCATGCAAACAGTGATCTCCCACAGCTGCCCGCGGGGCAATACTCTGGTGCCACAGCGCACTGTCATTGTGTTTTGTACCGCACGTAATGTAAGGCAATGAAGTCATCACAAGCGTGCAACGTGATGATGCAAAAGACAGAAGCCTTAGCTTTCCACTGCAAAAAGAATAAATGCTCTCGCTATTATGGTTTTTATTTTAGATTGATTTAAACAGAATCATGCAAACAACGATCTCCGACAACAACGAGGTCCAACATCTTACTTTCTCAATGTGATGTATTTCCTATGAAAACAGCATACTGGCCGAGGGTCTAACACAGGGAGGGATAATCAAAAACACAAAATGGAGAAAGGCAAGTTTCATCTCATTGCCGGTGCAGAATGGCAGGAGTAATTTTAATGTTTACCCCTATGGATACAAGACAAAGAACAGAAACTCATAAGCAAACAATAAAATAAATAAATTTATATTTGATGAATAACTGGATGAAACCAATGCTCAGAGCGAAAGGCCTCCACTACCGGTCACCACCTCCTTCCCTCTGCTTCTCATTTCTCTACCTCTCTCTGTTCAACTCTTGCTTCCATTTCTGCCCTCTTCTTTGTTTCTTTCCTTCTCACATCCTCCACGTCTTTCCCTAGGTGCCTTGTGCAGATTACAGCTCCAGCCCTGGCCCTTTCTCTCTCCCCTCCTCACTCCCTTTCTCCGCCGTGTTGGGTCCGTGATTAATGACATCGACACTGCACCGGACAGCTGACTACATAGAGCTGGTTGTTCAACAACATATTGAGACAACACACACTATACGCGCGCACAAGCACATAGAAAACCACAAACAGCCTAAAGGAAAGGTATGACTCAAAGCGTTACAGGGTGCAGCTCCATTAAATCACTCTTTCAGGGTCAGGTGCTTGTCAATGCTTTTCAAAAACTCTCATCAGGGAGAGGGTACGATGGAGCAAGGCGCTATGTGTCCCTGGATATCACCGCAAGTCTCAATGTCAATACCAGTTCCTTCACTAAACTCGGCTCCGCATCAAAACCCTTAACAATAAATTAATGACTTGCACTTTTTAAATAACTTGATAGTGTGGATTAGTTTCTTTGTACAGTTATAAATGAGATCTGGTTAGAGATATGACTTCCTTTCTGATCTGTTTTAAAGAAGCGCTGCAACTAACGATTATTTTCATTGTCAATCAATCTGTCGATTATTTTTTTTCTTCCATTTTGGTCTATAAAATGTCAGAAAGATCAGAAGAAAATGTTGATCAGTGTTTCCCAAAGCCCAAGATGACGTCCTCAAATGTCTTGTTTTGTCCAAAACTCAAAGATATTCAGTTTACTGTCATAGAGGAGTAAAGAAACCAGAAAATATTCACATTGAAGAAGCTGGAATCAGAGAATTTTGACTTTTTAAATTACTCAAACTGATTAATCGATTGCCAAAATAGTTGGTGATTAATATAATAGTTGACAACTAATCGATTAATCGTTACAGCTCTATTTCAAATACACATCAACAAACCAGCAGAGGAAATACCATTCATTTTTAATAACCAGGTTCTAAAGTTTGAGGGTGCTTTTGGTGTCTTAAATGAGTTTTGGACATATAACTTAACTGTGTTCATTAAGATTAGAAGGTACCGTAATATTTTAAAATAACAACCCCTTTCACTGGCGAATGCTTTAAATTAAAAGACTTTTTTTTTTGGTTCTGCTTTGTAAATATGTCATATCAATCTCAGTTCTCAATGTTTCCTAATGGGTTGTAAATAACAGAAACAGCATGTAAAACAAATAACAATTTTAAAATGCACTTAGGCTATACTTGATTGATGACACGCCTATTCTATGGTAAAAACCCTGCTATTTACCAGACTTCAGTTATACCGTACTTCATTGATAAGTGGACCGAGACATGGTCCACTTGTTTATGTGTTACATGAGAAAAACATACAATGTTTGATCTTGAGTCTTCACTGGAAGCTAATGCCAGCTGATAAATAATGCAACTTACAAGCAACTTACAAACATGGTTGTGTTTGCTTCCTTAAGATTGAGCATTTATCCCAAGTTAAATATAGCCAGAGTCCATAAAAAAAACAACTATTCTATTATGTCTCCAAAAAAAATGATTTTTTAACCATCACTGTTATGCAAGACTCTGACATTGTGGCTGTTTATACTGTTCATTTGTCTCTCCCTCCTCTCTGCTAGGATTCATTGTATGACTCCATTGTTGACTTGGCTGACACCCAGGCCAGATGTATGAGAGAGAGATTTTCAAATATTGTGTTTACATTGTTTTATTTTCTCTTCTGCACAGTGTTTATCTTCCTTGAGCAATATCAATCAGGGTTTTGGGGGCATATTAACTCTGGGACAACACACGTGAATGTCTTTATGATTACTGTGGGATATTTCAGTGCCAAAGTGTCATGTAAAAATTATTTTGTATCTTTTCTGCCCTCAGCTTTGCACATAACATCTCACAAAGACTAGTGTTTTTATTACAGCTTGGGCTTCAGAATGAGTCTCAATAGTGTTTGTTTTTGTCTATACTGGTTTAATGGCAAGTCCTCAATCCGTCACCCCCCCACACAAACAGTGAGTCACAGCACAGGCAACAAAAAGACATGATAACCTCCACTATGTTTTACATTCTTAATAGATAACAAGACTACAGAGAAGCATTAAGAGTAACGTTTTCATTTGCTCGCTTACAGTCAAATATGACTTCCCAGATAAAATTCCATTAAGTGAACTCACAAGCAAGAACATTGTCTTCTATATCAACAAAGCCCACTCTGGTCATCACAACCACATCACAGGCCTATAAGGTTCCCTGTGGGCAGTATAGTTCACACAGCAGACTATACATTCTTCTCATTTCAGTTCATATTGTGCCTTAGAGGTGCGTGGTCCCAAAATAATTAGCAATTCATCATATTACAACAAACCAGTTGACACACCGTAAACATGGAGCTTTTGGGGGACCTTGGGGATCAGGGGCCTCAGGGCAGTCTGCCAGCTTAGCGTGGTTAGTAATCTCGCACTAGTGCAGTATATAATGATTTATTTATAGGATATCTTCAACTTTTTTTCTTATTTTCTTCTATGTTTGCAATGCTACTGCATTAGTGCTGAATTATTAGTCAATTGACAGAAATCATGTTAGTCGTTTATCAAGCAAAAACTCAATCATTTGCTGGAAATGTGATGTCGTACAATCACAAAAGCTAAGGTGTTTGCTTTTCTCCATTACATGTCATTATAAGCCATTTTTAGACAAGAAATACGTAATAGTGCTGCCTACATTTATCTGTTAAAGTGATGCAATTTTGTCACTCAGAAATAGGTGCTTTTAATGTTCAGCTTTTTTTAGACATGGCAACACATTTACGGTAAGAGCTGTGTGCTTGCGGGGAGCAGAGAGAAATAGACAGTAGGGCGGCCTAATCGGTCGTTGTGGTCTTAGGCGACTAAGAGTTCTTTAGTCGATTAGTCGTTTTTTATGCTTTTTTTTATGTTGAATGACTTATGAGCACTTATGAGTGATTTAAAGTGGTGCTTTTGTGTTATTTCTTTGCTCGAGGACAGCCTCAATAGACAGACACTTTAAGTGTAATGGAGATTTTCTGTTTATTACCATTTTCTAAATAAATGTAAATCAATTATAACGTAATATTACTTTAAAAAAAAAAAACACAATTAATTAATTAAAAAGAATATAACACATTAATCAATTAGCATTAGTTGCAACACTACATCATGTTACTGTACCATTAGATTTTGTGATGTTTTATCCATTTAGTTTCCAGCATACCGGTGCGTCCCAGTGGGTGCACAATGTAGTGGAAACACATTTCCTCTTTGTATTTAAAACTGACCGCTGCAGAGGTTGAGCCAGGACAATCAAATTATATATGTTTTAATTACAGAAGGAAAAAAATAAGTATATGTGGCGATAGGCTTTTTGCAGAACACCAACATCCATCAGCCTCATGTCTTTGGTGACCTGCTGTTGTTTTTAGGTCAACAACCCCCTTTCATCTCTCGTTACAGTAGGCAAGCCACACGGCTAAGACGACAAGAGATGGAGGGGTAGAGAGATAAGAGCTGTGAGCACACTGATCTAATCTGATATTCAGGGGGAGTGCATCGATAATGTCTTACATATTTATTGTGAACTGCAGAAACTCTGTGGCTCCAAGTCTGGCAGTTTAGAAACCTTGAGGGACACTCCGATATTGTAGGAACTGGAGATAAGAGTTGTAAACACACTGATCTAATCTGAGAATCAGGGGGATTAGCACTTAATACAGTGTTTGCCTGATACTATTACAGATAATCTTGGGCAATTTTAGGTATTTAACTCTCAGGACATGATCTAGAAATTATTATTAGGTTGCAGTAAAATCCCACCAGAGTTAAAACACTATGGATGTTTTTCAGTGCTGTCAGGTGTGTGTTTAACCCCCCCCCCCCCCCCCGCCCCCCCCGTTCTTTATCTCTGAACAGTAAGCCTTTCTATTCTGTCGGTTGACACAAGAGTTTGGTATGTATGCTGTTCGAAACTGGAGGCCGTGCAAAGAAGTGGACTTGGGTACAAAACAGTTAAGCGAAACTCTGGAGCTCATGCTGTCTACACAAAATGTGGAAGGTATCAACCAAAACACCTGCAGATGAATACTGCAATAGGTTGAGTCTGTGGAAGTTCAAAAAAGTAATATTTCCAACATCAAGGTCCCATAAAACAAAACTGTGAAGTCTGGAATAGCACAATTTTGTCAAGCAGGTCAGTTATAAGAGTTGGGTCGATTTCCAGTTTTGCCAGCCTGGTCCGGTGAACAAGCTTACACCAGTTTGAATTTATGCACACCAGCTGAACCGGTATTTGTCATTATGTCACATTCTGGCAAATTAAAAAGTAGCCTAGCTGTGCCGATAAATCCAACTTGTATTGCATTAGTAATAAGCAATATGACAATGTGACTAACATCATATTATGTTTGTTTATAACGGGACAAATAGAGCCACGAGTGTCTGACAGGATGTGCGCAATTTACTGCCGAGCCGAGGCGGGCAGCATGAAGGAGATCTACTTTCAGTTGACGTGGGAATGGGGGCACGTTGTGTTTGTTTGCTAGAAAGTTCATGTGTTTTTTGGGATGACGAGACAAGACATGTTTCCAGATTTGAGGACTCATTCCTGCAGCACTCTATTATGTGGGAAAATAACAAAATGTGAGTTAAATTGCCCCTTCTTGTGACCCATCTTGTGACCCCCGCAGTAACAAAGCTTGTCTTCTGTGAAAAGCAAAACAAGACAATTGCTGGTGGAAATGCCATGGTAACCATTACTCACCATGTTAACATTTCAGCATCCCACATTTAAGCTGTGCACAATGGGGATTCTTCACTCATCTAATTAGGCAAAGTTAGGTTCATCTTGACGGTTCAAAATAAGAATTCATTAGCATCTTAACAACTAGTCAGAATTCATTCATTTGGATGTTGTTCACTTTTTTTAAACACAGTCTGGTGAGCAGTCATGCTTTGATAATTAATATGGCATGTAAAACAGTACAATTAACCAACCAGGATGATCTGTATACAAGGGCATTCATTCTAATGTAGTAATGATCAAGCTGAAGCATGTGTGCCGTTACACCAATAGCTATAGAGTAGTAATAGAATAGAATAGAATAGGTGTCAGGCTGGATCAACACATTCCTGCGGTTTGTCTGCAGAGAAAGCGGCACGCGTCTCCTCCCTGCCCCTCCCTCCCTCTCACAAATAATTGCCTGTGCTCTGGCGTGGGTCCAGGATGTTTTACGATTTTATCAGCTTGTTTGGCCACGCCTCATCAGCATTCCTACCCTGGCTAATGAAACTATACAGCACACACACACCCACATGGGCAGGAACTCTGTCATACACATACCACCTTACAATCTATACTGTATGTGCAAGTGTAAGCATACACATGCGACACTCACCACCATCAGCTTACAAAAGGTTTCAGTTTGTTTCTATACTTGTGGCCATATTTGGACAACACACATGATACAGTCAGCAACAACAGATGCAATCTAATACGCATAAATGTATAAAACATGTATTGCATATATGTTTTAGAGAGGCAACTGTGATCCAGTTTGATATTTCACAGAATACAGTCGATAAAACCTGAAACCACATAAACAGGCACCCATAAACACACCGCTACACACTTGTGTGTTTGTCCAAGGGGTAATTAAGAAGTCTGTCAACAAGCTGATAACTTCCTGACAACTCCCCTCGAACAACAACCTCTGCCTTCCTCCCTCCCTCCCTCCTCGTTCTCCGGCCACACTACCTCTTCGCCCCGTTGTGCCGGCTATCTCCCGTTTTACATTAATCATCTTTGTTCTGATTTCTTCTAAAGGTTTATTCATTTCCTCTCTGCTAACCTTGTGTGTTATTGTTTCATTTTTTATTTAATACAACTTTCATTCTCCCTTCTCCCCTATATACCACTATTTCTGCGTTGCCTCCGTGTTCATCCATCAAGGGTGATAGCTCCATATTACAGCTGTCAGTGAGCTGCTTTTTGCTTCTTGGTTTTAGAAGAAATGATTACAGATCATGGTGCACTTAGTAGTGAATGACAATTAACCCAATGATGACACACTTGCTGAGTGACAGGCTAGAGACTGACTGATCTGTGAAGACACTTCTCACTTCAACAGTTCACCTCCGACCTTCAGCTTGACATACTGTATATTTAACACAGGTGTCCCAAACCCCTCGGAGTGGTTGCATTGTAGCCAAAAATCAAGGATTACTTCAGTCAACTGGCTTTGGTTATATTATACCCACTCAAATTCCATTTCTTTCAACAGTTTATTACATTGTGCTCTGTCTTTGCCAGCTGTCTTATATGTTATGAATGCATATTGTCCAGGTACCAAGTTGTGGTAACGAGGCATGCGTTTTAAAATATTTACCAGGCAGCCAGAATGTATTTTCATGAAAGAATGGAGAGCTGGCAGCGGCATGTCATAACTTCATAACCATCACTGTCACTGTCAATATCACCAAAGACAAAAAGAAGAAAATGAATGAAGAGCAAATTAATTGTCACACATACCTTACATAACCTAAACTGGAAATTTAGCACATTGTTTTACAAATTGAAAACATATCTGAAAGGGACTATTATTGACCAACACTGGGAAATGACGGTCTCTGATTTATGATAATGTTTCTTGATTATATTTGTGTTTCTTTATTATACTTTATTTTTGACCAACATGGAGAGAGGACTGACAATTATGATCTGTTTTGCTTTGTTTATTTGCTTCTGATTTATGATGTTGTGGTTCTTTATTATATTGCTGCTATTTTGGGTAGATTTAGGGTAATGCTTTGTTAAGCTCAGGCTTCAGACTACACCCTTTTTTTGGTCAGAATGTTACATTTGATTTTGTTTTTATTTTTTGCTACAATGATTTAGTACTATTTATCCACTTTCGTAACTGTACAGTCAAATTGTTGTATTGTGAATAAATAACCAGAAAAAAAAATATTAAATTAAACTATTAAATGAGTGTGATCGAGGTCGGATGAAAAATTAAAAAAACAAAAACTATCAACCAATAATACTGTATGAAAATTCGGGTGCATTCCTTGTGTTTCAATCCATCTTGTGGCCTGTATTTTGAGCTTTATCTCAAATTGGTCATCTCCACTAAACTGTCTATACTGCTTATTATCAGTCAATATGTTTATGTTCAAAACCAAAGCCACTAAGCCAAACTCAAGGTTGTATACAGTATTTAGTGAAGCAAGACTTAGGTTTTCAAAGAAAAGAGCTTTACATGAGCTGAGAGTCTACAGAAAACTTCCGAGGAGACTTTTCATTGTGGTAGTATGACATAAAGTAAATACAAACACATCAGCACTCTTTTATTTCACTTTCTAACTTCATATGTCTCCTCTACAGTACCTCCCTTCGGTCCCATACTGGGTAACACAAAGGGCCATACAAATTCTTATAACTAGGCTGCGATCAATGTGAATCTAAAAGAAAAAAAAAAAGATCAATGCAACTAAAACACAAAATAAATCCTCTCTGAAACTCAACTTAAGACTAAACCTCAAGAATCCCGTAGCTTTAATGCCTATTCTAAGTGTTAGCTCCTCTTAAGCAGCGCTGTGGGAACTCCCAACAAAGCAGCTGATAGCTGCCAGTGTCAGTTTGCTACAGTGTGCAGCGCGCAGGAGCACACGAGATTAAAAAAAGTGTTTTTAATACAAGCAGCATACTTTCTGAGTAGGATGAAGCAGATAGGGAGGAGAGGGAGGGAGGGAGAGAGTCAGACAGAAAGCAAGCTGTCTCTGTGACAATTTAAAAACATGATTTGCCTAGCACTGGGAGGGAGGATTAGGGACTGGACTGCTCTACACACACATATATCCTGGCTTTCTAATCCTGGAACACATTAACAGCCATAATTACACAGCTACAACAGATTAGTGTTGCAGGGAAATGACTGAGTGATGGGAAGAGAGTGAGAAAAATACACAGAGAAACAAATACAAAGGGAGTAGCGGGGATGAGATGAAGCAATTAAGGAGAATATGTATTCTCCATCCCAGAGAGGAGGAGCGAGGGAGAGGAGGAAGAAGTTGAGGAGGAGGCAGTCAAAGGAGGTGAAAGGGGAGTTAAGAAAAAAGTGAACACAAACAAAAAGGAGAATATTTAAAATGTCAAGCAGGGAGACAAGGAAGAGGCCAAAACTATCAAAAAACTGGCAAGAATGAGGGCGGAAGGAGGTGAAACAGAAAATACAAAGGGGAATGCAAACATAGTAAGAGGAGGAGAGAACGCAAAGTGCTGACAAAGGTGTGGGAGAGAGTAGGAAGGGAGAAAGAAAACAGAGGAAGAAGAGAAGATAAAGAAGAAGAGCCGTAGGAGGGCAGACCAACGCAGTGTGCATGTGTTTAACAAGGCGTTTCATTCACACATACAGGAAACAAAGTATTTAAACACTCCGAGAGCTAATCGATAGAGCAGGGAGATGCATCATTACACACACCGCTGCTGCAGGAAAACACACCTGGAGCACTCACTCTACCTCTTAGTGAACATTAATAACTCCTAAAATGCTGCTGCTCTCGTGTTAGAATGGAAATAAACTGCACTGCAACATGGTGTGCTTTATAAGCTTTTGTTTTTCATTTTTAAAACCAAACTGAAATTCATTCATTCATCCCCTACATTATTGTTATCAAGGGGGGGGCGTGAATTTTTATTCGTAATATCACTTCAAATCCAAAAGCAGTTAGTTGGGGGTCGACGTCAATACTTGTTAAGTGTTGCTTAGTCCCATCTGGTATTTGAGCTCTACCCACGTGACTCTACGTCTCTGTACTCTACGTCTCTGTACTCTGTGTCTCTGTACTCTGTGTCTCTGTACTCTGTGTCTCTGTACTCTGTGTCTCTGTACTCTGTGTCGTGACTCAAATCTCATCGTAACATACATAGTAATGAGGTTGCAGTCCGATCATTTGCATCACACAACACCACAACTGGACCCATGAAAGAAATCGACAACGGTTAGTTCAAAAGTTGTTTGTGAGTTTCCAGAGGCGGCAAGTCGCGTCGGGTGCCCCTGATTTGCATAATATAGCATAGACCTTAACTTTATGCAAATGAGGAGTGGCCTACATGACGGTCCGTCTCTCAGATCGCGCAGCCACGCTACCAGAATGCATTGCACTACAGCTTACATATGCAATGAATGGGAAGCATGGTAAGGATGGATCCTATGGACATGTACAATGATCCAGGTGATGAAATAAAGTGAACAAAAAATGACATCTAGTGGTTTCCACTTTTCGAGTGGATTAGTAACTGAACAGCAGGATTGCTCCTTAAAAATAAGTTAAGGGACTTAAATCATTAATGACTGATAGCTAACGCTGTGTAGGCTTGTTGAAAAAGGGGAAAGATTGTTTGTATCAACATTCGTAGTCTACGCAGTATGATGTGCGCCAGTCTGTAGTGCATTATGGGAAGTTAACAGCCCATCTCCTATCAATAGACCTTTTGCAGAGCGGATATTTTGACTTGTCATAGCATGAAAAACACAATTGAGAGAGACAGTATGCTCAATACCAGGACCCTGGAACCAGCTGACATAAATGCAATGCAGTTGTTTTTTTAAAGTTACACCTGTGCTACGATATACCACAATGTCTGCTGTGAAAAAGCAGGCCCTCAAATATCAATCAACAGCTGCCAGTGAAAACGCCCACCCCAGGTTGAAAGCTTTTGAATAATATGCTAAATAGCTGCAGTTTATATTTCCCTATACAAAAAAACTGAATTTAACAAATTAAAATTTAGAGTTTGAACACCTAAAATATAACTACCTGGACCTAAAGCAGTATACATTTGTCCTGCCTATATACCCAGCTGCCCATCCTGTTAGTTTAGAGACAAAAAACATTTCAAATGTACACTATTCATGTCTACTTCTAGGCGGAACAGAGTTATCTCATAAAGAAGAACAGCAGGTGAAGGAGGAAGTGTTCAAAGAGGAAGAAGAGTTCAAATGAAAGGGAAGCGAGGGTTCTGGCTATGTGGAAGGTGAAGAGGCGATGTACTTGTGAAGCAGAAAGGGGATGATAAATAAGATGAAGGTGGAAAACACAAGGAGCACTGAGTGGCTGACATACGGGCAGATGAAAGCAGATTAACAGGCAAAAAAAGTAGAGAGAGGGTGGAAAAAAATGAGTCCAATGAGTGCCGTCTCTGTGTCTGTCCCGCATAAACACAAACACACACACACACACAGCTTTCAACATCTCCCCCTCAATCACAACTGAGGCCATCTATCTATATGACTGGTGTGCTCTCTGAATAATGGAGCCAATATGAAGCGAGTCACTGAGAAGATTTGGTGGTTTGATGGGGGTCACGAGGTTCCTGCCCTGAGAGCAGCGCGGGGAATCAACAGCAGTCATAAAGGAATCACAAGAAGGGACTCATTTGCATTTCTACACTCACAACTAAAGTGGGAACGCCTCGTGCCCGCTCCTGTCTGCACCATCACAATTCACATCAGATATGCTTTTTAATTTTTTATACAGCAATTATGGAGAACTGGACCTCCATGGCTTTGTCTAATTTCCCAAGACTTTGAGATGTGAAAATCATATGGCCCTTTCATGATATAAAAATGACAGAGCATTCCATTATCCTTTTATGACTTCAGGGAAAAACCTCAAATGTTATGAAAGTGCTGTTTCATAAAAAGTTATCTGGCTTCTTTTCTTAGGCTTTCAGGAGTTCATAAAAATCTTAACACTTTATTACAAAACTATTTCTGACAATGAATAATGTAGCGAACCGATGGCTCGAAGGTCAAATAGACTCAAAATGAGTCATTTGTTCATTCTTTTGTTCTTGTTCTTGGACTATTTGGTATCTATGAAAATGAAACTTACTCTAAAACTACAATGATTGCTACTCAGACGGTTGAGCTGCATTTATATGAAAGAAACATCCACCATAACGGCCTTGTAAGGTGATGTATAAGGGGAGTACATTTTTGCCACAGTGTCAGTAAAGAGTTACTTTCAAATCATAGTACTTTTTTGAATAGAAAGCATCTAAAACTGCAATGTAAACATCCATAGCAAGTATTGTTTCGGTACCACAAATGTACCGGTATCAGTCACAAAACATCTCAAGAAATACCCGGTCCTGACTGGATACACCTGTCATCTCTTTCCAAACTGACTGCATTTATTAAAAAAAAAGTATCTTTTGGAAACAACAATATCTGGCATGCTGGTTTGTATTTTAAGGCTGCATATCCCTCAAAAACGTTGACCGATGTTTGTGCATTTAGTGAATAGCCTAATTGTTTGTTCAAAATAATGATAACAAACACCTTTGCCTGTATTTGGAGCAGCTATACCAAATCATACAGTTCTATATCACACATTGCCTGTTCTCTCAAGAGGCTAATTGTCAGTGTTAATAGTAGGGCTGACAAGAATACTTCAAAGCTTAAACCATTGCCATGGTAATCGACCTCCAAATCAGTATTCAAATTAGGGATGTCACGAGAACCGATACTTCGGTACCAAGTCGATGCCAAAATTTTAAAAAAGTGACGGTACTCTTACCGAAGGTACCGTACGATGCCTGTAACGGTCATTGGTAGGGATGTGACAGTGAGGAAAATTTTCCCACCGGTGAATAAACTTGTGACAACACCGGTGTTACCGATTACACCGGATCTTTTACAAGAAAGATTACGGTCAACATGTGCAGAGCGCTGACTCTGATGTTTACTGTCGGGTGGCGGTGTGTCTGGCCTCTCCGGCAGCGCTTTTGCTGCGGGGGTCTACCCGGCACCGCTGCTCCGTGCACACCGGCTGTGACGGCTCCATCCGCCTCGCAGCGATTACCTCATTAACGTCATGATTCCCTTATAGCATTGGGATTAAACGTGAAATATTGCTAAATAGGTGCGTTTGCTTTACACTTCGACAACAATTCTCATCGAGGCTTCGAAGCACATAAAAATAGTATTCGGGGACAGCCCTGGTTAATAAGTTGCATTTGAAACTCATGACCGGTACCTGTTCCAGGAGTTTTCTGTATCTCTGCGTGGCTTGCTGGATGAGGTCCCTCACAGTCCATCCCTCCTTGCAGGGCACCACCACACCTGTCTGCCCAAATGTCACCGTCACCTTCATTATAGCACTCCACTTAATCCAAGATGCAGGCCCCTCTGGATGTTGATGTGATGAACAATGATGATAGTAGGCTCCAAACTGCAGAAAGTCTTGATGAAAGAGGCAGTGGGTGTGAGCAAAACAAAAAAATGCAGGGCTGATATTGAGTCACTTCACATCACTCAAAGCAACTTCTCCAAAAAGTCACACAGCTTTGCAAAGTGGTCCAGAGTCAGTAGGGCTCTTTTTACAGCCACGTGATAATGATGGCTCTGTTATTACTGTCTCATGCTAAGGTCATGAGGGTCCTTTCTCATCTCCTCAAAGTAGTATCCAGCAAGTGTTGATACTATTCAGTTGGCCCATTTACTGAATAGTAAACTAAAGTGCCTTTTGTTAAATTATATAAAAGGCACTTTAGCTACCTCATATCTGAACATAATCAACATGATACATTTGACAAAAACAAGTTTTTACATGAGCTATGAGATCATATTTCAACATAATAATGTTGACATAGCAATTTGTGAATCAATATAAACTCAGTTTAAGTATCAGGAATTAGAATCTAAATCAAAAGGATATATAAAAATATATATGTGATGTACTGAGCAATGAAAGTTTAATTGTGAAGATGTGAAGCACAAACCAGTTTGAGAAGAAGAAGGCTGTGCATCAAAATCAACATGAACTCAATTACTGAATTAACATAAAGATTACATGTATTGACATAGTAATTGTGAATCAATATAAACTAAGTTTAAGTACCAGGAATTAGAATCTAAATCAAAACTATATATAAAAATATATATGTGAGAAGAAGAAGGCTGTGCATCAAAATCAACATGAACTGAATTACTGAATTAACATAAAGATTGCATATATAGTCACTTCATCACATCATCTCAGGCTGCAGACAAGTTACAAACACTGCAGACTTTTTCATGATGAAGAGCAGCTAAACTGGATATGTGTGTCATGTCATTTCTCTATTATAACTAACTTTAACTACTTCACTTTGACACACTTTGTCTAGCTGTTTGTGAGTTAGCTCCACTTGGCTAAAGATGATTAGCTTGTAACTAAGGTAACAAGAAGACAAGGATGCAAAGGAAGCTTTACATATATCCTCACGTCCTTCTCTACTACATTAGGACACATGTGTAACGTTGTTATAACAGATGTGTTAGCATGAGAGTGAGCTAAGCTGAGTGCTATATGCTAGTTAGTTAGCCACCTTAGCTGAACTTTGGAGGGAGGGATTCATCACTCCAGAAAGTTTTTCTTTCCTCTCACAACTTGTCCTTCCTTCGGTCAGTTTCCTCCACTTCATCACCGACTCACTCGGTACGGAGACGGAACCGTTCGTTTCATAGTCGGGGACAAAGCCGGAGGTGATGTTAAACTGGTTAAAAGAGAGAGAGCACAGTTGTAAAAGTTTGTAGATTGCTTCTTTCAGTCCGCTCTGCTCCTCCTGGTCCAGTTAGTTCCTGACCAGCTCCTCCAGCGCTGCTGCTGCTGCTGCTGCTGTCACTTTCTTAAAGGGGACGTACTGCATTTATTGTGGCGAGGAGAGAGGAGAGGAGGAGGTGAGGGAAGGAGTCGAAGTTGAAAAGCACCGAGAGTGCTTGACAACATAAACTCTCTAATTGAGCCCCCTTTGTATTTCCTGTTCCAATGTTTTGTTCATGCAGCAGCTGATAGGAAGTCATTTCATTTGATCCATTGTTAAAGGGACTGTTTGTAACTTCTTACACGTATAAATCTATCCGGGTCGGTGTTCCATGCACGCTCGCGTGTGGCTACGCTGTTCAGACGAGACTCCAACACAAACTACACGGAAGCACCAAAACCGCAAAAGTTATATCTAGTGAAGCCCGTCTTGCAAAACAGTGTTGGCCGCGGTCGGAGGACGCCTCTCTGCTCCTCTGCCTGCTTGCCTTCAGTCACACGCCGCGCTCGTACTCACTATTTCGCTCCACACGTGCATGCGCGCACACTATACACTTCAGAAGAGTTAGTAGCTCTGAGAATATCTAGTGAATGTACAGTGGACGTTTGTGCAGAAATAACTGCTGCAGCTCCTCCAGACCAACAGAGGTTTTCCGTGTCTTGTGAAGTGACGGGGCTCCGCAGCGGAGAAACGCTATCGACTCTGTGTCTCCCTCCGGCCGCGGTCGGGAGGCTGAAGCAGGAAAAGCCAACACTAAGATCAGCAGTGATTCATGGAGAGACCTTCGTCTAGTCAGCTAACATTACTGCCAAGCAGGTGAAATATAGAGTGATATTGTGGTTTTAGCCTCACTGTTTTGACGGATGCTCGCTCACATTCAGTTAGCGCGTGCACACGGGCGAGCTTGAGCAACAGGACGCTGACTTTCGTTGACTTAACGGCCACAGGTGTCGCTGTTACAACCAATTTCTGATTCTTACAAACAGTCCCTTTAAATCATTAGGTCCTAAAAGTTGTAAAATGCACTAATAGCTGAATCCAGAGTTATTTCCCTTCCTCCGTTCATGTGAATGAGACCCAGACCGAGGCTGGACCGCGGGCTGGGAGGCGGGGTTAAAGGAAACGCTACTGTGCCTGCTCTATGGGCCCAATGGATGTGGAAGAACCTCGGATGACCCGGGTAATTTTGTACTATAAGTCAAGCTTTTTTTTCACTGTCACACTGTCACGGCTGACTGGAACACTTAAACAGAACAGAGGCATCGTTAATGTTATTAGAAACACATGTGCTTTTCATTTACTCCTCTCTTTCTTTGTTTCTTTGAATGTTTTTTTAACTATTGGTTGTCCCATATAAAACACATAAATCAATGAAACATTAGTCATTTAAAAAAAAAAATGGTGACAAAAAATATTAACAGACATCAGTCTAACAGAATTATTAAAGGATATTGTTGTAAATATTATTAATAGTAACAGATTGTGTTTTGTAAAACCTAGAGCTGGCATGCATTCAGTGACAGCCAAACCATTTTTTCAGGGTATAATTTGATATAAGGGATCCACATTAAAACAGCAGACAGTCAAATTAGTGTCTTAAGAACCTTGAAACCGTATCAAAGCCCTTGGAAATCGTCTGCTGGCTGACACCAGCTCAGCATTATCATGTCGAAGCCAACAAAAATACTGTATTTACAAAACATTTTGGCTTCTCACAGTTTGATTCATCTTCAAAGAAGAAACCCCTCCCTGTGAGGTGGAGTTTGGCTTTGTAATTAGCAGCTCAAATATATGCATGTGTATGTCTGCTAATTGATTTGGGCTAGGTTTAGTTTCTGGGTCACTGAATTCCATTGCTTCTAATGAACCCCAGGGGAGCAGGAACATTGTGCATGCATGCATTTTTTTCCCTCCTTCTTTCTTTGGTGAAAGTTTGAAAGTTGGAAGTACACTTGAGTAATCATTTAGGATATGACTTCTGAAATGTTTGAATTAACTGCAAGGTTAAAAAGTTGAAGAGGCAAAATCCTTTTTCTCTTTTTTTGTCTGAATTCATATTTTTCAACTTATAATTCTATAAATAACATGAATATAGTATTAATGATAATGTTGGAAATATTCAGTCATACACAATAAAAAATCTACTGTAAATGTAATAATTAAAGATTAAAAGACTAAGAGTTGGTTTATGTCACTCTAGTTCACCGGAAAAATCCAATTCAATTCTTTTCATTATGTGATTTGTCCTCATCAATTTCATTGATTTGTACAGACTGTATTAACATTTTTTTATTTATTTTTTTAATTTTACTAACACTGCAAATAATCCTTTTTCATAGAAGACATATTGACATGTCATCAAAGTGTTTATAATAACATTAATGATGGCTGAACTCCATTTAGCTGCTTCAGTTACAGGGTCCTGGTATTTTACATGCGTGCTTTTCTTACTATGAGTCAGTCAACATGTGTGCCGTAAAAGAGGCCTCTGACTGAGGCCATATATCCACACAATACTTGATAAATGTAGTGTTATGTCCCGTCCAGGAGGGGCCAAAACACAGCATGAAAAAGAGGCTTTGTTTGGTATAACGCCCCGAACAGCAGGATGACATCATTTGTCTGAACCTTTCAAAACCATTACAACTCACTGTTGAAAAATAAATCTATTTTATGATGCGACAATGCATTTAAAGGCCCAGTGTGTAGGATCTGGTGGTATCTATAGCGGTGAGGTGAGGAGAATTCAACCAACTGAAGTCTCTCATGTGAGCCAAGTGTGTTGGAGAGATACGGTGGCTGAGACGAAAACGCTAATGGCCCTCTCTAGAGCCATTTGGAGCAGAGCCAGTGCTTGGAGTGTGTGTGTACGTGGGAAGTGAGTGGTGAAGCAATGGAGAGAGAGCGGAGGCGATGGGAGCGAGTAACGTTATGAACTCCGGCCCAAGCAGCAAAAGTTAACAGAGTTTGGTTTGTCCGTTTTGGGCAATAAACGGCTCATTATAAGGTAACGAAAACACAACAATTCTATTTTTAGGTGATTACACACTAAAGAAAACATACTTATTAATATTAAATTCCATTTCTGCCAATAGATCCCCCTAAATGTTACACACTGGTCCTTTGAGTTTTTTGTTAGGTTAAAATTGACTTGGTTAGGTTTAAGGAAAGATCATCGTGATCAAATATTGTGGTTTGGGTCAAAATTACAACTTAGTCAAGGTTAGGGGGACCTTCGTCCCTTCGTTTTTGACTCATCTATCCATTCTCCCCACTGATGCTTTCGTTCTTCTTGGGAGGACAGTCTCCAAAGATCTTACAATAACAGTGATAATGCAAACAAGTGTGGCTACTTGGAAGAAGAGGAAGATGAGTTTTTACCCAGCATGTACAGCATCACATTGGCTCCTTATGTAGTGTACTGCCGTCAGAAGCAGCTCAAAGTGACAACAGACTACTGTTGTAGCACTGGAAAAGAACAAACCTGACAGATATTGGCTGTACAGGGGCAGAAACAACAGTACGTTGTAATGTCTTAAATTTAAAAAAAACATTGGGGCATGATATACACCCAGCAGCCAAAAACAGGTTCACTTTGGTTTTATTTTTCATGCACACATACACACACTTGCATTCAACCCTTGATCCATATGGCTTGCCTCTTCCCTCTCCTCGCCCCATATGGTAAAATCCGAACCTCAGCAGTGTTCTGTGTCGTGCCTCCTCCATTATGAACTGTTATGAACCGTGGCGAACATGCTAGGATGTGAATGCTCCCCTGCTGTTGGGCCAGATGCATCCAGACCCTGGCAAACAAATCAATACGTGTGGTAGAACATGTTCTGCTTTTAAAAAAAGAAAAAGGGAAATTAAAGGGCGCAGTGGGAGAGAGGAGAGCAACATTACAAGATGCTTGTGTAGCACACGCAGGATGGAAAGACTCACATAGAGGGTGTGCGTACAGTTCATACTGTACGTGAAAGCACTTAATCACATGCACATACTCTTTTGTCCCTCTTACAGTCTCTCCATCACCCCCCACTAGCCTCCTGAAATAACACTGAATACTAATGGTGAATATCATGTACCTACATGCATCATCCATCATGCTTTTAAATCACCCCAAGCAGCCGCAGAAAGCACTGAGAGAGGCACATCTGGCATAAGACAACAGGGGGCCACATACACAATAATACCCACAAACACTCATTCCCCAACTATAATTCAAAGGCAACTATTTGGATTAATGTTGATGTAATTCACTCCCTTCTTTGGGGTTTGGATTGGACCACACAGGCTCTTTCCGAATTCATGGATACAGCACTTGAGAATGAGTGTAGCAAGAAACAAAGAGACATTTGGTTGGAGAAGTCATGATGGATGGTAAAATACCAGGTTTCCATAATTATAGTGCAGTATATTTAAAAGCAGCCGGTTTGCACAATACAAGACGTATGAATGACATGATAATGTCCAAGCAATAAGAACGCCTGTCTTGCTTTTAGCGTATCATTTTTACGCAATGTAGTCTGTACTAACTGCAATGTAAACGCATCTGAATAAATATGCCACACTCGGCGCTATAGGTTTGTGTCTAGAAGGGAGCCCGCAAACCACGAAATCTGATCTGAGATCTGCAAAACCTCGGGAGACTTGCTGCCCGACAACCAATCCTAACCTTAACTATTCGAGATCTATGCCTAACCATAACGATCTTGCAAGAGTTTCTCCAGTTTGCGACGTGTTTTTTACTGACGTTTGTGACGTGATTTTTTGTCTTTTTTAGCGATGTTTATGACTTGTTTTTTTAATCTTTTTTAGTGATGTTTGTGACGTGTTTTTTAGTGACATTTGTGACGTGTTTTTTAGTCCTTTTTAGTAACGTTTGTCACGTTTTTAAGTGACCTTTGCGACATGTTTTTTTGTCTTTTTTACTGACGTTTATGACATGTTTTTTTTAGTGATGTTTGTGACCTGTTTTCCGTACGTATGTTACGTTGTTTCCGTACGTATTTTCCATACTTACTTTAAGCCCAACCATGAAGTTTTTTCGAAACTTAAGTGGTTTTGTTGCCTCAACATAACTGCGGATATTAACCTAACGTCATTTTGTTGCGTGGTAGACACGTAAAAAGCCTAAAATCTTCATGACACATTGAACGTCTGTGTAATGTCATGCTATTTATACGCCTTCCTGTGAGACCGTGTTGCAAGAGATACATGTGCAATACTGTACACATTAAACGCTTAATAGGCTGCTGCTGCTCTGCACAACTCCAAGGAGAATATCTTGAACATATTTGCTTCCACTTGACATATACATAGATAATACTGTAATAAGCAACTTTTTGCTAAATCATTCACCATAACAACTTCATAAGGTGATATTATGTCAATGTCTTGTCCCCGAAGTGGCCAAAATTAATGCAGATTTGAAGTTGCAACCCAGGACTTCATAGTTCAGCCATCAACCACTGCTCCACAAGGTTAGTATCCCCTCTACCAGCACCACATGCACATTGTATTCAGCCCTTCCTATACTATAGATGTTATCAGATCTCAGTTATATACTTCCAACTACCCCTTTTTCCATTGTGAGCGTATGACCCACAGAAAGCCTTTATGGCCCTAAAATCCATTATGTTAATAGGATGCATTGAATAATGGTTGACAAAAGAATAAACTTCTATTGTAAATGAGATTTTTGTGCTATAAAGAATGCATTCATCTTAACGCTTTCATTTGTGCAATACTTATTTGTTGTCTTCATCTCGCTTTTGTCGGCTCACATTACTTAGCCTGCTCTGTGTTGCATTCTAAATCTCCAAATCTCATCAATAAATTATATTAACCAAATAAATCCAGCCCAGACAGAGTGCCATGCCCCGGTGCTCAACATGTTATATGTTACTGAAAGATTTTTCCTACACCCTGCAGACTGGTCTAGTGTGTGTGTGGGGCCATGTGTCGGCCACAGATACAGACAGATCGATACTGGGACTTGTCAGCGGGGAGATTTCGATCAGTCCACACTCCTAAATCCTCAGCCCCCCCATACACGACAGTCACACCCCATATCCCCCTGCACTGAGAAAAGAATAGCAGGCTGTCAATAGACCCTTCCACTACACGCTCTAACACACACACACACACACACACACACACACACACTAGTACTGTAATAGTAGCCCCGTCGATCATGTCCATGCAGAGATCTTCAATGTGTCACACATGTACTAGCCTTGCTTTCAGTGCAGAGTGAAAACCATTGATAGCACCACTGGGAGTCATGGACTTATTATGGATGGATGGATGGATGAATGGATATGTTGGGAATGGAAAAATACCATGGAACTCAACAGCAAAGCAAACCTATTTGCCTAATGTGGTTATTTACCCCAGAGCAGTGCTTGCTCTTTTATTCTGAAAATGATTTACATTTCATTTTAAATAGCCATTCATTTAGGTGTGATGTGTAGGTTAATAACAGTGTTGGATGATGTTATTTTAACTGAGAAGAGTGATGTAATTAAAAATCAAGTGATGAAGAAGTTTGTTTCAAACTTTTTATGTGACTCAATTAAAACATTTTTTTTTTATTTTGATAAATTCGTGAGATCCAGCTAATAACTCTTTTAAATAACTTTTTTGTTTTGATTTAAACTAACATATTTTTCCAGAATGATTTAGGGAAAAGTTTTACTTTTGTGCACCACATTTTTCCACATGTCTTGAAAATGCTTATGCTAATGCAGCCCGTTTTCATTCCCAGTGCGACAAATACAGACGCTTTGTCACGGTCCTAGGCTTCTGATACCGACGCACAAGGCACCCTTTAGCACCGGTATGAGATGCTCCGGGCTTTGAAGTAACTACAATGTAAACCCATCCACGTCAATATTAGACGTTCAAAGAAAGTGGTCGGGGAGTGTGGTGACGTAGTTTAGAGAGTGAAAAAAACCCACATAGGGCGGATGGGAGGGGAGCTGGATGGGTACAACAAACACAGGGCTTTCATCCAGGAGACTGCTGTTTGTGTCCCGTGTGAAACCAACAATGTGTTGTTTGTCTTATGTTATGTTAACTTTCACTTTCACTTTACAAACAGTAATTTTAAGCCCAACCATGATGTTTTTTTCCTAAACCTAACTAAGTGGTTTCATTGCCTAAACCTAAGCAAGTGTTTTTGTTTGAATTCACAACTTTAACTACGTGTTTACTGCGACCGTAGTGGAGCATCATAGTTTGCTGCGCTGGGCTACCCAGTGTGTTACAAAGTGACGCCAAGGGGTCCTGAACAAGCGTTAGTATGTGACGAGTTGGGATGAGAACGGGTTGGCTATAATGTTGGGCTGGTTTACATATTACTTGTGGGGTCCCGCAGGGATCAGTATTGGGTCCAAAATTGTTTATTATGTATATAAATGACATAGGTAGGGTATCAAGGACACTGAATTTAGTTTTATTTGCAGATGACACAAATATTTTTTGTTCTGGGGAAAATCTGCAGCAGCTTTTGGAGGTGGCCACAACAGAAATCAGAAAATTGCAACGGTGGTTTGACAGAAATAAATTGTCATTAAATTTGGACAAAACTAAATTTATGTTATTTGGAAACCAAAAAATAGACATACCAGTACAAATGATAATAGATGATGTGACTATTGAAAGAGTATATGTAAATAAATTTCTGGGTGTAATACTGGACCACAAAATCTGCTGGAAACCTCAGATAAATTATGTAAGAACAAAGCTGGCAAAGAGCATAGCAGTCTTAGGGAAAACAAGACACACACTGGATCATAAATCACTGCACATTCTGTATTCTTCACTTGTATCACCATATCTGAATTACTGTGTAGAAGTTTGGGGTAACACTTATAAAAGCAACTTACAACCATTATGCATACTACAGAAGAGAGCAATCAGGATAGTAAATAATGTGGGATATAGGGAACACACGAACACACTGTTTTTGAAGTCACATGCATTGAAATTTATGGATTTAGTCAAATTTAAAACCGCAATAATTATGTTTAAAGCAAGACATAATTCACTTCCGGGCAATATTCAAAAAATGTTTTGTGACAGGGAGGGGGGTTATAATTTAAGAGGAAAATTTAATTTTAAAAAGCATTGTGTTCGTACAAAAAAGAAGAGTATGTGTATTTCAGTCTGTGGGGTGGATTTGTGGAATGGGTTAGGTGATGGGTTGAAGGGGAGCACAAATATAAATCAATTTAAAAAGCTATACAAGAAAGATATTTTTGGGAGGTACATGGTTGAAGAAGAGTTGTGTTAAAGGTTGGTTATATACTTTTTAACTGCGGATGTATTTGTGGGTTGTAAATAAATTTGGGATGCTGTTCATATATTCAACTTGGGATGTAAATAAATCTGAGATAGTTTTTATATTATATTATATTATCATTCTATGATATATGAGTTAATAGAGGAGAAGTGAGAAAGGGGTAGGGTAATATAAGTTTTTCTTCTACCTACTCCTTTTCGGACACTATAACTCTTGTTTTGTTTGTTATTATTTTGTATCTGTTTTTATTTATTATATGTTCGAAATAAAGTCTTTCATTCATTCATTCATTTTAGTTCCTTTTTCTGGGAGAAGGCCTACTTAGAAAAAAACAGAGGGCCATTTAAAGGGCCAGGTTGCCATACAACAACAACAACTACAACAAAAAGCTGTCAAAACTCTTGGCTAACTGATGAGAAGAGCTGGTTTTCTTGTGGCAGCTGCATTCTGTGATACACCAGAGTACTGGCTCTAAACTTGATTTGATGGTAGTAGTGACGGAGAGGTTGCACGGACAAAGAATCAAACATACAAAAATGCCAAGGAAAAAAGAAATTGGCACATATACTTCAAGAACTTGGGGAACATAAAACAATGACTAAAGTTTCATCATGGAGAACAGCAAAACAATGCTAAAGAAACAGAAAATGAGAAAGAAAAAACAACCGTTTTTGGCGTGGACACCTCAGAGAATTTGAGGAAACAAAACTCTTGTGTTAGAGAAGGGCAGCGCCAGGGATGACTCCAAAACCCTGAAAACAAAACAGTGTCTTTAATTTCATGTTTGCTTACATTACAGGCAGCCTGCAGTACAAATGTCAATGAGTAACATTTCCCATGAACATTGCTGTGTGGCCAGGCAGCCAAACATATGGACGGTATTTGTGTATCTGACAGAGGAACATACAGAACGAGCAGAGAAGCAATACAGGGAAGAAATAGGAAAGAGAAAGACAAAACAATGGGTCCTTCATGTAGTCAATTCTACACTCTTTTATTACTTGTTAAAAGCAACTTCCTCTCATGAAAATTACAAATATGTTTATGTTATTCACCATCATAAATTAACTTTTTCTACACTTAAATGTCACCGTTCTCCATCCATCCATCCATCCATCCATCCATCCATCCATCCATCTTCAACCGCTTATCCGGGACCGGGTCGCGGGGGCAACAGCTCCAGCAAGGGGCCCCAAACTTCCCTTTCCCGGGCCACATTAACCAGCTCTGACTGGGGGATCCCGAGGCGTTCCCAGGCCAGAGTAGAGATATAATCTCTCCACCTAGTCCTGGGTCTTCCCCGTGGTCTCCTCCCAGCTGGTCGTGTCTGGAACACCTCCCAAGGGAGGCGCCGGGGGCATCTGTACTAGATGCCCGAACCACCTCAACTGGCTCCTTTCGACGCAGGAGCCAGTTGTCACCGTTCTGCATCACTCAATAAGCTTCCCTGTTTCACACCTATCAGTTTGATTGTTAGCAGATGTTAATTAGAGAAGAAAGACAGAAAATATGACAACAAAACACCTCACACACACTCGCAGCTACCACGAACTGAACCTGAACACACCTTGAGTCTGCATCTCCCTTTCTCTCTTTCACACACGCACACACACACACCTCTGGCTAATAGCTCAATTAACACACTGTCACGTCAGAGAATGTGAGCCCACCTGTCTCTCTGAGGAGGATAGCAAAGAGAGGGGAAGTAATTGATACTATATTCACGCAAAGCTACTTTGAAAACTAATTATGTGTGTATAACAAGCAGAGAATTATTCCGACAGCTCCTGAAACCTATTAGCTGTGGGGACAGGGAGGTGTGTGTGCGTGTGCGTGTTTTATCATGTGACTGTGCTGTGATCTCTCCGTTCACCGCTGATGTCACAGAACAAAGTTGCAGTACATCAAGGCAGACTGTGACTCAACAGGGAACATATAACTTGGAAAGGGATCTTTATTTCATTTTTGTATGTAATTTACTAAAATAAATATATATTTAACTCTGCAATAAAGTGCTTCAGGATTGAATTATTGAATGTCTGTGTGAGGCCAAGGAGTGTGGGTTGATCATGCATATCAAAAACAGATATGAATTTACAGCTATGGGAAAAGAAAAGCACTAACCGAGAAAACTGAATTTCCTTTTGTGGTCGCAAGCAGATTTGATTACATTCAGACTATTTACACTGTTTTCATGCAAAGAAAATATACGAGATATGCTGTATATTCACGTGACGCTTCACCTGTGACTTTGTGATTTACTCTTAAAGGGTAACAACCTGAACCCTATTTTACCATGTTTTTTGTGTCTAAGTGACTAATGGGGACACAATATTTTTTTTAAAAATTGGTCCAGTATTGAGGGAGAACGCTGCAGATGGCAGGCGCTAAACGGACTGCAATGTAATCGCTCGGGGCAACTCCTCACCGTCGATGTACGTCCACTAAAAGTGTTTGTTTTTGCCACTGTTTTTGCTCAGATTGTTATTATAAGTGTCTAATACAACATTATGGAAAGGACCCTTTAGAGAAATAAAACGTTTTTCCTACCTTTAACTTGATCCGATCTGTTTGTTATTGTGTGTCTCGCTCTGAGAAGTTTCATTCTGAAATCTCGCGTAGCATCCACATTGTCGAAATTAGCTAAATATTCAGCCATGACATTGTAAATCTTTTAGGTAACACTAAGCTACGCTTTCTGTACTCCAACACAACAAACTCTGACAACACCGGCACTCCTCTCTCCAACTCACTCACGTTCCAACAGTTGTCTTCTGGCAATAAGTCACAATAACAACCAGACCGGATCAAGCGAAAGTTAAAGACAAATTCATTATTTAACTGTATAGGCATTTTTTTTTTCATTTTTCTTAGTGTCACTAGATCCAAAGACCAAAACCAACAATTTGTTGTCTCTCAATATTGCAACTTAAACTTTATTTTATCATCACATACATGAAATTTGACCTCTGCATTTAACCCATCCTCAGCATTTACTGTAGGAGCACCGGACTGCTGTAAATCGTCCGGAGAACACCTTGGAGTTCAGTGTCTCGCTCAAGGACACATGGACATGTGGACAGGAGGAGCCGGGGATTGAACAACCAACCTTGTGGTTAAAGGACGACCTCCGACCCCCTCTACTATCTGAGCCACAGCAACCTACTTTCGCAGGGTAGGTATTATGGTATTGTATCTTTGAGCAAACTTTACTCAAACACAAGTAAATAGTTCTCTTGTTGGGGGACTATTTTCAGCTGTGGAATAACACACATTTTGTGAGTTGGTGAGTATTGACAACAGGACTATGTATATGGGGTTGACTCAAAATAAACTAGGGTCCATTTATAGTAATGAAGGAATATGTCACCAGGCCAGTACAATGTTGTGGCTCATTGACTTGATTTTAATAGTTTTTGGACAATAGATGAGCTCTATGGCAAAGAAAAACAATCTATATCAGGCTACAGAGGGAATACTTCTGTAGCAGATTCAATTCATTGTTGGTTTTGTTCTTGACATTGAATATCACCAGCCTGCTCCTTTAATCAATACAGTCGGTCATATTTGCCTTTTCAGTGCAATAAGAATGTGATGTGAGCTGATGAATAAGGCCGCTGGAATGGGAAGCAGTCTAACTCTGAATTGAATTCAGAGGAATTGCCGACCAAAAGACCATTGGGTTCACGCCCTCTATCTCCTTCCTCTCTCTTTTACAAAAAATATGACATTTTCAATGCATGAAGCAATTTAATCTCCCTCTCTTCTATGAAAACGCCTGTAAATGAGCGCCTGTGAAATTAAGGAGATCGCCCAGAGATTGGTCAGTCCGTCCATTTCCCTCCCTCCCTCTTTCCTTGGCTCTGTCCCGTCTCCCTCTAATACAAAATATAAGATATTATCAATGCATGAAGCAATTTAATCTCTTTCCCTTCGCTCTCTCTCATATGAAAACGTCTGTAAATGAGTGTCTGTGAAATTAAGTGGGAGATCGTTCTGTTTTCTCTGAGGTCAGTCTCTCTCTCTCTCTCTCGGCTTCTGTGATCAGTCCATTTGTCAGAGGTCAGACTTGTTCCCATCTGGGAGCAGCATTCTGCCTGCCAAACATTCCCCATTACCGTATGTAAATTCATTAATTGCAAACCCATAACTACATCATCCTTATACTTTGACCTCTCTTATCCAGCCCACACACACACACACTATCGCACTCGCTGCCCTCATGCAAATAAGAAACAAATAAATAAATAATTGAATCTACAAGCATTTTATGTCTGGGGCAAATCCTCAGAGAGGAACGAGAGACACAGAGAGAGATGAGAAAACAGAAAGTGAGCAGAAAGACAGAAAAGAAAGAAATGTTATGAAGGGACGGGGGCTTACGGGGGCTTACACAACAAGGCAGTGAAAAGAAGAGATGATAGCAGACTGACTGACTGCCTGAATGAAATCAAGGTTTTTCAGAAAACAGAATAAGATGCAGGGAAAAACATCCTTTTGTTATGTTAAACACGCCATCTCATTGGAAATGTCTTGGCCTGCTTTATACCTCCTAACATTGTCATCATGAATAATAGTGGAGATTGACACAGACTCTTGCGTTGGATTAATCCCCGAGCAGTTCAAAGAATTTTGAACACAAAATGCAATGTGTTGATGCCCCTGAGCTGGAGAATAATATCTATGGATATGCACTTCTAGCTACATCCACCTACTGGAAGTGTGCAAACTCTTAAGCTGTCTTAGTGATGGCTACAGTTGCAAAGCATCGCTCATTGTGTGCTTCCTGTATGCAAATGGCACGCTCCCTTTCAAGTAGAGATTGTGCATTTACTGAAGATCAGTACAATAAAAAAGCAAGTCATGCATCCTTGACAAGAATGAGCTCAAGCATACAGTACAGTGTGCTTATGCTGCAGGCGCCAGAGCTAATATCTTTCCTAAAAAGCACAAGTTAAAGATACAAGTTTGTCTGTATATATTGAATACATTAATGGGCATTTCTTTGGCCTAACATTGTTACATACAATGTTGTGGTTCTTGAAATTAAAATGAAATTTAAAGCTGCAATAATCAATCATAAACAGAAATGAATGAACACCACAATCAAATTTTATAAATTTAAACTTGACTTCATTCACTGTGATTCAGTGCTTTGTGGTAAGTGCTCCCCCTAGAGTTTCCTGTAACAAGTTTCAGTCACTACCACTTAGTCTGTCACAGGTTTCAAAGACGACTTATTCTTTAAAAAGCACTTCTAGAGAGAAAAGAAATGTAATTTTAGATTTCGTTTAGATTTCCTCTTACATGCTGTTCTCTTTGCTTCTCTCTCCTTTCCTCCACCTCAAACAAATGCTGAAAAGAAAAGCCGCCACGGAACAAGATATAAGGTCTCTGTGTTTGTGTGTGTGTGGGTGCAATCCTGACTATGCCATCATTAAATGTGTAAATCAATCCCAAGTGTGCCATTGCAGAGTTCAGATTATGTTGTTATTTTTCTATCCCCCACTGAGAGAGAAAGTCTGGCCGAGAGAACAGAGGGAAAATCAAGATAGAACCGGAACGAAAAAAATGCAAAATAAAAACAGAAACGGTGAAAAAGAGACAAAAATGAGAGCAAAAGAATCAGTAACCAAAAGGGAGGGAGAGAGAGGACTCCAAAGAGATGATGAGAAAGTGAAAATATTCAGGTTTCACTGTGAGAAGAAGTGAAACTATGTCGGCGGTGGAGGGCAGAATAATGTATATTCAACCTCATACATACACTGGTCTACGTAGCTTAGAAAACACCAACAGATCTATTTATTAGGAACAATATTTTCATAGTTCCCTCATATAAAATTCCATTCCTCTGTTCACTTTGCAGAAATAGAAGCCGCACGCCCACAGTGTGTGAGATATTACTATGTACCTCGTGGAAATAAATTACATATGATTGTCCCGAGACTGTGGCGCTCCTGAAACCTCAGAAAATCATATCCTTCTTCTTCACACTCTGCTTTCTTCTTCTGCAGTTTCTGTTTTATATGTGTGTGTGTGTGTGTGTGTGGAATGGGGGTTGGTCTGAACTTTTTAGCCTGTAATAGTGGGGGCCGTGGACGGAGGGAGACATCACAGCAGCTCTTAAATTGAATTTTCAACAGGCCATGATTTGAACAGGTCACAGGACTGAAAGAGGGAGAAAAAGAAACTGTGAGAGAGACGGAGAAATGGTGTGTAAAAGAGGGATTGTAGTGTCTACAGAGAGAGGGAGAATAGACGAGAGAAAAGTCTATTTTATTTGGCATTCAAGTGTGATCGCCACACACGCACACACACACGCACACGCACACACACACACACACACACACACACACACACACACACACACACACACACACACACACACACACACACACTGACCTTTCAAAGCTCTCCACACTTTTGATAACCTGTTCTTACCCCCTCCTTTCCTTTCATTACAGCTCAGGGTCATTTTCCTTAAATCACACCCAAAAGTACAGTATGAAAAAAACAGCAAGTAAGCAGAGGAAGAAAGAAAGAAAGAAAGAAAGAAAGATAGAAAGAACACAAGAAAGAAAGAACAAACGAAAGAATGAAAGAACAAAAGAAAGAAAGAAAGAACGAACGAAAGAATGAAACAACTAAAATAAAGAATGAAAGAACACAAGAAAGAAAAAAGAACACAATGAAGAAAGAAAGAAAGAAAGAAAGAACAAATGAAAGAACAAAAGAACAAAATAAAAAAGAGGGGAAACAAAAAAGAAAGCAAGAAAGAAAGAAAGAGAGAACAAATGAAAGAACGTAATAAAAAAGAGAGAAAACAAGAAAGATAGAAAGAACAAACAAAAGGATGAAATAAAGAAAGAGAGAACGCAAGAAAGAAAGAAAGAAAGAGAGAGAGAGAGAGACGGAAAGAAAGAGAGAAAGAAAGACACCTCTCAGTAATGGAGTAGAGAAGATGATGATAATGTCCTATTCATCTATTGTAATTCTATACCCATGTTTCTGCGTTTGAGCCCTCAGCCTTGTGGCGTATATACTTCACTGACAGCCACTGCATTTTAAAGACGTCAGCATGAATGTTAATGCTGCATTGGATCAATAGTGTTTCTGAGAGTCTGACCCTTTAACCTTCTAGAAGAAATAGAGGCACTATGTTTTCTGTAAAGCAAATCCAATTGACATTTTACTTTAATTTTTACTGGATGGTGGTGCATTTATTTAAACATCAATTTAGAGTTATTGGTATCCTGCAGTAAGTCTGTATCGCTACACATTTTCTGTTCCAGTGTTTGACTTGTTAAGAAAAAACAACTTTTTAACATGCTTTTTGTGAGTCAGGGCAAATAAGGACAACGTCTTTACAGAAAGAACTTTGACACTATCAAAGGAATCGTATGAACTTTTAGTAAATACAAATATTTCCTTTTTTGTCTGTAAGCTAAATATGTTGCTGGAGCCAGCAGCCAGTTAGCTTAGCTTAGCATTAAGACATGAAACAGGAGGAGACCACTAAAGTGCCTTACAAGTTGCAAAAATGTCCGAAAACTCTCGCAAGACTTTCAGCCCAACGACCTATCCTAACCTTAACTATTCAAGGTCATTGCCTAACCTCAACCATCGCAACCTCAAGTTTCGCAACTCCTGGGTTACCTTCTAGATACAACCAAACAATACCAGTGTCGCTGTCGCGGCTGGTAATCAGGATTTCAAGTAAAATAACCTCAGTTTGACCTCCAGCATCACTTCTATTTGTGTGTGTGTCAGGGTGTTTAAGGGGTTATACAGGACGAGTGCTCACACAAAGATGACCACATGACCTGTACATGCTTCTCAAGAGAACAAAAGAAGCTGTTGATTCTTTTATTCCCTCATTTCCTGTCATACAGCTCCCTCACTTTGTTTTCTCCAACTCCCCTCTTTCTCTGCCCCTGGTATCTTCATGCTAAACTCTTTCTGCCCAGTTAATCTGAGTTTATAACTTTTTAAATATTATTCTTTCGGCCGGTTCCCTCTCAGAGGTGAGATTTCCTCTTGGCGTGTCTTGTTTACATATCAATCTGTTCATCCCTGGTAAAATAAATCCTCAGAGAGAAGAAAGGAATGTGGAGAAAGAGAGAGCGGGGTATTAGGTAGAAGATAAATAAAAGACAAGTGAAAAGATAAGAGATGAACACGATGTTCCTTGAACAGAGATATGATAACACACTCAAAGCCTGCTGATGGAAACCTAAGCTTTGACAAAGAAGAGGAAAGAAAGATGGTGTGTGTTATTTTAGTTTCAGGTCTTTTTCTTTGAAGAGGGTTTGTTCCCGTTTGTCTTTGGAGAGAATGTTTAGTAGCCTCACTATGACCTCTCTAACTGTTTTCATCCTCTTTCAACCTCCACCTCCTCTTCTATCTTTTCTCTCTCCAGCCATCCCTCCATGTCTTCCTCTCCTCTCCATCACTGTGAGCTTGTCCTGTTATAATCAGAGCATCTTGTCACCCTCCATAATCTCTCCATTATACACTACCTTCTTCCCTCTGCCTTAAACTGGGCATACACTGTACAATTTTAGCCCGTTTCTGGCCTGAATTTTGAGCTGCATGACTCATTTTAGAGTCAGACAGGATTTCAGCTTGGTCGGGCATTGTTTGGGGTAGGTTTGACTAAATTGGCCCACTTTTTTAGTTTATAAAAGTATACTTTTAAGTATACTTTAAATGTAAGAGTGGTAAACTTTGAGTACGCAACTAGTTTATATCCAAGTTGTATTTTGTACTGCAACTATAATATGAACTATACTACAAGTGAACTTATAGGTATACTGTTAGTTTACTAGTTATATACTTGTAGCCAACTTATTAGTTTATGAAAGTACACTTTAAAGTATACTCTCAGTAAACTACTAGTTTAATCGTTTTTAGTATACTTGTAAGTTTTCTTTAAGTCAACGTATAGTACTTAGCGAAATATACGTATACTTTTCAATATAAGCCAAGGATACTCGGACTTTACTGTATACTTGCCAAGTACACTTAGACATTTCTGTATACTTGTCGGTATGAGCCAAGTATACTTAAGTATAATTTTGTTGTTGTTGTACATAAAAAGTAAACTGAAAGCATACTCTCTTATTTTAAGTTTAAAAGAAGTAAACTAATAGCACACTTGAATAAACTTATTTTTTTGTCAGGTTAGTATTGTGACCCGTACAGACTTCTGCTAGCAAACAAACTTTACCTGCCCCGGAGCTTTCCAACATATCTTTATTGACAACTGTCAACAGCCAGAACGGCACGCAGGAGCTGACCGGCCGTGTTTTTTTTTCTTCTATTTTACGCGCACAGTGTGAGCACTCGGGTCGTGGCTGACGATCGGACCGTACAGTGTGAGCACATAAATCGTGAGCGTTGGCTTTACATCGCAAACGATCTACTCGTACAGTTTGGAGTAGGAGGTACACAACAACATTTCTAAAGTCGTACAGCGTATGCCCAGCTTTATGGCTACTTCCTTAGAGGACAGGAGAAGAAGATACATAGGAAGGAGGAGTGCGAAGCTGTGTGTGAAATGAGCTGAGCCACTAAGCCTGTAAGCCAAAGTGAGGACAGGGGTGGATACACAGAGAAAAGCTCAGAGGACGATGAAGTACAGTTTATAGCGCATACACTGCATTGTATACCACATATGCTGCACTATAGGATGGCAATTAGATTTAACTATAGAAGACTGTCATTGTGGATTCCCCACTGCATGCAACAATCAAACAGTGTCAAGCAATATAGGATACAGTACATCCAAAGTGTTGGATCTGATATGATGGCGAAATACAGCGTATGATTCATGTTTGAGAAAGAATAGCTGCTGTGTGACCAGCAGATAACAAAGGGACTCCGTACTATACCATGTCACTAGTGCAGGCAAGACATGAGTCTCGGTTTATGGCTCGTTACCATGGCACCGCGATGACACCCACTGTACATCTGGCTAGGGTGCTAACAGGGAACAGACTCACACAAAGTCAGTGTCTCTATGTGCTTGTGAGAGTGTGTGTGTGTTTATGCGGGGTAAGGAGAGAAGGGCGCGATGTTAGCATAATGGAAAGGATGACATTTATCCCACAAATTGCCTTGAAGTCAGCAAAATAAAATCCGGTGCTGGCAAAAAGACTGTCTGGTGGAGGAGAAATGATTCTGGGAGAGGAGAGAGGAGACCAGAGGAGAGGAGAGGAGAGGTACTCTGATAAAATAAAATAGTGTTGTAAAGGTTTAATGACAAAGGGAACAACTTATTTTCTCAGTTGGCAGGGGGGCATAGTGGTTAGAGTTTAGGACTGAATTGTAACCGAAAGGTTAAAGGTCGTTGGATCCTGGCAACAGCTAGTTAGGTGCAATCAATTGATTTGTCTCATTATGAAATGTTCTTGTGCAAGGTAGGTCAATCCTTCCTCATGCAATGTAAATCTGTGTTGAGCATTTATTTATTTAGGGATTTATTCGCACACTCCTGTAGCCACCATCCTGTATATGGATCAGTAGAGTCTGTTTTCAGCAGGAACCCTCCTGTACCATAGGATCATGTCGGTGTTGGGTGTTATAGATCTCTAGCCCCAATGAGGTTGGTTTGACCCTGTTCTGATGAACTTAGAAGAGTGACACACAGCACTGATTGCATTTTTCCATCAACGAACACAGATCATTGTCTTTGTTTGAACCTGAACAGATTGCTCTCAGTCTGCTTCTAAGTGAAACAGCATGGAACAACCGCAGGATGATGTGTGACATGGATATGTGACACCAACACATTCTCATCCAAACTCATCACATACTGACGCTTTGTCAGACCCTTTGGCGTCACTTTACGGTTGCAGTAAACACGTGGGTAACGGTGCTAAATAGAGGACTGGGAGCATTTCTATTGCCTCTCAGTGGCTCTCAACATGGCAACAGCGAGCTGCTGGCTCGCAGCTAGCGATGCTAACAGCGCCAAAAGTGAAAACAATGGTGAAAGTGCTGACAAAGATAACAGCGTTTACCTGGGGGGACCTGAGGGTGGGTGCCATGACGCCATTGGTCGGGACAGCGTTATCAGCTTTAACCGGTGTATGAGAGCAGTGCAGAGCAGTGCAGAGCAGTGCAGAGCAGTGCAGAGCAGCGGCCGTGAGCTAGCCAGTGAGCAGGTGCGGCACAGCGCTGTCAACAAAACAAGGAAAAGCTCTGATTACAACACACACAGAGGGAGAGTGACTTCATTCTCTGCTCAGGTAGACATTACTCCTCTGAATCTGTACATACAATAGTTGTTTTCTGCTATATTAATGCTCTGAATATCAAATTTAGCACCTTTAACGTTGTAAATTCAAACAAAAGACTGCAGATAGACCCTTCTCAGTTATTTGGTGAAATTGACCTGATAATAGTGCTAGATAAATCATCAGAGGATCGTCTTCTGGGCACCATAGATGCTGTATACAGTATGTACCAGATTTCATGGCAATCTATCCAATAGTTGCTAAGACATTTCACTAAAACCTACAAAAATCAATATGATGACAGCACCAGATCAAAAAGTAAGGGGATCACAAATGAACATAGGCTTCATCCACTGGGGACCATGAATGTCTGTACAAAATTTCGCGGCAACTAATCCAATAGTTGTGGAGATACTTCAGTCTGGGCCAAAGTGATGCACCAACCAATTCTAGCTCAAATTCACCTCATTCATTTGTCATTTGATCACGGTAACCGTCATGTTGTGATTCCTTTATTCTGCTGTTAATCATGACTGATGAAACTGAGTTGTGGTCTCTACTGATTTCTGAATGTGTACATGACTGCCAGAAAAGAAGAAGAGCAGCATAACTGGCTGTTAGTCACCAGAACAAAAGCTGATGCACTGTCTGAGGAGAGGTCACAGAAACACAGAGTGAGCTGTCCGTCTGTGCATGTTTACAACTCCTGGTTTGCAATAAGTCAGTATGAACCTTAATGACAAGATCTAAGAGGCAACAATGAATTGTTTTATTGCATTCCTTCCTTCATCACAGCTCATCTACTGTCTACAGGCATGCTCACAACGTCACCTTTTTTTTCAACCTCTGCATTTAACCCATCCTGAGCATTAGGAGCAGTTGGTTTCTGATCAAAACGCCAACCTTGTAATTAAAGGTCAACCCACTCAATCCCCTGAACCACAAACCAAACTCAAATGTAATCCAAGCATGAAGAGTAATACCACTTCAGTTTAACACAACATTTTTCAGCAGAATCCCAACCAAATGTGCAACAGTAACAGGTGCAACGAGCTGCATTATGCAGGAGTTGGATGGCTGCAAAAAGGACCTGATTTGCCATCAAGCTCTAATTGGAGCAAAGACACAACTAATGATCGTTAAGTGGGGAATGATAGCCCCAAGCTAACTTTTCTCACTCCATAAGGATACAATACATAATTCATAGCCAACAGCTGAGCAAATGAGGACAAAGACAGAGAAAGAAAGAACAAGGGAAGAGACGAAGAGGACAAAAAGGATTTAGAGGGCCAAGGAGACAGAAACATACATAGAGAGCAGTGTTTGTGTGTGTGTGTGTGTGTGTGTGTGTGTGTGTGTGTGTGTGTGTGTGTGTGTGTGTGTGGTGAATGATAGATGCAAGTGTCATGTGCATTCACGTGTGGGTGTGCTTATGAATTTGGATGCAAAAGTTTGCATGTGCACACACGTATGCGCTGTGTGTGTGTGTGTGTGTGTGTGTGTGTATACTGTTTGGCAAGCTGCTTAGTGTGTGAAACTGTGATCGAGGTGACAGTGAGCCCGTGAGAATAGTTAGCATCCACCAGACGCACACAAACTCGCTCACATAAACACACACGTGAACACACACACACACAAGAACAGCAGCTGTTGCTAATTATTAATTCATGCTCAAATTCCTGTGAAAACTCAGTGTGGCAGTGGACACTGGGGACGGAAAGAGAGGGAGGAGAGAGAAAGAGAATGATAGACAAAGAGAAAGAGAGAGATAGAGAGAGGAAGACAGATAGAATGGGAGGGTGGGAGAGATAAGGCGTATGTGCGTAACAGTTATTGCTTTAAAACTCCATGCTTTCATCCTACTTTTCAACGGATTAACTATTAACATGAATTTAATTTCCTCTGAAAACAAAGGTACAATTCTCTACCTTCTGTTAAGGAGCCTCGGATGGTAAATCCTCCTGGGATATTAACAAACATTCAAAACTGTGTCTCATAAAAGGGCTACATCTGTCTGTGATCACTCCGACTAACGATGATCCGTATGATTAAACATCTCAACTCTCAAATATTTTATGTCAGCCCCAATTTAATACAGTGGCGCTAAAATCACTTACATGTACGGTCATAAACATGTTGCCTTAAAGCTGCAGTTATTTTTATAAAACAGTCACTATATCACTATATGACAGTAGTGCATGAGACAGGTAATATTAAAACAATCAAGTGCTTCCGTGTCCTCCGGTGCTTCTAAAAGCATCTGCAAGATTTCACAGACCGGAGGAAAACAACCAATCAGAGCCGAGCTGGAGCCTGACGACTCTGAGCAGCTGTCAATCACTCACAAACTCGAATCAAACGGTCAAACTAGGCAGCGCTGATCAAATATGAATCAATTTTCTGTAACTGTAATGCCTATTTCTCACCTCAAATGTTATCAGAAACATCTTGTAGTGAACTGTTTAGCTGTAAAATGAGGACCCGCTCCCTTTGTAGATAGAAACTGCTCTTTCCAAGCTAACAAAAACACAAAGATCCATATTTCCAGGTGATTATACGCTAAAGACAACATACTTATTAATATTATATTCCATTTCTGCCAGTAGATCCCCTGAAATGGTACACATTGTTCCTTTAAACCCTTTCAAAATGTCACCGATAATAATTACAACTACTCAGTCATCAAGCCAGAAGTATGTTCAACTTAGCTTCGGAAAGTTTTGGAGTTACAAGCTTTTCATTCACGAGTGATGCCATGTTACGGACCACTGAAACAACAGTAGGCTAATGAACACTCCTTATATGTCTTCATTATGACAGTAAGACTTCTGAGCTATTGACGTCTATCTGGAAAATCGGACTAAAAACAAGCATGAGCATTTTGAAAATTCCTCCCCTGCTACGGGCTCTTTGTGTTTTGCTGAAGCACCGGATGGAATCATAATAGCCTTTTCTTGACATTTCCAGGCAATCAATAATTACATGTGCCTGGAATTTTGTGAATTGCCTAAAGTGCAACAGTTTTTCACAAAGACAGGGAGCCGCTGGCTGATTAGCTACACTAAGCACCGAGGTGGTTTTGTGCTGATTCGAAAACAGAACAATACTAATACAAATATATGGTGACATTTGAAGAACGCTGAAAAGTTATTTTTGCCCAATGACATTTCATTGTTACAGCTACGCAGAGAGTTTGTTAATTTTTTACTACGGTACTTTGGGATAACAACATATTGATTGTTATTTGGAAAAATTAAATGGGGACATTTTGAAGGTGTGTGTGCCAAAAGATGTCTTCTCTCACACTACAATCAGAGCATGTTGCCTGCACATCATCTCATTAGCTAATTTGTAGCTTCACCTCCTTTTCTTACGATATTCCGATTTAAAAAGTACCAGTGTTTTACCAGTGTCAAGCTCTAACTGTGAACCAGCTGTGGAAGGCGTTGAGGTTGCTTCAACAGTGTATTAACACTTCACTTAAGTGCTAGTACCACAAGTAAACAAAACAGGGAGGCTCTTGTTTGGTAGGTTCTGTAGAAGTGAAAAAAATCACCAACAAACACAAGGCTTTCATCCAGGAGACCGCTGTTTGTGTCCCGTGCGTCACGTTACAATCAGCTGTTCGTTCGTGTCCCGTGTTCACAACGTTCAGTGTCATTTTACTGTAAAAACGTAGTAATTTTAAGCCCAACTATGTTGTTTTTTTCCTGAACATAACTAAGTGGTTTTATTGCCTGAGCTTGAGCAAGTGTTTTTGTCTACCTTACAACATTAAGCACGTGTTAACTGTGACCGAAAACAGTTACGCCGAGGGGTCTGACTAACCGTCAGTATGACGAGTTGGGATGAGAACTCGTTGCAGCTACACAACCTAGAGTTAGAGAGAACACTGAGAGTCTTTTTAAATTGGTACCTTTACTTCTGTGTCTTGAGTAACCAGTTCACCACAATGTCAGGACAGCTTGGCTGAGGACAGGGAGCTTCACAACGCTAAAATGAGGCGTACCTGCCAACAGGAAAAAGTCCTTTACATTACTGTACACTGTGAGCTTTGTTTTTTTTTATGTTTGAACCACTTATTCTGCCTCTGAACATGTATCTGCATTAAAGAATGGACGGACGGGGACTCTGATGATGAAGCCACTTTATGTATTTCCACACTTACCTTATTATGCAAAGCACATGTCCACTATGTAATTAACCATGGGTGCATGGTTTCCACAGACAAGCAGAACAAAGACAGACAAAATTTACAATTAAAAATTCTTTCATTGTTAATTAACATTTATCTCCAACTTGATCTTCAGTAGCTTATCAAAACTTTGCTAAGTTATTGTTTTTAGTGGACCCATATTTTATCTTTCATGTATTCCTGCAGCACCTGAAGAGTCTAACCAACCATATGCCATGAAGAGTTAATGGTCTACAGGTTTAGGGTTGGCTAATATAGGCTCGGAATCAGTGGACAACCTCCGGGTTTGAAAAGTGAAGCCAATGAGGAAGTGCCATAAACTTGCATTCTTTCTAACAGCCAGCAGGGGGCGACTCCTCTGGTTGCAAAAAGAAGTCTGATTGTATAGAAGTCTATGAGAAAATGACCCTTATTACGTCAGTAAACATTGTAAACATGAGTTTATTATCTCAATCACTAGTTTCAAGTCTTCTTCAATACAGCATGATGTTCATTTAGTAAATTATGTTCCCATTTAGAGTCAAATAGACCATAAAGCAGGGGATGCTTTAGGGCGTGGCTACCTTGTGATTGACAGGTCGTTACCACGGCGTTGTCCGGTCTGTTAGTTGTCCGTGTTTTCGTCTTTCGACTTTAACCCTTTCACAGTGTGTTTTCAGTTCATGAAAGTTAATTATAACCTTTTTCGTCCCCTAAAAATGTCTTATTCAGCATTCAGTTGTACTTAGCTCTACCCTCTCGTGTCACTTCTGGTTGCAAAAAAACGAAGATGGCGATGGTCAAAGTGTTGAACTTGAGGCTTCAAAACGGCAGTCTACAAACCAACGGGTGGTGTCACGGTGACTACTTCTACTTCTTACATACAGTCTATGGTCTGAATGAACTCTGCTTTGTCTTTTTGCGGGATGCTTTTAGAGAAAGATTGAATAAAAAGACAGGGACAGACAGAAGGTAAAAAGATATGAAATTAACGGAGACAGGAGAGGTTGTTTGTTACTGAAGATGACATATAAAAGAATACTGTGGTACGATTAATGTGCAATAATCAGGAAGAATGGTCTGATAAAAGTAAATGAGCTGCAATCATGAATGCAACACAGCAGAATGGGTGCAGACTTCATATCCTTTGTTTGCTGCGTTTTGCTTCCATGCATGATTATTAGCTCTGCAAATGTACAGCCTGTGCAAATTACTGCCGGAACTCCAACAGCCACATTAAAGTCATTTCCAAGCCCCTTATAGTTATTTTTAAAATGCCATTTTGATGGTTCCCCCGCTAATTTCATCGAGACATTACTAAACCCTGTTTGGAGACTTGGCTGCCGTAATCTGGAGTCCTTTCTGCTCCAGCTCTGCACTTTTGTTTGATTTGTGATTTGGTTTATGAACCTGCAGAGGCTTTAATGGAAGAGACACACACTCTCTGATCCCCATTATCTACCTTCTGCTGCACAGAGAGGCAGATAAGAGGAGGACGAGGAGGAGGAGGAGGAGGAAGAGAGGAAAGAGGCTAAAAATGAGGACCAAGTCATGGCCCTCATTATCAAATCCCATCAATGGGGAGGGGGAGAAATAGACTGAGGGGGAGGCAGAAGAGGGAGATGGGGTGTATTTATCGAACAAGAGAGAAAATAGTGGGATGTTAATGATGAACTGAGATGGGGGAAGAAGAGAAAAGGGGTGATTTACCAACAAAAAGAAAGTGAGGGTCACCTATGGAGTGAGAGATAATAGGAAGAACAGGCCAAGCCTCTGATGTGCATGTTCGAGAGGATGAAGGAGCCCAGTCAGCCTTCATAAGCCATTGATTTACACAATCCAAGTCACCACCTAATATTTCATCTGGGCTACATTTGCAATCTCCCGTCCGCTGAGGCCATGAGCCATTACCGATGGCCAAGATCACAGCATGGTGGCCCCGTCGGAGTAATGAGATAGAGAGAGGTGGAAAGTGAGAGACGGGGCAGGCAGGGAGGGAAGGAGGGAGGGAGGAGGAGGAGGAGGAGGAGGAGGAGGAGGATGAGGAGGAGGAGGAGGAGGAAGAGGAGTAGAGGACAACAAAAGGGGATAATGGAAGAGAAGAGGACGATGGAGGATGGAGGTTTCTCAATGTGCCATTATGGAGCATGAAATAGAGAAAATCAGAGATGGGCAGAGAGGGAGATATTGAGAGTGAGAGTACAGGTGGAGAAAGACAGAAAGAGAGATATGGAAGGGAGATTGCTTTTTCTCTAATTATGTCCCTTTTCACTGTCAGAGAGACGGATATAAAGCTAATTCCACCTGACCTCCTTCTCATCCCCGTTTTCCTCTAAAAGCCTGCACTCGTTTTCTTTACCCCCTTTCACACCAAGCCTGTTTTCATGCCGCCGAAATGAACAGATGGCAATATCAGCCCGCACAAAAGAGACATTTTGTGGTTACACATCACCTTGACAACAACCCCTCGACCACCCGCACGACGTACTTTGCTTCTGTTCTGTCTGAGGCGAAGCTCCATCTCCCTCTCTGTCTGGCTTGGTCTGCGTCTATCTGTCCATTCATCTGACTCTCATCACCCTCAGTCCCTCTCTGATATCTGTGTTTTTCACACGGGCATAATCATGGCAGCCATTGAAGCCCATCATACTGCATCTATGCGAATAGATCTTGAAATTGAATTGGCAGCACAATGCTGCTCTGGTGAGAGGGTGATACCTCTTTAATGGATGGCACGGAGGCAAACAGAAACACAACGTACAGATGGGAGATATCACAAATGCACACACACACACACACATATACACACACAAAGCCATTTAATTTAAACGCTTGAATAAAGTATGAAGCATAATCTCACCACCATACATCAGTAGCCCCGTAATTGGGGCATTTCTTATTAAAAAAGCATATTATATTGTAACTTTATGCTACAGATAAAAGCCTTAATTATTCCATTCTGATTAGATTTGATTAAGTCTTTGTCCTCACACTCTCAGAAATCACACAATCTCATTGAAGGGGTAATTTCCTACTTCAAAAGCTAATTAAGCCAATCAGAGCACAAAGGACTGGCTTTAGCCATGACCCAGCATGCACTACATTTAAATTAACGACCCACAAATGTTGACAAAGTTTAGTTTTCATTCACTTTTTTTTTTTCCGCAAGGTGATTTATGCTTAGTTGGCCCTGAATAACTTCACAGTCTGGGCAAACTTTTTCAGTTCAAACTTAGATATTTGTATAAATAAGGGACGATGAGGTCATCTATCCATCCATCCATCCATCCATCCATCCATCCATCCATCTATCTATCTATCTATCTATCCATCCATCCAGTGGTGCAAGAAGTACTCAGATTTTTACTTAAGTAAAAGTAGGAATACAACAGTCTAAAAATACTCCGTTACAAGTAAAATCTGCATGCATTCAAAATGTTACTTAAGTAAAAGTATCAGCAAAATATATTTAAATTATCAAAAGTAAGTACTCATAATGTGAAATGGCTCCTTTCACAGTATTAAAGAATATTATATTATTCTGTTTTTGTCACTAATGAATACATTTTAATGTTGTAGTTTATCAATGGGGAGCCAATTTTAGATACTTTGAATACTACTGTGCAGAGAAGTAGTAAAGTACTGCACCCTATCGTATGTTCTTTTCATATCAAAAGTTATTATAAGTGTCAGACAAATGTAGCGCAGTAAAAAGTACAATATTTCCCTCTGAGATGTAGTGGAGTAGATTTATAAAGTAGCATAAAATGGAAATAAAGTGAAGTACAAAACCTCAAAATTGTACAGCACTTGAGTAAATGTACTTAGTTACGTTCCACCACTCTATCTATCTATTTATATGTCACGGTGAATAATCAAACTCCTACTCAGTCAGCAATCTGACTAATGCATTAACTGATCCACAGTAATGTAATTAAATATATATATATACAGTATATGTACTGTATTTCGGGAGGTGATGGTGGCCGTCAGTTGCAGTAAAAAAAAACATTGGAGCAAAATTGGAGTTGTGTGATCTTGCTTGTGCACCGGCAATGCGCGCTTTTCACAGCAGCCCGACGCACCGCAGAGAACTACATAAATGAACTGCAAAGTCCTAGTGAGGGAAAGCCCCTCTGAACGTGCCCAGAATGAGTGGCAGGACGCTCTGAACACGACTCCGTCTTGCCATCGCCGCAGGAACAGTGGAACCTGAACGGAGGGCTCTGATAGGCCCAGTGGGGAGGAGATTGCTCTGTCCCTGATTGGATGATTAGGGGCTGCGGGGGCTCAAATCAGCCGTTTTCAGGAGGAGAGTGGTTTGGTTAAGTGGATTGGCACTGAGTGTGCTCTGTGTGTGCTCTTTGTGTGTGTGTGTGTGTGTGTGCCATGCTTTTGTCTTGTATCTATTTCTGTGTTTAAATGTGTGTGTGTGTGTGTGTGCAAGCTTGTGTGCATGTATGTGTGTGTGTTGAGAAACAGGTGAGTCCAGTTATAAGCGAGGTACATTTGCAAAGGAAAACAGAAGTGACAGAGGGACCGAAAAAACTTAACAAAAGAATGAGTGAGGACAGAAGCAGAGCTCTCAGTAGGCTGAATGCATTTAGAAAGAAAAAGAAGAAGGGAGGCAGAGAAAGGTGGGGACAATAGTTTGTGTGAGTCCAGGTAATGATGGGTTGAGGCTGAAGATGGATGGATGCAGCGATAAAGGGCAGGCTGGTCTCATACACCGTTCGAGGCTATACTTATGAAAAGTAATGTACTGTAAATTTGAATATAACCCACAAACATTATATTTGTATGAAAACCATGTAATTGTGAATCAGGAAGTATAAAGAGTGACAAACGCTGCGTAGGGAGGAGGTCGGGGTGGATGGATGGGTCAAAAATCACAGGACTTTCGCACAGGAAACCGGTGATCGTACCGCGCAGGAAACCATAGGTCATCGTTGATTTATTTGTCACGTAATTTCCTGTACGTATATTACGCCATTTCCAGAATTATTTCAATCCAAACCACGATCTTTTCCTAAACCTAACTAAGTAGTTTTTGTCACGAAACTTCCGTACTTATATTACCCCACTTCCGGTGCAGCGCAACCACTTCTGGTTTGGCGCAACTTTGATATTTTCCTTAACTTAACTAATGCATCATCAGCAAAGCCCTGATTTTTTGATGGTTCTAAAGATTTCCAGATGTGGTGTTTTTTTACATCCCCCAATTGGCTCAGAAGTCCATCCTGGCCGCACCAATTTCAAATTGTAAATATTAAACATGTTCAATATTTATGAAGGGATATCCTATTCTGGTTGGGGAACCCCGAGGACAGCCAATGACGCAGTCAAGTGGGAAAGAACGACAGCCAATTGAGAACCGAGCTGACTGAAGCAGAAGGACAACCATCGCCCTCATGGCGGCCGCGGCTAACGCAAAACTCAAAGCATAAAGTAGAAGTAAGAAGGACCTCAGAAATAGAGGACTAACTTGTTGATTTGTGGCAACAACATGAGTGTTTATTTAAAATATCATGACTTTGTCCATCCTTCATGAATTTTCAGTAGTGCCAAACTAACATCGCTAATCTTTCCTGTCCGTCGTCCGACATGTTTGTTTACACTAAAGTCACGTTTGATTGCGAGAGATTTTGGTAGATTTCCATTGTTTTTAGTCGGATTCTTGTTGTTCATGAGTGGGATCTGTTAATGTGGTGTGTTGTTTTGGCCAAATCATTCCACACCACACACGATAAGAACAAAACTGTTAAATTTAACATAACATGTCATTAGGTGTGGGGTCTCTCACATTTTCAAAATCTGTTAAAATTTGAAAAATCTTTTATTGTCAGCCAGCCTTAAGTAGTTTTGTTGCCTAATTCTAACCAAGTTATTTCCTGTGAAGATGGAAGTTTATTTTGAAAAGACTGTATGCATGTAATGAGCGGAAATTGGGACGTGTGTCAAGTGTTTCTGGACATTCTTGGGAAAACGCACAATAAATGAGGACACATTTTTTTGTAAGATATCATACGAACCGTTGTATATGGATACATTGCAGAGGGAGAAGGGAAATAAAAATGTGGAAAAAGTATAAAAATTAAAGAATAAAGGAATAGGCTATAGCAAAATAAAAATGATGGCGGTAGTGGAAGAGTAGTACAGATGTTTGAACAAAGAACAGTAGTTATTTTAGTCAGCTGGGTACCCATGACAACTGAGGGACTGAGGTGTGTGTGTGTGTGTGTGTGTGTGTGTGTGTGTGTGTGTGTGTGTGTGTATGTGTGTGTGTGTGTGTGTGTGTGTGTGCGGGCTGGCTCAATCATCTGTTCACACACACTTCCACTGCTGTCGGTTCTCGCTTCTAGTTTCAACGGGCAGCGTCTGTGAGGGCTCAGCAGGTTTGTTCTGTTGGAACTGATGGTTGGAGAGCCGTCATGTGAGAGCAGCTGTCAATCCAGTCGGGACCATTAGCATAATTTCAGTCACATTTAATTTTTACAATTTGAATCATGGAGACTCTTGCCATATGAGAGCGGACAAAGACATAAATACCCCAGAAGACTGCCAAGACAGTGAAGAGAAAAAAGGCTTGAAACGCAGTTCTGTACATTCGAGGCTTCAATCAAAAGCATTATTGTATTACACCTTAGATAACTGCAGGACCATAAGCTGCTATTTCTCATTGTAAAGAATATTCCAATGTATCGTTATGCTGTAGATAAATCCTAATTATTCCATTCTGATTATATCTGATTAAGTCATTCTCCTCACACTCTCAGAAATCACACGATCTCATTGAAGGAGTAATTTCCTACTTCAAAAGCTAATTAAGCCAATCAGAGCACAAAGGACTGGCTCTTGCCATGACCCAGCATGCATGAATTATCTCAAATTGCTAACAAAGTTTTAATTTTCTTGTCTTCTCTTTTGTGATGTGCTTCATAGTTATGTGGCCTAATAATGTGTTTAATAAAGGCCAGCGTGAGCTTTGTGCTAAACCTTGAAACTTTGATTATACGGCAGTGCTGTAGTTCCACGGCAGCTTACTGTGAAAGACAGAGATGTCAGGCCTCAACACAATAAGTGAAAAAAAGAGAAAACTACAAACAGAACAATAGAAGGATAAAGTGGGATGTGTTCTCACTACAACATGTATTTTTGCTTTCTTCGTTTCATCTTTGAAAAGGTGCTAAATTCTAAATTCAGAACATTAATATAGCTGCAACAAAGACCGGACTTTCCCCCAAAAAACAGTTTAAAACTGTTTAAAACTGGGACCGTAATCCAGGAGAAAATACGTTTCCCTCAAAACGTATTTTGGTTGTGCAGTTTAGTTGTATGGGAATGTAATTTTGTGGGAGATAGGGTTGCCCACTGGCTAGCTAATCGTCGATGCTCTGCACTTTGCTCATACGCAGTTACCACTGATAACTCCGCCTCGACCCACAGCGTTCTCGCGGAAGCAAACGCCCCCTCTGACAAACACGACCAAAAGGAATTACCGGAGAGGCCTGCTGTCTTTGTTCATCTCCACATTTCTGAGACAACCAAGCGACACCGGGTTACTTGGGTCCCAAGAGGAACCAGTTGGCCGAGGGAGTCAACAACATTAAGAAGACGCTAGACTTCCTAACGGAGGAAGTTTCTGCTGTCAGGCTGCAGCAGAAGAGTATCCTGGACCAAGTCGAGGAGGTGAAGACTCTGTGGATCCAGAACGCTGAGAAAGAAAAACTATATTATTATGTGGTGCTTAGGAAACAGTCAGTTACATAGATAGCCTAGTCTGCCATTCTGCCATTTCAGCCCGTTCTCATTCCCAGGGCGTCAAACACAGAGGCTTTGCACCGGGCGCTCCATTAACTATAACAAAAACTGTTGCTGCAACAGTAAACACTCAGAGAAAGTGTGCCGGGAGTGTGGTGGCGTAGTTTAAAGAACTAAAAGACCGGGTGGGCGGGATGATAGGTGGATGGGTCCAACAAACACAAGATCCAGGAGACTGCTGTTTGTGTCTCGTGTTCAGTTTCATTTTCACTGTACAATCGTAGTAGTTTTTAACCCAACTATGTATTTCTTTCCTAAACCTAACTATAGTGGTTTTGATGCCTAATCCTAAAGTGACGCCTAGGGGCAGTATGTGATGAGCTGGGATGAGACCGTGTTGGCCATTTTTTGGTCTCTGCATCCAAATACTCCTTTCTGGACATCTTGTGTCCTGCTTGTTAATGTTTCTCTCACTGTAAAAGTCTGGAGCATGTTTACAACCAGTTATCCTTTAGAAATGTTTTGGAAACAAATTGCTCGATCTTAACTGTGGAAACTTGGCCTCATTCTTGTGATCACTGCCTTTCCATCTCTTAAGACTGCATTTTCAAAGACAAGCAGCCCACGATTTACAATTTATATCCTTCTGCTTTCTTCAAGATGTGAAGTGTTTAAATGTGAATGTTGGTTTGGGGATACATTGTGTGTGTGTGTGTGTGTGTGTGTATGTATAACAAAACAGCTCAGAACACCGAGGTACAGAGGGTGTTATTGTTTTAAAGTTGTACCTGTTTGTGTCGGAGTGTGTAATGTTCAGCTGTGTGTCCTGTCCTGTTCTGTTGTACAGTTTCTTCACAGTAAACATCCGTTCTCTCCAGAGGGACAGAGGACCCTCTCTGTACCTACTGCTGCGATTCACCAGCTAATGAGCCTGTCTGACAGAAACACACAGTACAGTCACACACACACATATATAGTCCTACAAAACACAAAAAAACACCTCACAAATGCTACAGACACACATTTCAGAGTAATCGTATGCATGTCTAATCCCCTAAAGGATTCAGAAAACATTCTTTCAGTACAGTACAGTACAGTATGTGTTCTGCATCATCAACACCATCAAACTAACACTCCTGTGCACCATGTGTCTAATTAATCACATGTTCAACAAACCGGTCAACTCGCTCGAGGGAAGAATGTGTCATTTAATCTGTTCAGCTGTGAGAAGCACAGAAAGAAAAACAACTATTGCCCCGAACATGGTTTTGTTCTCTCTTTGGCATGTCACCAGCAGAGATTAAAGTGTTCTATCCTACAGCTGTAATTTCTGTAGCTTTATTGTGATGCTTTTGATGAACACCAATTTATCAATATCGGTTCAGTACGTTTGTAATAAATGCATTGTTTACTGTTTGTTTACTTGCCTTGTTCACATTATAAATTATATCACGTTTCCATCTCAACTCGTCACATACTTACGCTTTGTCAGACTCCTCTGCATCACTTTTCTGTTGCAGTAAACACGCTCTTAATGTTGTGAATTAAACAAAAACACTTGCTTAGGTTTAGGCAACAAAACCACTTAGTTATGTTCAGGAAAAAAACAACATAGTTGGGCTTAAAACTACTATGTCCGGTGAAAATGACACTGAATGTTGGGACATAAAGGAACAGCTGATTGTAACGTGACGCACTGGCAACGATCAGCGGTCTGCTGGATGACAGCCTTGTGTTTGTTGGACCCATCAACCTCCCCTCCCACCCGTCATTAGTGTGTCTTTTTGCTTTTTAAACTACGTCACTACAGCACTTTCCCTGAGCATTTAATATTGACGCGGATGGGTTTACATTGTAGTTAATTGGAAAGCCTGGTGCGTGTCATACCGGCGCTAAAGGGTGCCTTGTGCGTCGGTATCGAACGCCGACGGCCATGACAAAGCGTCAGTATTTGATGCCCTGGGAATGAGAACGGGTTGGACATAGAGACACAGCAAACAGAGGCACCATAACAGCAGACTAAAGTCATCTTTGGGTTCCAGTTAAGGTGGTCTGGGCAATGTCTCCCACTCTCCTCCCTGTGGAGGTATTCTGGGTTATGTCCAACGGGGAGGAGATCCCGAGGCAGACCCAGAGCACACTCTAGAGATTTCATGTCCCATTTAGTATGGAAATGCCTCAGGATGCCCCAAAAGGAGCAGGAGGATGTGGTTGAAGAAATGGGTGTCAGAGCTACTGTTCTTAGTCTGCTTTAACTGAGACCCGGGCCCTGGATCAGTGGCATTAAAGAGATCCTTCTGACAGAAAGGTTGGAGATTTAAATCCCTGGTTGGACTTTTAAAAGCAAAAAGTTGGCAGATGCAGTTATTTTTATAGTTCACATTCTACTGTAAAACACTTTGGATCACCACATGCCACTTAAGTCATGTGAAAGCTTACTGAGTACCACCTACTGTACGAGACTAAGAGCAGTGGTCCTGTGTAGCGGGGCACGACACAATTCCTGCAGTACAGTTCATACTAAAAATATAAGCACTCAGGCTATTGTTACACACGTCTCTGTATGTAGTCGAGAAATCTTCATACGGATTGAAAAAGGTCTTTGTTCTGGCTAGTTCAGGGGGAAATGCACTGACCCCGGGATGTTTTTTTTTTAAACATTTAACTTCCCATTGTGTCTTTCTACGAAGGAAAGAACATGTTCTTGAGTGCAATTTGAAAATCAGCATGCAAGTCATGCACTCAGAATTAACATAAATGTCTGAGCCTACATCCACAGGAAAAGAGGAAATATATTGTGTGATGTGGTGTTGTTGCTCTGCCCCCTCAGTCTGACAATATCGTCCAAACGAAACTGAATTTGTTGTTTTCAGCCGAAGTAAACATGGAATTTTGTTAGAAATATGTGGCACCTGTCACAGCCATCTTTTCCCATTCATTCTCTCAAGTGGCGTACACGGAGGAGGAACAACTCTTTGTTTTCCACTGTCCCACTAGTCATTTTTACCTGAAAGATACAGTGTGTAGGATTTGGCAGCATCTGGTGGTGTGGTTGCAGATTGCAACCAACTGAGTACCCCTTCGCTCACTCCTCCCTTTCTAAGACTGCGGTAACGTGGGCTGCAGACTGCAAAACCGTGGTAATGCCGTTCGACTTGATCAGATGCCATCTTTACTATAATAACGCTACTTTAGGAGCAACGGAGGTCAGGCGGTAGCTGGCGGTACCACGGTTTTTCCCTCTGCAGCTCACGTTACCGCAGTTTCACAAACATGTCCAACTACGGTGGCCTTCAGAGCCAGTGTTTGGTTTGTCCACTCTGGGCTACTGTAGAAACAGCAAGAGGACCTGCTCCCTATGTAGATATGAAGGGCTCATTCTAAGCTAACGAAAACACCAAGACTCTTAGTTTCAGGTGATTATACACTAATAAAAACACAGTTGTGAATATGATATTTCATTTCTGCTAATAAATCACCAGATATGTTATACACTGTTCCTTTAAGTCATTGTTTGTGGCCATATAGGAAGAAAAGGGTAATACCAGATCTGTGTTCCACACCTGCAAAGGATGATAAATGGATGTAATAAATGAATGAAGCAAACTTCTACTTGGTGTCAATTACGACTGTGGAACGTACAACTACTATATATCTCTAATCATGGCCATTCGCCAACAAGCATATGACAATATGAGTCACCCCTTTACTCATCCGACAATCTTTTGATCTTGCTTTTCTGTTTTAAACATCATTAACCACAGTCCCTGTCCTGCTACCTGTGTTGCTAGGCAACAAGAGGCTAAACACCAAAACAGCTGATGGCAGGAAAAGGTGCGTTTCACAAGGTTGGGCATAGAGTAATGGTAAAATCCTGATCAATTGTAAAGTCTCATCAGACACAAAGTGTCATTTCACTGATTGCTCTCGAATCAGTCAAACTACAAGAATAGAGGATATCGCTGCAGACCTGGCAACACAGTATTATTAATGTTCACAGTGGAAAATACACACACACACACACACACAAGGCTGGACCAGGCAACTGCCCTCGGGCCCCAGGCTCCAAGGGGCCCCGAAGGCCCCAGGTTCACAGTGTGCCAATTCATTGTGAGAATTTGATTAATTGGAAATTTGTTTGGTAGTATGCACCAGTGGAGCACAATATAAACTAAAATGTGAGGGCCTTAGACACTGGTCTCTTAACTTTCACATTCATTTTCACAATTATTTCCACTTGTCTTTCCTCTGATGCAGCACTTCAAACTGCAGGCTACCAACTTAGATGTACGTCGGTAACACTATTCTCCTCTCAACATTAGTTGACTTGGACATCCAGATTCTCGCCATAACCAAACAGGTTTGAAATTAAATTTGCGTGATTCTCATTAGCTTATTTTTCTACAGTAACTTTGTATTGGTTGCACAAACTAAACACAAACATTCAATCTCCTAAACTAAACTGCTGAAGCCCAAACTGTTACATACAGTTCAACGCTGCTGCATTCATTTAAAGCACCTGCGTCAGACATTTCTAATTATTCTGTTCGGTAACTAGAGTTGAGTGGACTCCTGCCAGCTCATCAGAATCAAGTATTCTCACTGGCCATGATATAAAGGAAAAACAACTGCCTATCCACCAATAACTGTGCACACATACTGAATAACATATTCAAATTCCACAACACTGAGACATTTTTGCATGGATAGAGGTACATTTATTGTTTTCCTCAGTGAAATATAACCCTAGTAATGGAGGATATTAAATTCATGCACTGCATAAGCCTCGTCCCATTTCCCTGCGCACACTGTACGTGCACATGTGTGGCTGAGTGAGAGGGTAAGAGAGAGAGAGAGAGAGACATGGTAAATATGTATTAGCAAATATTAGTCTGACTGACAGTGTGTGTGTGTTAAATAATCGAGAACTAGATTATTATGACTAGAACACACAAAAGAACCCAAGTGCCATATATGTCTGGTCAAGGGTTGTTTTTCATGTTTGGGCGGGCCCCTTTCATTCCCATTAAGGGAACAGAATACAATTATATTTTAGACAATAGTTTACTTCCAAATGTGTGACAATGGACTATTCCAACATGGCAATGCCCCCATGCACAAAGTGGGGCCCATAAAGAAATGGTTCTCCCAGTTTGTTCCCATCTAACGTCTGATGGACTGGAGCACCGACCATATTGCACAGTAATAACCAGCAGGCAACTCTGGGGTCTGAGAAGGGAAGCCAATGCTGAAGTGCCTTAAACTTTCATTCTTCCTAACAGCCAGCAGGGGGCGACTCCTCTGGTTACAAAAAGAAGTCTGATTGTATAGAAAATCTATGAGAAAATGACCCTACTTCTCACCTGATTTATTACCTCAGTAAACATTGTAAACATGAGTTTATGGTCTCAATCGCTAGTTTCAAGTCTTCTTCAATACAGCATGATGTTCATTTAGTAAATGATGGTCCCATTTAGAGTCAAATAGACCATAAAGCAGGGTATGCTTTAGGGCTTGGCTACCTTGCTACCACAATATTGTCTGTGTTTTTGTCAACTTTAACCCTTTCACAGTGTGTTTTCAGAAAGTTAATTATAACCTTTTTGGTTGCCTAAAAACAACGTATTCAGGCGACGAACAAAATGCTGAACTCAAGGCTTCACAACGGCAATCCACAAACCAATGGATGACGTCACGGTGACTACGTCCACTTCTTATATACAGTCTATGGTCATAACCTCACTAATGCTCTTATAGCTTAAATGGCATCGTACTAAAATAATATATAACAAAATAAATATAACTCCCTGAAGAGTGGAAGCTCTTATTGCAGCATAATAATGCTGATGATAATGATGCTGGAATGAGATGTTCAACAATCACCTTTTGTGAACTTTTCTGGCTTAATCTTGGTGCGTCTTTCCTTCCATCTTTGCATCATTGTTGCTTCTTTCGGCACTAACATAAAGAAATTGACAAATACCAACATTTGGTAGTGCTGCTTGTGATTCCACGAACACATCTAATACATACACATAGACATCACTGCTGTCACTAGTCCAATCAATACTAATCTTTTTACACGCAGGTTTCTTCATTATTATCTATGCCTTCACACACACACATATAGGCTATACACACCTCCCGAAACCTTAGCAAGTGAAATGGACCAAACAATACTACAGCATGCCTATCTCCCCCTGAGTGTCTACTGTGATAGACCAGTTATACATGATTGCTCACCCTGTTACACACTCACACTGGAACTCAAAGACAGAAAGCTGACTTATATCCAAAATAATAATAATAATAAAACCACTTTTTGCTCTCCTCTCACTCTGATTTTCCATCTCACCTTTTTTTTTGCAAAACACTACACATTACAATTCTTTGCAATTTTTGGCTGTAGGCTGGAGGGGGTGCAGATAAACTGACGCAGTGAAGGTTCGACAGAGAGGGAGGCTGGGCAGGGAAGTTCACTTCACTGTAGCTGCTATTGTCTGGGCTTCATAAAATCACAACGAGTATAATAGAGTAGTAATAATAGTGTAAAATATTCATACAAAGTTCAATGATTGCTGAGCTAGAAAATGTAAAGTTGCAAGTAGACCATAGAAATGAAAACAGTGAATATATGGTTAAAATTAAAGAAAGAGGCCAGTTACATCTAATTTTAGATAGATAGATAGGAATAGATAGATAGAAAGGAAAAAGGAAAAAAATATACTGCATTTGAGGGGTTGGCTTGGTGGTACGTGATGTCCTCCAGCTAAACCCAGCATCATTACCGCCTTTATTGTATTTCTATACTAATTTAACATATGAAAGGGCCGGTGAGATCTCACACTGGGCTACTGTACTGTACTTACCTTTCCATGAAGTGTAAGATGAATGAAGCTGACCAGCGGTGGTATTCATGTTGTATTCATGGTGTTCATGATTGAGCACATCACATGCAGGCGGCAGGAACTAAATAAGTAGAGAGGAATGATGAAAGGAAGGAAGATAGGAAGGAAGGGAGTGTGGATTAAGGAAGGAAACATCAGAAGTAGTAGTGTGAAGCTGACTATTCAAGAGTGCCATCTAGTGTTGACAGGTGGAAGCACTGAATAGATTCAGTTGGACCCAGGTACATTAAATATACTGGAGCAGAATCCCACAAAAAAATGAAAAACATATAACCCCATTTTGGGCCCCTGAATAGTAGTTGAAGAGACATTGATGGAAATGTACTTTGTAATATAAAGTAATTCTGAATTTTTCTTTTGCTGTTTCCCCCCCCCCCCCTACAGTGTTATTCCATTAGCTGAAATGTGCTCTGAAAGAACCTCCTCTCTCTACATCCATCACTGATCATTATGGCATCTTAGTGTAATTGCCCTCCCCCTGTTGTGTGTGCACACTCGCCGGTCCTGAATGCCAGCAGTAATATCTCTGGTACAGAGAGAGAGAGAGAGGGAGGGAGGGAGGGAGAGAGAGAGAGAGAGAGAGAGAGAGAGAGAGACATATGCATAACCAGCTCATTTCCACCGCCAATCAAATTACCTGACCCAGCCGCAATACATCACTGCCAAACTGTTTATTAAACAAAAAGCCACGATTAAATTATTAATGACAGAGATTAATTAAGACCCCATGCACCACACATGCACACACACTCTCTTCCACAACGTGCACGCAGTGAGGCATGCACACATAAATCCATACACGCACACAGGCAGAAAGCTAATACACAAACACACATAGACAAGAATGCCATTACTCTTCCACACACTTTTCAAGCACACGATCGGATGCACAAACACACAATAAGTTACAGTGTCTGCGGCGGAGGGGGGAGTGGGAAGGGAATCATTTGACGTCTAACTTTTATGTGTGCAGCCAGAAGATACAGAAAGAGGAGTTTGCCGGCTGCGTTAACAGTAAACAGCATCGACAAGAAGTCAACAAACTGAGCCAACATTAACAAGCTCGTTGTCAGCAAACTTTTCTTGATGTTACCATGAGGGTTTGTTTATGGTGGTGCTTATGCTTCTGTAATGGTTTCTTAGCATCTGTTGCAGTTCTGGGCCCAACGTTTGCGTGTGTGTGTGTGTGTGTGTGTGTGTGTGTGTATGTAATGGCAGTTTTGTGTGAAGAGAATATGAGTTCTCATTAGTGTGTTTTTATGCATTTTTTTTGTTTGTTTTCAAAAACTGCCTAGCTTAAAGGGATGTTGTGTTCGGCTGGACTCCGCTTAATCTACAGGCAACAAAAGTGTATGTACACCTGACTTGCTTGTATTTCAGCCTGGCCTCACCTCCCAGGGCATCCAATACCAACGCTTGGGCAGTGGTTCTCTGTATCTTGCATCTCTACAGATGCAAAAGGTACACTTTAGAGTCTGTATGAGACGCACCGGGCTTTCAACTAACTCCAATGTAAACCCATCAGCGTCAATATTGGACGCTCAGAGCAACGGACACAGTATTAATAGCAAAATGTCCTATGGGAGGGGTGGTGGATGGGACGAACACACGCAAGACTTTTATTAAAGGGACCGGCGTTTGTGTCCCGTGTGAAACCAACAGTTACAACATCATGTCTCATGGCGTTACGTCTGTAGCTTACGTTATACATTACAAGCATAGTTATTTTAAGCCAAAATCATGATGCTTTTTCTAACCCTACCTAAGTGGTTTTGTTGCCTATACCTAACTGCTATTGTTACACAACGTTAATCACATGTTACAACGTTATCTACGTGCAAACCTCTAGCATCAAGATACAATGCAAAAGGCTGGGGGCTTCTGTCCAAGCGGCAAAATATGACAAGTAGGGATAACATCACGTTGTGAATTTAGTGATTGAAAAGCATATGTAAACTCTAAACCATTACAAACTTTGATGATGATAGTGCAAGATGAAATATCAGGGGATCACCAACGTTATCACAATTCATCCTTCGGGGACAATTAATGTGTGTACAAAAGTTAATGGCGATCCATCTAATAGTTGTTGAGATATTAAAATTGAATACAGTAATAATAATTCTATGCAATCTTTTCATTTAATCCTATATTTGTGAAACTTCTCTTTAACTTCCTTGTGTTATTTATTTGTTAGGAAGCCTGTATGCTGTTACCAAGGCAACGGATACTCTTTCTGGTTCAGCTGTGTTTACCATCCCGAAAATAACATACTTAATAAAAAGGATAGATATATAATAATGTGAAGAAGTTCCATTTTGTATTGAATCTAATTAAGATTTTTTCCCTCAGCCAGCACTCAGGATGATATGGAAAGCTAGTTTGACACAGTTGGACTTCAGTCCCTTTCTATTGTTCCCACCAACATTCAGAATGAATGGGCTGCAGCGGTCGTATTAATGGAGGATATCTGCAGAGGAGCTGCACAATGGAGGGTTTCCAGCATGGCTACCACAGTCTCACTCTACACCACACTCATTTTATGATAAGGGAGATCTACGGCTTGAGATTGGTCCCAGGGCAGACCAGTAGACACTCGCCATAAAAAATACACAGGCTATAAAAGAATGGTAATGTGTATGCACGCGTGTGTGCATGTGTGTGTGTGTGCGTAAAAGACAGGGAGAATTTGCGTTGTGTGTATGTATGTACGTAAAAGAACAAGCCTGAGGAGGCCAAAACAATCAACCAGTATCAGCACTTTATGGTGGAGAATACTACATCACCGTGACAACAAAGGCAGTAAAGTGCTCTACGCCGCTGTAAAACATTGTGTGATTCTGCAGTGAGATGATCGTTAGCACAGCTGGTTAATTGCCGGACCACTCCTCTCCTGACACACACACTTACCCTACACATGTGTATATATGTGTGTGCGCACAGACACTCAAGGATACACACTAACAAACATGAGAGTGCACACACTCACAAACTATTCCCCGAAGAAGCCATAAAGATGTATGATGGATGAAGGGGGAGGCTGTGCAGTATAATCCGTCAAGGAGACATGGCAGCATTCAGATGCTGCTTGTTGTTCCAAGACAAATTCATCACCCTGCAATTAGTTTGCAAGACTTCAACCCCGCCGTCTCTTTATTACTTTACTGATGCAACTCCACATGCACTGTACCTGTAGTGCTTGTCAATATAGCCTCTGTCCCATTAAAAAAACATCAGGGTGTTGTGCAGAAGCGTTGTCACAGGAAAGTTGAAACCTGAGTGTAAAAACGATTAAGATTTATTTCACGCCCCCTCTTCAGAGCATTTCTTTGATGATTTAAAGCTGCACTAATTAATTGTAAATATTTTTTTAAGGATCAATTAATATTAATTAATATTCTTATGGATTAAATGACTATGTATAATGTGAAAGGTGTCACTTGTATTGACAAAGTCGCAGAAAATGATCACCCGGCTCTGCAGTTTCCCTCAACAGAGCTTTAACTCATTGTTTTGACTTCTTGGCCCACACAACTGTTTCGAATCAACCCTGTTTCCAGCCACATCAGACAAAAAAAGCTTTGATAAACCCACTGTACACTACTTGCCCAGCACCAAAGAGCAGACAGACAGAGTTAGCGACTAGCTTGTGAACATAGTGGAGCATTTTGCAGCTAAAGAGCGGCCAGATATTTCCCTCCTGAGCTGGTGGAGATCAAAACAATTGGAGCTAAAAGGAGACTGAAAAGTGGACTTACGTTCCTCAGGTGGCCAGAAATACACCTCTAAATGAAGGTTAACGTTGCTCCATGTCTGCTGGATGTGTTTATTTGCTCAAATATTTAGCATAACAACTTTAATCTTAACTATAACTTTATGTCTAGCCAGGTCTCACCATATGGCGTATGAGATGACACGACAATTTTTCGCGTGCAATCACAACGCTGTTCATGCTTTTTCACACCATTTTCAATTCACATCATGTAGTCTGTACTGACTGTAATGTAAACGCATCCGTGTGATTATATACGCTCAGAGCTTGTGACATAGAATAAAGAGCCACGCTCAAAGGCAAGTGAGGAAGAACAACTGACGTAGTATAAAAAGTAAGAAAGACAGCTTATGGTGGGCGAATCAAACAAACGCAGGAATTCAACCATTCAAGACCGATGTTTGTGTCCCAAAATGTTATTGAGTTATTTTGAAGTTACTTTAGTGACGTGTTTTCCGTACTTATTTCACGTTTTTTACACATGTATTTAACATAGTTTACGTATTTATTTTAAGCCCAACCATGATGTTTAGTGGTTTTGTTGCCTAAACCTAACCACATCCGTTTCATGATAATGACGTGGCGTGAAATGACACACGAAAAGTTTGAAAAGCGTTATCATGACATGCGAAATGTTCTTAAATTGGTGTGCTATTTATATGCCTAACTATGAGATCAGGTTGTTATGTCAGTGTTGTGTTTACAGTTTAAATGACTGCCCTAAAGTGTTCAAATGGCAGATTTAGTTACAAATGTTCAGTTGTGTCCCTTTGTGGTGGATTAACATTGGATTAATATATGAGACTCCATCTGTGAGGAATTTAATTTTCAGCACAAAAACAAACTCATCCTGTAGCTCAGTTGTTGAGTGTGTACAGTAAACCACCAATAAAGTCAACAGGTTAATAAAACTAAATACTCTAAAGGTTAAGTTTCGTTGTCATCTGTCTAAACCGTGCTTCACTATGAACTTTTGATCGACAAGCTTCATTCACTTTTCTTTTAGTTTGCTGTACATTTTGTTTATATTCTGTATATAGTATGCTCAGTTAAATTCATTTCAACAATACCTCTCCTTGGCCGGTGCGCTCAATGATCCATTCAGCCTCATGCGCTGAGAGAGGACGTCCAACATGGCTTCCTATGGCATGTGCCCAAACCCAAAGACAACACAGACAAGCACATAGACAAACAAGGGAAAGTACTTCCATATGCCTCCGTGTGTAGGCGACGTGTGTGAGGTCTGATAAAATCAAACAGGAGAACGAGTGTCAGACTCATAAAAGGCATCTGTCAGATAACTTTCTACACTGTGCATGGTTTTCTCATACACGAGAGACCGAGAGGGAGGTATCTGTAGTGTAAACAGCGCCGGTATCCTGTGACCTATAAATCAGACGGTCTTGTGTTAACAGTAGCGGCTGAGTGAAGGGTGTGTGTGAAGGATCATTGAAATTAACCGTTGAAAAGAGAAATCACACTACCAGCCTGTCTTTCATCCGTGACGTTCCTCTCCACTCCTCTCCATCCAGGAACACATGGCCGATGAAATCATCCATGTTCAAATTCAGCACATTTAAATGGAACAAATACATTCAGCTAGTATGAGTCGCTCTAAGGTTAAATGGTAAGTTATCTAAAATCTTTATGACATACAACTTCAAAACAAGTCAGTCTGCTCTCTTTGTACTAAATTGCATTGACTTTCTATTCAGGCCTTTACCAAGTAATATCATGGCTAACATCTTAGTACTAATATTGACACCATTACTAAAGGTTTTTTGGTCTACAAAAGAAAGAAAACTCTTATATAAGAAATTGCTGTAAATGGATATAGATTGCATATGGACACAGATTCATATTATAATACGTGATCTGCAAAGACTGGACTTCCCTTTTGTGTTCTAAGCTTCTCTTCTTGCTTTTAACGGCAATTTTAAAGCTTATGTTTGTTTGACAGCGTTTAAAGGACGGGTCCATCTGTGGTCTTTTCTGGGGGTTTCGAATGGAAATGCCAACTCAGCTAAGTTGTTAGCTAAGTTTGGGAATAACTGAAAGGGTTAGTTTGGATTTTTTGAAGTGGGGGTTTGTGTATACTCTCTTGTTCTGCGAGGCAAGACTACTGCTTTTGTCAATGGAGTCTGTTGGATTTGAAGAGAGCTATATAACAGCTTCAGTTCCCCGTCAGAAAGGGCGAGGTAAAGTGACGGGAGCAGCAGAAAAACATATTTTTGAAACCTAAAAAATCCCCAATTTCAGTTTAAGTGCTATATTAGAGTATTTCCACCGCTTTACCTTGTCATCAGCCCTTTTTGATGCAGAACTGAAGTTGTTATCTATGCTCTCTTGAAAGCCACAACACTCCATTGACAAAAGCAGTAATTTTACCTCACAGAACACGGGAGTTGCTGGTCTACCGCTTTCTCGATCGGTTAGTTTGTTTGTTTTATTGTGTGACTTTCGGATCCAAAATAACATGGTATCCACACAGCAGTACATTACTTAGCTTCCGTGCTGGTACTCCAAAATGTGAATGTCCATATTTACGGTAAATACTTAAGGAACCCCAGTGGGAAGCAACAGAATGACATAAAAACCTCAAAAAATAAATGAATAATGGACCCACCCTTTAATAAATAATTCATGTTTACCCTTTTTAGCACTTATTCTTCACACGTCATGTCAAAGAAAGTTATGATTTCACCGTGAGTGTATTTTACAGTATACTTTAATATAAATATGGTACAGCAATGTCTTGCTAAAGACAACAGAAAAAAAAACCTTGTATTAGCAAGGATTGATTCTCAAATAGAAATATCCGGTTTAGAAGTCAGCAGTGTGACTCCACTCATCCCCACTTTGAGGAATACTCAATTCAACTCACTCATATCATCACACAGAATAATGTTTGGTGAATTACAAACACAGAGAACTGGGTTGTATCGGACAATCTAGTATGTATTTAGTATCTTATGATCATCCAATTGTTAAGCAACAGGCAGATCTCCCAAAACCTCTGAGTTCACATTCTGCAGAGTGAGTTGAGTGAAACAATCTTCCATCTTTCTGCTGTCCGTCGCTGTTGATGTTGTGTGTGTGCGTTTGTCCATGTAAAGTAAGTGTGTGCAACAGTGTGTGTGTGTGTATAGGCGTGTGTGTGTGTTGGCCAGTTCATGGCCAGTCAGCACTAATACAGGCACTCAACGATAATGAGTAATGAAGGGGCATCAATAACAGCCATGAGCGACATATCTGACAGGACAGCTTTTAATAATGGCCATCGTCAGCAGAGACAGACGGACAGACACAGAAAGAAAGAAAGTGATGCAAAGTAGAGAAAGAGATGAAGTGGTAGAGGAAGGGAGCAGACGAGAGGGTAGAGGAGTGTTGATAGAGACAAATGGATGAAGATTAGGGAAGAGCAGAGGAGGGAGAGGTAGGGTAACAAATAGAGACAGAGAGTAGCTGGAGTGAACATGGGATGGAGGCATCAAGGGTTATCCATCCATCCATTTGTCCATTATCATACCCACTTATCCTTAGTGAGGTTGTGGGGGGCTGGAGCCTATCCCAGTATGCTTTGGGCGTCACCATAGAGAGATCTCTAGTCTGATCCAGGGTGAATATGCTACGCTAGTGACGTAGAATGAAAAGTGAGAATGACTGCTTTTGGCATGTGGGAGGGGTGTTGGTGAGTTACTTTGAAGTTATGTGTTTTCTGTGCTTATGTTACGTACTTATTTTAAGCCCAACCATGATATTTTTGTAGTTTTGCTCCCTGTACATAACCGTGACCACATCACGGTAATGACTTGGTGTTAAATGACACGTGATAAGCCGTTTCACAACGTTAAGCCTGTGCCGTAAAATGTGCTATCATGACACGTGGAATGTCCTTCAATTGTTGTGCTATTTGTTCGCTTACCCATGAGATCAGGATGTTTTTCCATCGCTGGTAAAGAAACAAACTTCCTGTCCAACCGCTGCATCACTTTTTTTTTGATAGCTTCTCTTTTGCATATTATTAAAAATATACACTCACCGGCCACTTTATTAGGTACAAGGTGTACCTAATAAAGTGGCCGGTGCTAGTACTGGGTGGTCTTCTGCTGCTGTAGCCCATCTGCTTCAAGGTGCGACGTGTTGTGCGTTCAGAGATGGTATTCTGCATACCTTGGTTGTAACGAGTGGTTATTTGAGTTACTGTTGCCTTTCTATCATCTCGAACCACTCTGCCCCTTCTCCTCTGACCTCTGATATCAACAAGGCATTTCCGTCCACACAACTGCCGCTCACTGGATATTTTCTCTTTTTCGGACCATTCTCTGTAAACCCTAGAGATGGTTGTGCGTGAAAATCCCAGTAGATCAGCAGTTTTTGGAATACTCAGACCAGCCCGTCTGGCACCAACAACCATGCCACGTTCAAAGTCACTTAAATCCCATTTCTTCCCCATTCTGATGCTCGGTTTGAACTTCAGCAGGTCGTCTTCACCACGTCTAGATGACGTAATGCATTGAGTTACTGCCATGTGATTGGCTGATTAGCTATTTGTGTTAACAAGCAATTGAACAGGTGTGCCTAATAAAGTGGAAGGTGAGTGTAGTTCTACATTTTGGGAAATATCAGTACACTTATTTGAAAATCTATATATACCACGCTCAAGTTTGTATACATTAAGTATGGAGAGCCAGAAGATGATTAGCTTAGCATAGCACGTAGACCGGAAGAAGTGAGAAATAGCAAGCGTGGCTCGGTCCAAAGTTAAGAAATTACCGGCATCTCTAAATATCTCTCAGCAATAAAATTGTTAAGTATACTGTATTTCTTAATATCAAACTATTTCTTGACAGTAAAATTTTTAAGCTTTTGGTGGATTTGTTGTTACACGCAATCGAAATTAAGTGGACTTAAGCTGACATCGTGCAAAGCGAAGACATTCGCTGGACAGTTCCTCATCCTGATGCTTAATTTCCTCATGAACCACAGTATCCTGGAACACGATAAACTTATGATTGTAGATTTGCAGCTTGTATGTGTTAAGTTTGATCCAAGATAATTCAAACTTTAAGTAATACAGCAACTGTTATGCTTAATTCTTTCAGGTAATTTGGACCAAACTCTACTATTTTTTTGTATTTCCTTCACTGACTACAGTGTCTGTATGTATCTTGTCCCTTCTGTTGGACATTTGATCGATTACATATAATATTTTGATGCACCGACTATTTTAATGACTGTGATTAGTTACCATCATTAAAATAGTTACTGGCATATGCTATATCCTCCTCTCTGTCTTCAAATGCATGCATCACACCCCTTCTCAAATAAAACTTATTATTGCACTGAGAATTAGATTGCCATTGATCAAGTGAAGATCCTGTGGCATGTTGATAATTATGTTGTAAATATGGAAGGTAGAGAAACAATTCCAATTTCCTTCATGAACTGCAGGAAATGACTCAGCTTTATAGAAAGCCAAACCAAAAGCAATTAAAACCTTTTGCAGTTCCTCACTGAAATTGAATTGTGTGAAATACGAGCCAGTCATTATTAGCTGGCTGCGGCGCCGTCGCCTGACACGGAGATATATATTTTTTCACAAATAATTGCGAAAAGCCGGAGAAAATGGATCGCACCATTTTAATTAGGCTGGAGCTATATTATGTTATGTGTGCCATAATAATAAAGAATACTCATGGCCAAGCAGGGATAAAGTATCTAATGAATGGGATGTCCATTATTACCTTAATCAAGCTGATTTCACACAATTCTGGTAGACAGATCATTCAGTGGAAAAATAACATGCAGTTGTGGGGAGCTATGTCTTTTTCACAGTGTTTGGTTTCATGCTTTTAATGAAAGACGCATCTCTGCAGCAGTATTCACGTGTTTGGACATGAATATGTATTTGATATATTATGTGACAGAGAAAGAAGGAAACAGATCCAGACAGACAGACAGACAGGAACACAGACAGATAAAAGCTCCATCGTCCGTCTTACTTAAAATGTAAATGGTTGTGTTGGGATTGGTTTGGGCTTCACTGCTAACGAGGCACATTGGGGTGATAGATGGCGCTTTAATTCTGAAAAGGAATTGAACTACAGCCCTGGGAAACATTAGTTAAGCAGCATGACACTCTTCCCATCCATCTGTGCCTCACCACCCTCCCTTTCAGCTCGTCTTTCCGTCCATTCTGCCACCTTGGTTTACCATCAGTCAGACTCCATGTCCTCGCTCAGTCATCTATCAATCTATTGTTTCCTCCCTCTTTCCCTCCATCCACCACTTTCTCATTTTAAAACTCTTTCATCTGCCTTCCTCCTCCTCCTCTTCATCCTCTCAACATTCATTCCTCCAACGGTTTATTACAATTGTGCTAATCTTCCATTTAGAATAAACAAATTCAGTATTAGCCATGCAAGTGGATGTAGGGGCGTCAATATTGGTCTGTCTGTCTGCAACCTTGGTCCAGACTGTATAAACGAAGTGGACGTAGTCACCGTGACGTCACCCATTGGTTTGTGGACTACAGTTCTGAAGCCTTGAGTTCTGGTTTTTGGGAACCAGAAGTGACACGAAAGGGTGGAGCCCAAAATATTCTCACTCTCAACTTGTCAAGTACCGCCGCTTGGTCAGTGCCCCTCAGCATCGGAGACCGACACACGGGGTACCTCTATTGTGTTACTTTTGGACGTGTGAGGAACGGCGTGTCAATATACGCTAATTACATGCATAGTGTCCTTTCAAAATAAACTTCCATTTTCACAGGAAGTTAGGTTTAGGCAACACAACCACTTATTTAGGGTTAGGAAACGGTCGTGGTTGACTTTAACTTCACTGACTAACGATTCACGTGATAAGCAACTCGCCTGACTAGCAACTCACGTGACTCACGGGACTGACGATACTAATGAGTCACGTGACGACTGACGTGATAAAATAAGTCAACGTTACTTTTAGTTTCACATGGGACACAAACAGCGCTCTCCTAGTGGAAAGTCTTGTGTTTGTTTGACCCATCCACCACCCCTCCCGCCTGCCCTTAGCGGACTCTCATGCTATTAATATTTAGTCACTTGCTCCGGTTTTCAGTGGAGTTGAAAGCCCGGTTCGGCACATACTGTCGCTAAAGGGTTCCTCAGTGCGTCGGTATCCGATGCCGAGGGGCGCTGCCCAACTTGACGGGTTGGGAGAGAGAACAGGTTGTGGAGCCAAGTACAACTGAACGCTGAATAAGACATTTTTAGGTGACCGAATATGTTACAATTAACTTTCATGAACTGAAAACACACTGTGAAAGGGTTAAAGTTTCTGAATGGAGTATGTTTAGACTGTACTACTTTTACTAAATGATATTTAATAATGCCATAATTTGAATGTGAGGATACACCTGCATCATTATTCCTTTCATCATTCCTTTCCTTCCCCTCATCTAGCTTTCCATACCATCCTCCCGCCTACAGCGTTCACCATCCATCACCCTGCGTCCGACGCCGTTTCATTCTTCCTGTGTGCTTACCTCTTCTCTCTCTCCCTCCTGCAACACATTATTCCTCACACCAGCCATCCGTCCAGCCGGCTTGATCCCTCCCACTCCTACACTTTTTCATTCCTCTTTATCTCACCCTTACATCTCTCTCTCTCTCCCTCTCTCTCCTGACTGTCCGCAGCGCCACACCCTGCCATCCCTGCCATCCCTGCCTCTGCGTTACACATTCTTCCCATTTATCAAGCCTTAAATCAAAACACTTGTCCTCTCACCATGTCCTCCTTTACATCCCACTCTCACGGTGCATCTATTCATGTATAAAATAACCAAGATATAGTCTGTAACATACATTACACTGGTTAAAAATTATATGATAAACGTACTACGTACTCTACTTTGACGCTGTCAAGAAAACTGTCATGTTGCTTGGTAGTTAAATTGTTCGTCCACCTATGGTCTTTTGTCTCACACTTCTTTCCCTTTACCACACAGCACTCCCTATATATTCTCCTTACAGTCTAGTTCTGTATTATGAGCTGTCTTTGTGATATAGCAGTTTTAAGCCAACAATCTGTTCCTCTCTGCTGCTTATGGTCAATCCATCTTCCCCTCCTTCTCCTGACCCAACCCTCTTTGGCTCCCTCCATCCATCTACCACCCCTCCTCTCCTCAGTGTTACATATGAGCCAGCGGCGCTGTAATGATTGGTTTAAACAGGTAGTCTGTATGCATGGAGGCTCACTAAACTATACTAATGTGTGTTTGTGAGTACTCTGCTGTCCTGTTTGTGTGTGTGTGGTATGAGGCTGTGCTCTCTTTATCACATTATCAAGTACCAATATGATGAGTGTGTGCTGCCAGGAATTCGTAGCCAAGTGTGTGTGTGTTCGGTGGTCCTATATTGTCTTCTCAGGTGCTTTATCAGGAGTGTAAATCAGAGTTTATGGCTAATGGGGACACAATGTGTGTCTGTGCGTTGAGTTATTCCTTTATCTGACACATATTGCACATAAATGTGAAATTAAAGGTGACTATGTGTGTGTGTGTTTTGCATCCTTAGCAATCCATCTGGGTATAATCTGATTCCTTTTCCTTTTGAAACAGCGTGGTATAAACCAACAGGCTTTTAGTGTGGGCAGACAGGCAGGATTGTTGAAAATGTAAAATGTTGTGATGACTTTACTGGTCAGGCTTTGCAGTCACACCCAGTAATGCAGCATGAGGTTACTGCAGAAAATCAAGCGGCAACTTCTGGTGCTGAGAAATGAAGCCAATGTGGAAGTGCCAAAAACTGCATTTCATCAAATGGCCACAAAAAGAGAGTAAATCCCCATAGACCCCCCCCCCCCCATGTTAAAATGACCAACTTTACAGCAGAAATAAACATGTTTACAGCCTGGTAAAAATAAGTGTTTATTCTATAGCTAATGTCTCCGTTCATGACAACTACACAGGGATGAATTTGTATATAACTCACCCGTTTGAATTATATTAAGGCTTAAAGTTAGGCATAATTGAGGGCATGGTCGCTTTGAGTGACAGGTGGGTGCCGACTCTGGTTGTTAGCTGCTAGCTGTCTGCTTTGCTCCATCACCGTGCCGCCTCAGCTCCACCGATGATCCACCTCTTTGCCCATTTTTGGATTAGCCGGAAGTTAGGCCAAGATGGCAACGCCTGCAGCCACTCGCTCTGAGCTTCACAATGGCTCTTCAGAAACCTACGGCTGATGTCATGGAGACTACTGCGACCATATTTTATACAGTCTTTGCAGAAAAAAAAGTGCATTTCGCAAATGCCAGATTGCGTCCGGTGGTTATGTATGACAGAGAAAGAGCGCAATGAGAGAAAAGTGCTCTTTAAAAGGGCACATGCTTAAATGGAAACAAAAGGGCACACCATCCCCGACTGCTCTTGAGTTTTGCATCATGATAGCTGAGTACACAAAATCCACATGTTGTTTCTAGAGTACATAACGAAATCATTCCTTAATGTTCATCAGTGGGATGAGGGTTAATTCTCATTCAGTGAAATTCAGTGAAGTCAAATTAACTTGAGATGGAAAGCCATGTGTTGTTCACACCATCAGCAAGCTACTTGCATCTGGTCTGACCTCGATTGTCTGCCGCCAACAGCTCAGCAGCTTCATGACCGCGACTCAGCAGCATGAGAAATGATGACACCTGGACACATGCAGGAATACTGTCTGCTTCTTATGTGGGCTAAAGGGCACGCTCTCCTCAGAGGACAGTCGGGCAGGAGTCCAACACAAGTCGGCTCCTGTGTGTGCACATCCATGCCTGATTACTCCGGAGAACTATCCATCTTCTACTGGCGGTGTGTAGTTGTGTTTATGTACAGTAGGGTGTCTATGGGTTAACTATAATTTGACATTACGGACCACCACATATACTGGAAGTGAGAGAGAGGGGAAACATAAAGGGGGAAGACTGAGTCTCAGCCCACTTTTATGTTAGAAAACAGAGGAAACTGCCTTTTGTTGAACTTGCTGGCAAAATAAATCAAGCTCCAGTTCACAGTTGTATGCTCATTTGTGTGATCCACCGCCTACACACGCCTACACACACACACAGTCACAAAGAGTGAGTGAGAAAGAGTCAGACTAAGAAAAGACCTTTGATATTTAGCTTTCATCATTTGGGAAACATGCTGTACAAACCGAAAATAAGAAAACACTGTTTTTTTGGTAGCCTATTACAACCAGTCTTGATATGTTATTTGATACTACTCATTATGTGATGTGTGCTGGATGTTAGGATTCATATGTTAGGATTCATATAAACCTGAAATGCAAGGTAAACTATTTTGTGTAAACTTAATATTTGAAAATGTGTCTCACTTAGTGTATATCAGCTCCCCGTGCTTCTGTTCATCACATGTCCTTTATGTGCAAAAAGTAAAGTCCACACACTATGCAGCAAACTAATCCAGACATGCTGCCTCAATAGATGGTTTGCTGTTTAACAGTGCCACCTAGAGGTGCAGGACAGTATAACAACAGTGAACCTGTGTTGGAGGTGGCTGTAAATTCCCTCTTCCTCCTCCTCCTCCTCCTCCTCCTCTTCTGTTTAACCAATCAACATAGTGTAAGGTCTGTTTTCTTGCTTTAAAAGACAGAAGGAGAAAGACTGGACTTTGCAATGCTGTCCCACTGCAAGTGTTTCTGGGAGGGGAGGAAGAGGATCGTGATGTGTGTGAGTGTGTGCAGGCTGGTTTCATACACTGTTCATAGCAATACCTATGAAGAGTAATGCACCCGCGTAGGGAGAATGGATGTATAAAGAGAACTGGATACAGCGTGGGAGGCGGGCTCCCATTCATTCCTATGAAAGTTGCTCAGTAGCGCATGAAGCCAAAATGGCTCGGTGATAAAGTGCTTGGATCATCCGGCGATCTTCCTCATCAATTGGGCTCATAGATCTCGGTCTGGGTCTCATTCACATGGACAGAGGAAGGGAAATAACTCTGGATTGATGAATGATTTAAATAAGGTCTATTCAAGTGTTTGTACTGGAAGTTGAGTTACCTCAATACAAATTATCCGCTGAGTTACAAACATCTCTTTCCCAATTTAAGTCTAAGGGAAAAGTATTTTTGGGCCCACTGGCATCACGTGACGGACACGGAAGTTGTAGTATCTCTGTTTGGCCCGCTACGAAAATTTGCTTCAAAGCCCGGCGCTCTTCCTGGGGGCTTGGTAGGGAGGTTGCAACGTTGATATTTGTGACATAAGTTACGTACTTAAGTTACCACTTCCGGAGTTATTTAAAGCCAAAAAACAATCTTTTCCTAAACCTAACTAAGTAGTTTTCTTGCCTAAACTTAAGGAAGTTGTTTCCTGTGAAGACAGAAACTTATTTTGAAAAGCCTGTATGCATGTAATGAGCAGAAATTGACACGTGTTGCTTGACATTCGCAGGAGAACAATATCATACGAACAGTTGTATGAGGATACGTTGGTGCGTGTGTGTGTGTGTGTATACATGTCTTGTCGATCCTCTCCAGCCTTCCACAGTGGTCAAGGATCAGTGAAGCTATCGATTACCAGCATTATTCACGATCAACTGTCAGGTCATGACACAGAGACGCATACGCAGACACACTACAGACTTCCAGCAACACATCCACACACAAACACACATACACACATTCATTATTCAATCCAGCAGCACCATAAATCACCGTGTAGATCTATAAAGCCACAGACTCAATCCATCATGAATGTATTACACACACCCAAACTCACACACAGCTTCCCCAGAGTACGCCCAATAAAATAACATTAAGTCCAAGTTCCACATTATTAAAGCAGAGTAATTCAAACTCTGTCCAGGAGTTGAGCCATTATTTCTTGCAGTATTAAGTTGCTCGTTCTGTGTTTCATTTCGGAATTAGTCTTGATCAAACACTGTTTCTGTTTCTTTCATTATCCAGTCGGTGCCTTGTTGAAGTTAAATGGTAAATGGACTTGCATGTATATAGTGCTTTTCTGGTCTTCTGATCACTCCAAGCATTTTACACATTCACCCACACATTCATACTCACTACCACTGACTGTAGCATATTTACATGGATGCGTTTACATTGCAGTCAATCGAACTACATGGCGTGCAAATGACGAGAAAATCAAGAAAGTCGCTCTTATTGCCTCGCGCATTATCGTGGCATTCGTATGCCTTTTACTGCAAACGGACTGGCTCATCAGGATTTAATCTATTGCTCATTCATGGCACAGCTTTCGGGAGCAATTTGGGTTTTAGTGTCTTGCTCAAGGGCACTTCGACATGTGTACTGGAGGAACAGGGGATTGAACCGCCGATCTTCCGATGAGTGGACGACCCACTCTACCTCTGAGCCACAGCCGCTGCACAGTTAAAACCCACTTGTCCATAGACTTAAGATATAAAACTAAAGATGTACGATACAGCACTGACTACAACACAAGCCCACAAACAGAAAGTAGTGTCGGAGTAGAGATGTCCATCAGGGCTTTCTGTGTGTTGCCTCAGTGTATTAGTGCGATATTGGCTATTTCCTGTTGTGATGGCAAGTCATTTTACAGGCAGACAGAGACACAGATGGCTCGGTCACCTCTCGGTGATGGTCTGTGACTGGCCTGATTGCTGTGTGGTCTCTGTTAGTTCGTCTGCCTCTTTCTATTCCACTGCTACGTCCCTCATTCACTCTCGATCCGTCTCCTTCCTCCGCGTCGCGGTTTTCTACTCGTCTCTGTTGCTCTATCTCTTGGTGCGTGAACGGGGAAAAAGGATGCGAGATATTTTCATAGTTATCTCATGTGGAGAATGTCAGGTCAACGGTTAAAGCGAGTGTGCCAAGCAGGAAGTCGAGGGAATAAGTCTTGCCTTGTTTTCAAGGTTCAACGAGATGCAATTGTTCATAGATGAAAAAGAGCTGTCAGTCACGAAGGTTAAAATAACAACTTTAAGAAGTTTTCTGGCTATCTGAGAGGGGGAATGAGACTGGGGAAACGTTTCCTTTTCTATAATGAAACATATTACAACATATTAGAGACAGGCTACAATACAAATACTAATGAGAAGAAGATGAACGGTTATTTCTCACAGAGATTTTCAGCACATTTCTACTCTTGTAAAACTCTAGAGGGGAAGCTGGCCCTGGTTTTAAGGTTCATCCTGGTTAAGTAAATAAAATAAATCACCCCTGTGCTCACACGGTCACTGGTGAGAACCGAGACAAGAGAAACAGTAAATTGTTCATGTTTTTACAGGAGCACCACACCTAGTACATGTCAGTGCATTGGCATATCCTCTTCCACTGAACAGAAAGAGTGATTCACTCTGCTTCTAAAATAATATCAACAGTAGTTGCAAAGGAAACCTTAATTATTACGTGATCTACCACTGATGAAAGCACCGCAGACTTCCCAATCACCCGTGATTATGTTGTGAGGGATGAGTGATGCTGACACAAATGCATACTCGTGTATGCAAAGAGACAGAGATAGGGAAAACTGACATTTCAAGGCACCTGAAATCTTGGTTTTAGCCCTTTCTCAATAGCATTAAATAACCATTAATAAATAAGTAACAATCAAAATCAAAGTTTGGGAAAAAAAACAACACAATTAATACAAGTTTAACATTCAGCTAATTTGCTTTTACTGGACTGTGTGTGTGATTTAATCTGTTTTGACAGTGGTGTCAATAAAACATGAAACATGAGCAAAGAGCCCTGGTTAAAAGTTTTATAAAGCTAGTAAGTAAACTTTTATCTTATTTTTTTGTTTTAAATCTGCTCTGAACAATATCTTTATATTAAAAATGAATGAAATAACTATGTTTATTAAAGTGAAAAGGGTTTCTAATAGTGACAAACCCACAGAGAATTAGCACCCGACTGCAGTTCCCTTAAACTCTATGGAGCATTTTAGCATCTTTCAGCTCATTGTTTTGGTTTTACAGCACAGGACTTTACTGTTTTGATTCACTATCGCTGCTCTCAACAATGTCCTTTTCCAGCAGACAGAGAAATTTAGCAACTAGGCAGGAACCATAGCAGCATATTTAACAGCTAAAGAACCAGATATCTCTCTCAAGATTTGGTGGAATGTAAAATTGGACTTGACAGAAAGCCAGAAAGATGACTCCCAATGAATGCTAATGCTCCTCTGTATCTGATGGATGTGCAAATAGGCAACTGTTTGCAAACACGCTCAGCATATCAACTTTATAGGAGATAATATGTAGTTTATACCATGTCGCACTGCCCTAAGTGGCCAAAAAAATCAATAAACGCAACTTTAAAAGGTGCTAAATGCGAGATTGGGAGCATTTCTGTTGCCATCTGTAATTGTGCCTGTGTATGTCGCTTTTTGTCGTTCGTCTCCTGTCTGTCTCACACAAGCGTCTTTGAGATTACTATAAAGCGCTATATAAATCTAATATATTATTATATTATTATTGTACGGCTCTCAACATGGATATGGGCTCTCAACGTTGCAGCTAACAGCGCTAACAGTGCAAACAACAACAGTGCTGACAGATAACAGTGTCTACCTGAAGGGGAACTGAAGGGTGGGTGCTACTATTCCGTGATGGCGCTATCGGTCGGGTGCAGTGCACTGCAGACCAGTGGAGCACGCTCACAGGCACTTATAGACAGGCCCGGCTATGTAAACAAAGCACAGAGACGCTCGGATTATAGCACACACAGAAGTAGAGCGACTTCATTCTCTGCTCAGGTAGACATTAATCCACTATATCTTTACATAGCAAATACAGTAGTTGTTTGCTGCTATATTAATGCTCTGGATATCGTATAGTGCACCTTTAAATACAGTTACAAACCTCACAACACTTATTGTTAATGTCCAATTGGTGCAGCACAGAAATAAATTGCATCACCTTGTTCCACCAGAGCTGTGCCCACTTCACAGATAAAAAAAAAAGAAAAAGTAATTAAATCTTTCGTGCAAAATACTTTGGCAGAAAATAGTGCAATCATGTAGGACTTGATTTGTGGGGAAAAGGGTTTAGACACATCGTAAAGCACTTGATGACCCACTCAAGGCCTCACTATGAGCACCTAGACAGATAAGGAAGGAAGGAAGGAAGGAAGGGAGGGAGGTTGTGTTGTCTACTGTACCGTCTGCAGCCTTGGCAGAATGATGCTTTGAAATATGGCCTTTCCACTTCCTGAGCTTAGTGTCTCTCTAGTGTCAAATTCTTTCCAGCCACCTTTGTCTGTATTTTATTTTTATGGGTTCCCTCCCTCCGTCTGTCTACCATTCGGCTTCACACATCTCTCACATCACACACGCACATATACATATCTAACTATCATCATGGACTGCCAGTATGATGATCATGTGTCATCCCCCAGCCAGCTTTGTTATTGATCACCAGATGTAATGATCAGGAGATGCAGATGATGGCGCCGCCCTCATTGATTACCGGTGACAGTTAAAAAGCATGGCATAATTCCCATCGATCATCTGTGACAGCGTGTAAAAAATGGTGTCATCTACATCGATTAGCAATAAAAATATGTGGCAAAGATGTGTCGCGGGTCCACAGCAGAGGAGCCCTCTCACACACACTTCTATTTGTCATTTGAATCGGTGTGTGTGGTACACGTGCAAACACACTTTTGAAAGGAGCTGCCATGAAATCCACGAGTCTCAGCTTGAAAAATAAAAAAGTATCAGTGGTGAAATGTACCGACATACTGCGGAAATCAACTTAAAGTCACTCAGTACTAAGGCTTTTCCTCCCACTGGTATCTCTGTAAAGTAGAGTGGAGTAGACAGATGAGAGGTTGACTTCTCAACACTTAAAGAAACAAAAACATGATTCTCCTCTTTTAACCTCGCACGTCTGGAAAGTGAAACCTGGCTTCCACCGGGGGGATTCACAGAGAGTTTGACAGAGTTTAGACGTATTGTCTCACCCTAAAAATACAACCTGTATAAACATATTACTATCATTTCCTTTAACTGGCTGTAATTAACATTTCAACGGGGATTCCAATGTTGAAATATTACAGGAAATGTGCAATCATCAACATTTCTTTCAATAAAGCACATTGGATTCTGTGTGAAACTCTCCAGTGTCTATATTTTTCTCTAACTTTTCCACTGAAAGAGAGCGGTCACTGCCACGTGTCCTTTGGTGACTGATTCCATATAGATCAGAGACTACAATAGTCTGTGGAACTATTGCTCGAGGGTTCCAACAATATCACTGCATCAATATGATTTCATGAGCTTCTGCTGGGACGAAAGAGGAATAAAAAAGGGTTGAAAAAGTCTCAGCTCCATTTGATCATCTCTTCAATAAAGGTTGGGCTGAATTCACCTCCGCCTTTCTTTTAGGTGGCTAAAATACGTTTTGCTGCTGGCCTCGTCCACAGCAGTACGTCGCTTTGCTTCCGTGTGGTAACTCCTGTCTGCTCCAAAACTGGTGGCGTGCCGACCGTCATCCACTGTAGGTGATACACCGATTATAGATAAGTACCTCATACAACCCAATTTCAAAACACCCAAACTATCTCTTTAAGATGTTGCTTTTTTTTTTTAAGATTATTTTTTGGGCTTGTTTTAATGCCTTTATTGATAGTGAGAGAGTTAGAAATGAAAGGGGGAGAGAGCGAGGATGACATGCGGCAAAGGGCCACAGGTCGGATACAAACCCTGGGTCGCTGCAGTAAGGACTCAGCCTTAGTACACGGGGCGCCCGCTCCACCAAGTGAGCTACAGCGGCACCTCAGATCCTGCATTTTTGATGATAAATGTTGAACCTGGTTCAACTTTTTCTACAATGCAATACCACACCTGTTAGCCACTCATAAATAAATACTCTCTGTGGCCACTGTATAATAATAAAATATTTCATTTACCAGAAATACAAATTTTTAGAGTGACTGAAATGATAAAGATCTGGGTGATGCAAAGACAATTTCCATATTTGAGAAAAATCATCACTTATGTTTACATTGTTTTATTGTTCTTCTTTTCTCCTCCTGTGGTAGACCTGAGTGTAAGTTATTACTGTTTACGTTAACTGAATCCATTTTGTTTAGTGAACCACACACTGTGCTAGCCTGTACATTATTTTCCCTCCTCTTTTTTATTGTCCTCCAGCAGCACCCTTCTCTTTGTTCCTTCCATCCATTCTTCATTCACCTCTTCCTTGATGCGTAGGCTCGATTTCTTCCCCCCACTTCCCCTATCTTTGTGATTTATACCTCCGCTGTGTGTTCTTCCCCTGCTACCTTGATGAGTGCTCCACCACACATGCACACACACAAATAGATGGATGAGCTGGTGATAGCTAAACCAGCCAGACTTCACTGTGAATTATAATCACCTTCAATCTGTGTCTTTGAATCCCTGCCCAGTTCTCATGTTCATGTGTGTGTGTGTGTGTCAGGAAGCTCTGCTCTGCCTCACCAAGTCATGTGTGATTATCTTTCATGACTGTAAGTGATGGAGCAGTGAATAGTTTGTTCCCTGAAGGGCTGTAGCCTATGTGTGTGTGTGTGTGTGTGTGTGTGTGTGTGTGTGTGTGTGTGTGTGTGTGTGTGTGTGTGTGTGTGTGTCTGTGTGTGTGTCACGGTTCCTGCTTATTATTCTCTCGGTCCCCTGGTGTTTGACCCGTCTTTTTGTTCTGTCGAGGTTTCATGTGAGCTGGAATATAATTCTATTTCCATTGCTGTCACATTGTCAATGGCAAAGTGTGTGTCTGTCTGTGTGTGTGTATGTGAGTAACGGGTGGTCTAGCAGTCACTGAGGTTGCAAGGGGAGGATACTCTCTGGAAATATAAATCTCAGAGAGAAAGAGAGAGAGAGAGAGAGAGAGAGAGGACGTTTGAGGGAATATATCTAAAGTTCTCAACAGAAACTTGCTCTTCCACACACAAAAAAAAAGCTTTTGTGCAAAATTAACTCTGAACAAAGGTTTTTTTTCTTTCAAAGTAGACCATAAAAATTCTAATCCAATGAGAAATTGTCAGAGGAAAGCCAAAGCCCTTCATTGTGGAGAAGTGTGAGCAATCTGAGGAATATAGTAAGACTTGTCTCTGAACCTTGAGTCAAATACGTTCAGGTTCTAGGTAACAATGATATGAATGACCATGATTGTCTGAGCTGTGGCGTATTATTACCACTGGCTCTGTGGTGTGGTGTGGTGTAACCCTCCCAACACTAGAGGACACTCAAATTAAAGAATCCTCCTAAAACATGACTGGAATAACAACACTTTCTCATCCCAACTTGTCACATCCCTTGGCATCACTTTAGGTTTAGGCAACAAAACTACTATAGTTAGGTTTAGGAAAAAACGACATGGTTTGGCTTAAAACTGCTACGTTTGTACAGTAAAAATGACACTGAATGTTGTGAACACGGGACACGAACGAACAGCTGATTGTAACGTGAAAGTGAAGCTTAGCGTACGGGACACAAACAGCGGTCTCCTGGATGAAAGCCTTGTGTTTGTTGGACCCATCCACCTCCTCTCCTGTCTGCCATGTTTGTCTTTTCTCTCTTTAAACTACGTCACCACATTCCTGGTGCACTTTCTCTGAGTGTTTAAGGTTGCTGCGGATCAGTAGATTGTAGTTAATGGAAAGCCCGGTGCGTCTCATACAGACACTAAAGGGTGCCTTGGACGGCAGTATCGTGACAAACATGCACTAAAAGCACACGATTGGCCCGATGGCCCGACTATGTAAACAAAGCAAGGAGAAGCTCAGATTACAACACACATAGAGAAAGAGTTTGCTGCTATTATCATAATATTATTATATATTAATGCTCTGAATATCGTAAAGAGAACCTTTAATTTTTTGAAATTGCAAATGAAAGGACAAAAGTAGTATGATAAGCAATCTAGGAGTCAGTGCAGTGCACTGTTATAATCTATAACTGTATAGGATATTGACATATTTTACAGCAAATAAGCACACATTTCAATGGTCATTGGCTGATACAGTTGTGTTTCATCTCAATGCAATGTCGACATGTGTCTGTGTGTATACTGTGACAGTGATTTTTTTTGTGTAGATGCATTTGTCTAAGAACCCTGCTTTACTAGTATTTGTCCTAATTCATAACGGCAGTAAACACTGCACCGACGGGGATGTCTTTGATGTTTGAAATTTACATTTTTATGGAAATCTTGCAAAAATTTATGAGAGATAAACCTCAAAGCAACCCAACTTATTATCCATATATCCATCCTCATTAAGGTGCATTACATCAAGTCATATGGCATGTTAGCTGATGACAGATGACAGCCTTTGTTACCAAACACTAACCCTTTCTCTCACATCAAGTCTCAAGTCGGATTTGATCATGTGGTAATAAAAGGCATGAATAAAGTATGGCATGCTTTAATTAAGGACTAAAAGTAAATCAATGTGTTGTGTTGACTGTAGTTTTTTTTGGATGTGGAAATGAACAAGAGCTCTGCACAAAGACAGTCAAACAAAATGTGTGTTTTTCTGTCTTTATGATGGTTGATCCACTGAAATTGAAGAGAATCAGATGTGACGACAAAACAAGAACATTCTCATAGATAAGGAGGTAACGATGCTGTATGAAAAGTCATCCAGCCACATGACACAGCTAAAGAAAGAATGAAGTTGTAAAATGAGTCTGGATGTGAGAAGCCTGAATGGATGAGAAAGAGTGAGGTTTATAAAATGAGGCAACACTGCCCCCTGCTGTGGAAAGCTGGAACAACATCACCATCATGTCACTGAAAAAGTCTGTCGGACCTCAGGCTTTGATAAGTTTATTAGCTATATATGAACACTGATGATAGAATTTGGGTAAATGCCTCAATCAGAAAGGCCTACAAATACAATGATACAATGACAGACCTGTCCAGTATCTCCTCATCTACTGATTTGTGGTACAACCTTGTATAATTGAGCTTTTCACTGTCTTACACCAAGACCCCTGTGGTGAGATACACGGCCATGATGGTGCTCCAAATCATCATAGCGACCCCAGAAACAGCAGCGTTAGGGAGTGTACCGCTGTTGAAGGCCTTGTCGTGAACGTATGTGATGATGGAGAGAGCTCCTGCGTACGCCTCCTCGCAGGCCGGCTGGATCTGCTCCTCTGGTAGCAAGTGGCTGAACTCCCCTGAAGGATCATTAAGTAACACCAACATATTAACAGGTAAAAGTCGCTGCATTATGTTTGCCTGATGACTTGTATATGAAGTACACGTTACTGAAGTCCAGCTCACCTTTGTCTCTCAGCTCAAAGGTGTAAGAGAACGGGATGCCGATGAGACGAGCCCAGTCACGGCTTGAGCCTGAGTTTGGATCTGAAAGTTAAAGAGATCTCACGTTCATTCACAATGACACCAAAATGTTAGGCTGCTAAGGATAAGAACATCAGAGTGACTCGTCAAAGTGAGTGCAGATCAGAAAGAACAGGTGAGCTCAGTGTGTCTTACAGAGGATTTGTGGAGATGTTCCTACAGTGTAGCCCATTCCATGTATCTTCTTCATCTCCGCCGCTGCTGCCTCACCGACTGAAACCTGCACAGTTAAAAAAAAACTGTTTTATTTTGTAAACCAAGTAACCAAACTCTCTATCAAAGACAATTTTACCAGGGTATAGTAGATAAAATGATACGTTTTAGCAGTGCATTATGTGCAGGAGTGTGATACTGTGAATGACACTTATTGGTTTGTGGACTGCCGTTTTGATGCCTCGAGTTTGGCATTTTGGCCGTCGCAATCTTGTTTTTTTTTCAACCAGAAGTGACACAAAAGGGTGAACTAAACGCTGAATAAGAATTTTTAGACAACCAAAATGTCAACTTTCATGAACTGAAAACACACTGTGAAATGGTTAAAGTTCCAGACCGGAAACGCAGACAACTCTGACCTGTCAACCACAAGGTAGCCACGCCCTAAAGCATCCCCTGCTTTATGGTCTATTTGACTCTAAATGGGACCATAATTTACTAAATAAACATCATGCTGAATTGAAGAAGACATGAAACTAGCGATTGAGACCATAAACTCATGTTTACAATGTTTACTGAGGTAATAAATCAAATGAGAAGTAGGGTCATTTTCTCATAGACTTCTATACAATCAGACTTCTTTTTGCAACCAGAGGAGTCGCCCCTTGATGGCCATTAGAACAAATTCAAGTTTAAGGCACTTCCGCATTGACTTCACTTCCCAGACCCGGAGGTTGCCACCTGGGTTGGCCTCATAAACCTTGAGCTGTCAATCTAAAAGCTGTGTTATCAGTTATCTAAAATGTCTCCTGCTTACGTGTCTGTAATACAAAGCACACACACTCACCAGTTCATCGTAGTTGGGTGCGGAGATCTCAGGGTGGCCATATGGCAGGAGAATAAGTTGCCCAGCAGAGTGGATGGTGAGGAAACACAAAGTCCGGTTAACCATCCCACCTAGATACGCACAGAATGAACATGTGATTAGTATCAAGATGACATTACAACATTACCTTCTTAAAGGTACAGCCCCTAAGTGAATGTAAAGAAAAGCTCAGGGACACACACTTATATATAATCTCTAAGTAAAATTCTCCATTCATATACATGAACATACCTGTATAATAATAAAAAATGCGTTGTTTTTAAATGTAATTTCAATGATAGATAGGTAGTTACCAACAAAGTCCATCACAGCTTGAGCCTCTGGCTCTGACCTTGCTGATTTCCCACAGTAGGTGTTGTTACAACTGTCAAATGACACTCCGACCGCTGAGGAAAGAAACAACATCAAGTACATCGACACAAAACTTGTGAAAACATGACTGTCGTACAATGCACTGCCAGGTTTATGTTTAAAACATGTTTTCTTATGTCAAAAATAATCATGAAATGTGAATTCACAGAGAAAGGCTCATGAAAACCAACACCTTAAGTGTCACAGGGTTTGAGCCGTGTCATACGGAATGACACTATCATATTTAGTTGGCCTCTACGGCCTTCCAGTTTCACGGGAAAGAGTAGATTTCATGTCAGTAGCAATTGACTTGATTTGGGAGTGTTCAGTGGTCGACACGTTTTTGAATGTAGCAGCCTGACGTGACAACATACAGCACTGAAATTAGGACATGTTCAACTGTAATTTTGATACGTTTTTGTTTAGTCTTTAGTCTTTGTGTTGTTTCCAGCACATTCCGTCTGTCTGTAAAGTTTATGACATGTTTTATATGACCAATACAAGTTGTGCAAATCATAAATATTTTAATCCTACACACAGGAGCTTTGAGTCCCTATTAGCTTGAGGCAAATGAAGGCTAATTAGTCATGTTGTGATTCTTGAAAGCATGCAACTCACTTCCCCAGTTGGCATTAAAATTTCTATTGAGGTCGACGCCATAACAGCTACCGTCTGGAGGAGGTGTTGAACGAGACTTTCTCCACAGACGCGTCTACATGGAGACAACACACAGACACAGGTGCAGAGGTCAGATAGTTTGTTAGATTGTTTAAGGTTAATGAGTATAGTCTATCACGTCTTTGATACAATCATTATCCTATTACTAAGATGGGGACAAGTCGTTCAGTCACAACACTGACGACGTTTATGTGAAATGTGATTGAGAATAATAAAACCAGAGGAGCACTCACGCTGTCATTGGCCCAGGTGAATATGTATCCATCCACATTGACCACAGGAGTAACATAGACGTCAACGTTCTGCAGCATCTGCTCCAGCTTCTTATTGGTTTTGTAGGACTGCACAATCTGAACAAACACTCACATGTCAGTGTACTTGATTCGGCAAATATGTGCGTCATCACTGAAGTTACCTTTGAGTGTGCAAACCTCTTTGACGAACCACTGGCAGAAGGCCGGAGCGATCCACTCCCGAGCATGGATACCACAGTCCACCCAGATAACCTTCTTCTCTTTGCCCTCCGGGTTTCCTAGTCCCAACTGGAGACACACAACATAACGACATAAGTTTTGGGTGAATGTATAATTTAAAGGTGAGATATTAAACATTTTGAAATATTGTCAAAGTAACCGTGGTACCCTTAAAATTACCATAAATAATTGATTATAGGTCAAGTGGCATTGTAGCCTCTATTTTGCCATGTTGTTTGAGATACTGCCCTCCCGAACAGAAGGTAAAAGCCCCTAAAACACTGATGTTTAAGTGTAATTTAGTACTAAACAAATGGTTTCAAAAGGCATTTTAGGAAATAAGTAACTAAGGTAGAAGCAGATGAGTTTAAGTAAATATTAAAACATTTTTATATCCATTTATCCTCCCTCAGGAATGCATGTAAACATGCTCTAGTAGAAACGCTAAATACAAGTATGAATCTGAAAATGAGCATAATATGTCCCCTTTAAGTTGTTATTTTTTGCTGCTCTGATCTAGAGTACAGTTGTCCTGTATTTTCCATCGCAAGGAAAGTATTCTATTTTCCTGGAGCTATATATGTATGAGTGGATCTTAGATAATGAGCTGAAGCTTTTTCATTCAGCACGTATTTTTACCACCGAATCACTGGGATAACTTCCCATTCATTTGTTTAATCTCAATCATAAATAGTGAGCAAGTCACTTTGTGTGGAAGCATTTGACTTAACATGCATAATAATAATGAATTTCCAAGTGTCCACTACTGTGACTGTGTTGAATACCTTTAGCAGTGTGATGTTTCTTCCTTCATAAGTGCGTCCGTAGACGGCAGAGGAGACCAGCTCTGGGTTCCCTCGCTCCACATCTTCCATCCACCTGGATATCTGTAAAGCAATTTAATCAGTCCGATAATAAAGTCTGTTAATAGTTTTCTTTGGTCTGTAATCTATAAAGATTAGAGTGCAGATCAAAAGGGAATAAACAGAGGTGTGAGACAAATTTAATTTATTAATAATAAAGTATCTGGTTATCTACAGTAGGGCTTTAAATAGACTGACCTCATCCATGCGGTGATACTTGGTGTAGTCATAACTCTGTGTTGATTCCGAACCCTCCACTAAACTGTGAATTATAAAGATGAACAGGATTATGAATACATGTTTATTTGCATTTTTTTTTTTAAGTAGTTTAAAGGGTGGCTTCAGGATTCTTCAACCTGGACCTGATTTTTCCCAAGTTTGTGTCTCTAACTGACTAGGAGGGACAACAATTTCTGAAATGAGTCCAGTATTGAGGGACAGCACTGTAGACGGCTGCTGCTCACAGGCTGCAATACGGCTGGTACCATCATTTATCATTTACATCGTCTAAAAGTGCAGAAGTATCCTAGAAACCTTTGCGACAGTAGTTGATCTGAATTGGAGGTGATGGTCACTTTTGTTTCAGAAATGCCTGAATCTACACAATTCACAAACAACATCACTAAACAAAGTTAAATGTGCTCAGACAAACGTGCCAAGTTTGAACACTGACAATCACTGTTTTCTTAAAATCAACACAACACAGCTCACCTGTTAGAAGTCTCTAAAACACTGCTGGAAATCAGCAGGAACAAACCACGTATCCAAAATGTTTTCTCCATTTGCTCGCTCTCCCTTCTTCACCTCACTCTCTCTGCGGTGTTACTGCTCTTCACCCTGTTGTATCTGCTCCTGCAGCTTTAACCAACACTCCTCTCAGTAATTTCAATCAAGTGACCTTCGATCTCACGTCTCTTGTCTCTTGACAGAAGCATTTCCATTGTTTACAGACCGTTATGTATTAACATTTATGAAGTGTCACTAAAATTTTATAACAGGAGATAACACAAGGTAGCAGACAGCTTCTTTCTTTATGCATATTTATCTTACCCAAACTGTCAATATGCTTCTCTATAAACATTTAATCATTAAACTGGTTCCATTAAATTTTAACGGAACCAGTTAATCATTATATTAACTTCAGTATCAATATTAATATTATTAATATTATTATTGCTTTCTTTTATTTCAAACATATTTTAGAGGTTATTACTAAAACTATTATGACTATTATTTCATCTTTTTTTTGTTTTGTTTTTGTTTGTTTTTGTATTGTTGTTATGTCTCATTTAAAGCTCTGAGCATCACCTTGTTTTCTAAGTCTTTTCTTGGGTATTTCTCCTGAAATATCAAATAATACTGAAATATCAAATACTCAAATTACTAAACGAGAGAGAGGTGAGATCCCTTTTTTTCCAACAAGGCCACTTAACCAGACCACTGACCCAAACCACGTTTGACAATTCAAGATTTCCAAGAGTCAGCAGGATGGACGGACCAATTCACTCTCCAGTATGAGCTGCTAGAGCCATTTAAATAAAAGTTCACTCCCCTTTGGCCATCATAAATGACTTCTAAGAGCCAGTCACCCCCAGAGACTAGCTGGCACAACCTTTAATCCCACTGTGGACTCTGATCTCTACTAAAATGTAGTTTGAAATTTTGTCTAAGGACAATTAATATAGTGTATTAGTATGTGTGTGTGTATATAACCATATGTTTATCTTAGTCAGACTTTTATTCCACGACCTTTAAGCTAGGAAGTGTACCATTAACACAATTCCATCATCTTTGATAACAGTTACATCATGTTGCGTGTTTCACTTTCAGAAAGCTAATATCAAAAAATGCAAAATTAGCAATCATACAATTGTTAAATTGTTACAATCTTGATCAAAAGAATAACAGCATTCAGGAGTTGAAGACTGACTCTGTCCCCCGCTGAACTCTGCAATCTCTGTGATTTGCCAGGATGCATCTTCTGGGCGGGCAGACGGGAACTTTAAAATAACCTGTTATCTGAGAAACCGTGCTGCTTGCTGCTGTGTTTCTGTTCTTTGCCTTTCTGTTTTACTTTTCCTCTCTTTTGGGGAAGCTTGCTCTTTGCTAGTCTGAAGATTCAGAACAATAACCAACCAACCAACCAACCAAACAGTCATTCTGCTTCTCCAGAAACATAACCAGTTACAAAGTAAACATGATAGTACACTTCCAGCTGTAAACTGCAGGTTGTGCAGTGAGTCTGTGTTTTGCAGCGATAGAGCTAGAAAGCTATGCCTCTCCTGCTGACATTCTGCACCATCAGGAGTTGCTGAATGAATGTGCCATTCATCCCTGAGCTGTCCTGTGTGTATGTGTGTTGTTGTTTTTGTTGTCCCCTGTTTGCACTCACGTGGATAATGCAATTGACAGACGGCTCTCATTCAGGCCAGGCTAGGCACAGGGAAAGGGAAAGGGAAAGGGGGACGGACACAACAAGATAACATGTTGCCTGGGTTTTTAGTCTTCCACAAATGAGGACTTTTCAAGTTGGAAATATTTTGATTTCGTGAGGATTCTAGAGGAAACCTGCGGGACGAGGTGTGATCCTTTTGGGATTTTATTAAGGAGGATATATTTTGATTGTTGGTAACTTTTGGAAAGGGCCAATGGGTGCCAAGTTTACCATCTGCTGCTGTCAGTACTATCTGAAACACAACAGGGAGGAGAAGAATGCTATTTTGCGGTGAGACACCTGACAGACATGATGAAAACCCCAAAAGCTCTGCCTTTAATCTTCATTTATTTTAATGTACTATACTTGGTGACCTTTGAAATCATAATATTCTGCTTTTAAACCAGTTATTTTCTTCCTTCTCTCCAGTATGCGCAACACCAAAGCTTCCAGAAAACCAGTGCAGATATCCAGCGAGTCCAGCGACAGTGACCCAGAAGAGGAGAGCCTTTTTGGGCCACGGCCTTCGAGAAGGCGCACAAACAGACCCTGTGACTCTCCCATCAGGAGAGGGTCGGACAGAGAGTTACAGGCTTTTATCAACATGAGAGACCAGGCTGACAAGGCTACAGAGGTGAGAGGAAGCGTGTTGTTGTTGCATATGAGACGCAGAGCACAAGAGACAACGTGAAAGGGAATAAACACACATAGACAAAAGCAGCAGCCTCTTTTCATCTATCCTCTTTTCACTGTTTAAAATATCGACAAAAAAATCAGGTATTTATTGATTTTTTAACACCGACAAATCCCTGAAAATAAAACTTCTCCTCCTTGGTATGTAACACGTACCAGGGAGCAGAATGTGCTATTGTTATTTCATTATTTAGATTCACCACATGGTTGAATGCTAAATGCTGTTGAGAATAAGTGTAGTGCTTATTGTAAATTTTAAGATAAAATTGTGATTAAGATTAAGCTAAAACTATGAATAACTAGGCAAAACTGCTTTCACCATCTGTTCATTTTGAAATGACATTCTTTGAAATGATCAACCTTTTGGGGTGATACGATATCTGGAAATGGGTGTTTTCAAATGCATAAAAATGTGAATAATAAATGTGAAGGTGGAGCTTTAAAGTAACTGTTCGGCATAGAGTGTAGACACCACTTATATCTGTACACATACTGTACATGAATGTACATAAAAAAATAACAAGATGCTGAAAATGCAGCAAAAGTCACAATTTCACACTTGAAAGACATTTCTTTATATCAGCTTGATTGTTTGTGTTTAATTTAAAATGACCCGATATGATATTGACAACATGCTTTTCTACGGAAATGCAAAGAAGTGTGAAAAGTTCTTGTAGCGGTCTACAATATGAAAATATTGTAGACCGCTACATATATCAACAATATTTTTTGCATGAAAAATTACCATAACGATAAATTGATTATCAAAGTAGTTGCACTAATCAATTAGTCGACTAATTCTTGCAGCTCTAAAATAATCAGACAAAAGTAACCATACGCTTGTGTGATCATCAATTGTTATTGTGAATCCTTTAATCTATTTTATATTGTGTTTTTGTGCATAGCTATATCTGATCAGTTTTACACAGTTACCAGTGATTAGTGGCAAATGAACTCAGCAGAGACCTGCCGTTTACATCTGGACAAAGATTTACTGTATGCTTTTAGAAATTCCACACATGTACTAGTACAGGAGGTACTCCAGTAATTCAGTCTATACGTTTCCTTATCTGTTCTACTGCAGCTCTTTAATGTAATTATTCAATAAGGGGAGAGGACACAAACAGGTGACACTCAAAGAAGCCTTTGATTCACTTTCATGTTCAGTCACATCAGTAAATTAACTTGTGACCTAGAATCCAAAATAACCTCATTATATAAAGTATTACATTAGAAGAAGTTAAAACACACACACACACACACACACACACACACACGCATGAGGAGACATGCTACCATATTCACTAACTCAATCAGTGACCTCTCACACAGTACCTTACTGTACGCTGTTTATTAGAGAGCTGGAACGGGTCAGACATACTGTACAGTAAGTTTCTGTGTGCGTTGCCGTGTTGACCTTCAATTGTCAAGAAAATTTTAAGCAAACTTTTGAAATCGCAAAAAAAGAAATTAGGCGTTTCCATCAGTTGGTCTGGAGCAAATAAACCGCCAGTATAAGAAGTAGAGGTTGCGAACTGGGAACAAAACAAGTTGCCTTGGACATCTCTAACCCATGTATGAGAGAAACATGAAGAGGTCTTCAGGAATTTGTTTCAATTAGGCATGTTTTAATTGTTCTTTCATGCTAGTATTGGCCATGTAAGTCAGAACTTAAGAGCGTAAAAACGTTTTTGCACAACTGAGGAAGTTTTATCGAAGTTTGCCACTTCCATAAAGCTTTTCTAATGCAAATAAAAACATGTGAATGGAAACACGACTTATGTGTGTGTGAAAGGCGGGGTTGGTTAATTGTATCTTTGAAGGATCCTGCAGTACATACCTCCTTACTCCATTTCTCTGCAGAGGGAACACATTGGGACCATCACTCTGAGGCTTTTGTTCCTTCAAAATGTCAGGATCTCAGTGATTCTCCAGAGAAGAGCTGAATCTCTGGAGCAGAGAGTTTGGTGAACATGTGACCGTGTTGTGACTTCGTGTTGAGAACAGCAGGCTGCAGGACACAGTGGGCACATTGTGTTAATAAACAAATTCCTTAATGGAGATGTAGGCCAACAGCCTGGCCTGGCCATTCAAAGAGAATAACCACTGAACCATTCCAATCATGTCGAGAGACTGTTGTTAATATTAGGACAAACAAACGGGTCTGTTACTTTAAAAGGAGATTCAGCGCTGTGGTGAAAGACTAGCCCAGTAAATAAAGTAGAACATGCTGGACTGTAAACTCTCTGCTTTGTGTAATTTAAAGTTACACTTCACATTATTTTTCTTATTCAGTAAGAAAATCAGTTTTTAAAAAAAAATCATTGTTTTATCCACCACTTTCCACAGAAGTTCAAAAGACCTATTGTATGATATATTGTGTGTTTGCTTATAGGAATGGGAGAAGCTGAATTATGACATATACAGTTTACGCTACGCCCGACGAGAAGTCAGATCTCGATGGAAGAAAATCCTGCTGCAGCTGGGTGAGACACGCTGATGTTATTCTGTTTGATTAGTCAACTCCTATCTGCTATATTCTGTTGTGCTCTGTTGTCAGTATATGATCTGATTTCGCCTTCATCTCTCTGCAGGTTATCAGTGCGAGGTGGATGCCTTGCTGTGTGTGAACAAACAGCGACGGTTCAGTCGAGATCAGGAGCATCTTATCAAAGCCACTGAACTGTTGAAACAGCTGCTGGACCAAACCTCTCTGTTTCCTCCAGAAACTGAACACCAGAGCAAATACCTCTCTGTCATGGTATACACACACTTTCACCTCCTTGTTTGTTTCTTTCTCTTTCCTTCCTGTCCTCCTCTTTATCTCCCCTGTCTTCTGTTATCTCTCTTCCTCCATCTGCATCTACTAACCCTCCAGTCTCACCTGTTTCATTCTCATCATGCTCCTCATCTGCCTCCGTCTTTCTCTCAGGACCGCCTGGTGTCACTGGACAGCGCTGAGGACTTTGTCAGACTGGCCAAAATAAAATATCCCAAGAGAGGAGGCTGAGAGGCTGTGACAGAAAAACAGAAGACATAAAGAGACATTTTTTAAAAAATGTTGAAACACTGTACAAGTAAAACATTTTTACCACTCCAACATTCATTTGATTGTAGTTTGAAGAAACCATCTGCATGTAGATGATGCGGCTTGGACACATCATCAGTGATGAACCCAGGGTCATCGGGTGTTTCGGGTCTTTGATCATCAGACACCCTCACCTGGGCGACCCAACTGGGGATGATCAGGCCCCGGCTTGTGTCCAAGCGGCACGCTACGCCATGGATCCCCCCTCTTGATCCACAACCACCTTGAAGCAAATTAAAATACTTTCTCTTTGATATGTCCTGTTGATTTAATAATTTTATTTCACTGCGTACTGGTTGTTTAGACTACAATTCATAATGCTGTATACAAATAATGTGTTTTTAATTTATTCATTTTCTTTTAAAAGTAGAAGTTTCACTCTTCTAGCATCTCTGTTGCACTGGTGTTGCTCAGCTGTTAATAATATTAATAAGCAATGTTATAGGTGGAGATACATCTGGTTAAAACGTGTTTTTAATGCTTGTTTTAGTTTTTTTTGGTTAGGTATGTGGACACCCAATTCAAAAAGTTAAGAAATCCCCTGCAGGTACAAACGTTGTCTATTTTAAAGGAATACTTCACCCACAAAACAACCATTTTTATATCAATTACTCACCCAGTGTTACCTTGAATTCTTAAAAAAGAAGTCTCAGGCTTGCGCAGGCGCGCTAGTCACCCGTGCAAGTCCGAAATGTTTTAAATAGTAAGGTTTTAGCAAAAATGCATGTTTGGGAAGTAATAAGCATACAACTGGATAAGTGACACTTGGACTATACTGCACGAGTTGTGTGAGAGTTTGTAAACAGATGTTTTGATATAGTTTTGCTGTTTTTTGATTGTTCGTTCCCCGGGGAGGCATGCGAGAAAAAACAGTTTTCTTCAATAATTCAAGGTAACACTGGGTGAGTAATTGATATACAAATGGTCATTTTTGTGGGTAAAATATTCCTTTAAATAGGAGACAATCATTTAAATTGATTCCTTTAACTCACATATTTAACACATTTTATGATAAAGTGACAATATTGATGATAAGAAACTGTTTGTTTTTCTGTGATATTGGGTTGTTTCTTGCTCACTTTGTCACTAATAAAGTATATTTGCTCAGTCCAGCAGCTGGAGGTGCATTCAAACTTACCATCGTTGGCTCAGTCTACAACGGTGTTAGCCGCTTTATCCAAAAGGTGGCAGCATATACTTTTAATCAGGCTCCAGTGGGTTAACTGCAAGAAAAAAAAAGAATGGACTTAGTTGAAAACTTCTGTATCACAGATGAAGTAAATCACGATTTAACTCATGAAGTTATTTCTTCACAAAAATAAAAAGAGTATTTTTAGCATTGACTGTTGAAACAATTATGTGGACTAAAGAGGAATATAGTTATCCGTTAAAACCTAAAAAAGAAGAATGTAAGAATGCAGTGCAGAATGTGAGTAATGTAGTCTATCTGTAGGAAGTGAATCTTCCCTTTCTTCATTTTCTGAACTTACAATTACTCAACATTCGTGCAGGATGCAGATGATAACGTCTCATCTTGGCTTCCACTGCAAAATCATTTCTGAATAACTATCAAGAGTTAAACTGTACACACACCCCTTTGGGACACTGTGCGATCTTCAGGTTCAAAGAGTGTGTGACAGTCTTTATGCAGTTGTATAAACATTCATGCCTGCGTGCACACATGCACACAGAAAGAGATGAAGTTTACTTTGACCCAGATATTGTTCTCTCCAAGGCCCCTTCCCCAAGTTTGGGGAAACAGATGTGGAACTAAAAGAGAGGTGGGGGGGTTGGGGGAGGGGAGCAGTATGGGAGGCAGAGAGCAATGGTCTGGTAGCACTGAAAGGCATTGTGCTGCTTGCACCTTTTTCTCATTATACCACTGCATGTGTGTATGTGTGCATTTTAGATGGAGTAATGCTGACATCATTCTTCAGAGATTCTTCTGAATTTCAGTCTGAAATTCTACTAAATTTGCAAAAGAGAGTAGGCGAGATAGATCAGTGATCTTATTTATTAATTGGACTGAAACATTACAGAAAAAAGAAGGGAATGATTAAGATTGTGGTTGTGAATGATGTTGGGAGTACAAAAGTTAAAGAGAAACAGACTTGATTGTCACATTCTGGTTGCCGTATGTGTGTTAAAAGGTCAGAATCTCCTCATGGGAAACATTGATCATCCCCAACTATGCGTCCATGTGTGTGTGTGTGTGTGTCTGCCAAAGCCCAGTAAGTGGTCAGGGCGGACAGTACATTATGGTCACACACACTCATGGAGACGATAGTCATTCCGACTGTGGCTGCTGCTGATGGTCATATATTTAATGAGAGTCTCTGGGGCGTTGTCCACAGACACACACACAAGCAGTGTTGTGAGCGATGGTTTTCTCGTCATAGCTTTGGGTATTCACAGTCTGAATTAACTGTCCATCTTTCCTTCATACCTTCTTTCCATCTTTACTCTTTAGTTTACTTTATACTTTAACATTTTGGGAATAACAGTTATTCACTTCCTTGAAAAGTTAGATGAGAAGATCGATACCACGTTCATATTTGATCGTTCAATATGAAGTAACAGCCAGGAAACGCTTAGCTTAGCATAAAGACTGGAAACAGGGGGAACCAGCTAGCCTGGCTCTGTCAACAGTAACATAATCCACCTACCAGCACTCCTAAATCTCACTAGTTAACTCATTGTATTTCATTTATGCATGCAAAAACCGAAGCGTAAGAACGACAAGCGCGGGGTTATTTTTTCGAGGTTGCCAGACAACCAGCGGAGACTCCAGGAAGTGTTCTTCACCTGGCTAAGAAATAGGTAGACAGATGTTGTTGACCTTTGGAAAGAGCCAGGCTAGCAGCTTCCTCCTGATTTCGGTCTACTTGCTAAGTTAAGCTTACCGGCGGCCGATGGCTGTAGCTTCAGGTAAGAAAGTAAGCAAAGATGTGACAAGAATCAGCTGGCCTGAATATGTATGGGTAATTTGATATCAAATTAGATTCTGTGATAAAACTGTAATCGTTTGTGGCCCTGTTGTTTCTTTCTTTTCATTCTCAAACTATTTTCTCATGTGCATTTCTTTCATTACAGGTCTCATTCTCCACTCCTCTAAGACTAAAGGCGATTTCACAAGCCATAGTCCGTTTGGCTAGTCCGAATCAGAGTGAACTTGATACTTTTGGTTTGTTTTCTACTTAGTCTGGTTTGGTTTCACAGTGCACACATTAAAGTAGACCAAATAAAAAAATGTATTTGCTGAGGGGCGTGTATGAAGGAGCAAATTTATCTTTTTCATCTCGAGAGCTGCCACTTCTATGACGGGAATCGCAGTGCTTTGAAATATTGCTGTTGACGTTTTTTTTCCACTTTGTCTCAACACCGATCTACTGTGAGCACAAATCCTTTCAGTTTATCTCGAATAACTTTAAAATCGTCACTATTTTTGTGGACTTTATTTAGCATATTCTGTATGATCTCTTCGGCCCAGATGTCAAGCAAACATCGAACTTCTGCAGAAGTCACTTGGTTCACTAACAGTACTAGACCACCTCTCGAAAAGTGGTCTCGGAAAAGTTCTTTTGGTCCACATAAAGTATGATTACTGCGTTCACAACTGCCCAAACAGACCGCACCAGGGGTTGATTAAAACAGACTAAATGTTCACTTATGAAAACGCCCTTATGAACACAGACCTGGTCCTGAGTTTGTAATGTAGACCCATGACTCATGAGGTCGGGACCTTCATGTTTATGTCCACTTTGCCGCAGTGACTAATGGTTTACTTAAAGTTAAATATCAAAGTATGTAATGACGAACTATTAAGTGCCTTTTGAATTTGGGGGTTAAACAGTTGACTCAACCAAAATAATTGAATCCACTAATCGGATGAACACATGTCCAATAAACATAGGTCATACCAGTGACTAAATCAATATTTCCACTCATCATCTTGGAGACTAAACATGTTTGTAAGCAGTTATGTTAATCACTTCCATTAATACTTCTTAAGTCTGCACAAACAGGAACCTCTCATCATGCACTGATGCCCTGACACACTGACTTAGCCAGACACTTTAGGACTTGTGTTTTACTGTTGATACATCTATATTCACATTATACAGTGGCTGAGACATGAAGAATAGTTAACTCAGCGTTTGACTACAACTCATTTTCTCTATTGATGGCAATGTTGGTTGGTCGATCCACCACTTTGGTCCAGACTGAAATGTCTTCACAAATACAGTATTGCAGTCAAAAATGAACTTTGTCCAGTACTATGGTTTATGACTGAATATTTGCAAAACTAATGGAATTCCTGTGAGCTTAGCTGTGCTTTGTGTTTAGTGCCAATTAAAAAATGCATGCTAACGCACTAAAATAAGACGGTAACCTGCCAATTTTATTTGTGAGCATGCTGACATTAGCATTTATCTCACTGCTGTTCCTAAGTACAGCCTCAAATGGCTGCAGACTCTTAGTCTTGCTTCCGGCTAGCTCTTGCCGGGGACAAAGACAGTTGGAATTTTAAGCTTAAACACAAAATTAGAACAACATTTGTCATTCAAATTATGTAAATTTAGATGTTTTCTTACACAGACCCACATGACGATTTGAGTTGAGTGGAAATAAGCATCTGGTCACTTTGATGGACCTCCATTAATTAGCTTTATAGTAAGGGCTTGATTGAATGTATTACCCTCGAACGAAAATGGAGCTTTACATGTTCAATTTGCTTGCCCTTATTTTAACTCGACCAGGCAATATGCATTTGCAAATGCCTCATTTTAACCCTTCTCCAAGCCTCCACTGGTTATCTCAGAGAGTAATTTATGATAAGACGGTGTTGACAGCAGTGTTACACCCATACACACAAACATTAACAGACATATACATACATGCACACACACACACACACACACACACACTCAGTAATGTGTAACGGATGTTTAGAGAACCAGGCAAGTAAACCAGGCCATGGTGTGCTGACCTCTCTGACTTCCGACAGAAAGGTCAGAGGTCAAGAGTCTGCTCAGGAAAGGTAACATTATGATGTCACTTTCAAGTCAAACCTTCACAACTGCAATTTTAGTATTGTCTGTTGTGAGAAGCAGATTTTGATTTTAAGGTATAGGCTATACAACTTTAACTGCATTACTATGAAAGTAATTATGCAATAAAAGGTATAAACCTTTATTAATTCTAAGCTGCCTTTAGCTTTTCTAGATTTACAATTCTCCGTTGTTTTTACTGTTTCAATGACACCACAGTCATGGTCTCGTAATCACTTTCATTCTTAGCTTCTTACTTCAGGCAGAAAATAATGCAGAACACACACATGCGCTCTCACACACATACACCACAGATGGTTGAGCAAGCCTTTGGGCAGGGCAGGGTGTGTTCTACAGCATGTCTGTGGTCATCAGTGGTGAATCCGTAATTGCACAAGTCCACTGATGCTCTATTAATATCCTGATTTATTTCCCTCAAATTGGACATGATTAAAGAAGATCAACGGGCGCCTCCTGAATTTAACACAGCATATTGTTACTGTAATTGTTATTCTTATAACTACACTGGTCTTAGGCCTCAGGACTCAAAGAGAAGGATCAATGCATAGTGGGTCGGCATCCGACAATACTATTCAAGGCTCAACAAAAGATTGCCCACTCGCAAGTAAAATGCCACGTCGGGCTAGTAAATCTAGCAAGTCACTTACACGATCGGGCAAATGGTAAAAAAGAATTAGACGTACAGTTTTTTCTGCAGCTGATGAAGGAAGTAGCTAAGGAGTGAGCCATCTCGCTACCTTCTCATTTCTGTTGACAGCTGCAGATGCGCGGTGCCGATCGGCGGCGGGTAAAGACAAAGTTTATGAGCTGAAGCGCAAGCGAGCATTTCAATTATCCTGGAAACTGGGTGGCGTTATAGTACTCCAGATTCATTTACTTAAATAAAGATTAAACAAATAACTTTAGTCTTTGTTGTTATTTGATAACTGCTAATAAATAAAACTATTTGTATAGGGGCAAGTGAACATTTACTTGCTTGACTGGGCAAATGAAAATATAAACATTAACGTTGAATCCAGATGTTTGTTTTGATAGGCCTTACATTCCTGGACAACTGATAAGCAGCTGAATATAAGAACACACAGATCTTAATCACATGAGCTTGGCAGGTCCTGGTTTGAACCAATAATCAGCATCAACATGGCAGCAAAGGATGTATCCAGATGCAGCTGTGTGTATACATAGTATACATGCATGTATATGTGTGTTTCATCATTCATTGATGTGGTTGTGGATGTTTGAGTTGTCTCACACATCTGTTGAGAACGTGCCCTACCCCCAACCTGCCAAAAACTCACACGTGTGTATGTGTTTTCCAAGTGCTGTTACTAAATGATAGGCGTATCTATCTGAAAAGCGACAACTAAAAGAGTTGAGAGCGTGCAGGTGGAATGGAACTGCTGTTTTTAATTTTTGATATAGGCATAGTATGTATTGGGGAGGACACACTATCGCTATGACAACGTACTAAAGCTGACCAAAAGAAATTATTCTATTTATCCAAATCCCAAGTTATAAAACAATAAATTAGTCATTAAAAAAATCCTCAGGTGTGTATGTGTGTATAAAGGAAAAAGAAAGAAAGAAGGAAGGACGGAGAGAAAGGGGAGGGTGTTATGGCCTTTACACACCGTGGGCAATATGAATAAATAATAACACGGAAAATGTGAAATACTCGCCTGCGAATATTATATGTCTATGGCTTTTATTGTGAAAGGTAAGAACGGAAGGAGTGGATCTGGTCTGGTTGATGTCTTTATTCGCAGTGCAAAAGCTCAGCAAATCAACCTTGTTCCCCCCAAAAAAATACATCGCTTTGTTGCTGTGTAATATTTAATTGCACAAAAACACACCCTAAGGCTAAGAAAAGAAATGGGTCAAAGAAAGTTAGAGTAAGCAAAAAAAACAGTAGTGAGTAAAGATTCCTTTTGTCATCCTCATCTCCCCCCTCGGCCCTCTTTCCAGTGCAAAGTCAGACGGTGATTCACTCCCCCAAATGATCACCTGGCTGGGTTTTCTGTCAACACTCATCTGATGTTCGCTCAAGCTACCTGACCTGCAGCCGTAACCACAAAACAGCCCCAAACCCACTCATGCTCCTTTGATATGATTCAGAGGCTGGTTCAGCACCATATAGACGGGATCTATACTGACAAAAGAAGACAAGAGCCTCCTTTTGTTGTAACAGACTGTCGCCCTGACTGACTGCGGATGATGTCATGTAATGATGGTGCAGATGGAAGAGCGGCTCTGCTTTTAATATACAAAGACAAACAGAAACACACACACACAGGTATATACCCACTGTACAGCATAAACATATGGTGTTCATACCTTAAAATAGTCAGTCCAGTCCAGTGTTTAAGACATCACCACCGGGCCTGTGTGTATATGTGTGTGTGTGTGTGTGTGTGTGTGTGTTTAATACCACATAGGAATGCATGTCCCACAGCTGGGAGGTCAATCGTAGAAGGCGGAGAGTGTCCCCTCATAGAAATAGAAGCAGCTCTGGAATAATAATTCCATGATTCGATCTACCACAGGATCGGTCAGGCCACAACAGTGACTTCATATTCTATGTTTGTCTCTTTAGCTGAGTTTCCATCAAGTATTTTATTTCTAATTATGATGTATTGAATTAGAAAAGTTGAATGAAGCCGAATAAGGGAGTCAAGTACAGTGAAATATAAACAAGACGTCCTGCGTTCGGATTCAGCCAGATGAAAGCTAAACAAAATATTATACTTTATAAAGATTTGCTTCAACACGAAGATCTTCACGTAAATAAATATCTGTATCTATCGCCGAATGAGGTAATACAATGGTGATTGAGACTATGGTCCATTAATGCAAGCCCTTGCATTCGCAGTATTACGAACTGGGTGTCTGTGGCAACATGAATGTAAAGCACACCTAGCCACTGGAGCTGTTTAGCACAAACTTGCAGAGTACACCTGGTAGTTGGGTCGGATCTCGTTCCCACCACAAACGAACCAGAGTGATGAAGATCACCTCCTCTCAAGGGTGTCAATGTGGTTGTTTTGGTCTGCACGCAAGTGCGATTACTGTGTTCATACCTGTCCAAACGAATTGCACTAGTGGGGTAATGAACCAGTCTGATTTAACCAGACTAAAAAGCGCAGGTGTGAAAACACCCTTGTCAGCAAATCCTATGAAAAGACCAAAACCAATTAATGCTTTAGTCCATCCGTCAGTAGTTTCTGACAACCCCACTCTGTCTTTGGCCCACATGCTGGTTGTCATGATGGACATAACCCAGTTTAGCGGAGAATGTTATTGTAAAAACATCAAACTGACTTCCCAGCTGTTGGTCCAGCCCGGTCTGTGGCCATCATTATTAGCAATGATTTCATGTAATCCGTTTTGAGACATGCTAAAAACGCATATTGCTAAAAAAAAAAAAAAAAAGTGACATTAAATTGTCCACAACTTGTTGGGGGTTTTCTGTATTTTCATTTCAATAAACTGTATCTACGCTACAAGCTGTTTACTGGCAATAGATGCAACCTCTCCGCTATCTGGCACTGATGAAGTCATAGTCTCAACTTGATTTAGATGAATATCTTTGGTGAACCTCGATGCTCATAATGTCTGCTCAGAGCTGCCAGACATCATGGATGATTCATCAATCATGATGCCTGATCAAAGGTCCAATCATCTTTTCTATCCATTCATCATTTTCTTGTATGCCTTTCAGCATGTTGAGCACTGTTGAGGACATTTTTATCTTCCATTGGCGGAGGCTTTCCATTGTCGTTTCCACGTGTTTATTGTTCCACGTGGAGACTGGGCCTTTATGTATGGAGTTTGATCATAATGCATTAAAACTCCTGATGTTAGAAAGTAAGTTAAAGGTTAACAGGCAGTAATTTCAGTAGCACAACTGACAGAATCAATCATTATTTTCAGTTATTTAAACATGTGTAAAACAAATATGTTTGCCTACAGACTAAAAAATTTGTATTTCAGTGCATAAATCAATAACTTTGAAAAAAAGAATCTGACAATTTTATCAGCAAATACAGAAAGGGAAACACAGATAAAGTAGTAGTATAGCCAGATCCTCCCTGAGGATATGAGTAAGACTCTGACTGTAAAAAGTTGGCACAGACAGCCACACAACTATACACACCTAATGTCAGACATCTGCCACTGAGGTGATTTCTAAATCTCTGTGTGTGTGTATAGGCAGGGGGTATGTTTTTGCTCGGGGACACTGGGATATGTATCTGCCTGACTCTGCAATCTCCACTTTCTGTGACTCACTGCCCAGAAATCCACTCTGGTAGGTCTACACACACGCAGACATGACAAATACTGGGCTTCCACCAATATGAGCTCATTGAAAAACAGCTGCCATTCGCTTACAAAAGGTCAAATGAGGGGGAAAGCCTTGTATGTCTAACTGCCTGCTGGTCCCCTTATCTGACTCTTCTTATATTTATGTCAATACAACCTGACTGTATCTCATTCTCACTCCCTATTTCTGTCTGTCTATCTGACATTAGTTGAAGAATAATTCATATTTAGTACAACTTTATTCTTATTTTCTAGCTTCCAAAAACATGTTTTGGTTTTGGTTCACCCTGAACGCCCTCATAGTGTCGTTTTCCATCAAAGCAGGCAGTTGTTTTCAGCGGAAAAAAGCTTTTACAAGCCTACGCTACCTGCTCAGCACCTGCTCAGCAGCAGACAGACAAAGTTAAGTGACCAGCCGGTGAACATAGTAAAGCATTTTGTAGCTTAAAAGCCAGATAGTTCTCCCAGGAGTTGTTGTAGACCAAAACAGAACTAAGAGAGAGACTTGTGTTCGTCAGGTCGCGTCATGTTGCTCCGTGTCTGCTGGATGTGTAAATAAGCACCTGTCTGTTAACACATGCGCCATATCAACTTTATAAAGTGATGTCAGTGTTGTGTTTACAACTTGTTGTGCTGCCCCTAAAGCCAAATTCACACTACACGACTTTCAATGTCGTCAGACCGCTGTTGTGTTCACACTACACAACTTGCTGTCTTGTAATCAGGAGTCTTGAAGTCGTTGTGGTTTTCGCACTACATGACTGACCGGCGACAGGGGACAGTCACGGACTACTAGGTCTTCAAGAAATAAAAAGAAATTAAACTTAACTTAATCTGTTCAATTATGTATTAAGGTTTTCTCCTTATCTTGGTCTTATACTTAAGGAATTCCTTAAACCATTGCACAAAAGACCTTAGCAACCAAATGTTTAAGAAAACAATTTTGGGAAAGCCATCTAATTACCTAAGGAGATTGGTATAAATTGTATTACCTTCTTTTTTTTTAATGCCACAACCATTTGCTTTGCCCTGTTCAGACTCATCACACTGCTTTTTATCAGGTCCATCTCTGACTAATGGACTGAATGTGCGAAACCAATATACTGAAAAAGATCTAACTAAGGTACAGATACAGCTCAAGGGCCATGGCCACAAGTGAGTCAGTATGTATCATTTTAATAAATCAACTTTTCTGTCTTTTGATTATTGTTGGTGTGCCTCTGTGTGTGTATGTTCCTTTGCATGCATTTCAGTTGGCTCGGCATCCCATCGGACTCAAAAACCGTGCTCCTCCCTTCCCTCTGGGAGGAACACATTACACACATTACACACACACATAGAGGTGGACCCATCAAAAAGGAGGCTTTCCTCAGTGTGGTATGGTTAAATGATAGAGCGAGAGTGCAGCGGCGGTTAGGAAGAGGAGCAGAGGGCAAAGAGGAAAGTAGAGTCAGCTGCTTCGACATGAAGGCAGAGAGGGAGCGATACTAAAACCACACCTAGGAGCCCACGAGGAGAACAAGTGATGAATAGATGCAGATGGAAAAGAAGCTCGAAGGGGCTCTTGTGTATTTCAGATATCTAAAAAAAAAACTGAGAGAAGCCATGCCACTATCATGTGAAGACCTAGTGACTGCTAATTTTAGTGCTCTAAATCCAATTTTCCTCAAGCTGAAAATTCATTTATTTTGTGCAGACTGAAAATTTTGTATATTCAGTATTTTCTTTTAAAGGTCTTATTGATAACATTTTTATGTAGACGAATATTTAAAAAAAAAGAAAAAAGTAATACATCCACAGAGCCTTTAGAAAGGTGGTGAATAAAAGTATGTCTTTTTCTGAAAAAAGATATTGTGATTGTGAATTAATCATTTAAAAAATTTGGGCGGGTCCAAAATGAATGTTTTGTTTATGTCTGTGGAAGATATCTGACGTTTGGTTCCCACTTCTAACAAGGCTTGTGAGCCAACAGTAAAACGATGTTGGTATCACGTGGTATCTCTGGGTCGTCAGTTAGTGTGGGAAAAACGGATAAACGGCTGATTGACAGTAAGTTCCTGGCAACAACTTGTTATGAAGTAAAAGCAATACAACAGGGAAAGGAAAATTTGACATCTACTGGCTGAACGTTATCAATATCATCTTTAAAGACAGCTGCGTGATTTCAAAATGCCACATGCAATGAACTGCTTTTTATTTTCTATTCTTGAAAATCTGAAGTTTCTTCCAACAGGGGAAGTGTATTATTTTAAGACCAATGCTGGGAACTTGGATATGTTTGTGTGGGGTGAAGAGCGAGTCATCTAAAATCCCCCTTTTACCTCTCAATTGTGAAATCATATTTTTTTCTTTCTCATCTATTCCAACACTATCCTCTCCGTCCGTACACACTCTCTCTTCTCTCTCTATATACCTACCTCCTTCTTCTCTCCACTCTGTGTGAACTCAAATCAGTGTTGATACAAGACTTACGTATTTGAAACCCCCCTCTCTAATGACCCACGGTGGGATCACAGTGTTAAAGACAACACAGCAAGGGAGTCTTTGGTTTGTTATTTCTGGCTATGATTCATTAAGTCTTTAGCTTCATAAATTAACCATGACTGTCTCTAGGTCTCTCAAAAGGCCCTCAAATTCTCCCTGACATCATGTTGGGCTGAAACTATAAGGGGAGATTTAGTTTATATGTCCAAGATTAACGTACAAAATTGCTATGTCAAGGAGATTAAAAAGGTAGATCAAGTGACTGATTTGGGGAATTCCAAATCATTGGATTCAAAACTTTACTGCCAACTTGACAGCGACTATACATCTGTTTCTTTTCATCTGCACTTTAATCTGCTGTATGATCAAAGTTGTATGACCTCAGCCCTGATTATCAGTGTCAAATCATGTTTATTATTTTGTCCATGGAAAACAGGATGCTGTCTTTCCTTTTTGGCATCGCTTAAGAAAATATGACACTGCTCAAAAAAGATATAAAAATCTCAATATCATACACTGTAGTGTTTTCTGGCAAACAGGACATTCTTGAACATAAAGTTGGAAGGCCTTACTTGACTGACTCCTTATCTTTGTCTAAAAGACTGATATGGAGGAGGAGGAGGAGGAAGAGGAGGAGGAGGGTGAGGTGGGGGCAGGATGAAGATGAAATTAGAGAAGAGATGGAGGAGGAGGGTGAGGAGGTGAGAGCAGAGGAAGTGACTGAGGGGAAGATAGAGAAAAAAAGACAGAGAGGAGGAGGAGGAGGAGGAGGAGGAATGGGACTCTGATATACAGATTGTGGATAGAAGGCTAGTCTGGCAAACTTCCTGCCCTGTGACAAGGGGAGAAAGCCAAGGTCTGTCTCATGCTCTTTTCTCTTCTCTCTCCCTCTGCTCGCTCAGAAAAGTTGCCAAGTTCAACTGTACTACAGCGCTCCAACTCTTTTCTTTCTTTCTTTCTTCCGCTTGCTTGCTTGCCTGGTAATCATCTCATTTCTCTTTTGTATCTGCGTCATCTGAAAATGGAGTCTCGTGAGGACTGCATGATGATTTTAGGTCAGTGGTGCAATTATGCTCATTACGGGCGGTTACACTTGCATCTACAGTACTGTCTGTGCATGGGCTTGCATATGTTTGCTGCTGGGTAAAAATCTGGATACTAAAGAGTGTTTTTTTCCACCCAACAACAACAACAGCATTATATTAACATAATATTTAGAGACATGCAGCACTGAAAAAATAGATTTAAAAAAATGGACTGGTAGATGATTCTTATGAGCATCATGTGCATCCTGTTGTCATATTCCATTCAGAGCCCTGCAGCTCTCCTTAGATAAGCACAACAATATGTGTACTGTTTCTATGAATTTAAAGGAGCTAAATACGGGATTGGCATTTCTATTGCCTCTCAACGGCTCTCAACATGGCTACGGCAAGCCGCAACTCGCAGCTAACGGTGCTAACAAAGCAACGGCAAAAGTGCTGACAAAGCTAACAGTGTTTACCTGAGGGGGAACCAGAGAGTGGGTGCAACACTTCCGCAACGACACCAATGGTCGTGACGGCGTTATCAGTTGTAGTCACCGTATGAGCACACGGCCGTGAGCTAGCCAGTGGGGCACGCTTACATGCATGAATGTGCACTAAAAGCACGCATGACGTTGTAAACAAATCGAGGAGAAGCTCGGATTACAACACACACAGAGGGAGAGAGACTTCATTCTCTGCTCAGGTAGACGTTATACTCCATACTATATCTTTACATAGTAAATAGCTGTTTGCTGCTATATATATTAATGCTCTGGAAATTTAGCACCTTTAAGAATATGTCAAAAATGAAAAAGTTAATTTTTAAATGTAATGTATCCATCAACATTGGTGTGTTTCAATGACAGATTTCAGATTGGGTTTGAACTAACAAAGTCTGGGTTGCGGAAACGGTTTGTCTTTGTTTGTTTACTGAGGGGAGGATGAAGCCACAGAGAGAAACAGGGGAAAGGGTGAGACTAGAGCGAAATAGAGACAGACAGAGAGAGAGAGAGATGAAGAGCGAAGGGGAGGAGACGAGTAGATTAAAAGGAAGAAGATAAAACGTGACAAATTACGGCCGCATCTGTTTCTCTTTGATGTGAGGAAACTCTCAAATCTGTTTTCTGCCTAGCAACCTAAGCAGAAGGGTAATTAAGTGTTTATCTCAATGGCTAATGGCCAACTTGTGAAGTGATGGCACACGCACACACTTTCTGTAACTCCGTTAGGACCAGGTGGGTCCGATCCTGCTGTTATCACGATGTATTAACTGGGTGTGACAAAGATTTACACACAGAGTCACAGTAGACACCCATACACGTACATGTAGAGACATCTTGACACAGCATCTTTTATATAGTGACTGCAAGGCAGATAGAGTGATCACTGATTAGAGGTTTCAGCTAAATGAATAAAGACATGGAGGCTCTCAGACCCACTTGGGACATCCAGACAGGAAGGAGAATGAAACTAATTACAGACAAGAAGAGGAAGAGACAATGGATGAAAAATGGGTGTGGACAATTATTGAAAGAAGCAGAAGAGAGAAAAAAAAAGAAGTGTGAAAGAAAGAACTTCACGAAGCAATAAACAGGAGAGCGAGAGAAGAGGAAGGACATTTACAGTAGAACGCAGAGGAGAAAAACAGATGCTCGAGAGGGTAGACATAGAAAGAAAAAGACAAACTCCTCCTGCCAGACGACTTGCTCACATTTCCAGTACCTCACTACCAAAAAGGCACTGCAATGCTCCTGTGTGGATGATTGTAAATGTGTGTAGAGTTGTGGTTGGCAGTGGTGGCAGTTTCCATCAAATGTGAGCAGGGAAGCAAAATCGGACAAGTTGAAACGCGTATCAGATGCATCAGATTCCAGATATGCATCTCAGCTGGATCTAGACACGATCTAGATACTTATAGTATAAGTATACATTACACCTTCAAAACAAGTCCTATCAGAGCCAAACAGGGTTTTAAATGTGTGTTGAAGCCCTCTCCATCTGTTGGATCAGATGGATTTTATTGTGAAGTGTGGAACGGAAGGAGTGAAGCGGTGTTGCGCTGTTATTGGAGTACGGTTGGAGTAATAAAGTTGTTGCCGCCTTGGTGCAGACTACGGAGCCTCTGTGTTATTATTTTATTCCCTTCATAAACTATAGGCACAACATAACCCTCAGCTAAGCCAAAACAAAAGCTGTCAATATAGTCTGTTTGGCTTAGTTTGCCACATATCTTAAAATGTGGCAAACTTAGCTGCTGGCTGAAAGAAAGCAGCTCTCCTCTTTCTCCACACGGCATAAAGAAATGCCAGAATTAGCCAAAAGGCTATTTTTCATCTGTTGTCCCTGGTCAAGTTATTATAAAAGGCTTCCTAAAATACATCAAAACAAAAACCAGGCCATGCAGTTTAAAAGACTTCCTAAAATACATCAGAACAAAAGCATAAAACAAAGACACGCAGTTTAAATGTTGGAAAAGGACACACAAAAGCAGTAGAAACAGCAGTGACATTTATACATATAAAACAACATTGCAGACAAGCAGGACACATAGATAGAAGCAGCAAAAAGAGAGTTTAGTGCTGAGGTTATGATGCCCTGAAGCAAGGCACCAAACCCACAAACTGCTCCCTGGGCGCTGTATAGTAGCTGCCCACTGCTCCTTATACTAGGATGGGTTAAATGCAGAGACTAAATTTCACTGTGTGCTGTGCTGTGTGACAATAAGAGATGATTTCCATTTACTTTGATCATCATTTCATGTGTACGATGTTCTATTAAGATGTCATTAAATCAGTTGAAACAGCAGCCTGAGCCAAAACTGTCAGAAACCTTTTAGAGTTGCTTTCTGTTAATAGATTTTATTGTTTTTATTTCTTTGCCGTTTTGGAAGCGTTTTCCAGTATCTCTGACTATGCCGGAAAAGTAACCATAGAGCAGGTCACTGCGACTGTTTGTACAGCCGCTCTATTTTAAGCCCGTACAATTACACATCAGACAAAATAATGTTTTGACAATCCCCAAGTATTCAAAGGGTTACTTGTGAAATAAAAGACAGAATTTTTGGACACCACCAATGACCAATGTGGAGGTTCACAATGTGTGTGGTTTTCTTTTCTTTATTGGTGAAATCATTTGGCTAAACCGCAGCTGGTGGGCAAAGAGAGAAGTTTGTTTTAAATGAGTGTCATTTTACAGTGGACTTGTGTTGTTTCAAAAAACAAAGCGATAATGTTGCTATGTCTGAGGCACGCACACATGCCCACGCACACATGCCCATGCACACATGCCCACGCACACACACACACACACACACACACACACACACGCACACAACCAGATGCAGCAGGCTATGTCCATCTATGGTGGGGAAAGTGCTTCAGCGTCTACAGAATGTGAAAAGTGGTGAATCATTGTTATTTCCCTAGACATAATTTAATCAACTGAAACCTTTTGTTGTATCAAGTCTTGTGTTGGTTGTTAAACTGCTCTAACTTTGAAATACACACAGATACAACAAAGCCATCCAGGTATTAGTTGGGGTTCATCTGCTGCAGAAGTTATTAATCCTTTCAGTTTTACAGCCTGCAGTAAGGAAACATGAGTGACATCATAATATAGTGTAACAAAACAAAAAACACCAATGATTCAAAAATAAGTGGCTCTAATTAAAATCTGTGCGTGGGGTATGAGTGTGAGCCTGTGGCCAATTCTGTGTTACATTTTCCTTCTTGATCTCATCTATCCAAGTGGATCAATCACAGATGTGATACAGTAGGTACCATTTTTTCCCCCTCTGTATTGTATTGCAACACATCCCAACTGGTCACATACTGACGTTTTGTCAGGAGCCCTTGGCGTCACTTTCTAACGCACTTTGCAGAAAGTAAGACAAGATTGACGCAACAGTAAACTGAGTCAATCAGAAAATCTGTTTTTGTTGCTTAAGAGGGGACTTTTTTTTTTACTCTATAGTGACTTTACATTGAACTTACATTGACTTTTTTTTTTACTTAACTGCATGATTTGCATACAAAATTACTGTAGATGGATTTTAAGGGAAGCATTGGCCTGTATTTTAATTTACGCCCCAGTGATAGGAAAATGTTAAAGCTACGGCGGCCGCAGGGGGAGCCGAAAAAATACGCAGCGGCCTGTGGCTGAAAAGTAGAAACAGAATCAACTTTTGGAGAAACGCAATCCGACGTCACGCTGCGTTGGCCAATCACGTATCCAGAGCTGTACAACCCAGCCATGAGGGAACAAAAGACATTAATCGTTGCAGTTAATGGGCCATTAAACTCGCCCAGACCTCCGCACAACCCTGCGGCGAATCGCTGCAACGCCTGATCTTGTGGGAATGCAGCCTTTACTCTGTCCAGGGTCACTGCGGTTTGGAGCCATATAGTACACATAACATGAGGACATGCTAAACAGACACAATACATGTAATAAATGAATATTAAATATATCCTCAACAAGGAGTGGGTGTTTTTTGAGTAATCTTACACACTGTTTTGGATGTAAATAGTTTTCCCTTTATTTTAAATGTCTTATACTTTTACTCCTGTAGTAGCTGAAACCTATTATTTGTAGCTGTACTTTGTCCTCACAACTGAGCCATCTCCTATGTGGTATTTGTCCCTTCTCATTTTCATCTCTCTCGTCTGCACAGTATATTGCCAGAAGGATTAATAAAGAGCTTTAGCAGAGCGGGCTGCTTGCCTGAAGTCAAACAGTCACTCTTCTGTTCTGATAGCAGAGCAGATATTTGGGAGCAGGTCACTGCGCTACATCAAAGGACTGACTCATTTATCCGTCCTGGTTCAGTGGACAGGTAGCAAAGCAGCAGAGGCTCCTCTAATAATGTAGCCCCTCTAAAAGACATGAAAGGAACCAAAACCTCCTCTTGATCTCTTCTATTTACTGCACACATGCACACACAAGTATACTACACTTTCACAGTGTAGATTTAAAATCCCCCTCCTCAGCAAGATCCAAGAATACAGGTAAGGATGCACCGATACTTACATTTGGGTACTTGCCGATACCAAGTACTTAATAAAGCCACTTTGAAACTTTGAAACCACGTTTTATTTTCATCAGATGTTCCTCACTTTCTGACTGTAACAAATTTAATTGTTGTTGCTAACATTTTAACATTCAATTTTGTGTTTTCCTGATAGAAACAGAACATAGTTTGCACTAAGGATGTTAATAATTCATTTAATATTTAAATATACAAAAAGGCTGAGCAAAACTCAGAGTTGTGGCTTGTCACTTAAAGGAGAATAGCTGGTCCACCTCAAAAGTCAGCCCACCTTAAGTGCGCCTGAGTCGGAGTTGTTGCTAACTTTGGGGCTAAATCAGCAGGTGGCAAGCAAGACACTGGAGCTTGGCTTGAGTCTTGAGGAGTTGTAGCATTTATTCAACGATAAATAAACTGTACACACTGCTACTGCTACGCTCACAGCTCGCTATAACGTTACTGCGAACTTCATACTTTTCAACACACACGCTCTTTCTCTCTCATCCTGACACTCGCTAACATTAGACCAGACTTGCAATACACTGGAGGAAACACTGCAGAGTTTACCAGCCAGACACACAGCTGACAACCTCGCAGCTAAACTGAGACTAATGTGGTTGCTCGTGTCCACGACAATGCACGCAACACTGTGGCTGCTAACTCTCCCAGACGGGTGAACTGGGGACTCAGTTGTTTGTTTTGCACATACACTGCAGCTGACGGTAAATGATGGACATCGCTGCAGCTGGGCTGTTTGTTAGGCACTTCAACCATAGCAGCTCTGCATGCAAGGCACGAATTTTGACCGTTAACGTCGCGTTGCCGTGAAGTGGTATCGAATGCGGTTGTATCGGAGTAGTTAAATCCTGCTCAAGCACAATGAGGACTGGACCTGTTATGATATAAATTTGATATGCACAAATCTTTATCAAAAAGCACTGTTGCTTTTAAGTATTCAGTTACTTGGACAAAGTGAAAAGAGAATACAAGTTCATACACCAACATAACATAAACATGTAATAACCCATTTGATCACACATGCACCGCTCTCTCTCTTCTCCATCCCTCACTCACTCACTCTCTGGTGCTTCTGTCATAACAGCAGTCCAGTTAATGTCTTTCTAATGCTACTGGAGTGTCTAGTACAGTACAGAGCCATCTGGAAGTGTATGAATTTCCCAGTTTGTTTCCACCAAACTGACTCACGCAGGTTATGATGTAACACTCCAATTCAAACAGAGGTAGAAGGAAAATTTAATTTTATACTTCTTTAATACACAAACCTCATGTATGACATAGGGTATAGAACCAACGCCATAATACCAGACTACGGGATACTGGTAAGTAAACTAAAGCCTGCAACTTCAACATGATCAAAGTAAGCGTTGTACATTTATTGAGCGTCATCTTTTCTTGTAAAATGTCCGGGGTAATCGGTTGTCACAAGTTTATTAACCGGTGGGAGAATTTGCTCTACAGCCTGCCCTTTTCCAACACTTTCCAAAGATTGTTTCTCAGATGTGTAACAAACCATGTGGCGCGTCAGCTTAGTGTCGCTGAGCTAGGTGTGATAACTTGTGTTGATGCCATGGCTCATGTAAAGCTGCTTCATGTCTCTCCAACTACTTTGATAATGCAACTAATTGCAGAAACTGTTTTTGTTTTCTCTTGTGGCTGGATGACGGAAACAAAGTGATGTGAAACAGGAAGATAGTTTTCAACCTCTGATCCCACATCGCAGTGTTTTGCACATAATGTACTCATGATACTGCCCTAAGAGCATAAAAGCACACATGCTCCATCCAGGACACATGCAGCTCTTCCCAAACATCTCCATCTGTAGTTATGTACCTCTAATTAGAACATGACTGTGTATGACTCAGACGTTTGAGGGAAGTCATAATTTCCCAGCTGTACCGACTTTCCATGCCCTCTGTGCTCAGTAACTGTTTTTCTAGGATATAATAATGACTCAAGCAAACACATTTTGTGCGCGATGCCGTTGGAGGTTGCCTTCTTTCTTTCTTCTTCTTCTCTTTTGCCTTCTCTCTCATTCACTTTTTCTCTTCCCCCACATTCTTCCATTCAGTATGGTTCAACCCCCCTCCTGTCCTCTTGGAGCTTTCTATTCTGTGATCTAGTTATGACTCTGGAATTCCTCACCAATGTTATGGGGTAACCATGGAAACCCCAATCTGAATCTCCCTTGGTAACTAACATGAGATTTATAGCTTCATATAGAGCTGAGAAAACAGTCAATACTGGCAATATATATCGTATTTTGATCACCTCTAAGCATAAAAATGGAATAAATATTGAAATAAATAACTAATTTTACAGGAATGAAATGTAATTTTCTTGTTTTTTTTTCTTATTTCTTGCATATTTTTGGTTAGAAACTTGCACATATGCAAATGAGAATGTTAAATGTTTCAAGTCAGACGGGGGACAGCCAGGTCAGACGGGTGACTGTCTGGGCTCATACATCTTTCTTAAGTACCCTAAAGAGCACTTTGTCCATTCAACCACTAATAGATAGTAACATTTTTCAATCTGCCAACAAGTTTACAAGCCAAACCCTTTCTTTCCTTAATAACCAAAGACAGGAACACATATCACTCTCGTCTAGGAGATGGACATCCTAATCTGGGAACCGACAATAAAAAATAAACCAGAAGTTGATTTGTGTTCCCAGACCAGCACCCACATTTCAGACATGGGCCCAGACTTATGAAAACAATTACTTCTGCCATATATAGTGAAGCCTTTTAACTCATTTTCAGGCTGTGCACATAAGTTAGGACAGTGTTTAGTCTGCGTCTGAACTAAAAACGGGGCATCAGTAAGTTATTTTTAGAAATGGTATGTATAATGTTATATATCTGGTGATTTCTGCAAACTTATGATGACGATGTTTTCCAAGTTAAAATGTCAACGAAATGCTGTCATAGGTTACTGACTTACAAAACAGCTGAAACAAGCGGAATAAACATTGCAACGCCTTAAAACTGACATTTCGATTCATCCTGTACAATCATTGATCGTGATTCATCGGTCAGTGAAAAGGACAGTAGAGTGCAAGGTGAAATGGAAAACTACTCAGACTTTCCCAAATTAAAAGCCTGCTGCCAAGCAAACAGCCCTCATCATCTACAGTTACATGATGCACTTTAATGATCAGTATGGTAAACAATGTGTTAATTTAGAAAAGTTCTGTTTTTTTACTCTCCATTTTTTACTAACAAGAAGCTAATAAATGCAAAACAAACTGGAAAACACAACACCGCTGTTACTATTATGCATCAACCATGTGTAAATATTTATTCTCCAAATCATAAACAAAAACTATTCAGGGCTCAACATGAAGGATTGCCCGTGGCAAGGAAAATGCCATGTCGGGCTAGTAAATCTGGCAACTCACTTGCCCGATCCAGTAGCTAAGGAGTGAGCCATCTCGCTTCCTTCTCATCTCTGTTGAGAGTTGCACATGCTCAGTACCGATCGGTCACTTACGAGAAAATGGCATTGGGTTTATGAGCTGAAGGGCAAGTGAGCATTTCAATTATCCTTGAAACGGGAGTTTAATTGGGTGGCGTTAAAAGATGTGGGCGGAACTCCGACTATAAATTGCGCAGTTTGCCCTAAGTTTGAGAGCAAGAGAGATAAAACATGACAATTAACTTTAGTCTTTGTTGTCACTAATAAATAAAACAATTTGTATTGGGGCAAGTAAAAAAATGACTTTGGGCAAGTGCATTTCTGACCCACATGAATATTATATAACTATCAAATGTTAAATACATGTTGTCTGGTCTGCAGAAATCTAGGTGCAATGCATTCAGCCATCTCTGTGTTTACTGTGCCACTAACTGGAGGCTGTACCTTCAATGTGATTGACCAGCCCTCGGGGCAGCTCTACTTCTTCGTCCTCTCGCTGGACTGAAGGCAGACTGGACGCTACAGTGACTCACTATCGTCTCTTGAGGTACAAACAGGACGGTCCGTGGCTAGCTGCTCATTTCAGTAGATCTCTCTGCAACACAATACATCTTTAACATAAAGTTAACACTGTAACCTCTTCATATTCTTTATAATGTTAGTTAATTTGAATGTTTTAAACAAAATCTAAGAATCTTATCTAAGATCTTGAGTTCACTTTAATTTAATTAACAATCGTTTTATACGTATAGAAGTTTTTCATAGTTATACCCTACAACACCACAAACGTTTCAAAACAGCTGCTCTAAGTGGTGGTGCTGTAAATCCATTTGATCATTATTAGATGCTATAGGTGTGTTTAACGGTCCTTACGGAGGGCTGCCTGGAAAAAAAGGTGGTGAATAGGCTATACTTTTATGGTGCCATTAGTATACAGCACAATTCACATCTGTCTGTGAGATCTGTTGACTTTAACACACACAGAGAGAGAGAGAAACCACCACACCCCTCTGTAACTTCTAACTTCCTCCCATCCAGCTTTGGTTCCCTGCGGGGGTCGACTCGACAGCCCAGTGCATTATGGTCTGTCACCAGGAGATAAACCAAATGCTGCAGTGATGACATCATCTGTCTGTTTGTTTACGGGGGGCCGAGGGGGGTAGATGGAAAGATGGGACAGAGGAAGAGGGAGGGATCGGGGGACATCTGAGGAAAGTGGGGTGTTGAGAAAGACGGAGAAAGAGAGAGAATGAAACAGGATGCATTCATAAACTCTGAATAAGCAAATGTAACCCACTTTGCCTCCTTAGTTTGTTTAGCCCGCAGTATTGCGATTGTAATACTGAATAAGCAAACACTCACAGTCTGCATTTACTGGCTGTTTGCTTTCAGAACACAGCTGCTTAGTCTATAGATGAGCTTTTCAATTAAGTGCAGCTTCCATCTGTGTATTATTCTTTGAAGTTAACAGATATGACAGTACTGCTTGGGTTAGTTTGTCTCAAAAAAGAACTCTTTTTCATGATCAACAGATGTATTCTCTTCTGGTTTCTGGTTTGGGCTTTTTACCATCAATGATTTGGTTTCGGGGAAAGATCATGAACTATTTTCTACATGTGGGACACAGCTATTGATAGCTGTAAAACTGGATGTATGAGGTCCCACCAGAAAATACATGCTTCAGTCAAGGGAAGAGTATATGTTGTCTACAAAAAATACTACAAGAATTTCCTAAGAAATATCTTGAAAATGATGAAACAAACATAGCAACTGTGCTACATGCAATCATATAAATAGTAAGAACACTTTGTATTTTCTATCTGAAAAGTAGAGGTTTATATCTCATTTAATCTGCATAATCAGAAGTGGTGACAGGAAAAAAATCTAACAAGCAATGAATGCAAGAAATTACTATGACCAAACTTCACTTTAGGTTAAAGAATAATGAGCATCAATGTGAACATTCAAGGTGAGTTTCTGATGTGGTGATAAAGGAATATGTTGAGTAAAGCAGGGGTTTGATAAACAACGCTAGGGTTGGGCTGGTGTAAAAATGTTCAAACCGCTTTCACAACACCGGACCGAAACGGTATACCAAAGTCTACCACTAGGTGTTGAAATCGACTCAGCAGCCGCTCCACCAAAACTAAAATGAGAATAGCTGGTCCACCTTAATAGCCAAGCCTGGGCCGAGGTTGTTGCAAACTTCAGGGCTAACCTAACCTGACCCTGTCAGGTGATTTGTTTCACAGAACCATCTGAGAAGCCGTCATTGGAAACTGTTTGGAAAAGGCCAGGCACTTTCAAAATATACCTGGTAGGTGATTGGATGAACCATTTGTAAATCAAAATAACGAAAGCGATAACATCGGCATCAGTTAGTTCCGTACTTTGCGCTTCTTAATGAAGAAACTCTCTAGCTCTGATATGACTGATGCTATCGCAGCATCCACACTAACCTCTTCAGGAGCCGTCATTGTTGTTTAGAACGAACAGTCGCCTCTCCGTGGCGTCTCACGCTATGGTGTCACTGGCTCTCACACACCTAAGCCACGCCTGGTGGCAAACAAACCATGGGAACTTGGCTTGGGTCTTGAGGAGTTGAACCAAAGATTTACCCAACTGTAAACAACGCAATGATTAATTCACTTTTTAGGTTGCCACAGCAGATGAGCGTCAAAGAGCTCATATGTTACCTTGACAGATAACAAAATCCTGAGTGTCACACTTTCCACATGGTGAAAAACAACATAAAACCAGTCGTCATTCCCACGACAATAACAGTGGAAGTGGTCCATGAGGTACACATGACACACTGGGGATGTTTCCTGTCTATCCATAAGAATTAAATGGTTGGCGATGTGAATCACTCATATCTGTGGTGTACTGAAGCTAGCCTAATGGTTGTGGAGGTGGTTAGGGGTCATATTGCTCTCACGCTCTGTTGGGCTCTCTTGTGATTTTTCCTGCACGTCTCCGAAGCCAATGGCTATGACTAAGGTCACACAGAGTGGGCAGATATCAGAATCTCCAGGGGACAGCACCCACTCCAAAACATGTTTTAACTGCATCATGCAGTATATGACGCTAAAACAAATCCTATACACACACTCGACAATTAACCACTACTTTATCTTTTAAAGGCCACCTCTGTAAAACTAACATCTGTGATACTGAGAGACAAATGTTAACAGTAGCTGTTTCTGTGGCTACTGACTGGATGGAGGATAACAGGACAATAATTTAGCCTACTCAGCTGCACAATGATTTATGCCCCATTTCAAACCAGGTCTGACCAGTTATAAATACTGAGATGTTTTTGAAGATATCGAGAGCTAATCCAGCTAAGAAAAGTGTGGAGACCGAACTCCTAATCACTCCATCTTTCATCGGACTGTGACCTCATCTCCCTGGAGGAGGGGGGAGGCTGGAGGAGAACGAGAGGAAAACAGGGGGGAGGGAAACAGAAGAGATGTTGACGGAGATTATAAACGTATTTGGTTGCTTTTGTAGGATTCAAGTTTTTTTTTTTTTTTAAATAAGACACATGAAAGAAATCCTTATGTACATTAAGTGCACATAGTGTTGACTGCTGCCAAGATATAGATAAATACTGCAGGTGTGTTAGCAGACCCAGAGACACAACTATTGTGAAAGAATAAAGGTGAGTGCCTGACTAAACATATGAAGATTCTGGATAAATCATCTTGGCATCTGCCAATCCATTCAATTCAATTATATGTTTATATACTACAGTATATACATTATATACTGGAATTTGAATTGCACCAATTTGACCAATCTGTTGCTGCATTAACAAGGTTTCCACTGGAATCGTAATTCCTGTTAATTTTGAAGATTTCTTTACCAAGTTGCTGGTGTACGATTTATTATTTTAATAATAAATTATAGTTCAGTAAATGCATATCTATTATTTGTTACATTTTGTTTTACAAAGTTAGGAAAGCAATGTTCACGTCAAGCCTGATGTTGCCTTACACTTAAAAGAATGATCCCAGTCACTTCCACACTGTGAGGCATACAGTTTATTAATTAAACACTGGTATTGGATCAGTACTCGGTATCGGCCGATAACCAAAGCCCAGGTATCGCTATTGGAATCGGGACTGAAAAAGTCAGATCGGTGCATCCCTACTCATAAAGACTTGATATTTCCAGAAACCTAAAACGTTCCAATTTTTTACGATATCCAACACAAAGGGGCTCAATACAAAATTCAGAGCATATCTCATGTCTCAATATGGCGTTAATTAAACACGGAGACACATAAGATTAAATTACAGATGCAGTTAGGGGGGCAGATAGAGGAATGAAAGACATTTTAAAAATGGGAAACACTGTATGAAAGGAATGCTGGAAAAGAATAGTGTAAGACGAGAAGAGAAAGCCAACAGTAACTGCTCTGGGACGTTGAAACAATATGTGAGGAATGACCACTTACTCAGTGCAAGGACACTTCATATAATACAATGTGAGAAAGAAAGAGGCCAGACGGCACTTAAATAGCAACATTTTGAGGAGATTTGGAGAAGAGAAGGGCTTAGAAAGAGAAAGTTGGATGAGAATGTGCAGCAGCTGTACGGAGACTTTGCAGCTGTGACCTCCTTCCTCACCCTTGCCCCGTTTCTCAGGATGATCATTCTGAGTGTGTTGTGTAATGCAATGACAAAGTTACAGTTTGATTTCCACACATCAGCATAAAACTTCCCTAGCTCTGCCCAAATTTCTCAACTCTGCATTCACTCACATCACGTCGCCTCTATTTCACCGACTACTCCCAATGTCTTTTAGGATTATTCATAATTCCCCTTTGTCAGACTGAAACCTTCTCAAAAGATATCCACACTTCTACACTCTAATCTTCTCTCTCTTTTCTCCCACTTTCCTCTTCTCTTCTCCTCCCAGATCCGGATCTTTCCAAACATCCGAAACAAGAATGTAGCCTCTCTTGTCTAATCTGTTCCAGTGTCTGCAAACCTTTTGCTAAATCCCAGTTGAGAAGTTTACTGGGGACAAAAGACATAGAAATTCTTACACTATTTAAAGGGACTATTTGTAACTTTCAGAAATGCTTCTTAACAGCGACACCTGCGGCCGTTAAGTCAATGAAAGTCAGCGTCGGGCTCGCGCTTGCTCGCTCTACATAGACATGAACGAGCATTGCTCAAAACAGTGACGCGACACACGTCAGCTAAAACCACAATATCACTCTATATTTCAGCTGCTTGGCAGTAATGTTAGCTGACCAGACGAAGGTCTCTCCATGAATCACTGCTGATCCTAGTGTTGGCTTTTCCTGCTTCAGCAAAAGCGGGTCGGTGCCGGGGCTGAAGCAGGAAGAGAAACGTTATCGCTTCCCGACTGCGTCCGCAGGGAGACACCGGCACCCGGTCGGAGACGATAACGTTTCTCTCTGCGGAGCCCCGTCACTTCACAAGACACAGGAAAACCTCTGTTGGTCTGGAGGAGCTGCAGCAGTTATTTCTGCACAAAAGTCCACTGTACATTCACTAGATATTCTCAGAGCTAAACTTACTCTTCTGCAGTGTGGAGTGAGCGCACGTTCACGTCTAGAGGTGGAGCGAGACAGCGAGAACGTGCGCGGTGTGTGAGTTAGAAGAAAGTTACAAACAGTCCCTTTAATAAAATCATATGTATTGGGGGTGTCGCGATATACCGGTATTGATAACTGTGATATTTTAAAAAATCAAATATTGCTATCATGTTAATAATACGATAATATTGTACAAATAATCCATTGAGTGTGATTAATTTGCCAAAAAAGGGACGAAGCGCACAATAAACAAAGTTAAAATATGAATCTGATAACATTATTATTATTGTTTACATTTTCTATAGACTTTGTGATAATATTGTTATCGTGAATTAATTTGGCCATGATAATCGTGAAGTGAAAATCTGATATCGTTAAAGATCTAACTGTAAATGGTGTACAACAACGCCCTTTTACATCCTCTGCATGAGGCCATTCACAGTGTAAGGTTTAATAAGCTCAGCACAGTCATGTGGAAAAAAAGTCAGTTTTTTATGTCTGTGACTAACAACAACGTAACCAAGTTGCATACTGGAAATGATTGTCGCAGTTTTCATTGTGACCATGCTGCCGTGATTCCCTTTTAATGGCAAATTACCACTTAAAAAACAGTCTTTATAACCATAAGAATGTTTGTATATTTATATGTGAAGCCACAGCGGGCAGTGAGCTTGCACAATAACCAGATAATGGCTTTAAATGGAAATTTCCGGCTTCATCAGCAGTGATCCCGGCATTGCAGTAGCAGAAGTGGTTTAGAGCCGGTAACCACACCACAGGGAAATGATTTCACTTTGGGGTAGTCGTGTGAGGGGGGGGTAAAGAAGACGGAAGAACAGTTGTAAATAAATGATGATGAAAAAGCTACTTTACCATGTTTTTGGACAAACTTAGAATATCAAAGTATGAAATTGTCGTCGGTGAAGTAACCAGAGAGTGCTTAAAGAAGCCACCACCAAGTGGAAGTAGTGGCTAATGCTTTCATAACATAACTATCTCACTACATAAGATTGATATGACTAGGACTACATCATTATTACAAAATGATGTAATGACATATTGTTTTCCTCTCCTCTGTTATTAGGCGGGCCCGACGATTGTCCCTCTGTGGTACAAATTTTGCAATTTTCTGTTGTCACAGGCTCAAAGTTCAAGTTCAAAACAGAAACACAACATTGTCAATGCCTCCACGGATAATTAGGAAACGCACTAAAGGTCAGTAATATATCAGATGACCTGTTCACCTCTTCACCTTTACGTGACATCGCCATGCAACAAACATGTCCTTATATAGATGAGTGTATTCTGAGGATTTAGGGGGAGGTGATGAATGGAAAGAAAGACCTCAAAGTGAGAATAACTATCACTGGAAGATGAGTTATACATGCAGACAAGATAGACAAGCAGATTGCAATTACACTGTTAGTCTGTAACTAAAAACATATGTGGAGCGCCTCTTCTCAGAAGTGGTGTTTCCTCAGTTCTTGAGATGAACACACTGTTAAACACGTACGCTCACAAAATGTGACCGCAGCGCTTCAGTCAGAGTGACCTGCATGCACATCCTTCTACATAAAATGACTCAGACCTTCAATCTGACAGGGATACAGTTGTTGAGTCTTTGAGTTATCAATCTTCTCGGGGGGGAAGAAACCCACAGACAGTCTGTGTTCTGTCCACATGCTAGCCAACGGATTTCCCATGCATGGGACGAAATGCAACAGATGAATCCTATGGCGTGCCAAAATGATTTCCCTCGTTGTGCAGCACAAATGCTCAATAAAAGACAGTGTTAACACAAATGTCACGGTAGAGCCAAACGATGCCAACACAAAATCGCTCTAACATCTCGAAAATGTGTCTACACCCCGCAGAATTCCTGACACACAGAAGATAGCCCACATGGTCCCAGTTATTAGAGGGCCTGTACTCCCTTTTCACCACATCTTGATTGACTTGATTTGCCAGCTGACTGACGATTTATCAGTTTTACTGCTGTAACAGCTGAGCTCATGACATCGCAGTGGAAATAATGACACCCCCTGCGTGGTGTTTTTCATTTGTGCGGGCTGGAAGATTTTGTTTTTCAGTTTTGTTTGACTGTGCTGAAGTATCCGCATCATCATTACGTGGGACATTTATTTTAAAACTTGGCTGATGCATCCATGCATTTCAAGGTGGACTCACAGGAGTTCCAAAACAACAGTTTCTATTATTCAGGAAAAATTCAGGGACTCACCATGCATGACTGTTTAAACCTCAAAATTGTCTGGAAGTGACTAAAGTCATGGCAGGAAGTTTTCACTCATGGAGAGAGGAAACAAATGAGTGAGTGATTAGGCAAAGCTGTAAGTTTCCATTAACAAAGTGGTCACTATATGCAATATTTAAAACAGAAAATGCAACCAAAATGAAGGAAAAGGACAAAAGGAGAGTGATAAAGAAAACTCAGCCTTACTATTCCAATTGCCAAACAAAACCAAACGCAAATGCCTAACTGACTTACATTTGTATACGTTTTCTAGAAACTTTGAAAGGCTTTTCCCACAAATAAGTACTGAACAAAGCACTCACTAAGGGAAATAAGCAATGTCAGGGACAGATGAGGATAACTCCTCTTGCTTTATATGGTGTTGAATACTTAAACTGGATGGACAGATTTAAGACGAGCCAAAGCACAGGAAAAAAAAGAATCAACTGATAAGAAAAGGACAGAGATCCAGCCAGAGAGACGAGAGGAGAAAGAGTAAAAAAGAAACTTGATCTCTTGACTTGCACATTACAGAAGTTAGCTTGCATCACAGAGGACTCATTTCAATAAAACGCCTGGACATATAAACAATTTCCAGACATTGAAACTTTAGGCTACTGGAAACTTTCCAGACACTGACGCAGACATTGACCTAATTCCTGCAGATCACATCCAGGACTGTGTGTAGGCCAATACACTGCATAGTATCAACGTCCTGTAGCAAGGTTGTGCTGCTTCAATAACATGAACCAAATAACTTTCAAAAAGCACTTAAAATATGCAACTCAACTGTATACTACTTACTATGTACTTCTACTTCAGAGCAAAACAAGCCTACTAATACATTTCCCTGACAGAGAGATGTTACTGGTTACTTTGCAGATTGAGATTTAATCACAAGACATATAATAATTAAAATATGATGAATTACACATAGCCCGTATTCAGAAACTGAGCTTTTGAAACAAGCTGTCAGGATTACTGCCCATTTGTGATGTCACAAATATACAATATTTAGACCCTTGACACAATTTTAAACGTAAACATTCTAAATGTGTCCCAGTTTATTTCCTGTTGCAGTGGATGTTAATGTCATCAGTTGACAGGAAGTACACATGGACTCAAGCTGTTGCCTAGCAACGCAATTCTGTTGCAATTCCGTCAAAATGCGCAATTTGATTTGCAATGGCAGAGTGGCGCTGTCCCTGTAGGTTATCCGCTCGTGCTCGTTGACTCCAGGTAACTGTACGTTAGCATGCTATATCCAGAATTCATGTAGCATTAGCATGCTATATCCAGCATCAAACTTGAAGAGTAGTCAAGAAGCTGTGCAGTTTTGCTAACTCTTTTCCAATTAACACTGTGGTCCGTCCGTTAATGACGTCATGCTCGCGCTTTCAGGGCCTTGTAGCCCCGCCCCCTTCTTCTTCTTCTTCTTCTTTATTCAAATTTGATTAATATTGAATGTGTCGCTGGTCCAAATTGCACCAAATTCGACACTGCACTCCCATGGGTCCACAGCAATACACCCGCCAAGTGTGAAGTAGCTCAGAAAGACCAGGGGTCTGCAACATGTGGCTCTTTAGCTCCTCTCCAGTGGCTCCCTGTGGATTTTTAAAAAAAATTTGTGGAAATGATTAACTGTTATTTTTGTTTACATTTTCATTTTTATTCATCATTGTTGTAGGTCTGTGGTACGATGGTACGATGGTACGACGGCGTATAAGGGCCATATTGAGGAAAAAAACAAAATCTGAGATTTCGAGAATAAAGTCATACTATTATGTGATTAAAGTCATAATATTAGTATATATATGCATAGTAGTAGTAATATAATAATTTACGTTATTTTCTTTTTTCTCGTCAAGTTACAACTTTATTCTTGTAATATTACAACTTTTTCTCGTAAATTTTTGACTTTATTCTCATAAATTACGACTTTTTTTCTCGTAAAATTACATTATTCTCGTAATGTAACGACTTTTTTCTCGTAAATTACAACTTTTTTTCCTCATAAAAATACGACTTTATTCTTGTAATATTACACATTTTTTTCTCGTAAAGTAATGACTTTATTCTCGAAATCTCAGATTTTTTTTTTCCCTCAATGTGGCCCTAATACTACATCGTAGTATAGTGACTAAGACAACAGTGAAATTATAGGAGGTTTCAGTAGTTTACTGATGGATTTTCTTTTCACCCTGGATGAAATGGACATATTCAACAGGGTAACAGACTTTAATATAACACCTGTCTGTGGCCACAGGGTCCTAAACCTCCAACTTTTACTGTAGGTGGATGGATCTGTTGCCAGGGGCCCTGTATACATTTTAACCTGGTGTAGTAATCCAAATCTGCTAAAGGGGCATTGCCTCGTCATGATGATGATATCAATATAATGTGTTTACCTTAGTGTTGCATGGAGACAATTTAAAATAATCTTTCTGTTTTGCCAAAAATAGTAAAGAGGAAGAGTTATGATGTGGAATTTGTAATGCATCTTTGTTTCGTAAACGTTTGTGTGCCTCACTTGTGCGTGGGTAGTCGGTCTCTCCTGTTGGCCCTCCCTCCTCCCTCCTGAAACACAAGCCATGCCCAGATAAAGATAAATCACTCCCCCAGACTGCTAACCTGCACACTGTGGCCGCAGACTGGAGAGGAGAGGACCGATCTGGGAGGCAGCTGGAGCGCGTAAAAAGAAAATAAAGAGTTGCACTGGAACCGACTTCTCTCCGTCTCCGGTGAAATAAACTTTGCACAAGGAGCACTGCATTAAAACCCCAGTATGTCCTGCAGCACCATAGCCAGGGTGCTGGTGGCGCTCTGCATCGGGAGCGCGGTGAACTGCATGCCCAAAGGGACGCACAGGAGCCGGCGACAAACTCAGCATCATCAGGTCCCTTCAGTCTCTCAGGGTAAGACTTTTACACAAGTTATTATAGTCACAAGAGGGATTACATGTTGAAGTTAAGTGGTTCCTTAACTGGGGATCATTAAAGGTCACTTGACTGAAGATAGTTTGAGGGTAAATGATGAAATTACAGTTAATTTCCATCATGTGTTTGGCATTTTTACTGAGATAGAAAGCAACCTGTAAAGTCTACAGGACACATCTTTTCAGGTCGTGTCCCTGTAGTCTATGGGATGTTGCAATTAAAACAATTTGGAATCCTATACATTAGGTAATGCATTGTGCATTTTGTTGATAAATGACAAAAAAGCATAATCAGTTGCTATAACCTCTGATCTTGGAGTCACTGGATTAACTTCAACTCCAACATCTGTTCTGATCTTCAGGGTCAATTTCACAGGCATGGGTGGAGTCTTGTCCCACAGTTAACTTGTTTATTCGTATTTAGGTTTTGCTTATTTTGGTATAAAAAAGTGTGGTTTGTAGCAGTAAGTGGTTCCTTAACTGGGTACCACCAGAGGTCACTTGATTGAAGTAGTTTGAGGGTAAATTATGAAATTACAGTTAATTTCCATCATGTGTTTGCCATTTTTTATCCTCATGTAAAGTCTACAGTACATATCTTTTCAGGTCGTGTCCCTGTAGTCTCTCGGGTGTGTTTGAGTGTCTTTGCAATTAAAACAATTCCCATATATTAGGTAATGCATTGTGTATTTTGTTGATAGACGACACAAAAAGCATAATCAGTTGCAAACCCAGCTGATCTTGGAGTCACTGGATTAACTTCAACTCCAACATCTGTTAGGAGTAAGTGGTTCCTTAACCGGGGACCACCAGAGGTCACTTGACTGAAGATAGTTTGAGGGTAAATGATGAAATTACAGTTAATTTCCATCATGTGTTTGGCATTTTTTTTAAAGCAACATGTAAAGTCTACAGGACACATCTTTTCAGGTCGTGTCCCTGTAGTCTCTGTGGTGTGTTTGAGTGTCTTTGCAATTAAAACAATCCCATATATTAGGTAATGCATTGTGCATTTGGTTAATAAACGACACACAAAAGCATAATAAGTCGCTATAACTTCTGATCTTGGAGTCACTGGATTAACTTCAACTCCAACATCTGTTCTGATCTCCTTCTCAACTTCCATCCATGTGTGAATGCTAATGATCAAAGCTTCAGAGAGAGAGAGAAATATAAATAAATATAAACTCTTGGCTTCAATTTTACAATTGTAAATAGAAAAAGAGAGATGTTGGCATGTGAAGTCATGAGATGTGAACAAAAGACCATTCCTTGTGTGGGAGAGAGAGAGAGAGAGAGAGAGAGGGAGAGAGAGGGAGAGAGAGAGAGAGAGAGAGAGAGAGAGAGAGAGAGAGAGAGAGAGAGAGAGAGAGAGAGAGAGAGAGAGAGAGAGAGAGAGAGAGAGAGAGAGAGTAAAGGTGGATATGATTTATTACTCAGCCCTGGGGGCTTTTGAAGTCAAGTTAACACATCCAGGGTCAATTTCACAGGCATGGGTGGAGGCTTGTCCCACAATTAGCAAGTTTATTCCTATCTAGGTTTTGCTTAATTTGGTGCAAAACAAAAAGAAAGCATGTTTTGTAGTTATGCTCAGGGCTAGACCATTTTCCAGTGGCTTCATTTGTCTTTCCACTTTGAAAAAAATGACATGGTAAGCAGGTACAGTGTTTGTGTGTGAGGGTGGAGTGTGTTTTCTCTCTCTCACACACATTTTCCCTACACTCTACTGTATGTGTTTGAATGTAGGGAGGGGTGTGTTTTATTTAACCTCCTGCTGCCTGATTCCAACTTGTTCCAAAGTCTCATCCGCTGTATTTTCTCTCTGTTCTTTTTTTATTTTCTCCTGTCAGATGGTTGTATAGAGAACGGTCAGTTCTACGGTATTAATGACCAGTTCGAACGGCCATATTTGGGCAGCACTCTGGTCTGTACGTGCCATGGAGTCGCTGGCATCAAGTGTAAAAGCAAACCTGAAGGTTAGTTTGTGTGTATTGATCTCATTTTTTCAGTCCATCTTCATTTATCTCACCCTTTTAACAAAACACACACTCATTTTCCGTTGTTTTCTCCCTGCAGCAGAGGAAACGTGCTTTGATAAGATCAACAATCAGTCCTACACTGTGGGAGAAACCTATGAGAGACCCAAGGACAGCATGATCTGGGACTGTACCTGTATTGGATCAGGAAGGGGAAAGATCAGCTGCACCATCGCCAGTGTGTGTTTTCTTCTCTACAACGAGCTGCCATTAAACTGTCCTAACCCCAGACCACACATCCTAGCTCATGTGTTTCTATTGCATATGCTGGTCTGCCAGACCGATGCCAGTAAACTGGTTAATCTCCATATTCTCCACAGCTGATTAGCAACTGGAGCTGTGCAGCTGTTAGCAGTTAACCGGGTGGTTAGATAATGGGAGAAATGTCTGAGCGTGTGTTTCTTTTCCTTCGCTTTCTCTCTGTGCAAACACTCCCATGCATATCGACCCCTCTCTAATATAATCATCCTTTTTTTTCCTTCTGTCTACGCAGACCGCTGTCATGAGGGTGGGGCTTCATATAAGATCGGAGACACCTGGAGGAGACCCCACGAGACAGGAGGCTACATGTTGGAGTGTGTCTGTCTGGGTAACGGCAAGGGAGAGTGGACCTGCAAACCCGTCGGTGAGTCATTCAGACAGCCACTGACTAGCAGACTGTGTTTACCTGGTGGGAATGATGGATTATCATCATTATGTATTAGTCATTCTCTTTGTTTTACAGTAAGTTAATGAATAAACTTAATGTTTAGGATATTTCTGTATTGAGTGTTTTGTGAAAAAAAGTTTTGAATTGAGCTCATGAGTCTCTGTTTCCTGCAGCCGAGCGTTGCTATGACAACACGGCAGGAACATCCTACAATGTCGGGGAGACGTGGGAGAAGCCGTACCAGGGATGGATGGTGGTGGACTGCACCTGTATTGGAGAAGGAAGTGGACGCATTACATGCACCTCCAGAAGTAAGAAACCCTTTCTTTAATTATTTATTCTATCTATCGAACTGTCACCTCCCCAGTTTTTGTATATTTCCTTTTTCCGCAGCAGCATCACAATGACATCACAAATTCCAAAGAATTCAAGCGTTAAAAAATGACTTTCTCGTCATATTGCTTTCATTGATTTGTTTTCAAGACTTCTCCTTTTGTGTATCTTCCATCTATACAAATGTAACTCTACTTGACAGGAAAAACTGGGTCATTTAGAACCGCACACAAGCAGAAAATTAAATTAACTGCTGCTGTTTTTGAACTAGTCACATGTGTCACACACACATATCAGCTTAATCCTCATGGAGCGCCGCACAGATACTCTTCTAGCCATACTGGCAGAGCTAAAGGCAAACAGTGTATATCTAGTGTTGTGAGATTTTAACAGGCTGTGGAGGAAATGTTTCCCAGTTGTGTTTCCAATTAGAACCGTTAACTTAACATCCTTAATGATGCTGGCTGATGTAATGGATGAGAATTAATGTCATTCCCTGAAGGCTTGTTGTCGCATGTGAGACTTCAGGGTGGCCTTGGACGTTTTTTAGCAGTGGAGGTTATCAATGAATTGTTATCATTCATATGTTCAACAAGTTATCAACAACGTCTCAAGGCACAAACATGTTAGCAGCTGGTGGCCAGGAGGAATTCCTCCGCACAGAACCACTGCAGACTTTTAAACATCCACTCTGCACATTTGCATAAAGCTTTCACCATGTTTCCCACCCAGAAGGACCTCATTGCTGTCTCACAGTTTCCATCTATTTCTAATGAATTCCTTCTCTCCTAGATCGCTGTAACGACCAGGACACTCTGACCTCCTACCGTATTGGTGACACGTGGACCAAGACGGACGCCCGAGGCCACTCGCTCCAGTGTCTGTGCACCGGGAACGGCCGAGGGGAGTGGAAGTGTGAGCGACATGCTTCACTTCACACCACTGGCCTGGGTGAGAAATGAATGATAATATCCCCGTCCCTCCTTTTCTCTCTGCGTGGAGAGAAGAATGTATACCAGAAACAGATGCTGTGAGGAGGGAGAGATAAAAAGTGCCAAGTGTTGAAGTGAGAAAGACGTGTATTGTAACACATGACCATGACCTCATGAGAAAGAGAGACGGGGAACAGGGAGATGAAGCATGGGAGAGTTAGCGGGAGAAATGTGCTTGAAGTGGCTTGAAGTGATTATTGGTTGTGAGACAGGAACATGTGCTCGTCGTGACTCAGGGACAGTAAAAAAACTAATGGAACATAATCATTGATATCCAGAGCAGTCCTCTTTGAGTCTAAATGAAAGCCAGATGTTTTACAGTATAACACACACATGTGACATGAAGTCATGTACAAACCTTGCATGCTTGTGTTTTTTGTTAAGTTTCATGTTCATGTTTTAGCTACATCATCACCTAACACGTCACGTTTCATTTGGGATGCTTTAATGTGATATTGCTCTGACCTGGATTCAATGTTACGTTCCAGGCACTGGCTCTCGTGTGATCACTAACATCCAGCCGGCGGTCTACCAGCCAGCCGGTGTTCCTGAGGTTGCCCAGGACGGACCATGCCGGACAGATGCTGGACTTTCATACCACATCGGCCAGCGCTGGATGAAGAGCCAGGGAACCAAGCAGATGATCTGTACCTGTCTTGGCAACGGAGTCAGCTGTGAACAGTGGGGTAAGAGATGGTCCTTTTGTCTTTACTACTTCACAGCACACTCGTCTTTCAATCGAAACAGATTGTGATGAAATCATATATCCAGATGTCATGATACACAATAATGTTGTCTAAATTGCTAATAACAAGCATATACTAACTCAAATTTCTGAGAAAAATCTGACATAAGAATTGTGCTTATGGTGATATCATAGTGAAGGTAAATCAAACTATTGTCTTAATCTGATTACTCTGTATTTGTGTGTGTTTCTGTCTTCACACAGACGGACCAGCTCCTGTGTACGGCGGTAACTCTGGAGGTCAGCCCTGTGTGTTCCCCTTCGTCTACAAAGGGAATACTTACCACTCTTGTATCTCTGATGGACGCAGCGACGGACAGCTCTGGTGTTCCACCTCCTCTGACCATGAGACGGACCAGAAATATTCTTTCTGTACAGAGAAGAATGGTGAGCAGATGTGTTTAACCACATAGGAATTTTTATGTGAAATTGATAGTTGTCAAGGGATAAACAATTCAAAACGTTTCGTTATGTTGTCAGAAGAAAGACCCAAGTATTTGTGGAAATGATTCAGCAGTATATGACTAATGTAATATTAATGTCAGCTAAATGAGTCCATATCTCTTTAAAGAAATAGCTGAGTTTACTGACTTGGATAAAACAAAACCCCACAAGTGCCTCAACATGCAACTGCATCATATCTGAAGTGTGTGATTATTCTCGGTAGAAGCTTATCTTGTTTAAAACAGGAGATGTATTGATACGGTTGTGTTTCTCTTTTAACAGTAATGGTGGCAACACGCGGCGGTAATTCTAACGGCGCTCTGTGCCAGTTCCCCTACCTCTATAATGGCCGAAACTACACCGACTGTACTGCAGATGGTCGTAGAGATGGCATGAAGTGGTGCGGCACCACAACAGACTACGATGGAGAACAGCGCTTTGGGTTCTGTCCAATGGCTGGTAAGTAATTATGTGTGTGTGATGGAGAGAGAGGAAAAGGAAGTGGACAGAGTTGGGCCGGAGATGGTGGTGTTGTTTGAAGTTGTGTGGTACTGGAAGCAGATTTAGGCCACAATGTCATTAAAAAAGCTCCTTTTCACGCACATCAGTTTAAAAATATTTGTCTGCAAGTCAAGTCAGTAAAGCTTGCTAGCCACGGGGGCCACTAACGTGATTAGCACAGCTAATTGCAATGTCCCTCCCTGACTTAAGTAAAATGTATCTCCGCCCACGAGTTAACATGGCCTTTGAGGATGAAAAGATTTGACGGGTGACGTTATTTAATTAACATAAAAGCCATTATCAGAGTGATGTTAAGAGGGAGTCTGGGCTGATGGCGCAGACATCATCTAATTTACAGTTCTCACACCTTTATTGATAGTGTAGCCAAATTCACACAGAAGTCCCTGCCTTGTTAGAAATGTGTTGTTTAGGTGTCAATTAGGTCTCCATGGGTAACAAAAGAGGCTGAAACACCAGGGGGTCACTGACACTGCACTAATGTCTGTGAAGGAGTAATGAAATGGTAATAATGGCATCAACATTAAACAAGGAGTTAAAAAACTATGAACATCTAGAAGAGTTATTCAGATATCAGGCGAATGCATTTTGATTTTTTGTTTTGTTGTTGATTCTTTAAACATACTTTTAGAGGAACTTTTGAGGTCTATCTCATTGCTTGAATTTAGTGTGATTTGAGTGCAGTCCGATGTAGTACAAATAGGATTTAAATAAAACATCCTTCTTCTTCCTGTCTACATCAGAGTAGACACAGAGAAGATGGAATAGTCTGGTTGGCAGCAGTCTGTGGAAACATCTACGATAGGACGTATCTGAGATAAAGTAGTCTTTGTATTCTCAGAAAAATGGAGCACTGGATTTATTTTATCTCATAAGAACTTATCTTTTGTATTATCCTTTGCAGTGTGGCATGACAGATCCTTGAAGAAGTTCAAACTTGTTTAGCTCTGCTCTGAAGTCAAAGGATCGTGCTATAGACGATGAACTTAACTAGTACTTAGCAAGTAATGGGAGGATTGATTGTACTGATTTCTACATCTTTTTTTAAAGCTATAATTTTCTTCCGAATTCCTTTTCTATGCCTCCTCCGGTCCCGAGACCCACCTTTAGGCCGACACCCTGTTGTTAACAACACCCGGTCAAGATATAAAGAGGGGGGAGGACAGCGTTCATGCCCTTTAGCCGGTGTCAGAGCGGGTTTGTCTGTGTTAAACTCAGTCCAGCAGTCAAAGCAGCAGAGGGTCTTTGATATTGACATTAATGGCTTCACAGGGTTGTCAAAACAAACACGGTGCTTGAGATGTTAATGGCGGCGTTTAAAGAACAGTAATAGTCTGGAGGCCCTTCTGCTCCACCTGTGGCAGTCATCTGGGAAGATGCTGGATTGGCTGATCTGGTGTCTGCCATGTGTTCTCGGGATAGTAGGGCCACAGCCTCCACCTCCATTATGCAAACTTCACCATTTACATGATTAAATCCACTGTTTTCTTCCTACTTAAATACCACTCAAAAACATGATCATAATTACTTAAATCAGTCCCTCTTCAAAATCTCTTTGCACCAAGAAAATTGTTCCTCCAGTGCAGCTCAGCATGTCGGCACCAGATCTTCTTTTTTTTCCTCTGCAGCTCAGTCCTAACATACTATCAGGTATGTTTGTATGTTACGAGACTAACATGCTATCAGGTAGTTCCGAACCTGTTTTGCATGGAGGACATTGTTGTAGCTCCCTGGGCTGTTGGCTGCAATGTCCAAACAGCCAGTTAAGTTTTCAAATGGCCTCTTTCAGAGTCATTAAACCTGTGGTTCCCATTACCATAAGAAAGTACTGACTGGGTTTAAAGAGATAAATGTAGATTGATTGTAGAATCTTAAAACAAGGTTGAGTTGATGCCAAATACATCCAGATCGTAGATTACCCTTTGTAACTGGAACAGATTGAAGCAGCTCTAAAGACTTTCCATGCCTGGAGAACAGAATTATTTTAAATAGTGAGAAGCACCAGATCACCTCCAGCTAGACAACTGGGGTGAAAACACACCCAGACATGGCCTCCAATCATTTTAAACACAAGCCATACCAGCCACAAGACAAGCACTGCACAGCAATTAAAGAGATAATTGACTATTAAATACGATCACCGGCCACTTTATTAGGTACAAGGTGTACCTAATAAAGTGGCCGCTGCTAGTACCGGATGGTCTTCTGCTGCTGTAGCCCATCTGCTTCAAGGTTCGACGTGTTGTGCGTTCAGAGATGCTATTCTGCGTACCTTGGTTGTAACGAGTGGTTATTTGAGTTACTGTTGCCTTTCTATCATCTCGAACCTTAGAATGCTTAATGATGATATAAAGTCATATGGATTACATGTAGTCCACCAACCTTTACTCTGTTCATTCAAATGCCTAAATTAGCTTGAGCCCCCGACCTGGCCACTGCGTATCTCAAACCACCGCCCAGCTACTTGACTATTCTAAACCATGTCCTGAAAATCTCCAGCCCCTGTATTTCCGCCCCAAGTCACGGGCTTGGTGCATAGCCACCAAACCCAAGTCCACATGATCTTTACTCCCAGGAACCACATGGTCAGGCTCTGGTCCAGATTCTGCCTGGCATAGAAGAGTCTTGGCTGGGCTACAAGACAGCAGGTCTGCTCTTTATCTCCACCTCCTCCACCTTTCCTACCCTACATGGAGAGTTAAACAGATATCTACGTGGGCATGCATGCATATCAGCTTTGTCTGCTCCTCTTTAGTCTGCAACTGACTCATGTGTGTTTCAACAATAAATGCTAGTTTTAGCCACCGTTGTAAACTCGAGGGCTTCCTTGTGAGCTCTGCAGCCGTGTTCCTTTCTTTAATTTGGATCCAGGTCAACACTCACAAAAGAAGCTGGAATTTGCACTAAAATAACCAGGAATGTGAAGAACCTCTTTCCAACAGTCACACATTTTCTCACTACTGAAATCATGTTTACACCAGGCCTGCAGTTTAAGCGGAAGCACTTTCTTTCCCTCGCACACACACACATTCATAGATGCAGGTCTCTGCCTGTCCCACCCACCTTCACACACTTTCTATCTTTCCTGATTAAAAACAACTCACTCATGTAATTACCGGTGAACATATGGTGAACACACACAGCCATTCATACACACAAGGACACGAGACAGCTGTTTCTGGCTTTCAATCCTGGAAAGTCTTCTTCATTTGTATGAACACAGGTGTTCTGCGGTGGTTGCATCCTCTACGGCCTTGTGTAGTAATTGTAGGGTAGAATCGGTGATCTCCAAGGGAGATCATAGAGTGTTTGTGTCTGTTGATATGCACTGCTTGTCTTACTGACAACTCTGTGTGATATATGTGGTCATAGGTGTGGATGTATGCTATTTAGTTTTTTATGTATGAGTTTGTTTCAGTTTTTCCCCAAAAGTCCAAACTTGAGTCGGAGTGAATCAAGAACACAACATATTAGCCTGCGCTTTTGTAACTGGTTTTGTCCTTTGTGTTCCAGCCCATGAAGAAGTGTGTACGACCAGTGAAGGGGTGATGTACCGCGTGGGAGACCAGTGGGACAAACGGCACGATGTTCTGGGTCACATGATGCGATGCACCTGCGTCGGCAATGGCCGAGGAGAATGGAGCTGTCTTGCTTACTCCCAGCTTAAAGGTGTGTGGGGTAATAATTAGAGAGTAATATTAGAATGCTCTGAGTGAAGAGGTGAAAGGTCACAGCTGATATAATCTCTCACCTGCCAAAAGGTCAAAAGTGAGGCTGCACACCTGCACTTTATGGGGCATCAGTTGCACCTGCATCTCACACACCCCAGCCTCCACACATACAGACACACACAGACACACACAGTTCAGAAGAACAGATGTGCATAAGCAGTGTAGAAGCTTAATTTTACATTTTCTCCTCCATGTCATTGCATGTTTTTATATATCTTTGTGTGTTTCAGACCAGTGTATCGTTGACAGTTCAACCTATGAGGTGAACATGACCTTTACCAAACAACACGAGGAGGGTTACACCATGAACTGTACCTGCTTTGGACAGGGGCGTGGTCGCTGGAAGTGCGATGCCGTCGGTGAGTTTACCGTGTTACAGGTTTACATCTTACAGGCATTTGGTCCTTCAGTCTCTCAACCAACTAATTTGATTTAATGGCCCAAATTTCAGTTCATTTGTTTGATAATTCTGTGTATTTATGTGTTTGCAAGACTTCCACCTGTTGCATTACGCGGTTTTATGTGACTCTGTCCTCAGATCAGTGCCAGGAGCCGGAGACGAGAGCCTTCTATAAGATCGGAGAGTCTTGGGATAAAGTCATTCAAGGAATCATGTACAAGTGCTATTGCTATGGCAATGGCATTGGAGAGCTCAGCTGCGAGCCCCAGCAGTCCTACCCTGGTAAGATGTTACCTATATTATACTGTACATAGTGATATACTGTAGGGCTAGGCAATATGGACAAAATCTTCTATCCTGATGTAGGTCATTTTATATCTCGATAACGATATATATCTCACGATATAGCATGTTTTCTTGAGTACATTCTCATTTTAAGAACTTGAGTGCAAAGTAAACTTAACAGTTTTAAGTGAAATTCTAGAGAAAAAAATTAAATAAATATAAGCCTAGCCTATATCACGATAGAAACGGTATAGAAAAAATATATACGATAGACATTTTTACATCATTCTGACAATATATATTGTCATATTGCCCGGCCCTATAGTGATACTGTAGGACAATATACATTTAAATCTGTCAACGGTCAGAGATTTTGCCATTCTATGGATGCCTTTGACATATCTGGTTGTAAAAGGCTTTGCTGGTTCATGTTGCAGTTTCCCCCTGCTGAGAATAATCAGTGTGTTATCCTTATTATATTGGTGACAGAGGAGGGTCGCACACAATGACGAGAACTCAATTTATCTACGGAGGTCTAGAAAACTAAATGTTTTCGTCCATTTCTGGCCTTCATCTGTGTTGCAATGTTGATTTCATTCATATCACAAAACACCTTCATGGTGTAAATGTTCCGTCTGTCTCTTACTATCTTGAGTTTGTTCGTCTTTGTCCACCTGGCCACTTTTGTTCAGAAAAAAAACAGTCCCGTCCTGATCCTGTTTCAGTCCCTGGTACTATTTTTATTCCGTTCACTGCTGTTTCAGAGTTAGAGGTGGCACATCATCTAATGTTAGTGTTAGTAAGTTGTTGAGGCTTTGGGTATTTTGAAATAGCACAGCCGGGTTGATGCCTGTATGATTTTTGGTAGCGACTGTAAACTAGATATTTAATCCTCAGTAAGGACGTGTTCAGTGATGGTAAAATGAGCCAACTCTACAAATTACGCTCCAACTCCCGCAGTGAAACATATTTGCTTAAGTCACCTTGAAAATGAGGCCCTTGACTTTGATGTGAAACAGACAGCGATGGGAGGGGGGGTGTGACTTCCTCTTTTACAGATACACCCCCTACTCTGAGCCTTTGTTCCTGCTAGCATGTGGCACATCCCCTGTGCTGTTGCCACAGCTGTACAAAACACAGTGTATACGCCACCCCCCTTACACACACAAACACACACACACACACACACACACACACACACACACACACAAACACAAACACACACCTACCATGTGAACACATTTAAAGCCTGTTGAACAACAGTTTTCAATTTGTTGGATTTTAGCAATCACTTTAAATTGAACCTTGTGTCTTACAGTTTAAGCCCTTAGCAAGTATCATTTAGAATAAAGTCATGCTTCATTACGCAACGCATTATGCAGCCCTGATGGTTAAGTTACCTCATCCCTGCTGACTTGCAACCCAGCTTGGCTAGACGGCGTCACTGCACACCAACTTTTTTACCAAACGAAAAGCTTTCTCACAGTTTTGTCTTGACTTTAAGGGTCTTTGTCCCTTTGGAGGCTTTGTTGTTTACTTATGGCATCCTTGAAGAAAGCAACATGAGATGTTGTTCCCATACCTTTCCCATTTCCGCTACTTCTTGGTAAAATAGTGATGCACTTGTACAGTATTATGGTGGTATATATTTGATATTAAATTTTTAAATGACTGAAGCTTTGCTAGTGGAAACAAATCTGTCGTAAACTATTTGCTGTGTGTGTGTGAAGCAGGTTGACGGGAGATACAAAATGTAGGGCAGTATTCCTCCGTAAGTAGCTGTAATAGCAACCAGCTGTGAACTTGCTCTCTCTCTATGTGTGTGTGTGTGGGGGTGTGTGTGTGTGCATAGGCATACAAAATACAGCATGCTAAGATTTAAGGGCAGCAAGAGGCAAATCCAGACTCCAAGCCAGTTGGCTTACTGGGGAGAACACCATAAAAGGTAAAAATGGAAAACCCAAGAAGTGAGGTTTTTTTTTAAGGGTTTTCACAAGTCTCAGATTTAACACCACATCGATACGATCTTCAAAAAAAAAAAGTTGTTTTCTTTTCTGCCGTCTGCGTTTATCTCTCCTCGTCTGGAGTGTAATTTAATCTTTAATCTTTTGGGGTTAGAATGACTCTCAACAATACTTCCCTTTACTGTGGTCCTTATCACCACCTCGCTGTGCGTCTGTATGAAGATCGAGAATCAAATGTTGTGTCTGCGTGTGCAAAGTAAAAGGGGGACGCGCGTGCACGTAATGCTGGGGGTTGTGCGCGTGTCTGCATGCAGTTTATCCACTGCAAGTGTGCATCCGTTTTCATTTGCGTCCCACATCTGATTCCTCGTAACCCTTACCCTCGCCAGTGGCCTGTGGGTCTGTAATAGGCAGTAATTGGTCCCAGATTGTTTTTGAGGTTTGTGTATCTGCTAGCAACTTCTGGTTAACCGAGCCACTTGCTCAGAAACTTTGATTACAGGTCTGCTATTTGGAAAAGTGGTTAGAAAACCTCAGTTCTTTATAGAAGCTACCAGTTTCTATCAGCACAGCTTATGTCAGGGGTCTGCTCGCCACATGACTTCTGTTTACATTAAAGATGACTTGATAGCCCTTTTGTTCATTTCCGAAATCCAGTGAAGATACTGCATTTTTTTCTTCCTCGGCTAAACCTGTTTTATATTCAGCTTTTGCAATACAGAACTTAAGTTTATCCAGCTTGCTGTCAGATGTAGTAATGACACAATACACATGTTTGAGCTCCTGTCAGCTACGGGGTTTTCCAAGGAAACGCGCATAGACGTGGGACAGCTGTTAAAGGTTGTTTGGCAGCGTGTACCGTGACTTGAGGATTTCAGTTCAGCATCGAAACCTGCATATGTAGGACTGGAAAGGGCTCATACAGCACAATAAATTACACATTTTGTGTTATCGGCGTGGCTGTATCATTTTAACAAGGTGTTTTCTCACACTTTCTTTATTGCTTCCAACTGTTTTTTGTTGTCTCAGCATACTTTTCCTCTTGGATGCTTGTTGTTTGTAGAGCGTTGTAACGTCACGTACCTTTCTGTAATGCTTCTGCAAGTGTTTTATCAAACCTATCCAAGTCTATCACATGAAGTGTTTCCATGATAAAACCCATTATAATGAAGATTACTGAATTGTTCAGATAATAAACTCGGGCTGCCCCCTCATCATTTTGGTCTTAGTCGACTAAGATTTCTTTAATCGATTAGTCGTTTTTTTTAGGCATTTTTCATGCTGAATGACGTATTTCCAAGAAACTTATGAGCACATCTCAGGTAAACACACAGTTTAAAGTTTCTTTAAATTTCTTTGGTCGAGGACAGTTTGCTATTTGCAGTGATCTCAAGCGTGGAGAACTCTTAGCTAAGGTTAGATATTGGAGATTAAAAGAGTCTGTTAAGAAAAATTACGAGGGAATCAAGAACATTAACACCGTTAACATTAACACTTTTCACTGTGAAATTAGTCCACTATATTTGCACTTTTTATTCGTAAAGTCCCCTCTAAATGCTGTTCTTTTACAAATGAACTTATCATGCAGCAAAAGAAGTCTGTCCAAAAGAACAGGGAATGTTAGAAAATGTGATGAAATAGAGAAGAGAAAGTAGAGTGAAAGGCTTCTCCCCTTCCAGCTGTTGAAATCTGGGCTGGAATCTCGCAGGGACGTGCTAGTTTTCCCTCTTTCTGTGTTCTGTCAGGGAAATACTGCTGCACACTCGCTAATGCACATTCGCCGTTAAGGTGGGTTACGTAAAAGTTTAACTTTCTGAAACTTCTCCGATTGTAGAAGAAGCCAGTATCTCGCCATGTTAGATTCTGTGTCAAAGTTAAGGTATTTACAACATTGAAAATGCCTCCTCCTATCTGTTAAATCTGTGCACAGTAGGGCTGTCCCGAATACCATTTTTCGGGCTTTGGTGAGAAATATTTGAAGGTATTCGAAGCTTTGCGTCGATGTTCTTCTGTCTGTCTGTCTCCGTCTACCCTGTGCCCAGGACAGTGCCGCCGCACTTCTGTACACACATACACACCTTTACACAACAAACAGCGATATTCGTCTGAGAATAATTAACATGAATTAATGTTGAATATATAAATAATGAATAATGTTGTGGGATTATTCCTTATTTCATGAGCTATTGGGAATTTATACTTTATTATTACATACTAGTATATAAAACAAAAAAAGCGTTTGAATACTGATTTGGAGGTCAATACCATGGCCGTGGTCGAAGCTTCGAAACATTGATGATATCTTTGCTCTACAATACTTGTCTATTTTGTATAACTGCTCACCCCTCTGTCTTTGTTCTGTCTCTCTGTCAGGTGGTAGCCGTCCCGTCCAGGTGATCATAACTGAATCTGCAAACCAACCCAACTCCCACCCCATTCAGTGGAACGCCCCCCAGTCTGCTCACATCACCCAGTACATCCTCAAATGGAAAGTGGTGAGTTTTCTGATTGAGCTTCACAGTTCAACAAAGAAATGATGCCTCTTCTATTTTTTTTTTCTAACATCCTTCATCACATTCTACAGAAAAACACTGCCAACCCATGGAGGGAGGTGATGATCCCTGGCCATCTGAACTCCTACACCATCTCCGGTCTGAAGCCGGGCATCACCTACGAGGGTCAGCTAATCAGCGTGTTGCGGTTCGGACGCCAAGAGGTCACGCGCTTTGACTTCACCACCAATTATGGATCACGTGAGTTGAGGCTGAGTTTCCACATTGCTGTTTAAGCAGTATTGACAGTTTATTTGGCTACCTTTTTCCATGCAAGCCGGTTTAGGCATTGGTATTTGTTTTCTGCTTATCACTGCTTAATGTGCACTGGTTTGCAAAAAGAAATATGAAAGATGATATTGAAGACAACATCATGAAATAGCAATCATTTGTTTGCTTTTTTGTTCTGTCGGCTCCCTAAATGTATCTTTTATTTAACCGGGAACTCCTCACTGAGGTTTAAAAAGTGGTTACATTGACACGCTGTGCTCCGAGAGAGAAAGACGTCACATATGACATCACACACGACATGAAACCTAAGCCCAATTGGTCAAAAAAAGAGTTTTCCTGGGCAGGGTTGCCTTTTCTGATCTCAGAGGCATCAAGTAGCCAACTCTCTCATTTTTCCATCTCTGTCTTTCTCTGTTTCTCTTGCAGTGGCGACATCACAAGGCGAGACCACCCAACTACCTCCTGTGGTCGACATCTCGGAGTCGGTGACCGAAATTACCTCCAGCAGCTTTGTCATCTCCTGGGTTTCCGCCTCCGACACGGTTTCTGGTTTTAGAGTAGAGTATGAGCTCAGTGAGCAGGGACAGGGAATGGGACAGGCCCTGGTGCTAGGTAAGAGCAGATGTATACACATACTCAAACATGAATACAAAATACAGTTGGGTTTTATATGAATGGCTGCAAACATATTGTGCATTGTATTTTGACCTGATTTCAAAATAATAGATATTTTACCGAGGCAGAGTACTTTTAATTTGTCAGTGGTTAAAAGGTTTTAACATTTTTTTTAGCTGCTTTAAAATATTCTAATGCATGAAATGTGTTAATATAATATTTGTTTTCCTATCAGACCTGCCCCATACAGCTACCTCAGTGAACATTAATGAGCTTCTACCTGGGAGGAAATACACTGTTAACGTCTATGAGGTAACAGATGGCGCAGAGGACCACCTCATTCTGACTACATCTCAAACCACCGGTTAGTCGGCACATCTACACACTTTCTCCCATTTCATATTCCCGTCTCTCTTCTCTGAAGTTCTTTCCCTTTCTCACAGCTGCTAGACTGAAATGTTGTCTTGAATCCCAGAGCTGCAAGCGGCCTAATGAACATGTGCCAAAGACTATAAATTAAATGATGCAGTAAAAAATACAACAACTCAGCAGTCGTAATTTTCCTTCTCCCACCCCATTTGTTCCGTAGCACCTGATGCTCCCGTTGAGCATGAAGTGGAGGAGTTGGGAGAAACGTCCATGGTGATCAGCTGGGAAAAACCACTGGCTCCCATCACTGGTAAGCTACTGTATGACACACGTCACGGAACAAAATATATCACTGTGCAGTACGCCCAATGAACCCTACGGTCTCTTCCTCCGTGCAGGCTATCGCGTCGTCTACACACCGTCGTTAGAAGGCGAAAGCACGGAGCTGACTCTCCCCGACACGGCGACGTCTGTGACCCTGAGTGACCTTCGACCCGGGAAGATGTACAACATCAGTATCTACGCTGTGGAGGAAAGCCTGGAGAGTGAGCCCATCTTTGTACAGGTCACCACCGCTGGAGATCCACTGCCAGGTAAAAGGCTGAGATGTGTGAAACAAAGGGGACTTAACTGCTATTTGGAAAGCTTGAACTCAGTAAGCTGTTGCTTTTTCTGTGTGTGTTTGGGTGTGTGAGAGAGAGCGTGAAAGAGAGCGTCGGGCCCAGTTAAGACCAGTTGGATGGATTCCTGGAGACGCAATCCTTAATATTTGGGTCTTTTTTCTTCTTTTAAAGGACCAATATGTAATATATTTACTTTAATAAATCATAAAATGACCATGATATGTAGGAGCGGACGGGCCACGGCTCCAATGTTTTGAGTTTGAGCTGCTGTTACCCATTTAAACGCTAGCTCTCAGTGCTACATATTGCTCCTTTTAAAGTCAACACTTGCTTCCATATGTGTATATTCAGGTTTTAGTTGCTTGGGATTTTTGTTTTGATCTCTACAACCAGCTCTAACCGTTGTCTGTGTACTTGTGCATCCTCTAAAGAGCCACTGCATGTATACCTAGAAAGGCGTAAGGGCTAATATTTACCAAAACGAAAGTATTGATTTTAAAAAGGGTGACTTCCAAGAGATTAAAATGCATCTCTTGGGAGAAAATTGCTGGCACTTTGAAAGCACCCGCAATCCCTCCAGATACTTTCACAATGATTACACCAAAGGTGATTTATTAGGTAATTTTTGATCCTTAAATATCATCATCTGATCATTTGCTCTGCTGTATTTCATATGAATTTGACTTATTGCTCTTGTCATGAGGGAACCCCCTCCAGAACCCTGCAAGTCGTCCTGTGGCTTAGTCACTGATCTATGTCGAAGTTTCCAATTGTTAATACTAGAAGTGAAACGTGTTTCAATGGAAAGTGAAGTCATTGAGTTCACAGCTGTTGAACTCTCATTCTGCTTGACTTTAGAGTTATGTAAAACTGTTCAGTCTGCCAGGTCGAACATGCTGTTGGGCCAGTTGAGCAGATGCTGGAAAAGTGTGTGTGCGTGTGTGTGCGTGTGTGTGCGTGTGTCTGTGTGTGTGTGCATGCTTGTTTGTAGTTTGTGTGATGGACTAAAGATGCATGACCTAGTTGAGAGGGTGTGCCGCCATCTTCGGACAGACGAGTGAATCCCACTCTGTAGATGTTCACTATGACCAATGGTGAAAAGTAGATCTAGTCAAGTACTGTACTTGAGACAATTTTTGAGACTTTACTTGAGTATTTCCATTTATGTGACTTTGTACTCCTACTCCTCTACGTTTCAGAGATAAACATTGAACTTTGTACATCACTACATTTATTTGACACATTTAGTTGCTAGTTAGTTCATAGCTTCAGATTATTAATACATTTTATCAACATATAATATCTGATGTATTATTATAGATTGAGCCACACAGCAGTATAAAGTAGTTAAAATGATCTCCACCTTTACCAGCTTCAACATTAAAGTTACACATTAATGAATCAATAATTATAATCCAGTAATATAATCTATATTATACTGAAATGGGCCATTCTTCATTATGATTACTTTTACTATTGATACAAGTAAGACTATTTTGATGCCAATACTTTTGTGCTTCTACTTAAGTAAAACATATGTGATGCATGACTTTTATTTGTATTTTTATAAATCAGCAGTGAACAGGTTTAAAGTGCAAATAATCTGAGCTCTGAGTGCAGCAGGGAGGTGTAAAATTAGAGCGATGTGTAGGAGGCACCAGGGCTCTGCCCTTTGGGAAACAATGGAAACATCCAGAGCAAAGCATAGTACTAGTAGTTGAGTTACTTTGAACTTTGAATCTACATTCTCTTACCTCTCCTTAATGTCTCGTCAAGGAACAAACATCTCCCCCCTCTTTTTCGCTGCACTCTGTCCAACTCTTCTTCACAGCTGTTTACTATTTAAAGATGTTGGTGTGTATCCTGCCATCCAGTCTGTCCAAAAATTTGAAGCAGTGCAATGATTTTGAACTTCCCTTGTAGAAATTGTGTTACACACAACACATATAATATGATTATGTATATATAAACCAGTGTGGGCTCTGATGATCTGCAACATGCAAATGCATTAAATGACGTATCAAAGAGTTTTGTTATTTTAATCACCTGCAAGATGAAAACACAGCCATGAGATCATGGAATTGAATTGGATTTTCACATACCTTGCCTTTTTTAGCAGCTAATATTTAAAATATGATGTAACAGGCATCAACTTTTCTGTTACACAGTAAACACTGTGAGGAGTACGTTCATCTTAATAGATATTAAAGAATGTAATTGTAATGTTTGTTTTTTTTCTATCCCCAGAAGAAGTTTCTTCTCCTACAGACCTGCAGTTCTTCGAGGTGTCCGATAAGAAAATCGTTCTGACCTGGTCCGGCCCATCCAGCGACGTCTCGGGTTACCGGGTCACCGCCCTCCCCGTCGATGAGTCTGGTTCTGCGCAGAGGGAGATGACTCTGCCGGTCAGTCAAAACTCCTACATCGAAGTGTCCCACCTACTGCCTGGAACGCTGTACCGCTTCAACGTCTTCACCATTCACAACGGAGAGGAGAGTTTACCACTTATTGGGGAGCAAACCACTAGTGAGTATGACGGACACCCTCAGACCTGGAAAATGGTCTGTAATGTATAATATATGTGACTTTTACATAATGAGCTAGAACATGTGAAACCTCTGGTATGGTCCTCACAACCAAATTTAAACTATCCACATCTAACTGTGTTATTGACGTCTCTCTTTTTAGAGCCTGATGCTCCCACCGACATCCACTTCACCAACGTGACTGAGGACAGCGCTGTGATGATTTGGTACGCCCCTCGTGCCAAAATCAGCGGCTACCGTCTCTTCCTCACCGTGGAGGGCTCTAACCCCAAGCAGCTGCGCCTGCCCACCCGCCTCACTCAGTACACCCTCCTCAACCTGAGGCCCGACACCGAGTACACCGCCACGCTGCACGCAGAGCAAGACAATACACTGAGTGAAGGAGAGAGCGCTGTGTTCACCACTAGTGAGTGTCTGATGTATACACAAATGAGTGTGAAGCCCCTGTATATTTGCTCAAAGGCTGCATGTGTTTTGGAGTTTAGATTAGGGTTGGACTGATATAATAATTATACTATTTGTTTGACAAAGTGAAGGTACGACTTTATTATTCAGCGATTTTTAAAGTGTCATGTTACATGTAGGGATGGCCGATAATTCAATATGATGATTTATCGTCTTTCAAATGGAATCGTATCGTGATGAAATAATATATCGAGATATCATGATACACAATTACGTCATCCACATACCAACACAAAGTTCTCAGAAAATCTGATCTGAAATAAGCTATTTTGAGGGATTGTCTTATTTTTTTGTTTATTTCACAGGGACAATACATGTGGGCATTGTTACAGTGAAATAAAATGCAACCGATGCAATATATGTAGGACTACTAACCTCGAAAACCAAGATTGGTTATTTAAGATGAGTAGAGGACGCTGGTGTTATTGATACAGAAAGATAGGTGCAATCTTCTGAATATGCATGCAGTCATATGTAAATCTTCTCACTTGACATACCACGAGACAAAAACTAATCAGAACACACTTTTCCTCTCTGTGTGTGTTTGCAGACCCGCCGATGGGCAACGCTCCTCAATTCAGCACTGATGTGACCGACACCTCCATCGTAATCTCCTGGACTCCAGTTCCCCACATTGGATACAAGGTACACTCACTGCTAATACATAACGTATATTATACCCCATCACCCACCCACATATTCATAAATCTGATGCTCCCCATTCTGCCCCTTAAAAGATATTCTTCAGATTGTTTCCTTCCTGCTGTGGAAAGCACATTCCAGTTAGTCTTGGTTTAGTGCGTTGGCCCCATTGGAGTTAGATAACACGGGAACTGAAGACCTCAGGGTTAAAATGTGATTGATCCGAATATGTCACACCAGAGATGAGAATGTTCTACTGGCTTCCATGTTCTTGGGAAAACGTTGACCTCTGACCTTTACCTCCTGTACCCCCCCCAATCTCTGCCATCTCTCTCACACTGTGTGCATTTATCTTTCAGCTGACGGTTCGTCCCAGTCAGGGCGGAGAAGCCCCCAGAGATGTGACCTCTGACTCGGGAAGTATTTACGTTTCTGGTCTGACTCCGGGAGTGGAGTACACCTACAGCGTCCAGCCGGTTATAAACGGCCACGAGCAGGGAACCCCGGTCACACGCCGGGTGATCACACGTAAGAATAAACCTTTTTTATTCTTGTCTTCTGTTTTCTCTGTCCCCCCAATGTCTCTTCTTTATGAATATTTACCCTTTCCTTCTCCTCTGACTCCTCTTTTTCTTCTTCGTCTGCAGCTCTGTCTCCTCCTACTGATCTCAACCTGGAGTCTAACCCCGGCACCGGAGAGCTCATCGTCCAATGGAACGGGGCCGCTACACCAGGTACACACTCGGGATGCAAAACCGAACCTTGAGCTAATTTCTTCAAATTCGGCACAAACGTCCACTTGGACTCAACGATGAACTGATCAGGTTTTGGTGGTTGAAGGTCAAAAGGTCACTGTGACCTCTCAAAACACATTTTTGACCATAATAAGAATTCATATGCTATTTATGACAATTTCCCACAAATGTCTAACAGGATAAAATGATGAAGTGATTACATTTTGGACAGACATGGATGTAAACTGCAACTTGAAGGCATACAGCTGCGAGGCGGTAAACCTAGTTTTTCTGTCTCTCTCTCTCTAAGACATCACCGGCTACAGAGTGACATGCGCTCCCACCAACGGACAGCAAGGAAACAGCGTGGAGGAGTTTGTGGAGGCGGGTCAGAACTCCTGCACCCTGGATAATCTCAGTCCAGGAGTCGAATACAACGTCAGTGTTGTTACTGTCAAGGATGATATGGAGAGCACTCCCATATCAACTATCATTACACCTGGTGAGTGAGATATAGTCCTGGGGTTTTAATGGGTGTTTGAGACCATGAGGTATGGATATTCAAACCATCATTTCAGGGTGTTTGTGTCTGATTCTCATGATCCTTTTGTTAGAACAGGTAAGAGCAAACTGTCCCAATTTTTGAATTAATATATTATGTTGAAAGTTAATATTTAAAAAATAACACATTAGCTTTCAACATTTAACAGATACTAAATAGTTAGCATCACTGCTCTAACACTAATGCTGTATTACCTGTGTATATATGAATAATATTCACTGGAGACGCTTCATTGAATAACAGATGAAACCTCACCAGATGCTTATATATACCAGGAAAAGCAGCCTTGCATTAGCTCTTCCATTGGTGTGATATGTTGAGTATCTCACCCTACTGGAAGCAGACATTAACCACTTCCTCTTTCTGGCCCTTGTGTCCAACCCCTTTCCTTCTCTTCCACCTTTGCCTCTCGTTTGTTTGGTGTTTTTTTCTGTTGTCTTCTCTCTTCTTCCTCCACACCATTCGCCTCCAATCCTCCCTCCACCTACCCAGAAGTCCCACAGCTGACGGACCTCACCTTCAAGGACGTGAGCGACACCACTATCAGTCTCAGCTGGTCGCCACTCAACACCACGGCCATCACCGGTTACAGGATCACAGTGGTGGCAGCCGGCGAGACCATACCCATCTTCGAAGACACGGTTCTGCCAACGACCGGCCATTACACCGTCTACGGACTGGAACCCGGCATCGACTACGACATCAGCGTGATCACTGTGACGGAGAATGGCGAGAGCGAGCCCACCACAGTCACTCAGCACACCTGTAAGATCCACTGAACCAAAAACATTTCCTTTACTACTACTATCCTTAACAGTACATACATACAGTTATAAAAAAGAATACTGTGAAAACTCTCCTGTAGGCAGATAGACGGCGTTACTTGAGATGCCCAGCGAGGGCGACACAAATCACAGTGTGTGTGCTGAGTTATGTAATGTAATAAGGTTCTTGTTAACCCTGAGACATTACTCTTCAAGGCAAACCCTTTTAAGTTGCTGATGTAATTGCACAGCATGCTGTGTTGTCAGTTTAATAATCCTCTTTGTTTGAGTGTGTATGTGAGGACCATCTGGTTTTAGTTGCGGCGTTTAATCATACTGAGGCTCATTTTGCCCCCCAATGCAAACACGGCTTGTTTTCTCACTTTTAAGATGTCGTAAAACTTCAGATGGATTTACACTTACATACACATAAAACACACACTCTTCCCTTAAAAAGATGCTAGTGTGAATACTTTCCTCTTTCAGTCATTGCATTCTATTTTCTCCCCTTATTTGTCTCCTCACTCTTTCAAAGAATTATTATCTGGCTACTTTTTTTACTTGAGCAATAACAAAATACATTCTGCTCTCTCGTCTCAATAGCTGTACCAGCACCCACTGATTTGGGCTTTGGCCAGGTTGGACCAGACAGTATGGAGGTAACCTGGGTCGCTCCCAATGTCCCCAACACCGCCGACATCGACAGCTTCCTCATCAGGTACGAGAAAAAACAACAACAACCGTTCTTAAAGCTCAGCATTCAGATGTTATCTTGAGGACACACTGGTTTTAGTACATGTAAAAAAACATAACACAAAATGACTCCTTGTTGTTATTATTCAGGTATCATCCCATTGACGATGAAGATGACATTACAGAAACCAGCGCAGACGGCCGGAGTAACAACGTGGTGCTGAGGAGTAAGTTAGAGCAAAAACAAAGAATACACAACAACACAAAGACACACAAACAACTATATTTTGGGGCTGTCAAAGTTAATGCGATGATAATGCATTAAAGATACTGGCATCATATGAAAAGGAATCCATTGGTACCGACCATCTCATACTATCATGTCGGTTATCATAAGATTATTAAATACTTGAGAAAGTTCCCTTTAAGGTACATTTTGAACAGATTAAAAAAATGTGTGAATATTTTGCGATTAATCGCGATTAGCTATTTTAATCGATTGACAGATCTATTATATTTATGTCTTTTTCCCTCTCCACAGACTTGCTGCCTAACACAGAGTATCTGGTGAGCGTGGTGTGTGTGTATGAGGAGAGAGAGAGCTCGCCCGTTGTCGGCACCCAGAAAACAGGTGAGTCCAACATGATCTAATTTAACAGCAAGGGTAAATAAGTCCAGAAATAAGTATCAAGAAGCACAGATGCTGTAAATTGTAGTATTTAGGTGATCTTTTCAAAACATGTTTTGTCTTTATGATCAAAGATTTTTTTGCTGCACCTTCATGCATCCTTCTCTGTATCTCCCAACTTTTTTCAGCTCTGGATTCACCAGTCGGCCTGCGTTTCTCTGAGATCTTCACCAACTCCTTCACCATCCACTGGCTCGCCCCCCAGAGCAAAATCACCGGCTACCGTATGCGTTACCAGATGGTCAGCGGCGGCAGGACCAAGGACGAGCGTCTGCCCCCATCCAGGAACCACTTCACTCTGACGGGACTCATTGCAGACACGGAGTACCTGGTCAACATCTTCGCAGTGAGCGGGACCCAGGAGAGCCTGCCGCTCAACGGGAAACAGAAGACAAGTATGAAATCCTGATTTGATATTTGATTTCCTCCAGTAACTCACCATGTTATCATGTTTATTTATCTTTTTGTTTCTGGCTCTTCACTCTCTCTCTCCAGTCTCTGATGCTCCCACTGACCTGGAAGTGCTGGACTCCTCCCCCACCAGCATCACCGTCCGCTGGGACGCCCCACCTGTCACCGTACGCTACTACAGGATCACTCACGGAGAGTCCGGTGAGTTTGTTTTTTGTATTTATTTTCTTTTTCTAGTTCATACAGTGTTCACTTATTGTGGAAATGTTGTGTTTGGTCCGTTCATCAGTCTATTGAGTATTCAAATATTGGTTTCTCTAACATTTATCACATTATCATTCTCTATCCAGGAGGTCACAGTAATCCTAAAGAGTTCACAGTGCCCGGCTCTCAGTCCACCGCCACAATCAATAACCTGATGCCTGGTACTGACTACACTGTCACCGTCTACGCTGTGACTGGTAGAGGAGACAGCCCCGCCTCCAGCACTCCAATCTATGTCATGCACAAGACAGGTACACACACACCCAGAGACAAAACACAGTCACCAATTTCTTGTGATTATCCTGCCCCCCTCATGTTTCCATTCCACTCACAGCTTTCTCCTCTTCATCTCTCCGTCTTCCTCTCCTAGGCGTCGACTCTCCCTCTGAGATGGAGGTGATGGACGTGAAGGACAACAGCGTCACTGTGAAGTGGAGCCCCGCCCAGGGCCCAATCAAGGGATACAGGGTGACCGGGGTCCCCAGAAATGGACAGGGACAGTCTTTCACTGAGGTGGTTGCTCCAGGTATGCAGTGTTTGTCAGTATTTTAAAGTTTGAATAGACTTAAACTTGTTCTGGCTTCTAATGTCTCTTTCTTCCTTGTTTCTGTATCCTTGTCCTTCTCTTTTCCAGACCAGACAGAGATTACTTTCTCAGGACTGATGCCCACAGTAGAGTACGTTTTGAGCGTATATGCTCTTGGACAAGATGGAGAGAGCTCTCCACTGGTGGTGAATGCTATAACAAGTAAGGGATTGCTTTCTACAGAGATATTTGTGAAATATTGTTTGCCAAAATTGGAAAAACATCCTGTCCTCCTTCTTCTCTAACCTTGCCACCCCTTCTCTCTGCTCCCATCACCTTTTTAGATGTAGACCGTCCCAAGGACCTGACCTTCTCAGACATCGACTCCACCTCGCTGCGGATCACCTGGGACAGTCCTGAGGGAATCGTCACATCTTACCGGGTCATGTATTCAAGTCCGGAGGAGGGTGAGAGAGAGCTGCGTCCTGCTCCCCGAGGAGATGCTGAGTCTACGACTATCTACGGTCTGCAACCCGGCACTGAATACACCGTGAAGGTCATCGCTCTGCACGACGACACAGCCAGCACGCCACTGGTCGGGACACAAGCTACAGGTACGGAAGGAAATGAGTGCTAGATGTTGAAAAATGTGATGCAGAGAAGAAAAAGTGAAAAATAAAGTTCAGAAACCAAACACAAAGTGAATTTTGGGCCCATGGTATTAAAGTGTAAAATCCTTTATTCTGACTTGACAGTGTTCGATGAGCTCTGTTTCCCTCTAACCCTCTTTTTATTTCCTGTCCTCCTCCAGCCATCTCATCCCCCACCGACCTCCAGTTCTCCCAGGTCAGCCCTACCTCCTTCACTATGCGCTGGGCTGTGCCAGGTCAGGAGAACCGACTAAATGGCCTGACTGGCCTCACAGGCTACCGTGTGGTGGTGAACCCAAAGAACAAGAGCGGTCCTACCAAGGAGATCAACCTGGCTCCGGACGCCACACAGGCACACATCCCTGGACTCATGGTGAGTGTGGGTGTAGCATCCCTATAGCCGAATGACGGTCTAACTCTCCAACTGATGGTTCGCAAACTTTATTTGCTCCAAAAACTATATTCTGCGACCACATTGTAAACAAACCGTAAGGAGAAAACAAACAAAAACAAAATGTGTACATTTTTATCTTTACACAAATGACAAGCTCTGATTGATGGCAGACTCATACCTGTGGGTACACATGCATGCACATGCATGATTGCAGCTGCAGCCAGTATACTTGAACTCAGTCCTGTGGAGATTGTGCAACACTGTGAGAGACTGAAGTCTCTTTTTCTCCATCTCCCGTAGGTTGCAACTGCCTATGAAGTCCATGTTTACGCTTTGAAAAACTCTCTGACCAGCAGGCCAGTCCAAGGAGAGGTCACTACCCTGGAGAGTGAGTTTGTAACTCATAAATTGTGATATTCTGACAAAATGAATTCATTGTTTTGATTCATGAAAACAGACGGATAGTTCTTGTGTTGTGCAAAAAGGCCATTCTTGTCCCTTACTTTCTCGGTCTTTCCTCGTCTACCTCAAGACATCAGCCCCCCTCGCCGCGTACGTATCTCCGATGTTAACGACTCCTCCATTACCCTGACCTGGCGCTCCAAGACAGAAACCATCTCTGGCTTCCTGGTTGAGGCCACTCCCACCACCTCCTCTACAGGCTACATACCCATTCAAAGGACCATCGGCGCCGACTCACGCTCATTCACTATTACAGGTACACAGATATGAGAAAGTTCAAGCATTTACACACACAAAGATGTACTGTAGTGTAAACCAACAGCTGTTAATATTAAGCTCACACAATCCCTCACTGAGCTGTCACTGTGTCTTCGCTTCAGGTCTGGAGCCAGGCACCAATTACAAGATCAACATCTATACACTGAAAGGGAACGGACGCAGCGCTCCTCTCACACTCACTGCCACCACAGGTAACCATTCAGCTCTATCCTACTGTGTTAGTGTCATTAGTTTGAGTGTTACGTCTTTGCCGTGATGGCAAGAAATGTGTGTGTGTATATATATTTATTCTTCTGCTCTAAAAGAAAACAAACCAATAAATTAAAGGTACAGTGTGTAGGATCTGGCAGCATCTAGTGGTGTGGTTGCAGATTGCAACCAACTGAGCACCCCTCCTCCCTTTCAAGACTGCGGTAACGTGGAGTGCGATAAAGTGAACTGTGGTAACGCCGGTCGCCTCGCCCAGAGGCTATCCTTACCATAATAGCACTACTTTAGGAGCAACGGAAGTCAGACGGCGGCTGGCGGTACCACGGTTTTGCACTCCGTGGCTCACGTTACCGCTGTTTCACAATATTTATATATATATATTTGTAACAGCAAAAAACTTCATTAATGTGGATTCCAGTGTTCAATCAGGAAAATTAAGCTGATAGCAGCTTGATCTTACGACAACTTAATGAAGTGTGCTTCAAATTTTAGAATAAAAATATCACAAACCAGCATTATAATATTTTCAGATTCACTATAATTTGTGAATATAACATTTTTACCCTCTTTAGTTTGTTTGCCCTTACATAATGCTGAGTGGACAAACTTCATTACATATAAATCAGTATTTTGGTAATTTGCAGATGTTATTTTATGTTTCTTTATTAAGTGTCTAATGACATGTAGTTTTTACGAGTACTTACTTATTTGTCTGTCTCTTCCAGCCAAACCGTTGGTCGTCCCGCCCACCAACATCCGCTTTACCTCCCTGAACCCGAACAGCATCTCTTTCACCTGGGAGTCGTCACGCAGCCCAGGGGTTACCGGGTATTATGTCACCTATGAGGAGGCCGGGGGTTTGCCTCGAGAGGTCATCCCCAGACCACATGCAGGCCAGACCTACACCATCATCAATGGTGAGTGTGGAGCATGACATTTACTGTACACAGTAAACAAAATGGAACATACGTACATGCAAATACATTGATTAAAAAAATTTGGCAAATAACAAATGTTTGTAACTTTTTGGTGTATTCGTTAGGTCTGAAACCAGGAACGGAGTACGTCATTAAGATTGTGGCGCTGCAGAATGCTTTGAGAAGCACAGCTCTCGTGGGCAAGGCCAGAACACGTAAGTTCACCCACCAACCACATGCTGGCGTGAATGGCCCCTTGCAAACTTCAGATCTTTAACTTTTTTTCTTTTATTAAAGTGAAGATTGCTCCCATGTTGAAAATATTCAAGACATTGTGACAATGTCAAAAGACTACACTGTCATTTTTGAGAAACAGGGCATTGACGGAAACTGTATCCCTATCATCCTTTCATTTTAGATTATGATATTCTGAAGTATTACATACAACTGGTGCTGCTGTAGAATCATAAAACTAGCAACTATTAAGTCTTCCCACAAAAGAGTTCATAAAACTATAAAATACAACATTATGGGCTGTTTTTATATTACCCACTTTCAGGAGTTGTGCCAAGAATTGCACTATTTAGGTGAGGTAATCTCGTGTCTCCACTCGAGGAGAGAGCTTGGTCTGATAATGCTGATTTGTTGTAATGAAGAATAACTTCTCTTTTCTTTAAACTTATTTTTAACTACATCAGACGTTTAAGCCATAACAGCATGAATTGTTTCTGTTGGCAACAACATTGTCGAAGTGACAAGTAATAAGTAATCTTTCCCACATTTTAACAATTGCCATATGTTTGAGCGCTATGCTCTGCTGCCCTCTGCTGGCTGTCGAACTGCTGCTAATGTAGAATTACAGCATATAGCCCTTGACACAACCAACCAGGTCGCAACTATAGCCTGTACTGGGATCAAATACACACCTCATTATACATCAGTCTGTGTCTGGGCTTTTATGGATCCATCAGAAACATGTTTACCCTTTAAAATCTTCACTATATTTTAGTTTTCCTGTTGAAAAGAATTTGATAACTGACTATTTCCCAGAGAACACAACCATCTTGTGTTTTCACCTGCTAGTGGATCAGTGCATTTGCTTTGCACTACTTGCTTATAACAGCCATGTGTCTCTTGTCCAATCAGAACCAGTTCCAGATCATCAGCTGTTGGTCCCCGAGCTGCCACAGCTTCCTGTTCCTCACCGACCCACCACTGACATCCTGGATGTCCCTGAGGCCTTCAATGACAAGATGTAAGAACCTGCATAATCATAATGAAATTATTAATTAAGCACAAAAATGCAAGACCAAGAACACTTCATTTTTTTCCATTCATTTTCCCATTTGCATCTCCTGTTGTTATTCTCTCCTCATGGCTCTCTCTCTCTTTTTGTGTCCAGTTTTGACACCAACCAGGTTCACTTGGCTGGTACTAGTGGCCAGAACATACCGGGCCAGCAGGGCCAGCACATCTACACCGAGTACCAGAACCTGGGCCCTAACAACGGACTCCATGGCCCCTTCAGTGGACCCAGAGAAGGCATGAGACCGACTCTCAGAGAGCCTCTGATCTATATTCCGGTAGCAGGCCCTGATGGAAACAGAGTACCCTTGGTCAAGGTGTGTGAGACTTAAATTATCTGTTGTAAATCTTCTTCAGAAATATTGAACTTAAACAGAAGCTAAACAGCAGGGTTACTAATATATTAGCTGTCGAGCCTTTAATATTTAAAATAAAAGTGTATATATGATTTTATGACCTCACATGATCTCTGTACTCTTATGTTTGATCCTGCAGGTGAGCGACGGTCCCCTGCCAGGTCTTGCGTTTGGTTTCCCTGACAACGAAACAGAGTTGCCCCAAGAAGCACAGACGATCACGACCATCTCTTGGTCTGGTGTCCCTCACACTTCAGAGTATGAGGTGTCCTGCAATCCCATTACACACCTGGAGGAGGGAGGCTTTCAGGTATATACACACACACACATAGTCACAGACACACATACATATTTACTGCTGGAGAAGTAAGGACCTCTTATTAACTTTCTCTTCCTCCATATAGATGCGTCTTCCTGGCACCTCCAACAGTGCCACGCTGATTGGATTGACATCCGGAGCTTCCTATAACATCGTAGTGGAGGCCATGAGGGGCGGGGCTAAAGAGAAGGTTTTGGAGGAAGTCGTAACCGTTGGCAACGCTGGTACAGTAGTCCTCTCTGACCACTCTCACAACAATAAAGATTAATGCTTATTTTCAGGTGCATACTCCCCAAAAAAGCCCAGTTTGCTCTGATTGGTCAGCTGACCCACTGTTGTGATTGGTCAACCTAACTTTTCGGACTCTGCTCCGGCTCCGCTCTAACTAGCTTTGTTTAAGGCCGTATTAAACTAGCCACTAGGCAGGTATTATGCTTAAGTGTTACTTGGTGACATCACCACGTTACGGGAGAAAAGGCAGGTTTGGTGTGGACTTTATAACTTTGCAGACCTTTTACAAGCATAAAAAACTATAGCCTATAACGCACTAAAGGAAAGGGAAAAAGCAAAAAAGCATAATAGGTCCTCTTTAATATGTTTAAAGTTTAATATGCATTCCTATGTAGCACATGTATACACAAAGATGTACGATTAGTTAATCGTATAAAATCTTATTATGAATAGTAACTGTATAGAGACACTATAATAAATGTTTTTAACAATGTTTAAATATGAACAATTTGATGACTATAACATTTAAATCAAATTATAGAGCATAATGTGTGCATCATCTATCTTTGTGAAGGTAAACCACATCAGATGGCTCTGTTCTCAACACATTTGTTTCTTCCATCCCTTAGTTCCAGGTGACATCCCCATTAACGGCAACCGGGACGTGTGCTACGACACGTTCACGCAGACCTACCAAGAGGTTGGCTCTGAGTGGGAGCGCATGTCTGAGACGGGCTTCAAGCTGTGGTGCCGCTGCCTGGGGCTGGGCAGCGGACACTTTAGATGTGATTCATCCAGTGAGTGAGCTTAATAACCCCATCCCAGCATGCTTTGCAAACAACACACCATGGAATTAGAAAACAAATAATTCTATGTGATTTACTCAAAGAGGAATTTATAAGAGGATCATAAACAAAACTGAAAAGACTTGTTGGAGTTATGTGGGACACAAAACAATGTTTTACGTCACGCACTTTATAAATTCCTGAGCTACAGTTCAAAGGCCATAGAATTGTTCTATGTGCAGCAACACGCAGTACTAAAATGACGGCATTGGCAGCCTTAGCAACGGTAACTAGATCATTTATAGCAGACTGTTTAATTGAATATAGTCTGTTTGTGGTCTGCCCATGTTGGTATCTCTGATCTGCCTCTTTAACCTGTGACAGAGACAGCTAAACTAACTGGCCAGCTTCAGTCTCAGTTATTTGTATTGTCCATGTATCTAACACGACAATACCAGAAACTGAGATCACCATCCATCACCCGCCTGTATGTCTATGTGTGTGTCTCCACTGGGACAATGTGTGTATTCAACTGGGAACCAGAAAAACTCACTCACACTCTGTCTAATTTAAAGGATGAGATCACATGTTGTTTGAAATACAAATGTATTTTTTTCAGATTGTGTTTTATGCTTGTTTTACAGATGTTATGAATTTAGCTGTGTGGAAAAATCAGTTTCTGTGAATCTTTATCTGCAATGTGAAGAGGAAAAGTTTGACCTTTGGAATTGCTCTCCCCGTCTTTGCCATTTCCGATCCAACTTTCCTCCCTCTCCACGCCATCCTCATGCATTTCTCTTCTCCCTCCCTTTATACTCTCTTTCGCTCTTTCTCTCTTCCTACGTCTCCTCCCTCCTTCAGAGTGGTGTCATGACAACAATAATAACTATCGCGTCGGAGAGAAGTGGGATCGCCAGGCTGAGAACGGTCACATGATGAGCTGTACCTGCCTGGGCAATGGCAAGGGAGAATTCAAATGTGAACCCCGTAAGTATAGACTGACACACACACACAGAACTAGAACTATACTCACTGAGACGTCAGGCTTGTGATACAGGATGGTTCCTTTATATTTATTCTTTCAGTTCTTTTTCACGGATATTCAATTGCCCATTCATGTCTGTTGTGAAATGAATTGAGAACTGATCTTTGATATGAAACTCTCAACCTCCAGATGAGTCGACATGTTTCGACGATGGGAAAATGTACCAGGTGGGAAACCAGTGGCAGAAGGAATACCTGGGCGCCATCTGTACCTGCACCTGCTATGGAGGACAACAGGTGTGTAACACAAAAACCTATTCAGTGCTGCTTTATGGGTAATGTCGATGCGTATTACGATCAGAACCTACATTATGGAGTCTTTGTGTTCAGACTGTGTGTTGTGTGTGTGTGAGCATCAACCTCTCCCTCCTTCTCTTCAGGGCTGGCGTTGTGAGGACTGCAAGAGGCCGGTAGGACACACTGATGTGGACGCTGACCTCCTTCAACCTGTTCATTCAGATGTCTTCGACCGGTACAGAGAAAACGCTCTACGCAAACTGGTCAGTGTCTCACTATAAGTTTTACTATTAATATTCTGCTATTATTAGCCCTACCCATTATGAAAGTGTTCAAATCAGCATAGATTTGGTGATCTGTAATTTCTCATTGATGTAGAGGATGTTGCTGTGAACCAAGTCAAAACTAATAAATCACAACATCGCTTCTCTCTTCTTGCCCTTCCCTCCTCTGCTCTCCAGAACATCCAGTGTCCGATCGAGTGTTTGAGGCCGGAGCTGCTCGCAGACATTCACACCCCGTCAGATTAGAGAGGAGGAGGAGGAGTATGAGTAAAGGAGGATGAAGAAGTGAGACCCCTTACAGCGTCACTACCACTTCAAGAAGGAAGCCTCCTCCTGTTTTCACTAAAAAGAAGACATTTCCATCAGATCTGTGCCTTTTTAAAGGTTCCCTCGCCAAATTTAAGTGCCTTAACAAGACTTTTCTACACCAACCTCTGTGCCTTTTCAAACATCTGCCCAACCTTTCATGTTTCTTCTTCAGTAGAAAGAAGGAATTCTTCAACCGAGGAGTTTTTGACATCAATCTGTTAGAGCAAAAATCCTGCTGCTTTATCACCTCAACCCTGCCTATAGTGTTGACACACGCACACACACACACACACACACACACACACACACACACACACACACACACACACACACACCAGATGCAGTATTGTTGTGTATTTTTTACTGTTGCTTTGGGACATTCCATGACGATTATCTTCCTTTGACCACGTCGAAACACACCACTTCAAATGCGTCTGATTTTTTATAATTATGTTCCCTGATAATAACTGTTGTTACATTTTGAGTCTCACTGTGACTAATGTATATTCAGACAATATTTAGGTAATGGTACAATGCATTTTCTGGGTCCTTAGACATTTCCAAATCAGCAAAGGAATTTCTAAAGCCATGCAGTATTTACTTTGTTGGCCAAAACAACTTTTACAGTCGTCTCAGCTTGACTTAGACAAACCAGACCATCTCAGTCAGATTTAAATTAAATTGATTAGACAGTTTTTATTATCTTGGATAATCAGCATTCTTTGTAATGAAGGAGATTACAGTTGTAAAAGACGTACAATACTGTCAGCATCCTGCTATTTTGATGAACAGAGCAACGGGTCACTAAGAGTTCTCTTTTAGATTACAAGAAATTCAAAACAACAAACTTTCCTTAAAAAGATAAGCACTGTTACTTTTGAGTTGGTATTAAAAAACGTTGCGTTGCTATTATTACAGGATAGGCTCTTGAAGTCACCATGTAGATGTGATTCTGTGATCTGTAATGTGGGTATTTTAAAAGATACACAAGGTATAGTGCCTATGAAATGTATAAAGCAAAAGCTGACTGACCAAAACTGTTATTTCGAAAAAAAGAAAAGAAAAAGAAATGTTGGCCTTTTGGAAAATTCACCATTATTTCCAAGTGAAATGCATTTTAATTACATAAATGTTTTGTATTTTTTTGTTTATTTTTTAATTCATTTCTTTTATTTATCCCTTTTATTCAGGCATTTTGTTCAATGCTTTTTTGGGGTGTACACTTTATTTTTTGATTAACTTGTTTTTATATTGTTGGTGCCAAAATCTGAACTACTGTGGACTGAATATTTTTAATAAACGGACAAAATCCAAGCCGAATGTTGTCTTTATTTGGTTGTTTGACAGAAAGAAAATATAAATCAATAACCTTCTCTCAAAAGGACATTGTTTATGGTCTTGTCATGGACAATAACAAAGATGACTTTCTGGGGAATAACATTCTCATGGGGATTCTTAATTCCGTGATGTCATGTATGACGTCACGGGATGTCAGCAGTACTACACTACCAATTAAACATCAACTCACAGATAGTCTGCGCTAAATTAAAGTCAAATGAATTGATAAAGTTGTTGCATTCAGTTTGTTGCATCAGGTTTCATTGACATGCCGTGAACTGTAGAGAGAGAGAGAGAGAGAGAGAAAAAAAAAAAAAAAGACCCATATGCCGGATTAACATCTGCAGGGTAACTGCTGCAGCAGCTCACCCTGACAGCTTTTCCCTGAGTGGCTCCTGTGAGCTCAAGCTTGAAGCTTAAGACTCATTATCAGAACCACTGAGAGGCAACTACAATGGAAACCACTGTAGGGATATCTCTCCGGTGAGACTAGCACTTGCCTGGCATACACAAGCGGGTGATTTGAATGACAGAAAGGGGTCCTATAGGTAAACTTTTTTGGGAGGCCCGTGACGTCATATATGACGTCACACATGACACGGAACATAAGCCCCGTCCAATAACTAGTACTGCTGGCATCCCCTGTGACGTCATACATGAAATCACGGAATTAAGAATCCCCATGTCACATTCTCGTTCTGGAATACAGTACTATATAAACTTCACTAAACCACAGTGGAGGTAATCCTGTGTAATGCACTAAAGCAGGTGAGTTTACTGTCTTTTAAGTGACACCAAGCGTTTTAAAAATAATAATAATGGTAATAATAATAAAAAAAATAAAATAATAATAATAATAATAATAATAATAATAATAATAATAATACGGAGCAAATATGTTTTAAAAAAGTTATTTTTATAAAACGGTCGTTATATCCTGACAGTACATGAAACAGGTAACCTGAAAAAAATCATGTGCCTCTGTGTCCTCCGGTGTCCCCCGGTGCTCCTAACGGCATCTGCAAGATTTCACATACCGGAGGAAAACAAGCAGTAAGAGCTGATCTGAGGTCTGCTGTCCAGCTGCCGTCTATGAGAGCCGGCTGTCATCATTCACGAACTCCGACCAAACGGTCAAACTAGACAGCGCTGATCAAATATGAATCAATATTATATTACATTAATGCCTCTTTCTCGCCTCAAATGTTTTCAGAATCATCTTGTAGTGCACAGTTTAGTTGTAAAATTAGAAAGTTTGTGACGCGTTACCATTGAGAAATCTGGTGAAGGAACGCCAAGTTTCGGTCACATGACCGGAGCACAGCCAATAGGAACGCTCTCTCAATGAAATGACCTGTGATTGGTCAAAGTCTTGCCGTCACGGGATGGAATTTTTAAAACCTAAAAGGGAGAGAGAGAGAGAGAGAGAGAGAGAGAGAGAGAGAGAGAGAGAGAGAGAGAGAAAAACAAAACAAAAAAAGACCCATATGCCGGATTAACATCTGCAGGGCAGCTGCTGGAGCAGCTCACCCTGACAGCTTTTCCCTGAGTGGCTCCTGTGAGCTCAAGCATGAAGCTTAAGACTCATTATCAGAACCACTGAGAGGCAACTACAATGGAAAACCACTGTAGGGATATCTCAGGTGAGACTAGCACTTGCCTGGCATACACAAGCGGGTGATTTGAATGACAGATAGGGGTCCTATAAGTAAACTTTTTTGGGAGGCTCGTGACATCACATATGACGTTTCGTGTCATGTGTGACGTCACATATGACGTCACACATGACACGGAACATAAGCCCCGTCCAATAACTTGTACTGCTGACATCCCCTGTGACGTCATACATGACATCACGGAATTAAGAATCCCCATGTCACATTCTCGTTCTGGAATACAGTACTATATAAACTTCACTAAACCACAGTGGAGGTAATCCTGTGTAATGCAGATTTTACAGTATAGTCAAGAGCTTTTAATGTAACATTTAAATATATTCTGAAGGCCTATCTGTAAATGATAACATTTGATTGTAAATTGATCAGTATTTACATCCAAATTGAGTATGAAAAACAATTTACAAAAGGTAGAATAACAGATCTTCCACCTGGAGGATGTGGAAGTTTAAAACACAAATAACCCAACAGTATAGTACTATTACATATATGTACCATAGGGGAGCAATATTAAACATGAAAAAAGTAGTTTTTTAGTATAGTATTATTACATAAACTGGGAAACAAAAGTTTGGAGAATTATTTCTCTGTTGTTACAATGCTTATTGTCATTGTATTTTACATTGTTAGAAAGCCTGTTTATTTACCTTCACAATGATGTCCAACTTGTAAGGATCATGCATTTGTGGGATGAGCAGCACAGCTGATTATGTGGGTAGCGCCCCAGAAAAATTTGCCACATATTATTACATATATGTACCATAGGGGAGCAATATTAAACATGAAAAAAAGTAGTTTTTCAACACAGGATTTATTGAAGTATTCACATTACAAAAAAAGACATTGCATTTCTTCTTTTAGTCATGGAGGGGAAAAGCCAAACAAGGTCTCTGTTGGATTAGAAACTTAACCAAGTATGAGAATACATCAGGATCACCATGAAGCCATTTCCCTGCATGTAGGCCTACTGTAGTACTAACAGCACAACTGTCATGGCTCCAGGACAAACCGACTACAAAAAATCTGTCTACTTTTAGAGGGAGGTGTCAGAAACTGAAGGCAATTTTCTCTTTGTCTTAACAAACCTGATGAAAGAGAACAACTGGGATCACTGATCGTGTCACATTGTAACTGAAATTATATCTCTCACCTCAGTATTTGTTATTTTGAGTTAAGCAATGTGGACGGAAGACATTGGACTTAAGACAGATGTGACGTCTAACCCGGCTGCATTTAGTATTCCCTTTAAAGTATTAAAAACCATCTGAGGGGCTACACACTGATCATCCAAACTAATAATCAAACAACTGCAGCTGTTGAGAAAAGGTTGAAAAATAAATATCAAGCAGGCTGAACACTCAAACGGTCCACAGTTTTTGTCGCATTCTCTTTCGGACGTTGAAATCAATCAGGCAAATAGAAAGCCATCATTTTGTAGTTGACCTATGAAATTCATTACATAAAGTGTTCCCTTTAAAAGAAACATAGTGAAGTCAGTCACATCAACACACCGACTCTGCATGGTTTGACCTGGACAGGAGGTATTCACTATCAAAAAGGAATTTGTTGATTTGTGAAAATCAAGTTGTGCAGTTTATAGGAGGGAATCAGAAGCAGCTTATTAATAGGACAGAATCAGTGTCTGGTTCCCTACACCTGCCAGGTACCTCCTGCAAATGTCTACGTATGTTTCTATGTATACAACTATGGTGTTCTTTGAAGATGTAAAAGAGAAAACACTTAAAAGGTCCTTATTAGAGTTGTAGGTTAAATTTGAAATTAGACGTAACGATGCTGATGCCAGTCCTGAGCTCCTATTGGCCGCTCTGGCCCAGTCTCTTTGTGTAAGCCTCCCAGCCTGCCTTTCTGTACGACTCAGCAGCTTTCAGCCTATCGGAGGCCTCCAGGATACCCCGACCGACGATGATGACATCAGAGCCTTTGTTACAGAGGACTTCCTCTCGGGTGGTGTACTGCTGGCCCAACCCATCACCTGGAAGAGAGGAGGAAGAGGGAGGGATGGGTGAGGAGGGGAGACAGAGGAAGAGGGAGGTTGTTGAGGAGTATTGTAAGCAGGCCCAGAAACCATTTCTTGTACTAGAGCTCCTCCTTGTGTCAAAGAGGAGCCACAACACATCATCAACTTTGCTCTAATCATTGTCAAAGTATGACACATGTTACCAACACACTGAATGAAGACACCTTTTTTCCATCCAGGTGTCAGGTACATGTATTGCTCTGTAACACAGTAAAAGGACAGTCATGGATGAACGTCGACTTTCTTGTATGCTGCTATCCTGACTGTGTTACTCTTGTACTGGGCTGACTTCCTGCTACAGAAGAATAACAGCACCAGTCGCTGACATACTAAAGCCAATACCTCCACCTACTGGCAAACACAGAATATGGTCTTAAAACTACTTGACACTAAAGCAGGTGAGTTTACTGTCTTTTAAGTGACACCAAGCGTTTTAAAAATAATAATAATGGTAATAATAATAAAAAATAATAAATAATAATAATAATAATAATAATAATAATAATAATACGGAGCAAATATGTTTTAAAAAGGTTATTTTTATAAAACGGTCGCTATATCGTGACAGTAGTACATGAAACAGGTAACCTGAAAAAAATCATGTGCCTCTGTGTCCTCCGGTGTCCCCCGGTGCTCCTAACGGCATCTGCAAGATTTCACATACCGGAGGAAAACAAGCACTAAGAGCTGATCTGAGGTCTGCTGTCCAGCTGCCGTCTATGAGAGCCGGCTGTCATCATTCACGAACTCCGACCAAACGGTCAAACTAGACAGCGCTGATCAAATATGAATCAATATTATATTACATTAATGCCTCTTTCTCGCCTCAAATGTTTTCAGAATCATCTTGTAGTGCACAGTTTAGTTGTAAAATTAGAAAGTTTGTGACGCGTTACTGTTATATCTCTGCCTTACTCCTGAATTAAGCAGGGATATTCGAATTGAATCCAATAACAGGGACCACACGTCTGCTGCTTAGCGCGTTCTCTTTATTTTCCTTTCTTCTCCTCGTCTACCCATAATGCATTTCAACATTCTAACAGTGGCCTGTTAACCCTAGACATGACAGTTACCATTGTGAAATCTGGTGAAGGAACGCCACGTTTCGGTCACATGACCGGAGCACAGCCAATAGGAACGCTCTCTCAATGAAATGACCTGTGATTGGTCAAAGTCTTGCCGTCACGGGATGGAATTTTTAAAACCTAAAAGGGAGAGAGAGAGAGAGAAAAAGAGAGAGAGAGAGAGAAAAACAAAACAAAAAAAGACCCATATGCCGGATTTACATCTGCAGGGCAGCTGCTGGAGCAGCTCACCCTGACAGCTTTTCCCTGAGTGGCTCCTGTGAGCTCAAGCATGAAGCTTAAGACTCATTATCAGAACCACTGAGAGGCAACTACAATGGAAAACCACTGTAGGGATATCTCAGGTGAGACTAGCACTTGCCTGGCATACACAAGCGGGTGATTTGAATGACAGAAAGGGGTCCTATAAGTAAACTTTTTTGGGAGGCCCGTGACATCACATATGACGTTCCGTGTCATGTGTGACGTCACATATGACGTCACACATGACACGGAACATAAGCCCCGTCCAATAACTTGTACTGCTGACATCCCCTGTGACGTCATACATGACATCACGGAATTAAGAATCCCCATGTCACATTCTCGTTCTGGAATACAGTACTATATAAACTTCACTAAACCACAGTGGAGGTAATCCTGTGTAATGCAGATTTTACAGTATAGTCAAGAGCTTTTAATGTAACATTTAAATATATTCTGAAGGCCTATCTGTAAATGATAACATTTGATTGTAAATTGATCAGTATTTACATCCAAATTGAGTATGAAAAACAATTTACAAAAGGTAGAATAACAGATCTTCCACCTGGAGGATGTGGAAGTTTAAAACACAAATAACCCAACAGTATAGTACTATTACATATATGTACCATAGGGGAGCAATATTAAACATGAAAAAAGTAGTTTTTTAGTATAGTATTATTACATAAACTGGGAAACAAAAGTTTGGAGAATTATTTCTCTGTTACAATGCTTATCGTCATTGTATTTTACATTGTTAGAAAGCCTGTTTATTTACCTTCACAATGATGTCCAACTTGTAAGGATCATGCATTTATGGGATGAGCAGCACAGCTGATTATGTGGGTAGCGCCCCAGAAAAATTTGCCACATATTACATATATGTACCATAGGGGAGCAATATTAAACATGAAAAAAAGTAGTTTTTCAACACAGGATTTATTGAAGTATTCACATTACAAAAAAAGACATTGCATTTCTTCTTTTAGTCATGGAGGGGAAAAGCCAAACAAGGTCTCTGTTGGATTAGAAACTTAACCAAGTATGAGAATACATCAGGATCACCATGAAGCCATTTCCCTGCATGTAGGCCTACTGTAGTACTAACAGCACAACTGTCATGGCTCCAGGACAAACCGACTACAAAAAATCTGTTTACTTTTAGAGGGAGGTGTCAGAAACTGAAGGCAATTTTCTCTTTGTCTTAACAAACCTGATGAAAGAGAACAACTGGGATCACTGATCGTGTCACATTGTAACTGAAATTATATCTCTCACCTCAGTATTTGTTATTTTGAGTTAAGCAATGTGGACGGAAGACATTGGACTTAAGACAGATGTGACGTCTAACCCGGCTGCATTTAGTATTCCCTTTAAAGTATTAAAAACCATCTGAGGGGCTACACACTGATCATCCAAACTAATAATCAAACAACTGCAGCTGTTGAGAAAAGGTTGAAAAATAAATATCAAGCAGGCCGAACACTCAAACGGTCCACAGTTTTTTGTCGCATTCTCTTTCGGACGTTGAAATCAATCAGGCAAATAGAAAGCCATCATTTTGTAGTTGACCTATGAAATTCATTACATGAAGTGTTCCCTTTAAGAAAAGCATAGTCAAGTCAGGACCACGGTCAAAACATTATCTGAAACCCAGCGTTCATTAGTAAATTATGACTGGCCAAGCTGTTCCCTTTGCTATGAAACAAAGTAACTGTACAAACAGGTTTAAAATCAACTTAACACTTTGTGAAGATGGAGTTCAACACTAATACCTCTGTCACTAGCTGTGATTTACTGCTGGAAAATTCCCTGAATTACAGCCTAGATATTATACAACCATTAAAAAGTTTCAGCCGTACCCACTCTTATTTGTACTACAAATCTTGGTGTAGTATTTCAGCAATTATATGAAAGCATACAGATGAATGGTGGTCTTGTGGCGACAGAAAAGCTTCAGCCTGACTGGAAGAAGGAGTCTTTGTGAAAGGAATGAGAAACACCTCGTAATCCTGTTTAACAAACAAATCCTCAGTGGACTTTAGCAGCCAACTCATTAAAAAAAAACTAGCTATTCTAGGTAATCCACATCGCATCTCCAACCCTGCATGGTTTAACCTGGACAGGAAGAATTCACCATCATAAAAGAAGTACTGAAACATTTTCCCCAAATGTGTTGATTTGTGAAAATCAAGTTGTGCAGTTCATAGGAGGGAATCAGAAGCAGCTTATTAATAGGACAGAATCAGTGTCTGGTTCCCTACACCTGCCAGGTACCTCCTGCAAATGTCTACATATGTTTCTATGTATACAACTATGTGCACACTGGTGTTCTTTGAAGATGTAAAAGAGAAAATACTTAAAAGATCCTTATTAGAGTTGTAGGTTCAATTTGAAATTAGACATAACGATGCGGATGCCAGTCCTGAGCTCCTATTGGCCGCTCTGGCCCAGTCTCTTTGTGTAAGCCTCCCAGCCTGCCTTTCTGTACGACTCAGCAGCTTTCAGCCTATCGGAGGCCTCCAGGATACCCCGACCGACGATGATGACATCAGAGCCTTTGTTGCAGAGGACTTCCTCTGGGGTGGCGTACTGCTGGCCCAACCCATCACCTGGAACAGAGAAGGGATGGGTGAGGAGGGGAGACAGAGGAAGAGGGAGGTTGTTGAGGAGTATTGATAGCAGGCCCAGAAATCATTTCTTGTACTAGAGCTCCTCCTTGTGTCAAAGCCAGAGCGCAACGGAACGACCCATATTCATATAATTAAGTGCTTGAAGATCCAATCATCACTAAAGCGTATGTCATGCAAGAGAGCCTATATGAAACCAACTGGAATGGTAAAGATATAGTGTAATAATTTCTACATGAGCAGAGAATGAAGTTGCTCTGCCTCTGTGTGTCCCTCCGCTGTCGCCATGTTGAGAGCCATGAGGAGGCAATAGAAATGCTCCCAATCTTGCATTTAGCACCTTTAACGTGTGTTGACTGATTCACGACGTGAACTTATGCATCGAGTAAACATCGCACCTTAAAAGTTGCCGGTAGCTGCCGGTAACCTTTGAGCAGCACGGTGAATTAAATTATTTTTTCTTAGTCTAGTAAGTAAATGAAATAATTCAAAAGACAAACTGCATTTGGTCTTTGCAAACGGAAAAGATGTACGTCTTTATTTGCATATAGCGCTGGAAAGTGAGACCCGATCACAAGTGGTCACTCGAGACACATGTCAGATAAAGAATATTGAAGTTGAAGTGTGTACGTATGCATCTATACAAGTGTGTATGTATGTATATCCTTTTAAAAACAAATTAATTACATGTAAATATAAACTTGTGAATGTAAATTACAATATTTCTAGGAAAACAAAGGAAACGAATACAAAGAAGAAAGTCAAAAATAAGGAAGTCAAATGTTACCTCCAGCCTGCATCTGCACCCCGGGGGTCATGTGGATGATCTCCGGCCTCTTGGTGATCTTAGAGCCACAGATGAACCCAATCACAAAGTCTGAGTGCTGCTCTGCCATCGTCAGCTGGAAAGATAACAGAGATAAACTGTAAACTGGGAACCCTGAACAATGGACTATACATCTGAGTGAACCTAGACAATGCAGAGACATGCTTACCACCGCCTGTGTGTATTCACCAGTAGCCAGTGACCCCTGGGAGCTCATCTGTGCTATGAGCAAACAGCCTCGGCCGAGAGGCTTTCCTACAGCGCTGAGGCCCTTCACGACCCCGGGCCCCGGCACCGCATGGGCATTCACTATGTGGGACCACGATGAGATCTGGTACAAACCACCTAGGACAAAAATTGGATGAAGATACTTACAATATTAACAAAACATTTTTTTTTTTTCCAAAAGTCATCTTGAAGACAGATGTATTTCATACACAAGTCCTCTCACCTTCATACTGATGCTTGACTGTGTTCCCAATGTCAGCAAACTTGCGATCTTCAAAGATGAGGAAGTTGTGTTTCTCAGCCAAAGCCTGCAGTTTCTGGCTGAAGGCCGCTGTGTAGTCCTGTTAGCAGACATGAGAAGAGCATTAGGATCATTTGTCGTGACGGCGTTTCTTCTCCTTTGTAAAAATATGGACTTTGTTTCTCTCCGACCTTTAGGATGTCTACGTGGGTCTTCAGCATGCAGATGTTGGGGCCGAGAGAGTCGGCCAGCTGGAGGAGCTCCTCGCTGCTCGTCACATCGGCGGACACGCAGAGGTTAGACTGCTTCTCCTCCATGGTCGTCAGCAGCTTTGACGCCAGAGGGTGGACGTCTGCAGACAAAAATGCAATATTCACTATGTAAATTTATAAATGCTTTAAAAAGATCACTAAAATCATGCCCCAAGAGTGGAAAATATGGATGTAACCTTGCAGAGGCATTACTGTAGTAGTGCTGGCCACTTGACTAGCTCGGAAGACTACATACTTGGTAGTTTGGCTCTGTCTGCGTAGCTCAGCTCCACGTCCTGCTCCACACATGGCTTCTTGGTGGCAGGAACCCCGTTGCCATTCCCGTCCTTGGGGCTGAAAGAGGCAAATGTTACTTTAGAAATTGTTACATTTGAGGTATGCGTTCAAACACACACACAAACTACGCGGCTGTACCTGAACGTGTTGTTGTCCTGAATGAACTTGCGGACGCTCTGGGCTGTTTTGGCGTCGATGCGTTCGGCTGCCAGCAGCACGTTGAGCAGCTTGAACATGGAGATGATGGGATGGAGGCGGATCCCCTGAGAAGCCAACATCTTCACACCACCTTGCTCTCTGTCCATTAGTACTATGGCATCTGTCACCTGGAACCGGTAAAAGATTTCAAAAGACGATTATCACCACTGTGCTGCCCTTGGTAACGTTACTACAGTGATCATTCAAACAAAAAAGCATCATTTCTACTGTGATCTTTTTTGACGGTGCACCTTCAGTCCCCCTTTGTAGAGCACCTCAGCCGTCTCCAGGATGCTGCTGCCGCTGGTCACCGTGTCCTCAATGATCAGACATGTGTCCCCCTCACGAAACGAGCCCTCCACCATACGCTTGGTTCCTAGAAGGGATACACAAGGAGTCTTATGAGTCCCTATTCTAGACAAACTTGAGCTATTGTGTCACTTCTACTCTAATTCAAGGCCTTGGCAAAGTCATCTTCCAATGGAGTAAATGTTTCTGCTGATTCACACGTATACATAGAGGTTGTCTTAGAGGAGAGGGAAACTTAACTTTCTAGATTTTCTACAATTGTCTTGTTAGCTTTGTAGTGCCAGAGAGATCTATGGCTGACGGACGGCTTTGCATGCAGGTCAGTGTTCACTGTTTTTAAAAGGAACAACGCGCTTATCTAAAGCAAGTTGAGGTTATTTAAATAGGTAAATCAGCTCTCAGTAAGTGTTTGTCTTTCACGGTTGAGAGATAGACCTGCTATAGCATCACTGGTAAGAGTTGTTGCATTAGTGAACATTTAAGCCATATAGAGAAAGCCCGCAGGAAGAGCGCCGGGCTGTGAAGCAAATTTTCCTAGTGGCCAAACTGCGGTACTACAACTTCCGTGTCTGTGCCATTGAGCCCATTTTTCCCCATAGACTTACATTGGGAAAGAGACGTCTGTAACTCAGCGGATAATTTGTTTTGAGGTTAATCAACTTCCCAGTATGAACACTTGAATAGTCCTTATTTAAATCATTAAGTCTAAAGAATAAAGAGTTATTTCCCTTCTTCCATTCATGTGAATGAGCGCCAGACAAAGGGCTGGGAGGCGGAGTTAAAGGAAACGCTACTGCGCCTGCTCTATGGGCCCAATGGATGCGGAAGATCGACGGATGATCCGGGTACTTTATCACTCAGCAGTTGAGCCATTTGGGCTTCAAGCGCCAACTGAGCAACCCTCCTAGGAATGAACGGGAATCTGCTTCCGATGCTGCAAACATCCATCCCTTCTATCCTAATAACAAAATGTCTTACTTGTGGTTTGGTCAACACTCTTGAACGTTTGATAAATAAAGCTGGCCTAGTCGTCCGGCCACCCACCATAGTCCTTGGCCTCCTTCCGCCTGATGAGCATCGGCAGTTCGTGTCTGGAGCAGATGATGGTGGCCATAGGCAGGGCTGTGTAAGGAACCCCACACACTGAGTCAAACTGGAGCTCCTCTTCCAGCACTCGCTGGTAGATGAGAGTTGACACCTGCAAAATACAGCAACACAAAACGGGTGAGGACTCTAAAATGCAGCAGTGTTATAGGTAAAGGGCTACATGACAATCAAGGCACACGGAAGTCCACATGAATATCTAGGACATGGTGTGATGTACTGTGGGAAGGTACAAGTTGTTGTTGCTACGCAGCTTTTTTCATTGTTATGGGCTTTGTTTTTTTGCCATGGATGTCATTTTGTAGCAAATGTTCCGTTCACTGTATGGTGAATTTTCTGTTTATAATACATGCAACACATTTCTACCCAAATGCATTTACTGTAAACACAAGTGTGCATATCTAAATTATATTATTATATCATATCTATATTTTCTGTATATACAATATTGTAGCTACTACACTTTTCCCAGTAAACTTTGACCTGCTGTTTAAATGGGAATCTAACAGCTCAGTGTGATACACAAGAGCATTCAGATTCAGACACAACTGATATTCTGGTATAGTCTACAAAAAGTAGAACAAAAGGGAGATTTTGTATACAAGAATCATTTCCAGGGTTTTCTGCCATGGTGAAAAAACATCTAAGCATTTTGACTAATGCAGCTCACATGATAACAAAAAAAACAATTTTTCATTTTGGTGGCCAATTTACTGACACAATAACTTAAAGTTTTGAAGCATGAATGAAGTGTTTTGGGTGAGTTACTGACTGTACCCTGTGCTGCTCCTTATAGGTGCGTTATGGTGTTAAATTGTTGTTTGTATGTTTTGCTTGTGTAGTTTTAAGGAAGGATTAGTTGAGTAACCTAATGTGAAGATAAGTTCATTATTTAAAGTGCATTTATTTTATTTTATGAAGAAATGCTTCTACTTCCATGTAAACTGGAGGGTTTAGAAACCTAGTAAAAGTATTACATTTAATTTCAGGGGCTGTACATTTTATTTATTTCTTATTTTCTTTTAGCTTTTGCTGTATTTACTGATTTAAAAATACACTTGTAGCTTCTGCATTTTTTTTGTGTGCACATATTTTATTTATAACTGTATTTTGTTATATGTGTATACTCTACAAAATACACATAGGGCAAAGCATGGACAGCTTTTGCACAGGGGACTGAGAAAGAGCCTGCCATGTCTCGGTGTTGACTGTGCCCTGTGCTGCTCCTTATAGCAAATAAAGGTGCAGATCCTGATTCCTGGTCTGAGTGGTGTCCTTCAGTCTACCAGCAACCATTCTACTTCTGCTACACAATCACATCTTGCATGAAGGTGGAGGTTAAACAACTTTCACTTTTAGCTGATAAACACCCCAGAAACTTACATTTTACTATAACAACATGTAGTCTTTGGATAGCTGTGTGCTGTTGCTTTAATGACATATATATAAGTCAAAGGGGCCCACGCCGTGCAGCAGCAGCAGCAGCAGAAGCACGTGTTTGTTGTTACCTGGTTCATGAGCACCGGGTGTGAGACCAGCACCCTCAGGTCGATGTAGATGGGTGTCATCATGCCGCTCTTCAGCTTGTACTCTCCGAACTTCACCGCGTCCACATCGTGGAGCTTCAGGATCAGACTGTCGAGGGAGACCTGGTCCATGTTGTCTGTTTTCAGGAGGGTTAACAGGAGTTTTCTCTCTACAACTTGTAGCCGACTAACTAACGTGTTGACTGACTCTCACTGCGTCCTCAGCGGCAACAATACTTCCGCTCTTGGTTCTTCAGAATAAAAGCGTCATCCAAAGTCTGACGGTGAGAGTATTTCAAAGTTCAGCGAAATTGTTCAGGGCCTATAGTGTTTTTGTTTTTTGTTTTTTTTTATCATGAAGCCTACAGAGTTTAGCTTATTAGTACGAATTAAGCTAAAGTGAAGGTCTACAGGAAATTATTTATAAATTAAATTAAATTAAATCAAAATAAATTAAATTAAATCAAATTAAATTAAATTAAATCAAAATAAATTAAATTAAATTAAATTAAATTAAATTAAAATTAAATAGAGATTTTTTTTCATGAAGCCTACAGAGTTTAGCTTATTAGTGCGTATTAAGCTAAAGTGCAGGTCTACAGGAAATTAAATTAAAGTAAATTAAATTAAAACAAAACAAAACAAAACAAAATAAAATAAAATATAATAAAGTTAAATTAAATTAGATCAAATTAAATTAAAAAGAGATTTTCATGAAGGTTACAGAGTTTAGCTTATTAGTGCGAATTAAGCTAAAGTGCAGGTCTACAGGAAATTTAATTAAATTATATTAAATAAAATAAAATAAAATAAAATAAATTAAATTAAATTAAATTAAAATTAAATTAAATTAAATTAAATTAAAAAGAGATTTATTGGCATGGTAAACACGTGTACATTGCCAAAGCATGTATGGAATAAAAACAAAAAAAATGACGTACATTAAGTAAAGAGTTACTAGAATAAAGAAATGTGTGAACAGCACTGTGTAACATTGCAACTAGTATATTATAGTATGTACAGATAAGTAAAGTAAACTTAGGATACTAAGATAAAAATATAAAAATGTAAACATTGTAAAAAAAATAGAAAAACAGAGAAGTTAAAACTGTGTAAACACTGCAACTATTTTATATTTTTATATTTTATTTTTTATTTTTACATATCATATTATATATATTAACATATAGTTTAATAGGTAGGCTCCTAATAGTTGAAACAGATGACACATAATATTCATTGGATAAGATCAAATGTTATTGAGCAGGAGGAAAATTACAACAGCACAAGAAGAAAGACAGATTGGTTGAAGTACATAATGTGTTTTCTTTCTGATACGACCATTGATCTAAGCTTTTGTGCACGTGTCTAAATTTTTACTCAAGAAATATTTCCTGTTCTTGAGTGAAATTTATTTTAAATGTATTAATTTTATTCTGAAAGGGGAGATGCCTTAACCGGAAATCGGGCAGAACCAATCAGAACGCAGTATTCCACGACGCTGCTGTCGTCTTAGAAGGGAGCTCGCAAACTGCGAAATCTGATATATGAGATCTGCAAAAACTTGCAAAAACTCCCTTCTAGCCACTATCCCACTCTTTTTTTTTTTTTTTAAATGAACAAATTCTGATTTACAAACAACATGGCTCATAGATCATTGCATTAGAGTAAAAGGTCAAGGTGCATACAGAACAAGAACAGATAAAATATGTAAAATTATACATGAAAATAATAATAAATGAAATTAAGGGCTATGGGGCTGTACCTGTAATTCATATTCTTCTATTATGGTAAGAAGTTTCAAAGCATTTTTGTTTTTCATGACTCTAAGGGCTTTTATGTAAGAAAGAAACTCAGAATGAAACACATTAAACCTATAGGTTTTGACCTTTTGAGAGAAGTTTCCCAGATGAGAAACTTTTGGGAAAAGCCAGTCATCCACTACCCGACTCTGCAGGGAGAATGAATTCCGGTGTAGAGTTTCTTTTGTTTTTGCAGACCTTTATGTGGACTCGAAAACTGTCTCAAATCCTGAATTTATATGTTCTAAAAACGCAGAGCATTTTGGCAAATTTTTCTTGGGCGCTACCCACATATTCAGCTGTGCTGCTCATCCCACAAAAGCATGATCCTTACAAATTGGACATCATTGTAAAGGTAAATAAACAGGCTTTCCAACGATGTAAAATACAATGCCAATAAGCATTGTAAAAACAGAGAAATAATCCACCAAACACAAGTTTCCGAACTTTTTTTCCCCAGTTTATGTAATAATACTGTTGGGTTATTTGTGTTTTAAACTTCCACATCCTCCAGGTGGAAGATCTGTTATTCTACCTTTTGTAAATTGTTTTTCATACTCAATTTGGATGTAAATACTGATCAATTTACAATCAAATGTTATCATTTACAGATAGGCCTTCAGAATATATTTAAATGTTACATTAAAAGCTCTTGACTATACTGTAAAATCTGCATTACACAGGATTACCTCCACTGTGGTTTAGTGAAGTTTATATAGTACTGTATTCCAGAACGAGAATGTGACATGGGGATTCTTAATTCCGTGATGTCATGTATGACGTCACAGGGGATGTCAGCAGTACAAGTTATTGGACGGGGCTTATGTTCCGTGTCATGTGTGACGTCATATGTGACGTCACACATGACACGAAACGTCATATGTGATGTCACGAGCCTCCCAAAAAAGTTTACTTATAGGACCCCTTTCTGTCATTCAAATCACCCGCTTGTGTATGCCAGGCAAGTGCTAGTCTCACCTGAGATATCCCTACAGTGGTTTTCCATTGTAGTTGCCTCTCAGTGGTTCTGATAATGAGTCTTAAGCTTCATGCTTGAGCTCACAGGAGCCACTCAGGGAAAAGCTGTCAGGGTGAGCTGCTCCAGCAGCTGCCCTGCAGATGTAAATCCGGCATATGGGTCTTTTTTTGTTTTGTTTTTCTCTCTCTCTCTCTCTTTTTCTCTCTCTCTCTCTCCCTTTTAGGTTTTAAAAATTCCATCCCGTGACGGCAAGACTTTGACCAATCACAGGTCATTTCATTGAGAGAGCGTTCCTATTGGCTGTGCTCCGGTCATGTGACCGAAACTTGGCGTTCCTTCACCAGATTTCACAATGGTAACGCGTCACAAACTTTCTAATTTTACAACTAAACTGTGCACTACAAGATGATTCTGAAAACATTTGAGGCGAGAAAGAGGCATTAATGTAATATAATATTGATTCATATTTGATCAGTGCTGTCTAGTTTGACCGTTTGGTCGGAGTTCGTGAATGATTGACAGCCGGCTCTCATAGACGGCAGCTGGACAGCAGACCTCAGATCAGCTCTTACTGCTTGTTTTCCTCCGGTATGTGAAATCTTGCAGATGCCGTTAGGAGCACCGGGGGACACCGGAGGACACAGGCACATGATTTTTTTCAGGTTACCTGTTTCATGTACTACTGTCACGATATAGCGACCGTTTTATAAAAATAACTTTTTTTAAACATATTTGCTCCGTATTATTATTATTATTATTATTATTATTTATTATTATTATTATTATTATTATTTATTATTATTATTATTATTATTATTATTATTTTTTTTTATTATTATTACCATTATTATTATTTTTAAAACGCTTGGTGTCACTTAAAAGACAGTAAACTCACCTGCTTTAGTGCATTACACAGGATTACCTCCACTGTGGTTTAGTGAAGTTTATATAGTACTGTATTCCAGAACGAGAATGTGACATGGGGATTCTTAATTCCGTGATGTCATGTATGACGTCACAGGGGATGTCAGCAGTACTAGTTATTGGACGGGGCTTATGTTCCGTGTCATGTGTGACGTCATATGTGACGTCACACATGACACGGAACGTCATATGTGATGTCACGGGCCTCCCAAAAAAGTTTACTTATAGGACCCCTTTCTGTCATTCAAATCACCCGCTTGTGTATGCCAGGCAAGTGCTAGTCTCACCTGAGATATCCCTACAGTGGTTTTCCATTGTAGTTGCCTCTCAGTGGTTCTGATAATGAGTCTTAAGCTTCATGCTTGAGCTCACAGGAGCCACTCAGGGAAAAGCTGTCAGGGTGAGCTGCTCCAGCAGCTGCCCTGCAGATGTAAATCCGGCATATGGGTCTTTTTTTGTTTTGTTTTTCTCTCTCTCTCTCTCTCTCTCTCTCTCTCTCTCTCTCTCTCTCCCTTTTAGGTTTTAAAAATTCCATCCCGTGACGGCAAGACTTTGACCAATCACAGGTCATTTCATTGAGAGAGCGTTCCTATTGGCTGTGCTCTGGTCATGTGACCGAAACTTGGCGTTCCTTCACCAGATTTCTCAATGGTAACGCGTCACAAACTTTCTAATTTTACAACTAAACTGTGCACTACAAGATGATTCTGAAAACATTTGAGGCGAGAAAGAGGCATTAATGTAATATAATATTGATTCATATTTGATCAGTGCTGCCTAGTTTGACCGTTTGGTCGGAGTTCGTGAATGATGACAGCCGGCTCTCATAGACGGCAGCTGGACAGCAGACCTCAGATCAGCTCTTACTGCTTGTTTTCCTCCGGTATGTGAAATCTTGCAGATGCCGTTAGGAGCACCGGGGGACACCAGAGGACACAGAGGCACATGATTTTTTTCAGGTTACCTGTTTCATGTACTACTGTCACGATATAGCGACCGTTTTATAAAAATAACTTTTTTTAAACATATTTGCTCCGTATTATTATTATTATTATTTATTATTTTTTATTATTATTACCATTATTATTATTTTTAAAACGCTTGGTGTCACTTAAAAGACAGTAAACTCACCTGCTTTAGTGTCAAGTAGTTTTAAGACCATATTCTGTGTTTGCCAGTAGGTGGAGGTAGTGGCTTTAGTATGTCAGCGACTGGTGCTGTTATTCTTCTGTAGCAGGAAGTCAGCCCAGTACAAGAGTAACACAGTCAGGATAGCAGCATACAAGAAAGTCGACGTTCATCCATGACTGTCCTTTTACTGTGTTACAGAGCAATACATGTACCTGACACCTGGATGGAAAAAAGGTGTCTTCATTCAGTGTGTTGGTAACATGTGTCATACTTTGACAATGATTAGAGCAAAGTTGATGATGTGTTGTGGCTCCTCTTTGACACAAGGAGGAGCTCTAGTACAAAAAATGGTTTCTGGGCCTGCTTACAATACTCCTCAACAACCTCCCTCTTCCTCTGTCTCCCCTCCTCACCCATCCCTCCCTCTTCCTCCTCTCTTCCAGGTGATGGGTTGGGCCAGCAGTACACCACCCGAGAGGAAGTCCTCTGTAACAAAGGCTCTGATGTCATCATCGTCGGTCGGGGTATCCTGGAGGCCTCCGATAGGCTGAAAGCTGCTGAGTCGTACAGAAAGGCAGGCTGGGAGGCTTACACAAAGAGACTGGGCCAGAGCGGCCAATAGGAGCTCAGGACTGGCATCCGCATCGTTACGTCTAATTTCAAATTTAACCTACAACTCTAATAAGGACCTTTTAAGTGTTTTCTCTTTTACATCTTCAAAGAACACCATAGTTGTATACATAGAAACATACGTAGACATTTGCAGGAGGTACCTGGCAGGTGTAGGGAACCAGACACTGATTCTGTCCTATTAATAAGCTGCTTCTGATTCCCTCCTATAAACTGCACAACTTGATTTTCACAAATCAACAAATTCCTTTTTGATAGTGAATACCTCCTGTCCAGGTCAAACCATGCAGAGTCGGTGTGTTGATGTGACTGACTTGACTATGTTTCTTTTAAAGGGAACACTTTATGTAATGAATTTCATAGGTCAACTACAAAATGATGGCTTTCTATTTGCCTGATTGATTTTAACGCCCGAAAGAGAATGCGACAAAAACTGTGGACCGTTTGAGTGTTCGGCCTGCTTGATATTTATTTTTCAACCTTTTCTCAACAGCTGCAGTTGTTTGATTATTAGTTCGGATGATCAGTGTGTAGCCCCTCAGATGGTTTTAATAATTTAAAGGGAATACTAAATGCAGCCGGGTTAGACTGTAGGGTTATCTGTCTTAAGTCCAATGTCTTCCGTCCACATTGCTTAACTCAAAATAACAAATACTGAGGTGAGAGATATAATTTCAGTTACAATGTGACACGATCAGTGATCCCAGTTGTTCTCTTTCATCAGGTTTGTTAAGACAAAGAGAAAATTGCCTTCAGTTTCTGACACCTCCCTCTAAAAGTAAACAGATTTTTTGTAGTCGGTTTGTCCTGGAGCCATGACAGTTGTGCTGTTAGTACTACAGTAGGCCTACATGCAGGGAAATGGCTTCATGGTGATCCTGATGTATTCTCATACTTGGTTAAGTTTCTAATCCAACAGAGACCTTGTTTGGCTTTTCCCCTCCATGACTAAAAGAAGAAATGCAATGTCTTTTTTTGTAATGTGAATACTTCAATAAATCCTGTGTTGAAAAACTACTTTTTTTCATGTTTAATATTGCTCCCCTATGGTACATATATGTAATAATATGTGGCAAATTTTTCTGGGGCGCTACCCACATAATCAGCTGTGCTGCTCATCCCACAAATGCATGATCCTTACAAGTTGGACATCATTGTGAAGGTAAATAAACAGGCTTTCTAACAATGTAAAATACAATGACAATAAGCATTGTAACAACAGAGAAATAATTCTCCAAACTTTTGTTTCCCAGTTTATGTAATAATACTATACTAAAAAACTACTTTTTTCATGTTTAATATTGCTCCCCTATGGTACATATATGTAATAGTACTATACTGTTGGGTTATTTGTGTTTTAAACTTCCACATCCTCCAGGTGGAAGATCTGTTATTCTACCTTTTGTAAATTGTTTTTCATACTCAATTTGGATGTAAATACTGATCAATTTACAATCAAATGTTATCATTTACAGATAGGCCTTCAGAATATATTTAAATGTTACATTAAAAGGTCTTGACTATACTGTAAAATCTGCATTACACAGGATTACCTCCACTGTGGTTTAGTGAAGTTTATATAGTACTGTATTCCAGAACGAGAATGTGACATGGGGATTCTTAATTCCGTGATGTCATGTATGACGTCACAGGGGATGTCAGCAGTACAAGTTATTGGACGGGGCTTATGTTCCGTGTCATGTGTGACGTCATATGTGACGTCACACATGACACGAAACGTCATATGTGATGTCACGAGCCTCCCAAAAAAGTTTACTTATAGGACCCCTTTCTGTCATTCAAATCACCCGCTTGTGTATGCCAGGCAAGTGCTAGTCTCACCTGAGATATCCCTACAGTGGTTTTCCATTGTAGTTGCCTCTCAGTGGTTCTGATAATGAGTCTTAAGCTTCATGCTTGAGCTCACAGGAGCCACTCAGGGAAAAGCTGTCAGGGTGAGCTGCTCCAGCAGCTGCCCTGCAGATGTTAATCCGGCATATGGGTCTTTTTTTGTTTTGTTTTTCTCTCTCTCTCTCTCTCTCTCTCTCTCTCTCCCTTTTAGGTTTTAAAAATTCCATCCCGTGACGGCAAGACTTTGACCAATCACAGGTCATTTCATTGAGAGAGCGTTCCTATTGGCTGTGCTCCGGTCATGTGACCGAAACTTGGCGTTCCTTCACCAGATTTCACAATGGTAACGCGTCACAAACTTTCTAATTTTACAACTAAACTGTGCACTACAAGATGATTCTGAAAACATTTGAGGCAAGAAAGAGGCATTAATGTAATATAATATTGATTCATATTTGATCAGCGCTGTCTAGTTTGACCGTTTGGTCGGAGTTCGTGAATGATTGACAGCCGGCTCTCATAGACGGCAGCTGGACAGCAGACCTCAGATCAGCTCTTACTGCTTGTTTTCCTCCGGTATGTGAAATCTTGCAGATGCCGTTAGGAGCACCGGGGGACACCAGAGGACACAGAGGCACATGATTTTTTTCAGGTTACCTGTTTCATGTACTACTGTCACGATATAGCGACCGTTTTATAAAAATAACCTTTTTAAAACATATTTGCTCCGTATTATTATTATTATTATTATTTATTATTATTATTATTATTATTTTTTATTTTTTATTATTATTACCATTATTATTATTTTTAAAACGCTTGGTGTCACTTAAAAGACAGTAAACTCACCTGCTTTAGTGTCAAGTAGTTTTAAGACCATATTCTGTGTTTGCCAGTAGGTGGAGGTATTGGCTTTAGTATGTCAGCGACTGGTGCTGTTATTCTTCTGTAGCAGGAAGTCAGCCCAGTACAAGAGTAACACAGTCAGGATAGCAGCATACAAGAAAGTCGACGTTCATCCATGACTGTCCTTTTACTGTGTTACAGAGCAATACATGTACCTGACACCTGGATGGAAAAAAGGTGTCTTCATTCAGTGTGTTGGTAACATGTGTCATACTTTGACAATGATTAGAGCAAAGTTGATGATGTGTTGTGGCTCCTCTTTGACACAAGGAGGAGCTCTAGTACAAAAAATGGTTTCTGGGCCTGCTTACAATACTCCTCAACAACCTCCCTCTTCCTCTGTCTCCCCTCCTCACCCATCCCTCCCTCTTCCTCCTCTCTTCCAGGTGATGGGTTGGGCCAGCAGTACACCACCCGAGAGGAAGTCCTCTATAACAAAGGCTCTGATGTCATCATCGTCGGTCGGGGTATCCTGGAGGCCTCCGATAGGCTGAAAGCTGCTGAGTTGTACAGAAAGGCAGGCTGGGAGGCTTACACAAAGAGACTGGGCCAGAGCGGCCAATAGGAGCTCAGGACTGGCATCAGCATCGTTACGTCTAATTTCAAATTTAACCTACAACTCTAATAAGGACCTTTTAAGTGTTTTCTCTTTTACATCTTCAAAGAACACCATAGTTGTATACATAGAAACATACGTAGACATTTGCAGGAGGTACCTGGCAGGTGTAGGGAACCAGACACTGATTCTGTCCTATTAATAAGCTGCTTCTGATTCCCTCCTATAAACTGCACAACTTGATTTTCACAAATCAACAAATTCCTTTATGATAGTGAATACCTCCTGTCCAGGTCAAACCATGCAGAGTCGGTGTGTTGATGTGACTGACTTGACTATGTTTCTTTTAAAGGGAACACTTTATGTAATGAATTTCATAGGTCAACTACAAAATGTTTGCTTTTGATTTGCCTGATTGATTTTAACGCCCGAAAGAGAATGCGACAAAAACTGTGGACCGTTTGAGTGTTCGGCCTGCTTGATATTTATTTTTCAACCTTTTCTCAACAGCTGCAGTTGTTTTATTATTAGTTCGGATGATCAGTGTGTCGCCCCTCAGATGGTTTTAATAATTTAAAGGGAATACTAAATGCAGCCGGGTTAGATGTCACATCTGTCTTAAGTCCAATGTCTTCCGTCCACATTGCTTAACTCAAAATAACAAATACTGAGGTGAGTCAATCATTTTCCTAAAGACATATAAATTCAGTTATAATGTGACATGATCAGTTGTTCTCCTTCGTCAGGTTTGTTAAGACAAAGAGAAAATTGCCTTCAGTTTCTGACACCTCCCTCTAAAAGTAAACAGATTTTTTGTAGTCGGTTTGTCCTGGAGCCATGACAGTTGTGCTGTTAGTACTACAGTAGGCCTACATGCAGTGGAATTACTTAATAGTATTCCTGATGTATTCTTAAACCTTTATTACATTCGTCATATACATATAGGTACATACATGAAATTTGACCTCCGCATTTAACCCATCCCAAGTATTTTAGGAGCAGCTGCTGTAAAGCGTCCGGGGATCAACTTGGGGTTTAGTGTCTTGCTTAAGGACACTACGACATTTAAATTCTAATCTAACCTTGTTTAGCTATTTCCCTCCATGTACTTTGCCATTATGACTTAAAGAAGAAATTCAATGTCTTTTTTGTAATGTGAATACTTCAATAAATCCTGTGTTGAAAAACTACTTTTTTTCACGTTTAATATTGCTCCCCTATGGTACATAATGTATGTACATATATGTAATAATACTATTCTGCTGGGTTATTTGTGTTTTAAACTTCCACATCCTCGAGGTGGAAGACGTGAGATACCATTGGATATCTGTTATTCTACCTTTTGTAAATAGTTTTTCATTCTCAATTTGGACATGCTTCCCATACTGATCAATTTACAATCAAGTGTTATAATCTAAAAATGCAATATATATTTAAATGTTACATGTAAATGTATTATTATAGTAGTAGTAGTAGTATTTTGACCATACTGTAAAATCTGGATTACACTGGATTATCTCCACTGCTATGTGATTTAGTACAGTTTATATACAGTATTTCAAAATGAGAATGTAATCAAATTGTATACTGTATACTGATGGGGCTGTGAATAATGTACCAACAATCAAGGTACCATGAAATAAACCACATTGGAGATTTTGTCCTCATTTTAGACTAATTTTAGCTGGTAGTTTTCCCTGTATCATTTATTACCCTCAGTGTAAATTGAAGCTCGGTTTGTTGACTTGTATAACTCCATACAAGGCTCCATTAAATTATACTAACTTAACATCAGAGATAAGTCTACTGAGCAGTAAATTATGAATGAAAATATCTTGATTTGACTTGACAGTGGGCCAGAGCAGAATTTCAGTTTGAAGTAATCGCTTCTAATCAAATAAATACACGAATACCGTTGATGTGAATTTGTTTTGATCACTATGTGGTTGAATTTATATAACAATATTATAAGGGATATTTTGTTGACCTTATTTTACAGTATGTATCGTGCAATATGGCAAATGTGTGCAAAATTGTATATCAAGTAGTAATTTTCATGACAAAATTAAGTCATTTTATGTATACTCTTCCTTAAATAAACTTTTAAATGTATTTCTTATTGTGTTGACTGTCTTTTCATATTCTATCTCACATTTCATTTATTTTCTTTTTAAGCTATCCCTTATCATCTCTGTATTGTGCCTGCATAAAGCTAAGGAGGACTTGTTAGAGATAGGTTAAAATAAGAATGATCAAAACTGAAGCAGCAGTCAGCGGAAATATCCAGACTTTTAGTCCTTAGCATTAGTTAAACTTAGATCCTACAATTCCCATAATGCAACTTGATTGGATCACTTATTACACCTCCTCTGCCTTTTAAATGCTCTCATCTTTCAAACTCCATGGCTTCCATTTTTAACATCAGTCTCAAGCCTAACTAAAGATAAGTACCCTGATGACATCATCAGGGTACTTTTCCAGACTTGACAAAGCTCCTCCAGAGCAACTAAAGACACAATAGCCTACAACTGTTTTTACAAGCTGAGCAGCACTAACCATGACCAATAAAGAGTTAATATGAGAGTTTTATATGTCAAATTGGAGGACTGTCCCTTTAATTTAAAGACATGCAGTAAGCTAAACTAGTAAGCAAAGAGGTCCGACCCACAGAACAGTAACAAGATCTCTAATTGGCTTGCTGTCATTGTTCATGTTAGGTGGAACAGGTTCTGTTGTCAGTTGGCTAATTATTGAGCTTTTTATACATTTTTTTATTCAAAAAAAGAGTCGAGCACTGATGTCATTGGACCAAGACTCCAAAAACTGTCACCTGAGCGTCATTAATTCAAGTCTCGATCGTCTGATTTCCTGTCTGGGGAAGTATGCATGCCTTTGGCTCCATGTCTCAAGGTGGATTTTCCCTTCAGTGGCAGTTTGAACACCAAGCATTTTCCTCCCACAGCACCTGTGAGATTCCACAGCGAGCTCGTTTCCCCAAAGTTGTCGGGTGAGGTGAGCCAGCCATCAGCAGCAGAAAGTCATTTGCAAGGCATATGATATGGAAATGATGCCCTGAACAACGTGAGTCGGCAGGTAGCGACCTTACAATGCACCTTTTTACAGATGGACGCAGGCACAAAGGTCAGACACGTTGCCTGGCACAGAAGAGGAGGAGGAGGAGGAGGGAGAAAAAAGGAGGAGGGAGGATGCTTTGGATGGAGGGAAAGCGTTGGTAAGAATAATGCATTTTGTGTGTGTCACACACACACACACACACACACACACACACACACACCCCTCCCCCTTTATGTCAATATTGGATCAGAGCAACAGCACCATGCGACAGGTGTCTATGCTCGCCCTGAGGATCCTCTCAGTTTTTCATCCATGAGGGGTGGAGAGAGAGAGAGAGAGAGAGAGAGAGAGAGAGAGAGAGAGAGAGAGAGAGAGAGAGAGAGAGAGAGAGAGAGAGAAGGAGAGAGCATGTAGAGGTATAAAAGGTGTATACCTGTCACACACAGCACACATTCAGTGCATGTAAAAGGTGAGCCAAAGCTGACCAAGCTTACACATTTTGGCCTTCATTGCTTCTTCTAAAGGTAGGCTTCATTCATCTCTTATTTCCTTCAGTTCTCACAAGGTTGTTCATGTGCCCGCTGTTCTAACCTCTCCAACTCTTCTTCCAAAGGTGACCCTCTGACAACAAAGAAGCAAGCTGTTACGTTGGATCATCTGGATCATCTGGATCATCTGGATCATCATCACACTGTGAATCCTTTTTTGTGACTTTTTCATGTCCGTATTTGCTTCACGTTGAGCCACACGTACAATACCTGAAGATGAAGTTTTGTTCGTTCGGCTCGCGTTATGCAGGTACGGGTTGGCAACTGGAAAAGACACAGCATCACTGTTGCATCACTGTTGTTAACACTGTCAAGCCTCAGTTCAGACAAATAATGGAGTGTTGGTTTTAAAGTTTGTTTTAAGGCGCCAGATGGGTAAAGCCAGATATCTCTGCCATACTGGGCCAAACTACAGTAATGAAAGTCTTTAAAATCTTCAAAAATGTTGAGGACATCTCTAAGAACACACATCAAGTCAGGTCCATCTAAAGACGACCTGATAAACAGCATAGTTCCAGTAACTGAAGCACCAGGTGTAGCTTATTCAACTGAATAGATTGCCTAATTTGCATACAGCTGGCTGCAGGCAACGCTCTAAAGAGAGCCATGTCAGCCTCGGACAACATGTTGCCTGACTACTGGAGTCACAATCATTTATCCAAAAGGTGAAGTGAAAAAAAAAAAAAAAATGGAAAAGTAATTTCCTGACTCATGTGAGTAGATATTTAAATACATTTCTGTGTTGAATAGGTGTCTGTGTCGAGCAAAGAAAAGTGCAGAAAGGGCAGCAAGCAGGTGAATTGGGTTGAATGATTCAGGTTATCAAGGCAGGAAGTTCGTAGATAAAAAAAAGTTCCAGTTCCAGTTCAAATCCAACATGTGTTTTCTTGTTTTTACTGAAAAGATAAAAGATTATGAATCCCAGTCTCCCATATGTTCATGTAAAAGCTGCTGGCTGTTAACAGACACACCTGTCTGTTCAGGTCAGTAACAATTCTGCTTAATGAGACAGCATCACTACTGATAAAGCTGTATTTGACAGTGATGGTCATTTCCCCGTTTATTCTTCAGCCCAGCAGTGTGTGCCTGTTTGAACTCACTGCCCCTGCTTGATATCAGGTTGACATTTGCAGCAATAGGGATGATAATCTCCGTATCTCCCTGTGCTGCTTTTCTGATAATCATTTTCCCGTTGGCACACTCATGTTGACAGCATGTATTTTCCACTGGGGGCCTATTCATTACAGTCCATCTCCTACGTCATGAAGCGAGGCTGCAGGCGAGCGCCAGGGAGCAGAGAGATGGGCTTAATGGGAGGTTATGTTAATCATTAACTAAACATTAACCACACACACACACACACTAGACATCTGATATGGGCCATCTGCCATTTGGATGCAGCATTCAGCCATCACACTTTTACCATTCATTACATTTATTGTTCCTTATATTTAAGAATACTTCTTCCTCTCACTGCATTATTGTGTAAATGAACACTGGTGTTTTCCTTTTATCCAGCTCTCGGACAATGGGAGCAAACTGTTTGGGATATCTCAGACAATAAATTGAGGAAGTTGGAGTTTCAGCTACGTTACTAAAGAGTAAACAGACATTTTACATTCCCAGTTCAAACTGATAAATTCATTAAAAAGCAAAGCTGAAGCTGCGCCCTCTTCATTTACAATAGTAGAAAAATAACAATGACATCCAGAGTAACATGCAGTGCCAAAACATTATTATTACACACACACAGATTACAATCCCTGACCAATTCTTTGTGCTTGAAAATTATAAATCATCAATAATCGCTTTCATTGAAAGTCAAACAAATTATGTCATACAATAAAAAGTAAATTTGAGTAGTGCCTTTGTTCCATTTGGATGTCTTTGTTCCACAGTACAGCATGCCTGCCATGTACGCTCAAGCTGAAGTTACATATCTTTAAAAGCTTTGGTCCCTTTTGAAGATTATTACCATAACATTTTCCTTAGTAGATCTCTTTCACTCTTTATTATCTCAAAAAACATCATCACCTTACAAGAAGAGACATTATTAGAAAGCCCGCTCAACATGTCGTTCTCTACCTGAAAGCCTATTTGCCTCTGCTTTAAGCTCTAGTCAATATTTGTTTAAAGCCAGAGGAAGGGAAAGCTCACACTCCTCAGTATCCTGGTTACCTTGCCCAGTTTAAACTGACTGTCCCAACTGGTCCTTCTGCTGCTGCTGCTGTTGTTGCTGCTGCTGCACCCTTCCTACCAGCTCCAGGAGCTCTATTAGCAAGCAGCTCATTTGTTTAGGATTCAACGTGGCAGTTTAGACAGCTGCTGTTTTTTTTCTGTAAAAAATGAAAGGGTCTGAATGTACTGTATATATTCAGTGGATGTTGATTAAAAAAAAAAAAAAATCACAATTCAAAACAGTATGGGACAGGTGGGAAATATTACATTGAATGCTATGTAGTCATCTTTAAAATAGGCCTGACAATGAACCCTTCTTGGTGTGAGTTTTCATAGCAGCATGAGATTTTGCAGCATTGCTTACTTACATTGGTGATAAAGTCCTTTTTCTTTAAGACAAACAAAGACCCATGTGGGCCAGATGATGCAAAGACATGCAATATAAATACATTTTAATAGTTATCCATTCCATACTATCCTTTTTTGGGGTTATTTGGGGGTGAGTTTTATATTAAATTACCTATATTAATTTCTTGTTTGGTCAGCTAAATGGAAACAGAGAAAGCATACACACAAATGATATTAACATATAAGATCGAGTTTGGAAAAGAGGAATTACAAAGAATATGATGTTTTAAGCAATTTACTATTTAATTAATATTGTCATTGTGATTATACATATTATAATTCTACTGCTATATGTATTGTATGTAAGACTGTTGCTCTCCCTGAGGTGTCTTCCTAAAGAGTTTTGAATAGCTAAATCAAGGGTATAAATGACAGAGGGTGTTGTATGTATAAAAGCCCTCTAATACAAATAAAAAACAATTGACTTGACTACCAGGAAACCCCAAAGCTCGCCTTCTCTTATTTCAGGAGTCCTGCTGCCCCGGCTGTGACCCTTTGACCTCTGTTACTGTATCAGCACCATTAAGACCCCTGTTTGTATCTGCACAGCAGCGACATGATTACATTTGTGCTGCTTGTCAAACTGTTTGCTGCTATCTGTGAATGGTAAAGAGAGTGCTTACCAGAGGGTGTGCATGTGTGTGTGTGTGTGTGTGTGTGTGTGTGTGTGTGTGTGTGTGCGCGCGCTGCCTGTAGGCTGTGTGCTGTTTCCTCTGACAGTTACCGATAATGAAGAGTCATGCAAATGCCCAAGGCCTGTTCTCTCTCCTGGTTGGCTAGTCCTTACTTTTTGCTCTCTGACTTCCTGATGAGATGAAGTATAGATTTCAATAAGCTGTGAGATATCCTATATTAGAAACAAAAACGTATTTCAATGAAAAATAATAACCATGGTAATGAGCTGCTTTTATTTTAGAAAAAGGAAATGAATAGAACAAATGTGAATGGCAAAGATTCCTGTTTTGTCTAACTCTGCCAACTCTAGTGTGTGTGTGTGTTCACAATTCAATACTGATTGTCTTTCTATGAGCCCGTTTACCTCAACAGTGTTAACTCTTGGACACTAGCACAGAATATATTATAATCTACACAGCATTTCTCTCTGTTTTCCCTGCAGGTAAGTGCAGCTGCTTGGGTGTCCGCGCAGAGATCAGCGAGGACGAGTGGAGGCGGTAGGAGCAGATGTCCTGCTCGCATCATCCTCACCTGGTTTAGTCTCCACGGTAACCTTCCACCTGAAGGAGGGCATTTATTCAGTGCAATCTGTATGTCACTGTGTGGGTGTGTGTGTGTGTGTGTCAGCGTGCACATATACAAACAGCCGTGTGTGTGTGTGTGTGTGTGTGTGTGTGTGTGCAGGTGCATTCACTGACTATTCAAATAGTTGGGACTCACATTAACCCAGAAAACAAAATCTCTTTCAGCAGCGTTAACGTACTTCCTGCCCTGCAACCAGTCTATACAAGTACAATAAATATTACATGTTATTATATTATAATGTACAAGTGGCAAAAAGCTTTTTATAAATATCTATATTTTCAATGTTAATTTGAGTAAAAAGACAATGAAAAGCTGTTCACACAAATGTAGCTTCTATAGTACAGCAAAAATAAAAGAATAAATTAAATTAATTAAATTAAATGTGAAAGTGTGTGAGCGTCCATTCAAATGTGCATGCACTATATGGGTTGGATAAATAAATAAAAAAATTCAGAAGTTGAATGATTATGATAGTTAATGAGATGATGCCGTCATTTGAGTGTAGATAGTGGAAAATGATGGAAAAAATAGCGCGACAAAGCACATAATACTCAGAAGTCTGCACACCAGAACTTCCCAAGGATCAGCGATTGATAATAATGATTTATTATTACCTTTGAATTTAAGGACAAAAGAATGATAAAACCGTGTTTGCACCATACTGTTATGTGCACCTGGTAATGTAAAATGATCCCATGTTCTGTGACTGTTACACGACCACGCAGTGCAATCAGATAAGAGATCCCAGTGCATGGCTGCTTGGTAAACCATTAGAAAGCTAACACCCATTTTGTTTCATAATTGAGTCAAATGTATAGATGACCTTTGACCTTCTGCGAACATAAAGAAAAAAGTAAACGACGATCACAAGTCTGCCCCATGATAAAATATATGCACACACATGTTTTCTTCAACTTGTGACCCTGTACCTGCTTCCTCAATGATATGAAACAAGTGACCAGTAGATGTTCCATGTGACCAATGAGAGTGAAAGAATGGGTTTTTTATATGGCAAGATAAGGATTCAAAGTAGAACAGTACTGGCTCTGTACTGGACTACTCTGACACTGACACATGCAAATCCCCCCAGCTGTATTTAACAGGGAAATGAGCTGTGTGTGTGTGTGTGTGTGTGTGTGTGTGTGTGTACATGAGCGTAAGGATCTACAGCTGATCCACCTTATCACACCTGGTGAAGAAGGATGAGAGACCTTTGTGTGTGTGCTACTACTTAGTTTGTCTACTAACATAAAAACACGTGTAAGTGTGTGACTTTGTGAGTGGGTGCATGTCACACACACACACGCACACACACACACACACACACACACACAACATCTGTGTCTATATAAGCTTGTCCTTTCACCTGCTCATCACCTGCTCTGGGGGCAGGCCTCTACTGACACACACACTCACAAAGAGATACACACATGTAGAGACAAGAACAATGAATGGGTTAACAGACGACAATGAGAAAGCTGTTCATACAAGGAAACAGCTCACACACACACACGCACACACACACACACACACACGGCAGTGACACACAAAATCAGCAAATGTCTTAGTATTTTACTGCTATATTACTTTAATGCTTGCACTACGACAATACAATTAACCATTATTTTTAAGCCCAGTGTTACAATTCTGTCAACCTGAATGTAATACACTTCTTAGCCACTAGATGTCACCAATGATGAAGGAAAAAGCATCTCTAAAATTCTAGTGTATTGTACTGTTTTAACACTGGTGTGTTCATAAATTACAAAAGACAAAATAACAGTATGAGAATATAACAAATGTGTGTTTACTCTGACAAGGAACGCTTGATTTTTAGACTGTAAATGTGGTTCAGAACTAATGGTTTACCAGTGGAGATACAGTCTGTCATTGCACACCAAATGATCACATGTTTAAATGTGTTTGTTTCCTGGTTCAATTTATATATATATTATAGATATTATATTCTTGGGATGAAAATATGTATTGTATTAGCAGGGATTTGGCTTCACACAAAGAGAAATAAATAATATTAAAGACAGTAAATTACTGTAATAAGGACCCAAAAGAAAAATATAATACATGACTGTGAGATGGTTTTCATTCGTGATGTTATTAAAAGTGCCAGTGTGATCTTTCTCTGTAGCTGTTTGTGGAAATATAACAATGAAGGTAATCCATAATCAAATGAGCAAATGGTAGAAATTGACACTAAAATCTCAAAACACAGTATTTTAACCTATCACTCCCAATTTAAATCTATAAATATAGTGACTAACACTATACAATATCTAACTTATTAATGTTACTCGTATCCTCTGAAGCTTTGAAGGATGTAACTATTTGAAATACAGGAGAATAAATATAGTCAGATATGATTCGCTCAGAAAAATCTATAATATACCTGTAATTTATGTGGTTAAAAAAAGCCATTGGACTTTTGAAATTGGAATTAAGATTTAAAAAACAAAAACACTCAGACTCTTCCTGTGCTGTTTTCCAATATTAGATATGTCCTCTTTAAGCCTAAATGCAATTTGTCACTCAGCCCTTAACATTTAAATCTCCCTGATAAACTATTATTTCCTATTTCTTATAATGAAATAAAATGTATGTTTTACAATGTATAACCATGTAGGCAAGCTACAGTGCACGTCAATGTGTTTCTTTGGAGCATATACTGTTAGATAAATGCATCCTATGACATTGTGTAGCACAGTGGTTCACCAACCTATTTTCCTTGAAGCCCACCTTACTAAAATAAAGTGATTCAATTTATTAAATGAGTTAGTCTTTTATATTAAATCAACTTTTTTTTTAATGAATAGAACTCATCATCGGTTTCGTCAACATAAATAAAGTGATGACATATTGATTTATTCGCCAAGTGAAACGATTGAATTGATTTGTTGTTATAGTGTTAGAGCCAGAATAGTTTTTTTGTTATTGTGGTTGAGTAAATGTAATGTCTGGTGTTGTTATAATACTGCTAGACCGTCCTGTTAATACAGGTTGTGTGGGGCAAGCAGGAGAGCCAATAGGTTTTTAACTGCAGTGAAAATGTTGCTTTTGAAAGGCTAAACGCCAACAATTATAGATTGAAGCGCAATATTTCATTAGCTTTTGCTAATAGGTAGCAAAAACTTTTTAAATAGTTCTATATACCGACTTTTATACAAATTATCCAGTAAGTGTGTTATTATGATTTTAGTTATACAAATATTAGCAAATTTAATTTTACAACCTCAGAGGAGACAAAATCTGGCACTCCTCCTGTAATCTATGTCACCCCCCTAAGGAGGAGGCCCAGACGCCGTGTAGGAAACCACCGGTGTAGCACGCTGTATATTTGGGTTATGATGCTCCTCATTTCTATATAGCCAAAACTACATGTTTCAAAGCCTTAAATGTGGGTATGCACAGTAGTATAGACCAGGTTGCCCATCCGTGCTGCTCAGAAAGTACTACTATAGCTTTAGTTCATGCAGTAGACTCTTCCCAGATCAACCACTGGAAAAGAGGAAGATGAGGATGTCCTCCAGATGAAATTAGCACCTCTCCATGTGGGATGCCTTGGGCCTTTTCTTACCTCTAGTTTAGGATCCAGTTTACCTTCAGCAGGGAGGTGGAGAAAAGAGAGAGAGAGAGAGAGAGACAGTGAGGGGGGGATCAGCTCCCAGAATGTGTCTATTATCCTCCCACACCAATCAAAGTGTTGTGTCAGTGCGTTGCCATTGTATAGCCTTGGGTCAGTTTTGCCTCTGACCGTGGCTGCCATATTGATGACTAGGTTAGTTTGGGGCTCTGAGGACAATGGTGCTCTGGAGCCTCCACAAAGCACCAGGCTAATGCTCCCCTTTCAGCTGGCACGCTCAGCTGCTGAGTTTGCAAGGCTGCTGGGCAAATGGAGTGGCGCAGGTCCAGGGGGCCCGGCCCTATAAAAACACTGGTGAGGGTCTCACCCCCGACATTGATTAAACTGGATCTGTCCCACCTCAGTACTGTCTGTAAGTATTCCAACACACTGCCTCAGCCTCAGCTATATACTGCAATCAGGGGACAGCTATGTGTACTGGGGTGGAGCCACTAAGATGCTGCCCAATATTCATAGATAGACAGCTATGGATGCAACTTTGAATTTGCTAAGAAGTAAAATCATGGAAGCCACTTCATTGTGCTGCTTTTAGGGGTAAAATGGTTAATATTTCAGCAGTCCTTTTAAGAGGGAAAGCCGGCAAGATGATGCCTTACTGGTGTGCTTGTGTAAACATCATACACACACTTTTAGTCAAGCCAGTAATGTGCTATTTTTTTATGTTTAGCAACTGCTGTTAGAAATGATTGATTCCGCAAGTAAAATATTGTACTGGAGACCGCTTTTAAGCTATCTATGTAGATGATATGTGGTTTGCTGTTGTGGTTTTTGCTTGTACAGAGTATAATTTACAGGCAGGAGACATGTATGTGGTGGATTGAATCTCTCTAATGGAAACAGAGAGAAATCTGTTCTGTGGAGAAATTGGAAAAAATGATGAATGAGTGGTATTTTTCACTTCTTGTGACACCTTTGGGAGATATTTCTCTCCTGAGTAAAGGTGCAATAACATACTCTAAATAGAAAAGGCACTGCTGCAGCTTTCTTTCAACCTTGTGATCAGCTACTTTTCATCAAGCTAAAATACAAAGATTGTAGTTGTGAGTTTAGATAAATGCCAGCATCAGTTTACTGGACTAAAAGTCTGATTTCCTGTACCTGTTTTAATCAGGATGACGGCACATTTGTTACTCATTCACTTTCCTCAGTGTTGTTAAAACAATACCAGCTCGGGACATGCAGTTGTGAGTTTGATTTGACCTCCCATCTATTAACTGTTTTTCTACGTTCGTCAGAGAGCAACCCCAAAGGGAGAAGAAGCAACCATGAACACTCAACAGATGGAGCAGATGGGCCAGTTCAAGATCACAGTCTGGGAAGAGGAGAACTTCCAGGGCAAGCGCTGTGAGTTCATGCTGGAGTGCCAGAACATCATGGAGAGGGGCTTCAACAAGATCCGCTCCATCAAGGTTGAGAACGGACCGTAAGTCAGCTGTCTTCATCTATCTAATTCTGAATGTTCCATATCATAGAAATCACTTCCCTTTCACCTCTTGGCCTCCTCTGGATTTCCTGATCAGTGTTTTGCCCATTCCGGTTTCTCCTTCAATATGAGATTCATTTTACAATGTTTGTTCATATTTTAGTTTTAATATCTTAATGATAAGGGTAGATTTGAGTCAATGATTTACTAGAATCTGGTTAAAATTGTAAAACTGCATGCATAGTAGTCAAGTAATATTGAGAGTGAGTTTAATTTCACAGTATGTTGTGCTTAAAAAATATAATTTTCTCTTCTAACAAAGCCACATTATTTACTTATCTATGCAATTCTAATTTTATCTGCTTGAAAAAGTCTGATTAAAGCCCACACGACTCAAACACTGACTCTACTCAACAAGTAGAAAAAGGCAGAATAACAAAAAACATAAATTAAAGCCTGCGGTGTTATTGCATTGCTACTTGGCATGTATCGTTTTGCATGTGTGTGTGCATGCATCCATGTGTATCCCTGTTGTGATATGAGTTGGCAGTGCGCAGCTGCCGGCCGTGAGCCAGAATGGCTGACTGACTGACTGGCGATCAGATAAAAAGCCCTGGGTGCAGCAGCAGCAGCAGCAGCAGTATTTAATGTTTGCTTTGTGCTCCCAGCGACAAAAGAAGCTGCATGTTGTTTTCACTCCAGGCCATTCTGTGGGCGTTGGACTCTATTGTTTACCCAAAAGGACCGTTTCTGTGTTGTTGCACTAAGGCTATTTTGCATTTAGTGGCTCGTTATTGAAAATTTCTTATTTCTTTGCAAGATATTTTACATATTATCTGCTCAATTAACCTCAACATTTCCCCCTTGTCTCTCATCTTTCCACTGTCTAGTTGGGTTGGTTATGAGTACCCAGAGTTCCAGGGACAGCAGTTTATCCTGGAGAAGGGCGACTACCCTCGCTACGAGGCCTGGAGTGGAAACAGCAGCTACAGAACCGAGCACATGCTTTCCTTCAGACCCATCAAGTGCGCTGTAAGTTACCACACCCTTCCTTTTTTTTCCTCATTTTACTAGCCAGCCTCTGTCAACTGCTTTAACTGGCTTACCTTTCTTTCTCTGCAGAACCACAGTGACAGCAAGGTGACCATGTACGAGTGTGAGGACTTCCAGGGCCGTAAGTTTGAGATGTGCGATGACTACCCCTCCCTACAGGCCATGGGCTGGTGCAGCAAGGAGGTGCCCTCCATCAAAGTCAACTCGGGAGCGTAAGTTATGCATCTTCCTCTCGGTTTATTAGTGTCCCATCACCACCCATAACACATGGTAGAAATTGTCATTTGTCAACTGTTGAAATGTTTGTTTAAATATGACCTTGACTCACACCCCGCCCATCCCTCTCTCTCTCTCTCTCTCTCTCTCTTTCTCTCTGCAGCTGGGTTGCCTACCAGTTCCCTGGTTACCGTGGCTACCAGTACATCCTGGAGAGAGACAGACACCAAGGCGAGTACAGAAACTACAACGAGTACAGCACCCAGGCTCACACCAACCAGGTGCAGTCCATTCGTAGGATCCAGCACTAAGCCTTCCTTCTGCCTGCCTGAAATTAAAAAAAAAACTCTCCCTGAACCCCTTCCTCCACTTGAACCCCGGACAGACCACTGTCACAGAACAGTAGATGGACGAACCCTTTCTATCACTCTGTGGCTCTGCATGTATGGATATCTAATTACCTACTTCTACCATGCTAAAGCATGTTCTTGAAATAGGAAATAAAGGCTTTTCTTCAAAACTAGAGACTGTTTGTCGGTATTCCTTTTTCTTTTTACATTGATCACCATAATTGAATAAATCAAAAATCTGATTGGCTACATTGACCTGTCAGTCATTTTGCACCTTGGCTATGATAACACATAACACAGGTGCACAAGCTTTGCAAAATCAGAGCCCTTATTTTCTCTTAGCTTCATAGAGCAGGCTGTTACCAGAGATAGTTTTTGCTTTGTATTTATTTAAAGGACATATTATTTAGCCTTTTAGTGAACATGCATGGAAAGATTTGATTCAAATCTCTCTGTTAGGCCTTAGCATGTGTTACATTGTTCTTGTCAGATTGTTTTCTTATTTCCAATAAGAGCACGAGATCATCATTTGTTTCTATTATTTGTTCTTCGACTGTTACAATCACAGTGAGAAGCTGTAAACCATGCACTCTGTCTGATGCCAAATACTCAACAAACACATAATACATTTAAGTAAAACAGTTCTCTTGCTCTTGCTTGCTTTGCCTATTTGAGGTGACACAGAGGGACAATAGTATCACAGTAAATACCTCAATGTGCTGACAAAAACACACCGGCTTCTCCTGGGTGTCGGCTCACATGCAGCCGTCCTTATTTAAACTGTTTAATTTCTCTTTTAGCAATTCAAAAGAGGTCAACAGAGGTCCATGGGCTGGGCTTAAGGCATAGGCCATATAGGCGGTCGCCTAGGGCGCCACCTTCTGGGGGGGCGCTGGTCACCGGTGGGTGACCTTTTCTCATTTTCCGCATTGAGGTAACAAATGAACAAATAAATAAACAAAGAAAGAAATACACTTTTCACACCTGTAACTCTCAATTTTGCACTTTTTCGGACACTAATCTGTTTATAAAAGTGTAAATTGTAGTGAAACAGACTTAACACTTTGAAACCAACAATATTAGGAACCAATTGTTCATTTATATTATAATAAATACAGTTATTTATGAAAACAAAATTCTTAATTTTTGTCCTAAAACCATTGTGATGTCTGATGTGTGTTAACGGGGCTATAGGGTTAGGGTTTGAACCATAACTCCGAATTCAAATTTCACCAAGGGCACCAAAAGGACTAGCCAACCCTGAGAGGTTCTCCGAAAGACAAATGTCATGCACGTAATATTTTTACGTCATTGATGAAAAGTAGACTTGTGGTCCTGAACCCTGTTTGTTTTATATTCGGCCTATCAGGTGCTGTTTTTGCCCTCAGAACAACTGTAAAGGCATATTACATTTGTGAAAATGTTGCGTTTCTCCCTTTTCCCTGTTTCCCAAAATTAACAGTGCTTTTGTATCTGCTTAATTATTCATTTCAGTCCAGTGTTTCAGTTTATTTGATATCAATCAAGGTGTATAAATGACACAAGCTTGTTTAGTTAGTTTGTTTTGTGGGTTCATAGGATTGGTTGTTGTTGTTCTGCCTGAGACGTTGGTGGTAGACCAGCTGCTCAGCAGCTCAATCAAGGAGAGTGTAAACAGGTGTGCCTGATTGTGTCCTCTGAGCACGGAGGGGCTGGACCACGTTAATATGTAAGATAGGTAAGATATAGCTCTGCAGCAAATTACATTTTATAATGTGTGGTGTGCTCGTTGGTATGGATGGGTGCACATAGATAGAGTGAGATGTCAGCAGCGACTTAGGGATCTGGTATTAATGGTCTGTTCATTATTCTGCTTAAATTTGGATGCTTGATCGGTTTTGCTCACCCTGTACTTCCGTACCTGGGCAGGTGGTAGTTTCCAATTAGGTGAGGCTGAGAAGATAAAGCCCCATTCACATGAGGCTAAAAAAGGATTTGGCAGCATGCTGTGAGGCTGCAGCTTTCTTTTGTTTGGTGGTTCTTTAGTTTAATTTAGTTTCAGCGATCTTTGTGTGAAGAAATGACACTTTTTTTTTGCACTACTCCTGCTCATCGACCGGTTCTTCAACATCCCTTGTTAAAGTTTTCCAGTGCCAAACCACCTCATGTGCCCTTGGGTTGGAGGTGCTACAACGTCAAATAAAGACATATTCATGAAACCCATTAATTTATTCCCCCAGTCCTTTTACAGTATGTGTGTATTACTTACTATCTTCACCGGCCTGTAAAAACTGTATGTGTCCAAAACCTCAACTCTCCATGAATTACTAAACATTTCTGTTCTCACCTTTGTGACAATACATTTGTCAGATAGTCCAATGTTTTTTAAATATTTAAATTAGGATCATAGGCATAACAATAATTTAAACCTCATTAAAGGAACAGAGTGTACAATTTAGTGGCATCTAGTGGTGTGGTTGCAGATTGCAACCAACTGAGTACCCCTCCGCTCACTCCTCCCTCTCCAAGACGAGGTACTGTGAGCCGCCGGGTGCAAAACTGTGGTAACGCCGTTTGTCTTGTTCAGAGGCCATCCTTGCCATAATAACACTACTTTAAGAGCAACCGAAGTCAGACAGCAGCTGGCGGTACCACAGTTACCGCAATTTCCCAAGCGTGTCAGAGAACTACGGTGACCTTCAGGTAACATAAAAACATGAAAGTCTCTCTCTAGAGGCAGTGTTTGGTTTGTCCGATCTGGGAAACATGGCGGTGCAACGTGGTGGACTCCATGAAGAGGACTCGCTCCCTATGTAGATATGAAGGGCTCATTCTAAGCAAACAAAAACAGGATTCTTAGTTTCAGGTGATTATACACTAATGAAAACATAGTCATGAATATTATATTCCATTTCTGCTGTTTGTATTACACACTGTTCCTTTAAGTTAAGCTGAAAAAAAATCACCAAATTTGGAGGTAAATGGTTTCAATGATGTAGTAGTTTACGTGGTACAATGATTAGTTTAACCTATAAGTGAAAACCATTATCCCTAACCCTTAATGATTCCTTATGATAGGCTATCTTTACAAATGACAAAGGTGGTGATGTGGATGTAGCAGAGAGAAGCAGACCAGTCAGGTGAGGATTTTTAAGCTGCGACGACTGAGACCCAACATCAGAAAGAGGCCCTGAGGATTCTGAACACCATAAATAACCATAAAGCTTTATGTCACTTTACAAAAAGGTTGATATAATTTGATTATTTACTGTATTTCCCTACTGCAACCTTTACACACAACTCCCTTTTAAACGTCTGGTAACTTAGCCCTTGTTTGTTTATTGTAATGTGGCACCATCATGTTTATCTTACAGTCACAGGGATCCTGGAGTGTATTTACCTCCACACACACTCCTCCTGTTGGTCCAGGACGTGGGATTCCGTGTTACACGCCCACAAGCGTGCACCGGCTCACTGTCCCACACCCAAAAAAACAGGATCTTTTAATAAATGTGTAACCATGCACACACACCTTTCTCAAACATACATTCCTCTGCAGACTGATTAAAGCTGCGTGGCTTATAGAGGACAGACACTTGAGCCGTCTAGAAGGCAGCAAACTCTGCTCCTTTGGCCACACAGGTCAGAGCTCTGAGGTAAGTGTAAGGCTTTACAGGAACTTTGAATTGATTCTTGATGACAGCTGTAACTTAATGATTGATTGCTTTACTCAAATGAATTACAGTAGGTTTTAAAAAGAATGTGTTAAACAGATGAAATTATGCTATTTAACCTGAATGTGTATATCCAGCTTGTCACAAAAGGACTACAGTGTCCACTGTATGGCTTGTATTTACATATCTATGGGCAAACCAACTGAATAACACACTATTGAATTAATATTTATGTTTGTAAATGTGATTTATGCAACATGCTTTTAATCATTCATGCCTCTTTACTTGCAGACTATCATCAGATGATCAATAAGTAGCAACAAACTGATGTGATATGATTATTAGAAAATGAAGAAACAGAACAAATTAATGCTTTTTGGATGTCTTTATGCATGTTTTTTTTCTTTATCAGTGGATTTCTTGCCTCATACCTCACCTATTCATACACCACTGCATCAGTGGATACAGTCCAGCTTTCGAGGCTTGTTTTAAGTTGCCTGCGACTCTTACTTGGACACAGGCAGCTAAAGCAAGTCTGGGACGCCAGAGACACACCTACAGAGCCGTGACCTGAGGACCTGCTGCCACGTGACGGAACGGAAAATACATCTTTTATAGTCCAGGCGGAAGGGACATGGGAAATTTGCTAATTTATTTTGCACTGATGAGTTGCACAAGATGTTCTCCTCTTTGTCTGAGAGGAAAATCCTTGAAAAGCCTGATTATGTGAGCAGGGACTTATATGTACAAACTTGCATGCTATGGCCTAAATATGTAGTTAAATAAACAAAATGTCATACAAGTATACTGTATAGCCTACAGTATACTCAGTACTGTGTGTGTTTGCTTTTGTGCTTTTCTGAGTTCAGTTAGGTGACACATCACAGAGCAAACACTAAAATAGATAATGAATAATTAGGTTTACTTTCAGTACTTTCAGGGAAAGATATATGCAAAGCATAAAGTGATGGTTTTCTGTTGGTAAATGTATTGTAACTTAATTTCAATGTATTATTTCTTGTTTAAAATAATTTAATTTATTGTTTGTGAGTTTTTCAGGTCAAATGTTTGGCTTTTGAGACTTGAAACACTGACATTATTTTCAAAATTTCCACTTTTCCGAGTGAAAGCTATGAGAATCCATGTAATGTCTTCAGAACTGAACGTGAATTTAGATTCCTGCAGCACTGATCAGTCTCTTCATGTCATGGCACATATACGTATATATATTGCATTTTCAACAAGACAAACCAGATGCCGAACCACACAAGATCCCAGCAGAGATGCAAATGTGTTAATGTCAATATTAGAGAGTTTGCATAATTCTCTGTTTGGATGTTTTTAAGTGATTCTGTGGCCTGTTTTTGCCATGATTAGATCTCTTTCAGTGGAGCTACAGACAAGAAAACATGGAGAGAAAGAGGTATGATACGCAACAAATGTGCCTCACCTGCCACTGTGGCATGCAGGGCACTGAACATTTCTACCGGCCACTCAAGTTTTTGTCTGCCAAATCTATGTAGAACACTACCAGACAGTAGAAATGTGGAATATATCATGTAGCCTTAATCTCTGACTATTTCTAATTTAGGAATTTCTTTTTTAAAAATAATATTTCTTAATATAAGGAAAACCTATCTGCCATGGTGGCAGGTGACCTGGAATTTGTACCTGCTACAGCCAACATGTACCCTGTATGTATTTGGCAGGTGGTAGATGCTGTTTTCATTCCCTGAATAAATCACTAATGCTTTTATTTATGCACAAACCTTTATCATGCCAGCTGTTTTTTTTTTTATCACACATTTCCGCTTTAAATGTTGTTGCTTTTAAACACCCACAGGTGCTGCAGAGCAGAGAATAGACTTCAGATTATAACAATATAGTCCTGGATTGATCCCATTGAACACTATTAGAGATTATGTGTTGAATTCATTATGTGATATAAATCAGTTGATACAAATCATTCAGATGCCATTTAATTACAGCGTTGTGCTGTTTTATCAGCCTCATGTTATTTGTCTGTAATGTCAACATTATTTGCACCTAAATCTAATGTTTGTTGAGCTGTTCTTCCTGTCTGTGTTACTGGGAAAACTGATGGATTTTAAAGGCTATAACAGTTTTAATGATAATAATAATAATATATATAATATACACTGGTAACACTTAATGGCAGCTATGTCCTCCTGAGACCTAGCCCCTTGACATGTGTCCTCCGTGGTGGACATTTTGTCCAAGTGCATATCCTTTTACTCTTTTGCCTTACTCTATAAACCCCTGGTGTATTATAAAGAGGACATCATGGGCTTTCCAGTGATATGGCATGTGTTTTTTTTAATCAAGTTGAATGTATTCTTGGTTTAAAATCACTCTACGGCCATAATCTGTTCATTTTTTTTGTCTTTTCACACTGAAATGGTCCTGTGGTCCACTATACGGTGGACATGCTGTAAAATAAAAAATAAAGTTTAAAAAGCCTAAATTGTAAGATTTTCTTGTAACCCTAAATAGAAAGGAAATCACACAAAATTGGAAGACTCTTTTTTTACTCGGTTCCTCAGTTGATACAAATCATTCAAATGCCATTTAATTACAGCGTTGTGCTGTTTTATCAGCCTCATGTTATTTGTCTGTAATGTCAACATTATTTGCACCTAAGTCTAATGTTTGTTGAGTTGTTCTTCCTGTCTTTGCTGAAAACTGATGGATTTAAAAGGCTATTTTAATGATAATAATAACAATATATATAATATAAGACACTGGTAACACTTAGTGGCAGCTATATATGTTCAGCTTGTCTCTACAGTCCAAACCAGACTAGTGCAGGTCAACAGAGCTCATCCAGACTCCACACAGTCCACTGGAGTCTGAAAAACACCAGAATTAGAAAAATATGAGTGGACATGATGACGTCAGAAGCCATGGTTTTAACGTTACAATCTCATTACCCAGTCAGATTGAGGCTATATAAACCTTAAACCCACAACCAGAAGGTTAAGAGATGAAATGTTCTTGCTTTCTCGTGCGCACTGAGGCGTGCATCATGCGCTTCAAGGTAAATATTCTTTATCCCAACATGAAATAGGTCTTTGTTGTTTGCCCAGAGGTAAAGAGGCGGAAAAGTGAGGAGGATCTGAACTGGTTTCCATGTCAAACACTTCAATTCACCATAGAAACTCAGATCTTAACGCAGGAAACTTTATTAAACTGTGATGGTGGATTGATAAGGGGCCCAATTTTCTTTTTATTGTGGTGCACCATGGCTGGGCTGACAGAGGTAAATTGCTCTTTTAATTAAAGCAATGCACCAGGGGGAAATTGCTGTCTGAATATTGTCTCAGAGAGATGGGGGCCAGTGACAGTTGCCTGGAAACTTCCAATCTGTCCACCCGCATTTATTCCAGATCACAGTTATGAGATAAAGTTTAATAAAAATCTTTTTTTTCCTCCACATGCCACCCAACGAAATGAAATCCAACCCATTCTGAACAAGAGAACACAATGAGACAGGACTGCGGAGGAAACCTCATGTTCAACATGTATCTCTCAGGTTCGTCATTTATAGTCACAGTATAGAGAATTATAGAAATATAAGTCTTTAAATTGGTGTTGGGTGTGCAGTGATGCTGCTGCATCTCCATCTCTCCAGGCTGCTGCAGCATTCATTGTTCAGCCTTTTCAATCTGAAAGCTCGTCTGCTCTTTTGTCGGAAATCGGAAATCCTTTTTCCTGGACGCGTTTCCTGCAGCTTTCCTGCAGCTTTTCTCGGAGAGGAGACCGACGAAGACGTTCATGCTTTCTCCCATATTATTACACCGCGACTGGACGAGGACACAATTAGGATTTTATAATCAATTTTACCTTTTTTTGCAAGAGATTTTGCATTTTTTTTTTTTTTTTTTACTTTTCAATTTATAGTTTGAATCGTGCACACCTGTCTGGTTAATTTTACTGCAATTTTATTAACCTCTGTTCTCCTATAGAAATATTGAAAAGAACATGTTTATTTTTTTATTTTTACTTTGTTTTCCTTGTTGTTAAAAGATTTTAATCAATTTTTTACCTTTTTTTGAGATTTAGCATTTTTTTTTAACATTTCAATTTAGTTTGAAGAGTGTCTGGTCAATTTTGCAGCAATTTTTATTAACCTCTGTTCTCTAATGAAATATTGAAATGAACAAGTTTATTTTATATTTTTTACCTCGTTTACCTTGTCGTATGAAATTAATTTCTAGAAAATAGAAACTGTGAAATTGTTTTCCTAACCCAGCAAAGCAAGATTAGAATATAAGATAATTTTATCAACCTCTGTTCTCTAATGAAATTAAGTTTATTTTATATATTTTTTACCTTGTTTCCCTTATTGTTAAAGGATATGAAATTAATTTCTAGAAAATAGAACCTTTTTTACATTTTTTGCAAGAGATTTTGCATTTTTTTTTAACATTTCAATTTAGTGCATTTGCAAATTGTAAAGTGGAAACTATTGATCATCAGCTGTCTATCCATCCTCTTATGGAACTGGCTTGTTCTCTATTTCATATCATCTATAAATTATCAATTGTATGAAGCAATTATCTTCTAATCTTGCTTTGCTGGGGTTAGGAAAACAATATCACTGTTTCTATTTTCTAGAAATTAATTTCATATCCTTTAAAAACAAGGTAAAAAAAATATAAAATAAACTTGTTCTTTTCAATATTTCATTAGATCACAGAGGTTAATAAAAATTGCTGTAAAATTGACCAGACAGGTGCGAAGATATTTTATAGCATGTAATATAATAAGTAATATCTCAATCTTTGTTAGTATGATATCTTTATCGGAAGAGATTCTTCTGTAAATGAATCCAAATAGAAGTAGCATTAAATCAATCTTTCTCGGAGAGGAGACCGACGAAGACGTTCATGCTTTCTCCCATATTACACCACGACTGGACGAGGACACAATTAGGATTTTATAATCAATTTTACCTTTTTTTGCAAGAGATTTTTGCAAGTTCTTTAACATTTCAATTTAGCTTGAATTGTGCCTGTCTGCTCAATTTTACAGCACATTTATTAACCTCTGTTCTCCCATAGAAATATTGAAATTAACAAGTTTTTTTTTATTTATTTTTTTACCTTGTTTTCCTTATTGTTAAAGGATATGAAATTAATTTTTAGGAAATAGAAACAGTGGAATTGTTTTCCTAAGATTAGAATATAAGAGTATAATTGCTTCTTAAAATTGATAACTTATAGATGATATGAAATAGATAACAAGCCATATCATACTAACAAAGATTGAGATATTACTTATTATATTACATGCTATAATATATCTTCGCACCTGTTTGTTCAATTTTACAGCAATTTTATGAACCTCTGTTCTCTAAGGAAATATTGAAATGAACAAGTTTATTTTTATATTTTTTTTACCTTGTTTATTAAGGATATGGAATTAATTTCTATAAAATAGAAACAGTGACATTGTTTTCCTAACCCCAGCAAAGCAAGATTAGAATATAACAGTATAATTGCTTCATAGAATTGATAATTTATAGATGATATGAAATAGATAACATTAACAGGATGGATAGACAGCTGATGATGCTCACATTTTTGTGTCTGTTTTGATTTCAGATCCAACAGAAAATCTGTTGAAGGAAAGCAAAGGAACATCTTGGGGTCCAATAAACACAGGAGTACAAAAAGGTAAGAGAATGAACTACAGGACACATAATAAATATTATCACCATGTAGGGCACCGTTATTTTTATATTATCTAGCTTATTATAAAATGAAAGAAGTCCTCCAATGCTGTAACATAATATTTGAAAAATGTTGATGATGAAATAATAATAGCAAAATAAAAAGATAAATAATAATAAAATAGCGTTTGTGTAGTTGTATTATTAATGAAAAGCCTCTGATGCAGTTTTTTTCAGAAGAGTGACAAAAATGACTTTGAAAAATTGAAGGAATAATTGGAGGAATCAATAAAGCTTATAATATTAGTACTAAAAAATGCCCTTCTTATTATTATAGTAAGATTAATTGCGTTAAAGGCTCATATCATTTAATTTGTTTCTCTAAATTGGTTTGTAATTAATAAAAAAAAAATACAGCCTACTTTATTCATGCTCTCAGTTTGCAGCTGCATTATGTTTGTTGATCACAGATAATATTGGATTTGTTGTTACTTAGTCTAATGATGTTATTCTTGTCAACCCATAACAGGCTTTACATCCCAAAATTATTTTACCTCAAAATGTGTCTCATCCATCCTCAGGCTCAAAACCGAAATGTAAAAAATAAGTAAATGAAACCAAGTACATTAATACAAGATAGAATGAAATAATAATAAAAAACGCCAGAATCAGTCTGCCGTCCGTCCACAGCTCGTTGTCACTGATTTAATTACACTGTGATGGAGTGATAATAGACTTAAACGGACATTAACACCTCTTTAAGCGACGCGCAAAGGGCAAACTATAATATAATAAAATATAATAGAAATAGTGTATGACGTTTTTATATCAAAATTATGAATTAATATGAAAAATATCTGATTTTTAAAATGTAAATTACATGTAGACGAACACCTATGAGCACCTATACATTATATTAAAAAATATCAATTAATAAATTCAAGAATACTTTGTGTTTTTAAAATACACTTAGATGATATGTATTTAAATAGGTTATCAAAGGAAAAAAAATATTCTGCTCAAGATGCATTGAAACATGTCATTTTTTAAAAATATAAATATGCTTGAAATACGAACTGTACAGTTTTAAATCAAAGCATATAAATCAACCTGTCCCTAAATCCCTATATTTTTCCTATTATTTACCTATTATTATTTATCATTATTATTGTTATGATTATTATTTTTATTTTTATGTTTATTATTATTATTATTATTATTGTTGTTATTATTATTATTATTATTATTATTATTATTATTATTATTATTATTATTATTATTGTCATTATTATTATTATTATTATTGTCATTATTATTATTATTATTATTGATATTATTATTATCATCATCATCATCATCATCATCATCATCATCATCATCATTATTATTATTATTATCATTATTATTATCATTATTATCATCACTATCATCATCATCATTATTATTATTATTATTATTTGATAAAAGACCAAATGTCAAATCCCCCCAATATGTTTTTCATTAATATGTGTTATGTTTTACTGATTCATCCATTTAATTTATTTTCTCATCTTTAACATGAACTCTCTGGTTCATCGTCTCCTCCATATTAACAGGCAGCGGTCAGATCCAGCTGTGGCAGTTCCTGCTGGAGCTGCTCTCCGACAGCAGCAACATGTCGTGCATCGCCTGGGAAGGAACCAACGGAGAGTTCAAGCTCATCGACCCGGACGAGGTGGCTCGTCGCTGGGGGGAGCGCAAGAGCAAACCCAACATGAACTACGACAAGCTGAGCCGAGCTCTGCGCTACTACTACGACAAGAACATCATGACCAAAGTGCACGGCAAGAGATACGCCTACAAGTTTGACTTCCACGGCTTGGCGCAGGTGTGCCAGCCGTCCACCACGGAGCAGGCCATCTACAAGTTCCAGGGAAACTTCTCACCGATTCCTTTCGCAGGGATTTCTAAGCTGAACCTCGTGGGTCCAGGTGTGGGTCCGTCTGGCTTCTCCTACTGGCCTGGTTCTCCTCCCACGGCTCTGTATCACACCCACAACCTGCAGCCTCCAGGGCCATTTGGCACCGTGTCTCCATCTCACATCAGCTGTGTCAACAACATCAACAGCCTGACTAACATCAATAATCACTACAACTGACTCTTAATGCATCTTTTAGACAACCCGGAGATATATAGACACCACAGGTAAGGACGAAGAGAGGTGGCAAAGGTTTTTGGTAATTTGAAAATATTGGATTCATTTGGTTAGAAAGACGGTTTTACGCAAACAAGACGTCTAAAAACGTGTACATAAACAAACTAATTTAGCACTTCTAACCTTTAAAACTGACTCTTAAATGTCCCATATTGTAAAAAAGTGACATTTTCACGTCTTTTACATTATAAAACAGGTTTAAGTGCTATATAAATACTGTTAAACTATCAAAACGCTCAATATACCGAGAAATACACACAGTCCGTATTCAGAAATTGTGCGTTTGAAACAAGCCGTTAAGATTTCTGTCCATTTGTGATGTCACAAATATACAATATTTAGAGCCATTATGAGGTTTTAAACATAAACATTCTAAATGTGTCCCAGTTTTATTTCCTGTTGCAGTGTATGTTAATGACATCAGCTGACAGGAAGTAAACATGGACCACAACTGTTGCCTAGCAACGCATTTCCTTTGCAATTCCGTTGAAATTCAATAAAACGGAGCGTTTCAGACAGAGCGTGAATACAGGTATATTCAGGCAGACAGTATGAGGAAAATAAAGTTTTTTTTAACATTACAGCATGTAAACATGTTCTAGTAGAAACACAAAATACGTAGTATTTTACATAAGTATGAACCTGAAAATGAGCACGATATGGGATCTTTAATGCATCTTTTAGACAACATGGAGATATAAAGACACCGCTGGTAATAAACACAGCAACGGACGAAGAGATGTGGCAAAGGTTTTTGGTAATTTGCAAATATTGGGTTATTTTGGTTAGAAAGACGGTTTTACGAAAACAAGACGTCTAAAAACTTGTACACAAAACAAAAAAAACCAACTAATTTAGCTCTTCTAACCTTTAAACTAAGACATCTTTTTCACGAGCGAATTATTAAACCCAAAACCCGCAAAATACGCATAGTGGTTTGAACTTTTACGCACGGTATTTTCATAATTATAATAGTTAGAAATTAAACCATAAAGTACCCAAATATCGGATTTTCCTAATTTCAGCCCAAATCTGTGAAATTTAGACACCACAGGTAAATACAGCAAGGGATGAAGAGAGGTGGCAAAAGTTTTTGGTAATTTGCAAATATTGGATTAATTTGTTTAGAAAGATGGTTTTAAGCAAACAATACGTCTAAAAACTTGTACATAAACAAACAAAAACAACTAATTTAGCCCTTCTAACCTTTAAACTAAGACATCTTTTTTCAGGAGTGAATTATTAAACCCCAAACCCGCAAATTACACACAATGGTTTGAACTTTTACACACGATGTTTTCATTTACACACGGTATTTCCACAATTATAATAGTTAGAAATTAAACCATAAAGTCCCCAAATATGTGATTTTCCTAATTTCAGCTCAAATCTGTGAAATTAAATCGGAAATCAACAAACGTTTCCGTGTGAAAGAGCAGTTTTCGAAATGAACAATGTATATAACACTATTTAAAAAAAAAAGAAGGTATAAATGAAATACAGATTGTCTGTTTTATACCTATTAGTTCTCATCCTTTTCTGATCCTTTGCTGTCTCTCATCCTCCTTCCTTGAGTCCTGTGGCTGTTTTTCCATACAGGTGGTTCTATTTGCACCACCTTGGGAACCCATCACCAGTTATTATTGGACTGTTGGCGCCATCTCGTGGTTGTAAAATTGCCTAATGCCTGTTGGACGTTATGATTTTTTTTTTCTTGGAAACAGTCACCTGAAATATATTGTCACTTTAATCACAGTTTGCTTAGAAATCAAAATACGCATATAGACATGCCCTTAGAAGAAAATCAAACTTGCAATAAAAATAAAACCAGTACAGAGGTACAGGGTTGTCATTTGTGTGAAATAGACTCTGAGGTGACTAGTAACAGAAACTGTGAATTCATGATCTACTCTGTAAATATTGTAGGCTAGTGTAGAGAGAGCCTCAGGCTATTGCAGCTTTTTAGTGATTTTAGAGTGAATTACACGGCATTCATTCACACAGCTTCTTACTGTAGCTTAAACAACTGTAGACCAATAATAAAAAAACCCCGAATGAAGTAAATAAAAACAGACTGTTATAAATACATCTCTTTGTCAGTATGTGTTTGAATCATGTGTTCTCGAGTGTTTTCACAAAATGTATATTTTTAAATGGGTTTGTCTTTATACTCCTTTGATTGGTAATAAATGAACTGATGATGAGGATGGAAAATAGTTATATGACAAGATCAGAAACCACAGAAGAGTTTACTCATGGTGGACAGACGGCTATTATGCAGTGTTGGAGTTTAGTTTTTTAAGTTCAGCTCTAAATGTGTACCTGGCCTAACAGAGTTTTAATGACTCATCTTGTTTGCCCATACAGAAAAAAAAAATAATGAGTCAATCATCCATGTAACATGTAATATATTTAATATGAAAGGTCCTCTGACACACAGATGCCAGGCAGATGTGGCTTAATTTTCATGAAAAGGATACATATTGATATTTTTGCATTGTTATCACTGAAGAAAGCAATAGACTACATTGGAATAGGCCTAGTTGTCACGGTCCCTCCTATGTGACACCTGCTTGCCTGGTGTGAGTGTGTTTTTATTATTTTCTACCTTTTAGTATGAATGTTGTGTGCTTGGTTTGTTTTGGTCTGATTGCTTGTTTCCCTCCTCTTGTTCTCTCTCACTTTATCACGACTCACTTGAACTTAATCTGCAATCAGCCCACCTGTCTACTAATCAAGCAAGCTCCTCTTCACTTCATAAACCCTGCTCCAACGGCCACTCTCTTCCGGATCGTTGCCATTCGTGGTTTATCAATGTCCACCCTGCCAGCTTATCTATCTGTCTGCCTGCTTGCCTCGACTAGCTGCTGCTCTCCAACCTCCAGGAAAAACCTATACCTGCCGCTTCAGCTCATACAGCCCTCATAGTCAGCTCTCATCCAGCCCTGCTGTCAGCCCTCTTCCTCCCCCTTTTCCCTCGCCTGCAATATCAAAAACTCATGTCATGAAATACTGACCTTTTCACCTACCTGTTGTCCAGCCACAGAAACACTGACAATAGTAGGCCTAAATGTGTCCTAACAGGAAAAAATCCAAATCATCTATGGTGCTGAACAATTCATTAATTGTGGACTCCTAGTGTATTTTGGAATTTCAGCATCATTGAGCACAATAGTCCTATAAGATGTTTTTTGTTTTCACTTCTACATGCCAATGACACTTCATCAATAAGCTCAGACAATAACTCCGAAGTGTAAAAATACAAATAACAACTTTATATTTATCTGAGAATTTCATTAGTAGTCATTACTTGTTATTATTTAGGTTAAACTCTACTTTTTATGGCTCAGTTTGCTGCTGTTGCTGCTGGTGATATAACATATAGTGTTGACAAAATGTGACAGTAGCTCTCATCAGCCACACGAGGGCGCCCTAACTCTTCCAACATCAGAACATTGTTTACATAACCAGGTGATAACAGAGAGATGGTCTAATATAGATCAAAGAAGCATCTGCAAATAGCAGATTAACCCCAAACCTCATTTTATGAGTGCAATTCTACAGAGATTAAAGTACGTCTGGACTGAGCATTACCAGACCATTAAATGGACGGGAGAGTTTTATGCCCATTACTGTACACATAAAGACAAAAATAGTGCCTCTAACTATAATAGGTGTACATTTACAAAAGACAGTTGTAACTGTAGAGCAGTGGTGGCACCAGCTGCATGTGGTGAGGCACCAGCACAAAGAAACCACAGCCTAAAGGACACTGCATCACATTTCCATCACTGGAAAGGCACCCTAGAGGGCACTGCGACACGTTTTCTCTGCTGGAAGGGCACCCATTAGTACAGCTGCATCACGTTTTATTCACGGGAAGAGCACCTTAGAGGGCCCTGCATCACATTTTATTCCAAGCAAGGGCACTATGGAGGGCACTTTATCATGTTTTATGTTTTTTAAAGGTTCTCTATGCGACATTTGTAGCATTGATATAGTAGCAAACAACTATTTGCAATGTTAAGATATAGAGGAGCAATGTCTACCTGAGCAGAGAATAAAGTCGCTCTCCTTCTGTGTGTGTTGTAATCCGATCTTCTCTGTGCTTTGTTTTGCCTTTTAGTGCATGTTCGTACATAAATGAAAGATCTAGAAGCAGAGTCAATCGGGAGCTGTCAGTGTTTCTGAATATTTTCACTTTAACGTTGGCTTCAAACACTTGATTTTTAATGTGTTTTGTATGATATTATGCTATGTATTTGTTTTGCATTTGTTTTATGTTGTGGCGTCTTGCAAAAACAGATTCTTAATCTCAATGAGTACTACCTGGTTAAATAAAGGTTAAATAAATAAAATAAAAAATAAAAAATGTGAGCATGCCCCACTGGCTAGCTCATGGCTGCCTGTCTGCATTGCGCTCATACGGCGGTTACATCTGATAACGATGTCCCGGCCCTCAGCGTTGTTGCAGAAGCGTGTCGCAGAAGCATTGTTGATGTTGTTTGCACTGTTAGCGCCGTTAGCTGTGAGCTGCCGGTTAAGCTGTCACCATGTTGAGAGCCATGTGGAGGCAATAGATGTACTCTGAATTTTGAATGTAGCACCTTTAATTAATAAATAATATGCATTTTAGTCTATTGGCATGTAGTGCTTGAGCACAAAGATAGACTGATGTGTCATCAGAGTCAGCATAAGTTCAGCAGGCGCACCCGTTAAACCCTTTCTCAATCCTATAGGTTGCACAATACCTACGTGCCTTCTGGAAGCACATGTCCCCCATTATAAATCCCACATTCAAGGTTTTCTTCTCATGATGTCCCTGGGAATGAGAACGCGTTGGTCTGTTTTGATGGAGAAACAGAAACAGGAAGTGTCTGTGTATATGTGTGTGTATGTGTGGGTTTTTGAAAGAAAGAGAGAGTGGGTCACTCATTCACAACAACAGCATTTGTGTATGTGTCCTGCATATCAATGGGAATGACTTGGGGTCGCTATTGACAACTGAATCTCTCTGTCTCTCTTACTGTGCGTGTGTGTTTGTGTGTGTGACACATAGAGAGAGAGAGACACAGAGAGACAGAGAGGGAGAGAGAGAGAGATAGACTGGAAGTGGTCTGCAAGGACTTGTGCGACAGAAAGAGAGAAAGACAGGTGTTATGTCCACACCACAGGGACTGAGTCACTTCTACAACATTGTAATCGTCACCGTCTTCTCTGCCAACTGTCCTGCCACTAATCTGCTGCGCCTATTGTTGCTGCTGAGCTCTCATCATCTCTCTTCTTGCGTAACAAACTAGGTGGGTGTTTTTCGCTGCAAGCCACAGGATTAGCAGTGTGAATGTAAAGGACTAAGAAGCAGGAAGAAAACATGAGGAGGAGGAGAGGGAAGAGAGGAATATCTAAACACTAATGTTACTTAGCAGCACTTATGTTTGAAAGGAAACTTCCATGTAAGCAATCCAACAAAGAAAAATGACTCAAATCAGACTTCAGATCCGAGTGTGTTCTCATTTGGACATTATCCTTGCTCAGATGACGAGACTGAGTGGGCAGATAGTCTCAAAGACGTCCCTCAGGACTGGTCGCTGACTCAATGAAACAAAGGATTTAAAGGACCACACTGGTCCTTTTTTCATGTTGTAACCAATTTTCTACAAAACACATCACCACAGGTCATTTTCAAAAACATGTCATGAATTTGGACATTTTCTAAAAATGTGTTTTTGTCATATTGGCAGCCACTGGTTTCAGTTCATGCCATTATGGTGTAAAAGGTCAATCTTACATTACTGTTGTGTGGTAATGCAGTTTCAAAAGGGCAGCTTTCTGGGAGGTGCGTTCAGGTGCTGGTGGGAAGCTCCGACATCTGAGAGCTGATAGGTTGCTGTGCAGTGTTGCATTCACAGGCTATGAGCTATGATGTTTGAACATCAAACTCTGATGTGGATATCACGAAAAGTAAAATGTCTATTTTGTCAGTTCTAACAATAAAATGTTTGTTTTTTGCAGCCTCGTAGCACTTCAGCATGTGTAGGAGGCGGGAACTTGAATTCACTTGACTGATATTCAACCATGTGTTGAAACAAAATATGATTTTGTTAGACCGTAAGGTATAAAACTGGAAAATAAAGGGGCGAAACTATATGTTAAAACGTTACAGTTACTGCCAGCAACTTTCTAAAAAAAATCAAATCTTTACATTTGCTCAAAATGACATTATGTCCTGACAGGTAAACATGAGTCACATATTCTAGGAATAAAGCCAGGTCTCTCTATCCCACAACAGTGCATTATTAGGACACATGGTGAGGCAGAAGTGGGCTTAGTGTGAAGTGTTGCAGTCAGTGAGTCATTCCTCCAGCTGGAGAGAGTGGTAATGAAGGCTCCGTTAAATTAGAGCAGCACACCTACGTGGTGCCGAAATAGACTTGTGAATAAGAGGGAGAGAGAGAGAAAGAGACGAGGGGAAAGGTGAAAGACTCAAAGAGGAAGGGAACAGAGAGAGGAACAAGAGAGGTGAAAGAACACAGGAGAGAACAATTTGGACCGATGTGTTTTGTCCTTTCTTCAAGGACACCCACTTGTCTGGCAAGTGGGTGTCAGACCCAGATTCTGTGAGCTGAATACAACAAGGTTAAAATCAGTTTCCTGTCTCTATTTATTCATCCTGCATACAAAAGAAAGTTAAATAAACTTCTAATATCAAGGCAAAAAGTCAGGAGACATATTTTTGCGGTCAAGACATTATGACTTCACAATTACTGGAAAACTGATGTGTTATTTTGAGGGGTTTCAGGCATTGTTTAGCATTGGATGATTGAATGATCTCAAAGTGTCAGTAGGCAGTATATTTTTGGCATCATTGGGCAAATATTCCATAATAACCATTCAGCATATTGTAATTCAAGTTTTCTGAGCGAAAACTAGACTTCTGCACCTCCTCATGGCTCTGTTTTCAGGCTTTAAAAAATCTAGAGATCAAGATTTGACCAATCACAGGTCATTTCAGAGAGAGCGTTCATATTGGCTGTGCTTTGGCTGGTGGGCGGTACTTGGTATTTCCTCAACAGATCTCAACATGGCTGCTGGGTCACAAACTTTCTCATTTTACAGCTAAATCATGCACTACAAGATGATTCTGAAAATATCCGAGGTGAGAAATAGGCATTACAGTAACAGAATATTGATTCATATTTGATCAGTGCTGCCTAGTTTGACCGTTTGGTCGGAGTTTGCTAGTGATTGACAGCCGGCTCAGAGACGGCAGCTGGATGGCAGACTCCAGATCAGCTCTGATTGGTTGTTTTCCTCCGGTCTGTGAAATTCTGCAGATGCCGTTAGGAGGACACCGGTAAATCCTTAAGAAAATGAAACAAGTGAAAGTTGTGATGACCCTCTCCGCCCAGGATTGTCGGTGAATTGGCAACACCTGGGCTCATCAGCTACACTGGCAACACCTGGGCCCTGTGTGCCAGTGCTACTTTAAAAACCCTGTTGGAGCTCAGTTGCTGGTTCCCTCTCTTCTCTGAAAAACCCATTTGGTTTGGGGTTGACATTATGTTTTGTGTTGCTGCACCATACAACATTGCACTTACACTGCTGAACTTACTGATTCTGTTAGTTTAAGTTTTCCTCTTATATCGTCTTTAAATTAATAAGGAATTTGTTAATTGGCTTGGCTGTGTGCGTCTCCCTCTTTTGTCATGGCCATGCGGCCCGATTTGTGACAATCGGGGACTAATCCGAGACACATGAAAGAAAAGAATCACCCAACCCCCCAATGACTACAGTTCATGTTAAGATGGCACTTAGCATCACACAACACAAGCTTTTCTAGAGTTGTTCAGTGTTACAGGACTGTATATCCAGCTGTTTCCATATATGAGTTAAACCATTATTGAAAGTCCTTCAGGCCACATAATATGAAAGAGATAGTTTGATGCAAAATGAAAGCTGGAGGACAGGGAACGGGCAACGGTTTGCTTCTGAAATGTTAATTTGTCAATTTAGATAATTGTCTGGGATTGGAGCACCTCTATACTTGGGATTCTGGCTGTTACATAAAACTAAATGGATGAATAATCATGCAGATTCATGTGGTGTGAAGTGATTCACTGTCAAATTAAGAAGAGAAAAATAACAATGAACACTGTGGAGGTGTGTGGTGAATGAAGGACGTATATGCTATCCTTGATTTGTCTCATATTGTATAACAACTTAAATATAAAATGTATCATATAAACACATAGTTTTATAAGACATACAGTATGTACCATGACAGTAGATGACTCAATGAACTGAACTATGAAGTGAATTAAGATTCTTTGGCCCTGTTTTCCCCACTGGGCGGTGTGAAAGTGAGCAGCTGCCTCTCACTGCAACTCAATGCTGCAGTAATCTAGTTAAAGAGATTAGCAGCAGGATGGTTATGTAGCAAGAGGACAGCAAAATAGACATAATCCCTATAGGAAGCTCCCTCAGTTGGTCTACATTTGGTCTTTTTTTACACTCAGATGAAGGTGATGAATGTTAGGCCAGAGAGAATCCATTTCCAAGAAACAGTGAAGTAAACTTTGGGTTGTATACATACTGGTAACAACGTTATCTTAATTAAGTTATAAAGCAATAAAACCTTCCAATGACCTGGTGTTTCACCAATCCTTTACTTGAGTAAAAGTGGAAATACATCAATGTCAAAATACTCCATTACAAGAAAATGTCCTGCAAACAGAATCCTACTTAAAGGTGCAGTGTGTAGGAATTGGTGGCATCTAGTGGTGAGGTTGCAGATTGCAACCAACTGAAACTTCTCCTGGGTGCCAAGCAACTATAGAGCCAGCGTTCGGTTTGACGGTTCTGGGTAGAAACATGCCGGCTCCGTGAGAAGACCTTCTCCGTATGTAAATATAAACGGCTCATTCTAAGGTAACGAAAACACAGTGATTCTTGTTTTCAGATGATTAAACACTAAAGAAAACACACTTATTAATATCATATTACATTTCTGCCAATAGACCCCCTAAATTCTACACACTGTACTTTTAACTAAGTAAAAGTACTTTAGTATTATCACCAATATATGATGTGAAGTACTGGATCGGCAATGAAATGTCTCCTGTTACTGGCATATTGGTTATATGTGATAATATTAGATTGTTAATACTGATTCATCAATGTGTAAGCAGCATTTTACTAAGTAGTTAGGCCAGTGGTTCCCAACGTAGGGGTCAGAAGATAAATCTGACAGGTCATAAGACTATTAATGTGATAGGAAAGAACAATAATAATGTTGTTTTTTGTGTAATATTAATTTTGTCTCTTTGGTGGAACTGCTAACAACTCATAGACATCAGAAATGTGACCAGGCACTTTTTTTGTGAGAGGTCACAAGCCAAAAACGTTCAGAAACACTGAATTTTCCTTGCCGCCGTCGCCCAAATGTTTGCTTATGGGGGAAATATTGGGTCTCTGTAAATTAAAGAGTATGATCTTGACCTGCTCTATATGAAAAGTGTCATGAGATAACTTCTCTTGTGATTTGACACTAAAATTGACTTGACTTTGATTTAATCTTTGATAATAGATTTATTTTGTAATTTGAAAAAGTAACTAGTAACTAAAGCTGTCAGATAAATGTAGTGGAGAAAAAGTAAAATTTTTGCAACTGAAATACAGTAGTTGTAGAAATAAAGTATGATGAAGAATAAAGTGTAATTACTTGAGTAAAGTACAAGTACCAAAAAACGGTATTTAAAGGGGACCTATTACGCTTTTGTGCGTTTTCCCTTTTCTTTAGTGTGTTATATATATTTTTTTGTTACAAGGCTCAATGCCCACTCCAAAAGGAGTTACTCTCCCCCCCAGAAACACTGCTCCTGAACTGCCTGAAATGCCTAGCTTGAAGTCCCGCCTTTGGGTTAGGGTGATGTCACCAAGTAACACATTTGCATAATACCTGCTAGTCTGGCACATAGCTAGTTAGAGCGGAGCTGTAGCAGAGTCCAAAGAGTTTGGTTTGGTTGACCAATAACAACAGTGAGCCAGCTGACCAATCAGAGCAGACTGGTCTTGGGGGGCAGGAGCTCAAACAGAGCGTTTCAGACAGAGGGTGAAAAGAGGTGCTGCAGCACAGCCAGTATGAGAAAATTAAAGTGCTTTTTGAACATTAAAGCACGTAAACATGTTCTAGTAGAAACCCAAATTAAAAGTATGCACCTGAAAATAAGCGTAATAGGTCCCCTTTAAGTACATTACTTGAGTAGATGTTCTTAGATACATTCCACCACTGCCTTTCACTTGCTAACTCGTCCTGGCTGTAGGAGGTGCCATTTAACACAGCTTTTGTCTTAAAGCATGATGCAAACCTTTAAATCAAGAACGACAACCCATAGAGAAGACTGAACTGTGGCATTATACAACCTTAAGCCTGCAGACTGTTGCTCCAGGCAAGGTGTGCTGTGAGACTAAAACACATTAAGACAGGAGATCTTTTAAGTGAGTGACTTCGCTGTATTATGTAATAGAAAATAAAATACATAATTTACAGAATACAGTTCCTCAATATGACTGCAGCCTACACACACACTTGAGTGTGATAAACAATGTGATTATGATCTATATATGGAAGTGAAAGTCTGTCACCGGTAATGCAGAGGATGAACTACAGCGTTGCTCTTCTCTTTCATTACGGATGAGAAGAGAAACAGGACAAATCCAGGCAGAGGTAACTCAGAAAAGACAGAGCGGCTGGATGCGGAGGAGTCAGAGACATGCACTGCACCGACAGACGCTCACAAACACCGTGTGCATGTCTTCTATTGATAACCACGGCGTGTATGTTGTGTGCAGCAGTGGTTCAGCCCACGCTCAGGCCCACACAGCTCACTTTGTCCAGCTCTCATTCACTTACCTAGCCGTTACTATAGAGACACAGTGGAGAAGAATGCAGAAGGCAGGCTGGCAGACAGATATGCAGGAGACCTGGGCTGAATCTTAATAATAAGGAGAAGGCTCACCACACACTGGGAGGCTGTTACATAACGCTGCTGCAGGATTCTGCCATCAACCTGTAAACAAAACTATTGCTATTTTGACCATTATGGTGTGATGTTTTCCCACTGATTCCCTTCACAGTTTGACCTCACATATCAAGTCAAGTATGTGTAACTCTTTAGTTTACATGCAGTTGAAACTATCTGGATGTCATGCAACACATGGCAGTGATTAAATCAGATATTCAAAGAGAATTTTATATCATATCCTGCTTATGCCACTAAAAATTGATCAATCAAGTGACGACGTGTCATGTTTTACATGAGTGTCATGTTAGTATGAGAGTTGTTCCCTTATTAACAACATACTGGTACACAATATGTAATCAAAATATATGTTAAAAAGCTTGGTTAAGAAGCATTTTGAATAGTTTTGATTCATACAATGATACATTGACTGTCTAATATTACCAGACTAACATTAGATGGCAGTAAATTAATGAAACATGTCTGTTTCCTCTCTATCCCTCTTTGTATTCTCATTTACCCCCCTTTTTTTTGTCCCATTTTCTTTCCACTCCCTCTACCTTTCAATCCTGTTCCCTTTCTGTCATGGTTTTTTGTGTCATTTTCGGTCTGCCTTTCTTGTTTTTTGTTCTGTAAATAGATACTGTATGTCCCTATATAAGACAGACACAGATAGAGAGAGAGAGAGAGAGAGAGAGAGAGAGAGAGTCATAGACGGTTCTGAGACTGCAGCAGATTCTAACCAATCACATGAAGGAACCCTGCAGCCCACGTGGCTTATTCATAAAAAAACAGGAGGAAACCCTGATCAATTCAGCTCCATTCTCTCATACAACATATCAGCAGTGTATCCATGCTCTAAACTACGGATGCCTCTGAAACTAATCATTATCTGTTGCATTTCAATGCAACTCAAGTAGGGCACATTTTAAAAATCCTTCCACGATTTTGCATATCTCTGAAAATCATTAATGTGTGTAATCGTGTGAGACCAGTTTAGCAGATTGATGCATGCAGATTCCTCCTAACAATTCACTGTTCTACTGTTCGGTCTCTGCGTTCCCATTTCAGTACGTGGCCCCATTTACAATACCCAGGACGCAGAGACAGGATACCAAAAATATCCTCTATATGTGTCAGCTTACTTCACTGTACTCCGTGTGCAACACAGGTATATCGACTGCAACGTATTCTGGGTTGTAATGTAGCTGTTCTTATCTGCCATTTGCTTAAAACTGTCAGGATATAAAACCTTCAAAAATCAAATCTTTGTGTCAGTATCTCTAAAAAAAAAAGCTTTTCCATACTTTTATCTTTTGAGTTTTTGTTTCATGGCAACCACTGAAGTCTCAAGAGCTCCAGTCCCATGGCAACCTATATGGTATCATCCCAGTAAGCATATCCGTCATGGACTTATATCTATTGCATAACCATGTCTCAAGGGTTTCCTGCAAATCGACGGATTAGTGGGTGGAGTGAGTGGAGAAGAGGCTGTCCAAGGTAATTACTGCTACAGCAAACTGGAACATTTGTACAAAACATGGGCCATAAGTACCTGTATTTGTACCTGTCCCTCACATATTAAGATAGTCAGTGCACACTAGGGCTTAACCGAATACCATTTTTTGGGCTTCGGTGAGAGATATTCGAAGGTATTCGAAGCTTTGGTGCGGCGCGGCAAGTTGACATGTTCTTCTGTATGTCTGTCTCCATCTCCCGTGTTTCAGTGACTGGCATAGTGTACACACACATCTCACACACCAAACAGCGATATCCGTCTGAGAATAACTAATAATAATACATGTTGAATATGAATAATGTTGCGTGATTATTCCTTATTTCATGGGCAATTTGAGGATTTATACTTTATAAAATCCCCAAATCCCCCCCGAAGCATTCGAATACTGAATTGGAGGTTGATTACCATGGTAACGGTCGAAGCGTCGACACATTCGGGTCAGCCCTAGTGCACACACACACATATAATCATTAAGACAAAGTGTTAAACCAACAAAACAATGCGAGAGAGACGAGATCCTACAGAAGTTTGGATTTATTTCACCATTGTCACCATAAACAATATTGACCTTTTATTAACACGTAGAGAGAGTGAATGCAACTGTGGTGCAACCACAGACAACACGCACATCTAAATATCACTTTCCATAGCTGACACGTAGGGAAAATGAACTGTACAAAAGATCTAATTCACAGATGATCTTCGCAGAGCGAGACTCGGGTGACATTAATGGCAGACACTCCAGTGCCTGACATTAAACACTGGTACACGACCATTATGTTATATACCACTGTGCAAAACATCAACGGTTTGTTCACAGCTGTGCAAAAATAGCAGCATAATATTCCACTTTCCAAGCGATGGGTTCACAACACTACATCACAATGAGTACTGAGAAGCATAATACTGAATAATAACAGCCCCTATAAGCTTGGTTTCATGAAGAGTCAAATCACGTTTAGCTTATAGAAACGGAGTGCAAATGATAGTCACTGAACAATGAGGCCTTCACATTCAATATTTACAATATTCCTGCACTGTGAAAGTGAATTGAACCCAGCAGCAAACTGAGCAAAAATACCATTTCACCATTACGCTCTATTTGTTTTTTTTGCTATGCATGGATGAACTACATCATATACAGCCACCTTCAGAAACAGGCAGATAAAAAAAATGAAATAAAGAGCATATCTATAATGTAGGATATGCACATGTAAACCACATTTCAGGCCAAGAGTATTTTGATAATTGGCACATAATGAGATTTTAAAACAACCTCTTGAAAAAACTGTACATTCCTTTCGGTCTCTAGCTATGTCGGCCTCTGCAATGTATCGGAAAACAATACACAACAGGGGCCTTTTAAGTTGGTATAATCATGCTGTATGGCCGTCTATCGGCCCATTTTTTTTCACATTCCAGGGGGAAGAAGCTCCCTTTAATTGTACATTTCTTCCCCCCCCATATACCCTCATGTTCAACTTGAACCAACGGCCCAATTTACAGTATCACATTGGTAGGCATAAACAAGTAATTCAAAGTAAGGTGGTTCATATTAAGAAATTGGTGGTTTTTGATCATCACACAACAGGAGCTGAAAACATTCCAACCAGGCATGAAGATACATGATGCATTTTCAGCAGTAGATGGAAACTTATCTGTTAGAGAGGAATATCTACATAAGTAATGTGTTTTGCATGCTTCGTCTGTTGCATGTTCAACAGCTTACCTATATATCAGCTGGTGGAGAATCTAAAAAAGCAACACTACTCGCTGTACACCTCTACTTACACAAGGCTTAGGCTTATGCTTCTGAAAGTGTATTGGGCCGACTGGTCCTCTTAAGCCACTTTCAGGGCTCTGTTGTGACGAGGTGATTCAATAATAGCAGCAAGAAGAGCGAGCTGAGGAGGAGGAGGAGGAGGAGGAGAAATGGCTGCACAGGTCAGCACCTCGGACAGCTCCTCCTCTCGACTTCTTCTCACAAACACACACTGATCTATCTATTCTGGTCCTTCTGCCTGGATGGAGCTCACTGCGACACTCCAGACAGAAAGTAGGCTAATCATGAATAGAAAGGGGATTTGAGTGTCAGGATGTGATTCTGTAGCACGGAGTCAATCCCTGCGTCAGTCAAAAGACAAGACAAGACAAAAGATATTACCACTGGCATGCATGTATGAAATCTCCTACTGTAGTAGCCTAAACACAGGCACACTGATAACATCATTATTCAGCCCATGCAGGCGTGAGAACGCCTTCAACATCTGGAACATCTGGCCTTTGACATTCAAAACCACCGTTATGTGATTTTGCAAAAAATAATTTATAAAACCACCTTTAGTAGGCTATCAAATCTTGTGTTTTGTCAGCGATCCAGGTTGGCCTCGGTGGTCTCTTGTTGGTTTTTGAGGTCCTGGAAGACCTGAGTGGATAAGAGGCTGTCCAAGGTAATTACTGCTGCAGCAAACTGCAACATTTGTACAAAACATGGGCCATAAGTACCTGTATATGCGCTCATTAGTAGGCTAATCATGAATGAAACAGGGGGATTTGTGGATGTGATTTTGTAGCATGGAGTCAATCCAAGGGGACAAGACAAAAGAGGACGATATTACCACTGGCATGCATGTATGAAATCTCCTACTGTAGTAGCCTAAACACACGCACACTGATAATAACATCATTATTCAGCCCATGCAGGCGTGAGAACGCCTTCAACATCTGGAACATCTGGCCCTTTTACATTCAAAACCACTGTTGTGTGATTTTGCAAAAAAACATTTTATAAAACCACCATTAGTAGGCCTATATCTTGTTGTTTTGGTATATTACCACTGGCATGCATGTATGAAAGCTCCTACTGTAGTAGCCTAAACACACGGACACTGATAATAACATCATTATTCAGCCCCATGCAGGCGTGAGAACCCCTTCAACATCTGGAACATCTGGCCCTTTTACATTCAAAACCACCGTTGTGTGATTTTGCAAAAAAAAACACATTCATGTTTATAAAACCACCATTAGCTGTGTGATTTTGCAAAAACACATTTTTATAAAACCACCATTAGTAGGCTGTCAAATCTTGTTGTTTCTGTCAGCGGTCCAGGTTGGCCTCGGTGGTCTCTCGTTGGTTTTTCAGGTCCTGGAAGACCTCGGTGAAAAAGTGCGGGTCCGCATTGAGCTGCAGCATTTTGGCACTGAGCCTGTGGATGATCCGGAGCGACATCTCCCAGAAAACCTCCTTGTTCGCCTCGTTCATGAAGGGCTTGAGCGGATAGGAGATCTCGTTTCCCATGTAGGAGTAGGCCAGGTAGAGGCACGTCTGGAAGGTGCCCTGCAGCTCCGCAGCGCTGCAGACGCTGTCCGCTATCGTGTCCTCGCACAGCAGGTACACGAACACCACGTTGGCCGGCGTGATGAAGCCCTGGTCCTGCCAGCCCTGCAGCAACAGAGTCCGGTCGATGTTCCTGAACCAGAGGATCACCTCCCCGCTGTTCAGGTCCTTCAGTTTAAAACACCTGCGGCACATGAAGTCTCCCAAGCAGCGCAGCAGCTCACCTGTGGACGCCTGGATCACTATCCGCCTCGGAGACACTAAGGCGAGGCTGCTAGGCTGCTTCTGCACCGTGGAGAGCCGGGAGACGTCGATTTGCGTGCATGGCACCGTGGGCACCGGCACCGGAATGGGTGCTTTTGGTTTCTTCTCCTCGTTTTGCGTCTTCCTGGTGTTCTCGTTGTTGAGCTGAGACACCTGGACCTGGCTGGATGGGAGCTCTCGTGTAGTGGGAAGCGGTTTTGGAGTCACTTTCTTCGCGCTCTTCTTGGCCGAAGTGGACACCAGCTTCTTCCAGGAGAGAGACACGAACATGGAGTGGCGCTTGAGGCTCTTGTTGTCGTTTTTTACCTCTACTCCTCCTCCGGCGAGCTCGGAGTCCATGATGGACGCCTTCTTGTTCGCCGGAGAGATGGAGAGGACGGTACCCATGTCTGCAGAGGAGGAGAGGAGAGGAGGAGAGTGGTGGTGGGAGCTGGAGAGGGATGATGCTGCAACTTCAACGCAGTCTTTTCTGCAAAGGGATGAGAGGCGGTGAGGACAGTCACGACAACGATTGGTACTCCATTTATGCGTTTTTAGCTGCTATCCGTGTGAAGGTGAAGGTGCTCCTGTAGGATGCTGGAGGAAGATGGAGGTGCTTTTTCTTGTATTCCAAAAGATGCTCAGACGCGCTGCGACACAATTCCTATATGGCTGCTGGATGCTGGAGCATAGGAGAAAAGATTAGTCGCCCCTGCGTTAAGTCATGGGTATAAACGAACCAGCAAAGTGCAAGCTCCTGACTGACAGCAGAGGCAGCCAATGAGAAAGCCAATCGATGATCCAATGGCTAGGGCTGTTGTTTAAATAGCTCCAGGTCTCCCATTCATAGCCTTTATATAGCCTATACAGGTATATAGACTCTATAGATGCTTTGTTTCCCCTTTTAATCTGGTCAGCAGTCACAGAAGCATGTCTATACACTGAGCATGATGAATGATGTTTTATATAGGCCTATTCACTATAACATCATATTATCATCCTTAAGTGGGTATTTAGGGTAATGAGTGGTTAATGTACCCATCTGTGTATAGTGGAGTACCCACAGGGGTCATCCTGCTCTCTTTTAACTGTCATTCTGCTGACATTTATATGTCTTCACACATCACAATCAAGCTAGTGAGCATGATAACTGCTGCAGAGAGTCACACTATTTGGTTGTACCTGTACAATGACAATAAAGGAAATCTAATCTAATCTAATCTATTTGTCACTTTATACTGTATTGAGGTTTAATGCCACCTTTTACCCGCTGGGATCACTGACTAACAGCCCTTGATCTAACTAAATTGCTCCACCATCGGTATTGTTTACATTGATGCACAAACTGTAATTATAAAGTGAAAGATATCCTTAACCTCACCATAAAACCACCCTGTAAACACATCTAGAAATTGTGTCAAACAATTGGTTACTAAGCAGGTTTTTAACATTGAAACCACAACAAAACTCTTCCACCAAAAGTTCACACAAGAATGTTCCTTGAAGAGTTGTTGGAAATACATCTGTGCAAGTGTTTGTGCCAGCTCTGGGCGCACTAAACTTACTATTTGAACTATGCATAGTATTCTTGATGCCAGGCACAAAAAGAAACTTCACCTGCACTTATTTTTATAATACATTCACTTGTTGTAGATGTGCAAAAGGGCAAAATGTGTGTGTGACACTATACTTTTAATACATAAAACATACTTTATTCTCTGCTCCACGAGCATCAAAGCTTAAATGTGGCGTGGCATTTTATAAGTTGTTTTCTTCATCTACTCTAGTTTGCAATGCGGGACAGGGACATAAAGTGTGTGTGTGATTTCCTGTATACATAAATATCCCTTTGTCTTTCAAAGCTTTTATTATTATGACAGAAATAATACCAAAGCATTTTGGTCTACCGTGGAATCCCTTCTGGTTTGACCCTGTAGTGAATCCATAGGCGACAGTTTAATCCTTCACTCAGCTACTGTAACGTAACATGTATGTCACAGTCTCAGGGAACTCGACGGGTGATCCAATTACCCTCACCAGAACTGGCACCGTCCACTGAGTTACATGACGACTGCGGCCTGATCTTTCCATGCAGCTTGAAGTAAACACAGATACAAATAGCACTGACAGTCTGTGGAGTCTTCAGGAAGAGCTTTGCCATTACACTGAATTGTAAAGCTAAATATCCGTCAATACCTGCGTTCTGATGTCATTCTTCTTACTTGTCCCATATTGTCATTTATTGAAATCCCAACTATATTAATATTTACTTTTCATTTGCTTCTTATTTTGAGATATCCCATGGCTGTAATGGTCCATTTATTCAATAAATTATACCCTGAGTGGTTTTACGAGACATAAGAGAGATATCTTTTCTTCCTTTATTATATTTTCCAATCCCATGAGTATTTGTGCAGTTTGATTGAATTCCTGTGCAGTCAATCACAGTGTGAATGTTCAGCACAACACAGCTAACATATTGGTAATGTGAAATAAAACCTGACTGCACTAAACCTACAAAGTCTTGTTAAAAGGTAGGAAAGCATCCAGAGAACTGTCAAAAGCTTTTATTGATAAAAACAGACCCATCATACAACATATGAGGTACACAGCTCTAGTTGAAAACAGGTGGAACAATAGAGTTAAATCGTGTGTGTTGTCCTTAATTGGTTTAGTGTAATGTAGAGGCAGGGAGTGATGGTCACATCTGTCGGGATATTTGTTGTTTGCTCTGTTTTACAGATAACACAAGATAAAAACAAACAAACTATAAGGAAACTCAGAGAGAGCAGACCTCCACTAAGGCCATTTTCCATAAGAATGATAATAAGAAAAATAATGCGTGTATCTGCCCTGTGATTCATATCCACTCAAAAATGTAATGGGTTCTTCCTTGGCCCATGCTACACCCTTACACCAAGTTTCATGAAAATCAGGCTGGTAGTTTTTCTGTAATCCAGCTGACAAACAGACAAACAGACAAACAAACAAAAAACATTAACCTCCTTGGCGGAGATGATAATTTGCATATTCCTCCACTTTCCCTCCACCCATCATTGTCATCATCATTGTCACCACAACAGACACCCTCAGCATAATCTAATTATCATCAGCACCATCTTTGTATATCATAATGATGATGATGAAACTCTTTACAGGCCTGACAGTCATCATCTATAGGAGGCTATAAGCTGTCTGATCCACCTGGTAAACCAAATCCACAGTGACGAGATGGAAGTCTGAAGTAGGAAGTGAAACTATAAAGTGCCTCCCCATTTCACACAAACTCGTTTGATCATACCAACGTTTGATCCAACACAACATAAATCAGATGGTGAACAAAAGGAACTCTTTCATCACAAATCAAACAAAAACGCAACAGGATGTTGCAGAGGAATAATCTCAATGTATTAGTCATGAAACATCAAGCATTTCTGACACTATATTCAGGTATCAGAGGATGTGCCGGCATTACAACTAAATCAGCGGAGTATTATAGAACATAACAGTCCAACGAGCTCAGTAACAAGTGTATGAAAGTCAGAACAGATTCTCAGAGGAGAACTTGCAGATTGGAGTGGAAGAAAACTTATTTAATTTAAGTTTGCAAGACAGCTACACTGTTGAGGTTATTATTTAGGAAGAGGGGAGAGAATAGCTGGAGACAGTAAGATAGATAGATGGATAGATAGAGAGATAAATAGATAGATGGATGGATAGACAGTATGTTATTAATCTCATTGCGAATTTGTGATGTTGTAGCAGCAATATCACATAAATCTGGCACCAAATGAAATAAGGACATTCAAAGAAGTAAGAAAATAAAGTAAAGAAACAATAAATATATCAACGCAATATGTCTACATTACTATCCTTACATGAACACTGTCTCCACTAAGGTGTTGTTTTCGGTTCCAGATGTTCACTCAGATTATTCATGACCACCTGATGTGTAAATCAGCCGGACACACAGAACACCCAGTGCTGTCAACAACCTGAAAACTATGAATGTAGTCATTTTAGAGCATAAACAACAACTATACAGTAAATCTCAGGACCTTTGGTCATTTTGAATTGCAACACTTCCCTTATTCTCATCTAATTTTCAACCTACAATATGTATGTGTCTAATCTGGGTTGAGTTATGCATATTCCATCACAGCGTTATCAAACTCGACATCTCTGGTGTATTGCCTCGGTTATCAAAGCCTTCTGCTGACTGAGCTGACAGGAAAAATAGCATAACATCATCAAAAATTTCCGCTGCTGTGTGCATATTCTGTATTATGTAAGAAGACAGTTAAAGGGAAAACATTCAAAAGTTTCTCTCTCCACTTCCTGTGGTGAGTTTGCCTCCTGGTGGTGTTGGAGTGCAACTGTAGCAGCTGCAACAATGTCTGTGGTTTTCTGTGTTAAACATGTTACATTTTTAAAAAACCTGATCGGATCATTCTCAAATGTGGCACAACATCCAGAATACATCTCAGATTTTGACTCTTGTTTTTTGAAAATTAAGCCTCAGATAACTTAGCAAAACTACACAAAACATAGTGATGTAACATTTTTATTATTATGCTGCAGAAAATTGGTACACGTTCATAGATTCATATTGTCTGTTGCTTTGCAGAGATCTTTGTGACTATTGTTTCAAAAGGTGTAATTATATACTGTTCATAGGGTACTTACTTCACCAATAATACCATCTTGATATGCTTTAACGCCTCTGAACAGCCACTATGTTCAACGTGAGCAGAGGCCTAATCAGCCACAATAACTGAAAACACCAGTGTAGGTGTTCAGAGGCTTTAAAATGTAGGTTGCACATTTGAAAGCTTAAATTTTCTTTATGTATCTCTCTATTTTGATTTCAGAACAACAAATGTCACATCTGTAAAGACCACAACACTTTGTTCATGTATGTTTTCTACTTGTTTGTGTCCAGCAAACATGCATCGTAAGTGTTAGAGAAAGTTTAAGAAATTAAAAATCACCTTGAGATTGTCAAAGGTAGTTTTTTGAAAGCTTTATTAAAACATTTTATTTTGAATACATAAAATGGTTGCAAATTTAAACCCTAAATCAGACTATTTCTGAGTCTGTTTTGCCTTTTATGATTTCCCAGTATTGGAAATAGGGCAATCAAACCTGTACATTTGAGGAGGAGAGGTAATAAATTGACCACTGGAGGGCACTCACATCCAGCTGCAAATCAACCCAGACAGTGTCTGAGTGGAAATATTCATCATGGAGGCCTTGAGCTGGTGACATTTCCTGTCAGCAGGCGTCTTCACCACCTCATCCCAACATTTAATTAGTTCTAGTGAAACCCGTGGGATGACATATCAGGCAGAGTGACTGAGGAGAGGAGGAGTGAAGGTTTGCGAGACCTCTGACTAATATTAGCTTTAGTGACAGAATAAGTCAGGGTCTGCCAGCAGGACAGTGGGAGTGAACAGGGAGGAGATACTGTAATGATTTAAATCCTTTGAGGTTTATTGTTTTATTGTCATGGTTGTGATATTCACAATAATGCACATATCCACAATTACAAAACATTGTGAGGATGTTATGGGAAAACAACTCAAAAAGCATGTCAACATAACCCAGATAAACTGGACTTGACACGGAGCAAAAGTGAGCATAAGGTGAAACAAACTTATCAGAGAGTGTAAGTTATTTTGTGAACCTCCCAAGTAGATGTTTATAGTCCAGAAAAAAAGGTAAACCACTGCATACAGTTCTTTACAATTGCCAAAACACATTTTTTGAAACTAGGGCCGTCTTTGTCAAAACTATACATACAAAAACTAAAAATATAAATATCTCACATCTCTTGCAAAAGCAAAAACACTTAATTCAAAACTATATAAACTCTTCTAAAATTGTGTTTTAGCATCACAATTTTAAACACGAACAACAATTAAATAGCTCTTCACATGCCAACTGCACACTGCTGTGAAGAATAAAACACGATTATTGAGACTCTGGCATTTCCATTCGTATCGTGCTGTAAATATAGGCTATGGACATAAATCCAATGTGGAACCAAACATTTTTTTATTTTCAATACTCATATATTCATAACAATATCGGACACAATTACTTCAACTGAAGATGACATGAACATAGTTACTGTAAACAGAATACAGTATATTGCAATTACAGTCCTCTAACTCTCTCTCTCCATTGTTGTTCACACCAAAGAGCAAACCTGAATCCTGTTTATAGTGTCAAGCTCTGATTAGTGATCTAATTGGTTGCAGGCGTTTTCACAGGTGCATTCTGGGTGCAAGTGATTGATAATTGAGTGTGTTATGTCTATGGCAGTGTTTAGCAAACAACACACACAGGCTTTGAATCATAACTGTGCGTAGTTAATTGCAAAAAGTGTGTTTTAGAATTTCAAACTTAGTGTAAAGCAGACGATGTGCTTACGGTTCAGCATACCTGCTCAATAGATGAGTTAATGCTTTAGATAATTGTGCCACAGGTACCACTTTTTGTGTATTAGCAATTACAAAAAAAATTGGTATAAGCATTGAATATACATTAAAATCATTTCTAAATAATTGGAAAAGCTTTATTTGTTGTTTTGCTAGAAGCTGAGAACTTTCTGAAAAATATTTTTTTCTAACATGCATCCGCCCTCCTCCTTTCATGAAACCTGAAAATCAATAGGTCTGTTTTGAAAGTAATTACCAGTCTCAGACAAGTTTCGATGAAAGCATGGTAAATTAAACAGAGATAAAGAAACTGAAATAATTTTTCTGACTGCTGCCTTTTCATTGACTGTTTTGGTCTGCCTTTTGAAAGCATTCAGACGGAAGGGAATCTGCCACTCTGAATGTGTGTGTGTGCGTGTGTGTGTGTGTGTGTGCTATGCAGATCAAACGGTAGTAAAGGGATTGGGTGTCGTGTCTTATCGCAGACGTGTCTGTCAAAGCCGGTGGGAGGGATTAGCACGGCCGACGCAGGCAGGTGGAGACAAAATGCAATCTAGAGAGGGCAGAGTGAGAGAGAGGGGCAGCAGGTGGGATCACACACACTGAGACAGACAGACACACACACACACACACACGCACGCACACGCGCACGCACACGCACACAGGTGGGTCACTGTGAATGTCACAGAGCTGCCTCTCCTCCTCTCGTCTGCAGCTGCGTGGCCATGGAGTTGCTGATAATGGTGCACACACACACACACACACACACACACACACACACACACACACACACCCTTACCAGATATTCACATATTTTCCCATCCATGACAAAGCAGGATTGTTAACACCACTGAATGGAGCAGTTCATATATCATAAAGAGTCGTTCTCTCATTGAGAAATATGCAACTAGTCTGTACAGTTCTTTTAAGCTGCTTTCACTGACACACACTTATTAAGGAGATACGATATGTGTATGTTTACTTCCCCCTGAGATGCTGGGGTGCAGATTCAAATCAGCTGCCATTAAAAATTACAAAGATTTGAAAAAGTACAGTAGATGAGAGGGACTATATTTACTTAAGTACTGTTCTCAGGTAGAAATGGCAATTATTTGTATTTGCACCTATAAGAACTCATATTCTCTGCTACTTTATGCTTCTCCTCCACTACTACAGTACAATATTACATCCTGCATAACGAATTTGCATTACTCTACTACATTTTATTATCTGATATATGTTAATACTTTTACATAGGGCTGCCCCCTCTTAGTCGATTAGTCGACTTCTTCAGTCAATTAGTCGTTTTTTCCAATGTTTTTTTTAATGTTAAACTTGTTTCCAAGAAACCTATGAGCAAATCTCTGGTAAACACAAGATTTAAAGTGGTGCTTTTGTGGGATTCTTGGAGAAATTCAGTTTTACAGATCTGTCGATTAAATCAATGAATCGATTAGTTGACAAAATCGTATGAGTGTTAGTCGACTAAGAATTTCTTTGGTCGAGGACAGCGACCTTTCACATTTTTGAATCCAAAACATGTTGCAATGGAGCGTTAATGTTACTTTATACTTAAGGGGAACATATCATGCTCATTTCTAGATTCATACTTATTTATGGGTATTTTGGGTTTCTACTAGAACATTTTTACATCCTTTAACATACAAAAAACACATTATTTTTCTCATACCGTCTGTCTGAATATACCTGTATTCACGCTCTGTCTGAAACGCCTGTCTCTTTAAGACACCCTCCTGAAAAAGCCCAGTTTGCTCTGATTGGAAAAATATGGTGCACCTTTGCAAAGGTAGTTCTCAAGCTGTAGGTGATATATTCTAATGAGCCTGTATGTGACATAGGAAGGGAAGCCAAATCTGAATGGCTTGTTGAATGACATGTATGTGAGTTGGTAGGCACTCCAGATACCCACATGGATGGGCACAAGCACTGAAAAAGTTTTTCATGATATGTCCCCTTTAAATAATGATTTAAAAGCTCCTTTTATCACTAGAAAAGGTTATTGGTTTTATGTGACAACCCCTCCAACTAGGTATCCCTGTGGCTCTTCTTTATTTTGCCAGATCTGGTCGTCATCAGCTTCATGGGCCACACCTGGGCCGGGGTGGTTCCGGGGATAAAAGCTCATCACCTTCCCACAGAGCACCGCTCTTCTCTTGCTGAAACAGCTACTTGATTTTGTTTGCTTCAGACATTGTCACACATCCACGCATGCTTACATTACTGAATGATAACTGACATCCATGTTTGTGCCTATTTATTACTTTTATACTCGTCTGGTCTCCCATTTTTGTTGCAAACAATTTGAGCCGGGCTGAAACGGTGTAATCTTTGTAATTGTCATATTCTGCAGCAGCAAGAGCTCTGCTGGTTGTGAGAAAACCCAAACATGATGTAGTCTGGTTCTGCTTTGAAAAGCCTTTCCTTGTCTGTGTCAATGAGGGCGACTGCAACCTGAAAAATGCATGACAAGCTGATCAAAACATAGCATGAGAGCTCAGCAGCTCTGTTCAGGTTGTGGATATACAGTATTAACAACCAGTCAATTAAAACAAATTATGGACACCAGCTTTGAAGCAGGAGCGGAAGCTAAAGTGGCCACCATGTTCAGGCACATGTAACATGTAGCGGGACAAAAGCAGCATCTGGTGTTAAACAAGCCCACCTGCTGCTTCCTATTGAATCATGTAACAAAAGACAAAAACACAAGGCTTTAATGCTGTACCAATTCAATCAAACACAGCCAGGTGATCAAAGGCTGTGATCTCTCTCTCACACACACACACACACACACACGGTGGTTACGGGTGGATGTAGGTCTTTCCTCTCACATAAAACCAGCCTGCAGTTCTGTCCTGTATACTGTTGCGGCTCACTGCTATAATTAGAACAAGCGGACGATAAGGATTCAAATGCTTTGATGCTCTTATCTGGAGCAGCCAAAAGGCGGATGGGACACACTGCACAGACTTAGGCTCCATCTCATGCATGCACACACAGGCACACAGACTGTGGTGTACATAAAATGATGCCTTATCATCACGTAAGGACGGAACGTATTCACACGAAGAATCAAACAGAAATGCTCATCTGGAAGTAATTTTAAAATACAATAGTGTACAGTGTCCAGCAGACTATGGGGTCTGATATGGTTAGACTGAACTGTAAACTGATCTATTACTCTATTAAAGCTAGAGTTGGGTATCTTTTTCAATATATTTTTGTTATACTAGTTGAAATTCTTTATTATTATTATTATTATTATTCTTTTTTTTAAATCTAGCGCACGCTTGCTAGTTTCTCAAGATTACCAGCCCTAGCTTTAATGTCCGACTTCCAAATAAGTCCTTATCTAACTAAAATGGAAGGAGTCTCCGTCTGTCTGTGTTTCTGGCCTTCTATTATCTCGACAACCGTTCATCTGATCGACTGCACACTTTGTATTACTCAGGACCCAAAGGAGCACAGTGTCAAGCGTAACGTTGCTTTGATGAGTGATTCTCAGGAAAGCTGCAAACAGCAATACTGGAGGTCAAACAATCGTCCCGTTTTGAACAGGCACGTTTTTAACGGGCGCTGCACTAGGCTGTATTACAATGATTGTATGAGATTTTTTTTTCTGGTACCGAAACCCTGAAGATCTTGACATGATCTTCTCTGCTCTGCCTATTCATTGAGTTATGTTTACTGTGTTTTGTAATCAGAAAGTAGTGTTCCAACAAAGTCACAGAATTGATCTTTAGGCCATCCTGAGGCGATCTTTGTTGTGAAATCTTTCAGTAAGGCACCCAACAAATACATATTGTCCTGATTCCTTTGAACAAAATACATATGTGAGAATTGCTTCACGAGGATACTTTATTGGCTCCATCTTGACAAACCCATGTTGGAGCCAAACATTGTGCAAACCCACAGAACTTTAAATTCTGGGCACGACCCAAAGTTTCCAAAGATGCTAAACTTTGATGGGAAATATGTCTAAAACTATGTACAATAGTAAGCATCATATACCTACAATAAAGTGCTTAAGAAGACACATTATTGCAAATACTGTCATACATACATTAGAAAAAACTTCTAGTCTAAATTTAACTGAGAGTTTTGGTTGTGCACATGTTCTATTTAGCCCTGGAGTTCATGAAATGCAGATGTTGTGATACATGGAAGTACAGATCAGGTGACAGTACTCTTCATACCCACCAGGCTGCGCCCTTGTCTGGTTGTTAAGCAATATTTTTTTAGCAGGATAATCAGCCTTGAGAGTGTGTGTGTGTGTTGCAATGTGTGTGCATTTAAGTGTGTGCATGACGTGCGTTCACAGACGGGGTTGATCCCCAATGCCAAATCCTCGCCAGACAAAACCCACACTACATAAAAGTGCCCAAGTACTGTAGATAGTACCACGACACACACACGCACACACACACGCACGCACACTGCTTGTCATCATCCCCTGCCTTTGATGGCATGCTGTCTAGTCCTACCAACCCCTCTTTGTTCTTCCAAAATAAACCCTTCTCCCCTCCCTTCCCCTCTCATCCTCTCCTCTGTGTCTGGAAGACCATGTCACACTTAGTCTTCCAGACAAAGATAAAAAGGATTTTTTTTGTTGTTTTTCAAAAATTCAAAAGTGAAAATAACAAAAGTGACAAGTGGTAACAGCTTTTTTATCGTCTTCACAGAAGACCTTATTTCATCCACGCAGTTTAAATCCCTCTATGTCTTGCAGGGTGCCTCATAATTGATTAAGATGTCTTTAAAAAAATATATAGAATTTCCTATAATATGTTCAGAAATACTGTATAATGCATTGTGTTTACCTGTCCTGCTGAGCTATGCCATTATATACACATTTTGAGACGGATACCACTCATCTCTTCATCAGTCCATCCACGCTGTCGTTGTAGGCAAATTAGACGCAAAACAAGATAAAGCTCTTTCCGCTCACACCCTGATTTCCCTTTGGCTGAATACGGTATCAATGTTAAGGTTCACACGCAGGTTCAAATCCAATGTGTTTCACAGTTGGGGAAGGACTGGAGCGCTGTTTACACAGTAGGGAGATTCCTGCTCCATAGGACCAGAGTGTTGAGGCTTTGATGCTCAATAGGAGCTACTGAAAGAGAGCAGGAGGAGGACGGACAAGACACAGATTGAAGTGATGATGACCTTCTTAGAGCAACCTCGGATTGCTCCTCTTGGAAGCTTCACAAAATATGGGTAACAGATGTTTAATGTTTGTGTCTGTGTGGCTTATCATGCCCACAGGGCAGAGACACTGTGATCTGTCCTGCTTTCTGTGAATATGTGTGTGTAAATTCAAAATGAAACAGTCGATGCATTTTATGTGTTTAAGTAAATCTCATTCACTTTGCATTGTGTTGCACTTCATTCATTAAGGGCTCACCACACAAAGTAACGCGGTTGCACAGTTGCAGGTGCGTGTCCGCCTAACAAACTAGGAAACCATTAGCTCTTTCATTGTCAACTGTCGAGACAATATCCTATAGCAATATCCATTTTGACTGCAACAAAACACAACTGCCCTGTGAGCTGCAATGCAAATAGACCCTTTTCAGCCCCCTCTAGCCTGTGGCTGTTGTATTTTCTCTGAGCCAGAGATCAGGGGGAGCTCCACAGTTCTGCGGCTGCAGGCCAGCTGGCTGATACATTTCTATCAACTGGTGGCTATCTAACTTCCCCTCCCTCCCACATCCTCCTCCACCCCCTTCTTTCTCTCCATCCCACCGTAGCATCAACACAAAAACACACTCTGAAATGTAGTGCTCGCTATTTATTTTTTTTAGTGGATGTTTGTCACTAAGTATTAGTTTTCATATGGACTTTGTGAATGGGAGATAAGACCTTTAAATGACAGTCATAATTTTGTAAAAAAGGCTGCTCCAGAAGTCAGATATTATCCTTGTCTTACCCAGCAGCAGAGGGCAGCATTGCATCCCATATTTCTCCGTCTTTGTGTCTTTCTCTTTCTCCCGCTCTCAAAGCTGGAACACATGACATCAACCCCTCTACATTCTCCCATGTGAATTACCAGAGTCCTCACCCAGGGGTAAGGAGTCATCCAAGGAAAACAAACCAAAGCAACCAAAAGGCTCTATTACTGGAATGTGGGTTTGTTACACCCACAGTGATCTACCATCTCCTCAACAGGTGCTGAAAATATGTGGAGGACCGTTTTCATTAGTTTAATAGTACTCACAAAGTCTTTAATGTCACTTTATGTTGTTTATAATTGGCTGTCACCACAAATATAAACATGGGAAGGAAAATATGAACACTTAAATAGGAAAAAGTACACTAGAATCTCTTAAAGCTCCTGTGTGGTCAAGTATTACTACTTACTTAAATGTCCTATTTCAAAGCACCAATGCTTTCCAGCTTCTGATATACAGCTCTGTAGATGACCCTGACCTCTGACCCCTCTTGTGTGAACAAAGAAGCCCCCAAGACTTTTAACATTAAAAGTTACTCCTATCAGATATCAAAGACATCGCAAATATGTGAACAAATCACATCTGAAACAAGCTACAGCCCGAAATTCATTTGCTCCAATCATGTCTGATTTGTTGTTTCTGTGCAGTAGCATCACATATCACACGGCAGGCAGCAACACGGCCTAGCTGAGCAGACAGATCACACAGCTACTGCTAATGTGGATCCTGTTATTGCAAGGGCACCCAGAGGAGCATTTTAGCCCCGCAGTGGGCCTCCCTTCGCTGGGCCGCTATCGTCCCACATCAGCCCTGGGCTCCTTGATGTGGTTTGGGAGGACATGACGGGGCCGAGCGGGGCCCAAAGTGATCAGTCGCGCAGTAACATCTGAAACCCATTTCCCCACAATTAAAGAGAGAGAGAAACTATCAGGACCAAACATCGCCCGTTTCCACGGCATCGAGTCAAACATTTGCATGTGTGTGTGTGTGTGTGTGTGTGTGTGAGCTGTACCTCCCCGCCACAATCACTCACAGACACACTCACACACTTCTTTCCCACCCTAAACAGTGACAGAGCATTTCCAAATGTGTTTACTTACAAAGAAAACCACTTGCCACCAAAAAGTTAGAGATATTAAGTCCAATTAAGATAGACACATAACAGGCTGTTCTCATACACTGTTCGCACTAAAAGTATTGCACAATAATTAATATATAACCTACTTAATCGTGAGCCAGGTGACGTAATATAAAGAGCGACAAAGTCTGCGTAAGGGGGAAGATCAGGGTGGATTGATGGGTCCAAAAACACCAGACTGTCACCCAGGAGACCGCTGTTGCTGTCCCGTGTGAAACGTTGAATTATTTGACACGTTTCTTCCGTAAAGTACCGAATATATCTGTAGTTATTTTAACCCAAACCATAATCTTTTCCTAAACCTAGCCCAGCCAGGAGGATGAATCAGTGGGCTTCTTAAACCCAGAGGCTTTACTTAGGGAAAGCTGGCGATGATGAGGAAGAGAAGCCAGACGAAGGGCAAGCTGAGAAAACCTCAAGATCTGCCAAACGCATACACAATGATGACACCGTTTTTAGAGGAAAGTATGAACATTGTGACCACAAACACTGGACTTTCACCCAGGAGACCGCTGTTGGTGTTCTGTGTGAAACCAGAAGTCAACGTTGACGTATTTGTTGCATACCTTCCGTAAAGTAACACATATTTCTATAGTTATTTTAACCCAAACCACGATCTAATTTCCTAAACCTAACCAAGTAGTTCTGTTCGGTAGGGGCTTGCGCAGGTGCACTGGTCGCTCATGTTGCTGGACATTCGTAGGAAAATGCACAAAAAATAACAAAAGCCTGTATGAGGATACGTTGCACATAAACAGAAACTATAAAGCAAGGAAAGACATGATAGTGTTGTAGTGTTGAGGGTTCTAGCAGATGGTGTCAGGCTAGTTTTTTCTTTTTACCTGTGCTGCTAAAGCGTCACATACCAAGTGTTGAGAGAAAACACTCAGAGTACGGCAGTTAAATGGTGCCCTGTCTGAGGCACCCCTTCACCATGTGTGTGTACATTAGCAGGCTATGCGTGTTGAGTTGCTCCGTCTGGATGCTCATCGGACATCAAACACAATAAAGCAGCGAGTGGAATGGAGCTGATTGCTATCTCCAAATGTAATCAAACCAATTCAACCCACTATAACACAGGCACATACTCTCACACACACATGCACACACATTCTCTCCTCCTCCAAAACCCAGAGTAAAGGCCACACTCTTCCACTCCTTTCTCAGCGCCTCCTCCCTGGTTCAGATCATTGGTCATGCTGTGCTCGCCATGTCCTTGGCCCGGGATGCACGGCACAGTCACCGAGCGCTGAGCTCTTTGCTGTGGTATCAGTGGTCAGCCATTTTACAAACATCCTCCAAGAGAACCTGTCAGTGAAGTTCCTATCCAGTCGAGCCAAGAGCGGCAGCTTCCCATGACCCTCAGCTTTCATGGGCTTGGTTGACCTACAGTGAACCCCGAGGATGACCTTTTGGAACAAGTCAAGGTTTTTTGATCAGTTTGTCTGTTATGAATGAGGCATGAATATGATAATATCAGACTATCATGTAAAAGGCTACTTATCATGCTCTTTGGTTAAGTTGCCCTGTGTTCTCTGATCGTCGTTGGCTCTCCACAATGTGAGTGTGTGTGTGGGTAAAAGAGAAAGGGAGTGACAGAAGGAGAGAGAAGTTGTGTGTTACGGAGATGAACTGCGGGATAACTACTCGATCAGTAAAATGTGGATGATAGCTGACACCAAGTATGGATTAAAATGTAAATTTTCTGGTGAGAGAAAAGCTGCCAAAGATCCTTTCTGATTCAGGGACCTTGGAACCTGGATGTTATAGGTTTGGTTGACAGTTTCAGTTATTTTTTTTTGTCAGCTTACCCTTTATGAAAATATCTGTGAGAACATCAGACCTTGTCAAATCAACTTTAGCTCTTTGATCATGTTTGAATTAGCAAGTTTGACTGCGTGCCTGCATTTGTGTGTCTGTGCATGCATGTTCTTGGAAAAGTAGTGTTTGGTTGGCTCTGAAATAGTAGTAAACGACTTTAGACAGAACAATCTGTTAAAGCACACAGCAGGAACTGAACCAGTGAAATGTGAGGAGGTTAAGAGGACAGAAAGAAAGACTGACAGAGAAGAAAGTGAAGACAGAGATGAAGAAGCAGAGACAAGTTATAGAGAGCTGAGATAAAACCTGGAGAGTGAGAGAGAAGAGACAAATCATCATCGTTTGATTCCTTGCTAAGACAAGCATGTTAAGTATCCAGGAGTGAACGGTACTTTCACTGGCCTTCTCTAAAAACAGCATCACAGGGGGAGGCATTCCTTAACCTTTCACCTTTTGTAACTTGGCAACAACTAGCTATCATCTCCCGTTTGCCAATTTGTGGTTGGGGAAAAGAAAAGCTCTGAAAACAGAGAATCCAAACTAATCTGTTCGGGTTTGGACTATGAGGGTAGAACTGCTCAATACAGGTCGGACATTTTTGGGATGATTAAGATAAAGGCCTACTATAACTAGGAGTACTGCATAACAGATTCAGTGGCACACCCACACATGTATGAGTATGTGCAGACAGTAAACACAACACATATTGAGTATCATAAACAGTATCACCAATACGTCCAATGAAAGAAAACACATCCAAAGTTTAATTCTTGCAATGACTGAGTTTCTTTTTTTATAGGTTACTTTTGAAGGAATTGTTTTGGCAAACATACTTATTCGCTTTCTTGCCAAGAGTCAGATGAGAACATTGATATCACTCTCATGTCACGTCATAATATGAAGCTACAGCCAACAGACGGTTAGCTTAGCTTTGAACAAAGGCCGGAGGCAAGGTGTGACAGCAAGCCTGGCTCTGTCCAAAGCTAACAAACTCCTCCTACCAGCACCTCTAACGCTCACATATCTCATCTCTAAAACAAGTGTTTTTACACGTCAGTTCTGTTTAACATGTTAATGTTGTTGTCTTTGGACAAAGGTAGGCTAAATGTTTTTTATACTAAGCTAACTAGCAGAAGCTGACTGTAGCTTTATTGTACAGACATGATAGTGGTGTCAATCTTATTATGTAACTCTTGAAAAAAGAAAAGGAAAAATGTATTTCCAAAATGCTGAACTTATTCTTTAAAGGTAGAGTGTGTAGGATTTGGTGGCATCTAGTGGGGTGGTTGCAGATTGCAACCAACTGAGTACCCCTCCGGTCCCTCCTCCCTTTCCAAGACTGCAGTGACGTGAGCCACTCTCTCAGAGGCCATCCATACCATAATAACACTACTTTAGGAGCAACGGAAGTCAGACAGCGGCTGGCGTAACACAGTTTTGCACTTTGCGGCTCACGTTACCGCAATTTCACAAGCGTGTTGGAGAACTACGGTGGTCTTTGGGTAACGTAAAAACGTGAAAGGCTCTCTCTAGAGCCAGAGTTTGGTTTGTCCGTTCTGGGCTACTGTAGGAACATGGCAGAGCAACATGGCGGGCTTCTTGAAGAGGACCTGCTCCCTATGTAGATATGAAGGACTCATTCTAAGCTAGCGAAAACACAACGATTCTTAGTTTCAGGTGATTATACACTAATGAAAACATAGTTATAAATAGCCTATTATATTCCATTTCTACTAATAGAAAGTAAGTATTTTTGACACAAGAAATGCCAAATTTAGATTGGATTAGCGAGTCAAATTGATTGCCACCCAACATGTATTACTAAATATTCTGTTTTAGGTAAGATGCTTATACATTACTGTGTTTCTGCTTCAACCTTAATCTGATATGAATGAATAACTCGCAGCAGGTATAGATGAATTTTCTTTGAGCATGATGTTCCACCTTTGGTGTTAACCTTTGCGGAGGGGCCCCTTTCGAAAAGTCATATGAAACAGATTTACCTGGCCAGAGCAGCGAACTGCCGAGAGACGAAGAGAAAAGAACAAGACGGAGCAGTGAAGAGGGGTGAGGGAGGTTGATGGGGGGGGGGAAAGAAAGGGTGAGAGAAGATCCTCTGAGGGCAGCAGCTCTGGTTTCATCCAACCACTGATGCTGACTGGCAGCCATGTCAAAAGCTAAGAAGTCAAACGATGCTGATTCGCAGGTTCATCTTAAGGGCACGTCAAAGTAAAGCTTATTAAACATGGTTTCAGAGGGCCAGGAATGTGCAAACACACTAATTCACCAACACACGTATGGAGGCGCACACACATAAACGTGCAGACACGATTTGCAAAATATATAATGTGTACCCTTAAGTATGAATACTTGTGCTTGTGATACACGCGTGTACAAACGCACGCGTACACGCACTCTGTCAAAACATCGTGACTGTCGGTATTTAATGAGCTGTAAAAACTTTCAGGGTTATTAAACTCACATACTGAAGAGTGGATTAAATATAATTACTGCTAAAGCATCTTCATCTGGAGATTATCTCTGTGATGTACAGTCAAAAAAAGAGGCAAGCTTAGACTTTTGTTAGGACACCGGGCTCATAGGTTACTGATTATGGCACCGGAAGGATAATCACATGTCCTCATTTATTTCTGTATGTGAGGTCTTATATGACCATTACAGCTCAACATCCCTGTTGAAGTTGGCTCCATCTTTCCTTTGTGTTGAGGGTTTTCTTCAACAGCTGAATGAATGCTGTGGTCTGTAACCATAAAAACACATTCTCCATCTTCCACAAAATTGTTTTCTGCTTTGCACTCTGTAAATATCCATATTCAGACATTGACAAAACAAAAGTCGAAATGTTTGGCTGGCGTGTCTTGACCGAAACCGACATCACAAACCACCTATTGAAGAGAATAATTGGATGATTGAATTTGGCTGTTTTGTCTGGGGTACAACACAGAACTGCCAACGAAACAGTAAAACTGATTGTTTGAATCTGACAGTTTAATTAAATGTTAAATGTTTCGCATTTAACGAATGGTTGAACTTCAAAGTCCAAAAGAACGGCTAACAGGGCCCAAGGCACATCTTGCTTTGTTTAATCCCTCACGTTCTCATCCCATCTCGTCACATACTGGCGCTTTGTCAGACCCCCTCGGCGTCACTTTACGCTCGCAGTAAAACACGTGCTTAACGTTGGGAATTAAACAAAAACACTTGCTCAGGCAATAAACAACCCAGTCGCCAGAAAAAGTGTCGGCTTTGGACGTTTCTGCCAACCGCAGATACATTGAATGGTAATATCATGCTTGCAGAAACGCAATGCTACGTGGTTAACTGTGTGAAATGATTGGTTAGGTTTAGGCAACAAAACTACTTGGTTAAGGTTGGAAAAAAGATCGTGGTTTGTGTTCATATAATAACGTAACAACGTAACAATGTAACATAACAACGCAACAAAACCAATTAGGTTGAGGACAGAACTACATGGTTGGGCTTAAAACTACTACATTTGTAGAGTACAAATTAATCTGAATGTTGTGAACACAGCACAAGAACGAACAGCTGATTGTAATATGACACACGGGACAATAACAGTGGTCTCCTGGATTGAAAGCCTTGTGTTTGTTGGACCCATCCACCTCCCTCTCCGCCCTGTGTGTCTCTTTTCGCTATTTAAACTATGTCACTTATTCTGACCGAATGAAAAAACGTCAACATTCAACGTATTCCTGGTTTGCTGAAATGTCCAAGGCCAACATTCTTTCCTGGCGACTGGGCTGCAATAAAACTACTATAGTTAGGTTCAGGAAAAAACAACATGGTTGGGCTTAAAACTACTATGTTTGTGCAGTGAAAATGACACTGAACGTTGTGAACACGGGATACGAACAAACAGCTGATTCCACCTCCCTCCCAACCCCTCCGTTGTGTCTCTACGTCATCACACTTTCCCTGAGAGTTTAATATTGACGTGGATGGGGTTTACATTAATGGAAGGCTCAGTGCGTCTCATACCGACGTTGAAGGGTGCCTTGTGTGTCAGTATCTAATGCCGACGGCCTTGACAAAGCATCGGTATTTGACAGCCTGGGAATGACTTGTTTATTTGCTTGGTGATCATTCCATCATTTTAAGGCTGCATGAGACAAAACACTCATTCCTTGTTGCCCTTAACATAATTTAAAATTATATTTTAGCTTTGGCATTCTCAACATAGTGATTAACTTGGCTTATTAAGTAAAGAATGACGCTTCCTTTGTGAAGCTTTCCTCTATAGGTGGCAGGCTTTGGTTCACAGCAGGGGTGTCCCATATTGGTGCCATCCATCTTTTCCTTATGAACAACACAGGGGCTCGGGGTCAGCAGGGCCTTGAGAAGTAGGGAACCTCATTTATGAGGGAAAAAACTAGCTCTTTGTGCAATACATGTTGTAAGATAAATAAATATGGAAGAACATCTTTATTCTTTACTGTATATCATGATTTTATATACTTTTCAAGGGTTTATTTCAGAGGTTTCAATGAGGGGTCACTCAGAGTGCAGGTTTGTCTGATGATTTATTACCACCGTAATACTGGCGTAGCCACAACACATTTTGGCCTATGAAAGTAATTGCTTGAAAATATGGTAATATAATAAAGCATTGTAAATATGTTTAATTTTTTGCGCAATGTTTTGAAATTGTTTGGGGGGAAAAAATCACCAGTTTCATTAATATGTTTAATACATATTTTATTACAATATGTAGGCTACCACTATTTCTTAGTCAAAGAATATATACTGGAGTTATACAGGAGAGAAACAATACGCACACAAGGATGGAACATCTTTACAACATAGAATAAATCATCAACTTTAGGTATTTTTTACTCAGGACACACTGTGTCATGCTGAGATAGTTTTTCAGCATGACTTTAATGTGAATTGCTTGTGTCTCAGCATCGCTGCCGGGGCAACTAGACATGTTTGTGACGAAGAGAACAGAACAGGGATAAAGGGACTTCGTCTATAACACCCAACATGGCTTTTCCAGTGGCATTAACTGTACATCAACTCCAGTCTGGAGTGTGTGGAGACCACATGTCCGTAACATTCAGCTATTTTTCATGAAGCCATAAAAATGCTCCATTGTGTTTTACAACATTGCACTCTATTTTATGTTCATTTTCCCAATGGTGGGATGTACAACGCCGGCATTACATCACTTATAGACTGAGACGGACATTTCTGGCATCAACAGCATCTCAAGCTAAAACACACATATTTGGTGTAGTCGCAGTTTCACTGGTGTTACACTCCAGGCTGCTAAGACATCATGCTTTAATTCTGCAAAAAATGCTCAGCATACTGGTGGTTGTGCTCCATCTTTCTTTGATCATCGCTGAGGTCACTCTGTGGGGGGTGACCAGTCCTGGGATTGGATGGTCCATGCCTGGGCATGTCTTGGCCTGTCCCTGTCCTCAACACTGAGCTGCAATGCTTCTGAATGACCTGTAGAGGGAGCACTTCTCTATGCTCCTGCACCGTCTTCTCTTCCTACCACAGCTGGCTCTAACACCTGCTCTCCAGATGTCTTCTTCCGCAATAGGAGCAAATGAGCTCGACTTTCAAACTTTGTGGTACTGTTTTTTTTCAGTCTCTCTCTCCCTCTCTTACTCTCCTTAAAAAAAAAACTCTCACAAAGGCAACCTTCTTCATGAACTCTGCTCACCTTTCTCTTCTCACCTCTCGCTCTCTGTCTCTCTCGGCCCTTCTTTTCCACGCCGTGATTGCTTACACAAGTATTTATTACACCCGAGCTGCTGGCAGCGAAGGTGAAGTAACTGAAACATCACCTGGCGACAAGGGAACCTCTTCACATCACTCCATTACGCCACTCCCTCCCATATGCCTCCTCCACGCTCAATATAGAACCATAAACCAACAGTGATGATGTATGTTGCAATCCCTCTTTTATACACTTCAACACCTAAGTAGCTAAATTTGTATATTTTTCTTTGGAAGTGAAGCGAAGGAGGGAGTTGCCACACACAAAATGTTTCATTATTGAGTCACATCATGATTCAGAGAGAAAATTAGTCTTAACTTGAACAATGGGTAAAGTGTGGGTTTCTGTCAAGCCGGCGAAAAGGTAACATTGAAATTTGAACAGCAGTGAGTGAAGTGTGCTGTGATTCTAAGTTGTTGGAGTGTAAATCCTTTGCCCTCGGTGCAATTATCCTGTGTGTTTGTAGTAAATCTGCACGCCAATGCCCTGCCTTTGAAGAATCAGCTACTAATCCTGTAACCCTGTCAGAGAAAGAAGAGAGGGAGGGAAGAGCGAGAGAAGCAAGGCAAAGAGAGAGAGAGAGAGACAGATACCTACATATGGACAAGCGAGCACTCACTGGTAGCTGATGATGGAAAACTCTGCAATGATTTCTGTTAAACCCTCATATTTTAACAGGAATAAATAAATAAAAGTGAGCTGAGAGTGGTTCAACAGATGTTGATGCTTCAATGTGTTTCGTTGTATTTTTGGATTTCAACAGATTCGTAGATATTAAACACTTTCAAGTGCAAGATTATATTGATTTTTTTTGGTAATTTTTTTATTTACTCCACCACAAAATGGCACGCAAATAAAGGCTAGCAGACTTGGCCAAAGGGGAAGGCCAGGTCTTTAATATTTGTCAGGAGAGGGAAGCCACAGGGAGGGTGTTTCCCTCTGGCCCAGGGGCCGGTGCTGTGGTGACCGCTGCCTGCCTGCCTGCCGGGGCCGCCTGTTAGCAGCGATGTTTGATCCCGGGAGCCCAAGATCCCTGGAAAAGCTGAACTCCATTTGCCTGGGTTGGTTGCCTCCTGGAAGCAGAACAGTCAAGTCAGCAGCGGATTGGCCCCGATTCTGTGCAGCTGCTCGGAGAGCGAACACCACGAGAACCGCTCGGGGAACCGCTCGGGGAACCGCCACGGAACCGCGCGGAGAACCTCGACATGTGTCATAGCCACAATTTACAGAGTTGTGTGTTGTGAAACAGATATATGATACCACGACACTTAACAAAGTTATTTTGGAAATGGTATATAAGGTCCTACCAGCTACGAGCTTGGCTGCAGCCATGTAGATGTTCTCATTAAAGCGTGCGCTCGGCTTTCCTTCACATGCAGTCGTAGTAATTTCAATTTACTTTGCGCACATCACACTGTCATACAAGGCCTTACCAAACAGTGTAGAAACATGTACATGGGACTGCTGTGATAAAAGTCTACCACACTGTAATGTGCAGTGTATTAGCACACACAGGGATGCTATTACTCACTGAAAAGCAGGACGTAGTCAACTGAATATCAAGTTTTACTAAGTTACATTTGGTTTCCATTCACCATGGATGACTAATACACCTCAGTATCAGTCAGTTTCGGTGCTCTGTGGTAATGCAGCGTATACAGACACGACAGCTGTTATGTAGATCTTTGCCCAAAAACAGTAAATCTCCATTACTTATTAAACTGTATCTTCTCTATTTATGTGGTCTGTGGGTGTATTTGTATGTATAAACAGTTACAAGTGTTGAACGTGCGTGTTTTTCTGCTCATTCAAGTTACAAACCGAGGCGAGTGTTTGCATATGTAGTTTACAGAGTCAAAACTTGTAAAACTTTAAAGAAAAAGGAAAGAAGACAACCTAATGATTAAGACAATGTGTTGTGTTTATAGGACAAAAATCAGTCGTCCAGGAATTAGCCTATAACACGGGATGTCATACCCATCTCTACCACAATGAACTCAAGCTGGACTTGAGTCACACTGTTGCTACATGGGAAAATACAACAAAGCTAAACAAAAGGTCAAACAATGGAATGGATTAAAACTGTTACGAACTGAAATCGAATCAGTAATGTTGTAAGACATTAATGCGCAGATTTCTTACAGGACCTGGACCAGCATTGGCAGATGTAGATTTGTCCGATTATTTTATGACGCTTACAATAAGTCGTTGGTTTTAGTCTGAGCTGTCACATTTTAATTAATTTCTGGATGGATCCTACGTCTGTGTTAACACATCTCCGTGATGTGTGAATGTGACTCACGATCACGTCTGTCGCTCTCTCTCCATCCATTCTTGTAATCTTTTGTTTTTTATTAATAAGCTACAAAAATTGGCAGACATGTACCCTCTTCCACGCATCATAGCTACGCCAGCTTGCTTTAAAAAAAACAAAAACAATGTGGGTAGATTTGTAGGCATGTCAAAAAGTTGTTTAAATATGTGTTTTGTAAAATTCAATATTTACCCTTAATTATTAATAATTTTTTGCTCAAAATTTTCCTCAAAATACGATAATTTTGAGCCTCTGGTACGATAGACATTTCCCATGTGGTAACACTGAACCAGACACACATTTTCTAAGTGTAGGCTATATGTCCTGAAGGACAGAAAGAAAAACAAGGCACCTATGTCTGTGAAATTGTACCATCATTATTATTGTGTTGTATATAATGTCTATATAAAACACTTTCTGTTGTGTGTAGACTACTGTGCAGTGAAATGTAGCATATAAAAAGGGAAACTCTTATGTAAAAACAAACGTGAGAAACACATGAACACAGAAGGCGAAGTCCATATGCCTACAGTGAAAGAGAGATCCATTCCCAGAACGATTGATAGTGATGGCGGTGTACCATTGGGGGTTAGCGGGGCAGCTGTTCCTAGTATCTGGTGCAAATATTCCCAGGCCATCGTCATCACACACAAATACATAATGATCAGTATATGGCCACATCGGCCCATCGGAGATCATGCCGTACACACACAGAAGATTCCCAGACATTCTTGGTGATGCGTGGAGCCTCATGCCCCCGTCGCCATGTGTTGAAGTAGCGCAGAGGCAACCACATCAGGGTCCTTGGCCCCACCCTGCTCACCCACAGCACCCAACACACACACACACACACACACACACACACACACACACACACACACATACACACACACATATGCCTCTGAGCTTTTTGTAACATAAATGTATCACGAATGAACACTAATATGTATATAAGTCCAACACACACACACACACACACACACACACACACACACAGACAGCACATTTAACTGTATATATGCAAATACACTCACAACCCACATAAACACACACACAAACAGATGCATGCTCAGGCTGACCATAGACATATGGAACCATGCAGGGGTTAAAACCAATAATGTTTTTTCATCTAAGAATTTTTTTCTGGTCAAATCTGGTCGATGTTACTGTGGTTTCGGTTGTTTTTAGAAATTTTTGGATATCTAAAAAAATGCCGTGGGAAAGGAATGCAGCTAGAATTTGAATTGTCATCAAAGAAGAAGCATTAAATACCATTTTTCAAATGTTTAATGGATGTTGTTTTGTGCATTCTGCAGCTGGTTTTGCTTGTAGTTCTATTTCTTGACTCAGTGACAGAAGCGCTGCGATGCACGACTCCGCAGATTTGACTTACTTTATCATTTTCCTCAAGACAGGAATGCCATTTTCCAGCTATTTTATATATAATAGAGCACAGTATTTAACTCAGTCTAATCTTTAACAGAACCATAAGGTGTGATATGCTTTAAATGTTTATTTAATTTTTTTTATTTAACTTCTATTTAACGAGGAAGTCCCTTGAGATTTAAATCTCTTTTTTGAAGTCCAAGATAGCACGGCATTAAAATTATGAAATATACAAAAATTATAAAATAATTATTTAAAAATATATAAAGAAATTAGAAAAAAATATTTGAAAAATAATGAAAACAAATTCTAAATGTTGCTGTGGCATCTACCTTTTATATTAATTTTCACACATTTGTTTATGAGCTACACCTGATTTTATTGTTTTCCAATTTGTAAAATTGTACCTTTCACTTTCAAAGCTTTCATTTACTCTCTACAGAGGAGTCCAAGCATCTTCATCTTCCTTTATGTCCCATTCAGTAAGCTGGCCTAACACATCATTTCTAATCATGTATCATTTATAGAAGAGCATCATTATTCAATATCACATTTAGCTTCTGCTTTAAGCACCTCCAACTCCAACCTGTGAAGCCTTGCATCCCCGTCAGATTCCCAGGCCCTGAACCCATTTAGTGAAGAGTGATGGTGACCCTCTTTGACCCCGTCGAGGACCTGCAGGGGTCATAGCTATTAGAGTGGTTATAAACTCTTTCTGGTATTCTTTCTGTCTGTAATTAAAGCAATAAATTACCTGCTGATGGTGGCAGGGTGTTAATGGTGGCTTTATGGAGCCAATAACATGCAGGTGCTGCCTTTGGGTGGATGTTGATGTCTTATGGACAATGGTTTTCAGTCAGTTTAGATGTAGTTTATTTTTAAAAATGTATTTATTCGTTTGAGTCCCACATGGACTTAAAATAAATATATGAATGAATATATACATTTTGAATGATGTTTTATTTTTTAGTTAATTAAACTCTTTAAGACATAATCTTAAAGAGATAAATAAAGCAATTATTATTATCATTATTATCAATTAATAATAAAATAATAATAATAATAAAAATACTACTACTACTAATAATAATAATGATTTATCCGATAGTATTCCTTAAAAAACTGTCATTGTGATCATGATATTTCTGCTTTATTACACAGTATGTAGTGCAGGAAAGATTGAAGAGAAAAAGGAGAAAATAATAAGCTGAATTGAAAAATCTACAAAATATTTCTTGACATTAAAACATCTAACATGAACACCAGATATTCTTGATTCAAAACAGTATTGTTTTCCATCTCTTTATGTAAAGCTGTGATACATGCATTGTCTAATTAGTATACATGTTTTGTGTTGTACATATAGTTGTAATTATTAAGTAGTAATTATTACATGTTCCTGAATATATTTAGGTATCTGTCTGTGTTAGCTGGCAGCTCTCAAAGCCACACTACTGATGGTAGCTGAATGTCAGGCCGCAGTGTGGAGTGAAGTAACCGTTTGACTTAATGGAAATATTGACCAAGTTGTCAACGTCTCACCCCTTCAGTCTGGACCTCTAGTCCGCTCGATAAAACCTTCCCATGATACCACATGTGCACACACACACACACACACAGCCATGATCACATTTTCATCAGCGTCTCTGTCTTGTATGGTTGCCATGGCGATGAATGGCCCTGATTTCAACCGTAACCAGCGCTCGCAGAGCTCCAAGACCAAAAAAGCATCATGATAACCAGCGACTGTATATTTCGCAGACAGCCAGCTTTGTTCTGCTTTCCAGCGCAGTGATTTAAAGTTCAAAAAAGCACGAGAAAATGAGAAAAGATGGAAATTACGCCGGATGGCTGGCTCGTGGCCGGTACGTTTTTACTCCAAGTTAGTGCAAAATTAGTTTTTCAGTATAGACGGCCCTAAATGAGATGTCATCATTCTCTCAGTTCCACGGTGTCGAAATAAGTTGTGAAATGAGGATCAAATCTGAAACAGTTCCACTTCCCTGAAGGGATTATGTGTACATTATGAATTGGACTGGCCATTCTCAACTCTTCATTATGTGTCAAGGCTCCATTTAGGCAATCAAAACAACTTTGGTTAAAGTTGTTATTACGGTAAGACCACTTAAACATTTTGGTTAAGGTTAAGGTCAGCTGAAATCTCAGAGGAAAACAGCAACTTGACTCACAAGAAAGTGACTGACAGACTGCCGTTTTGATGGCAAACTATTCGGTAAGGTGTCACGTTTTTATTTTGTGATTGATAAACTTCTTTCGTTTTGCTCATTTTATGAAATACAAGCAGTTTGCTGCAGGAAAGTTGTAAGCTCCAATGTGAATCCTGAACAATAGTACAAATCTAAGTGAAAAGACGTGTTGCCCATGAGAATCTGGACACCCTCATAGTGGGTTAATTGGTCAGCAGATGATGAAAGCACGGCTTAATAATGATGCGTATCTCAATCAGAAGCTACAAGCCAATTTGTCAGGCCTTTGTGTGCATTTGTGAAAGCAAGTAAAAAAAAAGTCCCTGTGAGAAAAGACTTTGAAGAGATCCTCCCCTCCATCACGATCATCTGGATACAATTGTGTCATTACAGCCGACTCCTGTCTGCGAGTGAGTGGCTGTTAAATACCCTGATGATAAGGCTTCAAAATTAACTTTTTATTTTCTCAATCCATTCCTCGCTCCACTCCCTCTCTCTCTCTCTCCTCCGGTGTATCCAATCTCGGGCGCCACACAAGACGCTCGGGAATAAAGGAAATCAGGTCGCTCCTGACGCGGCAAAGCGGGACCTCATTTGACTTTTGACCTCGCTGTGTGACTGGTTCAAGAGTGGTGACTCAACGCAGACACACACAAACACTTACCGTAACTCGAGGCTCTTGTTCCCGTAACATTTCCTAATAAGTGAGGCGGCTTGCAACTCCGTATAGCTGCTAGAAGCGCTGAATGTCATAGAGCAGCTGCTGGAGTTTTACTGGAAACACTAATGAAAAAGCTCTGGTTTGTGTAAAAATCACCTGGTTTCAAATATCTATACATAATGATAATAACACAGCATGATCTTAATAGATTGCTGCATTGTAATTCCTAGAGTGCAGCTTCTTTGTACCAAAATGCCTGTAATTTCCCCTGAGAGAAAGGGTGCTATCTATTCTTACCAAATTGGTAATCTTAGCAGAGATAATGACTCAATTAACATAACCATAGAGATTTTCTCATTTTCCTGCAGCATGTTATGACTGCGTGCTGTAAGTGTTGCTTTCACGCAAATGTGTGTGACCGTGTGTGTGTGTGTGTGTGTGTGGAGATCATTTAACAAATAATCTCCTCTTGATCCTCAAAAGTGACAACCACTCATTCACCTGATCTTGGAGCCGACCTCACCCTATTATTTAGCTCCAGCACATGGCCTTCCCCCTCAGAGCGGGACAGCACTAACTTCTTCATCTAATGACTCCCAAGTCATTACTTAGTCTGCCCCTAGAATCAAAGACTTCATCCCACATGTAGAGAAATTTATGGGCATTTTAGACATGTTAACGGTCATAAAGATTTATACTGGCGACACAGTATAAATATAGTTGATATTCGACCGGTCATTGTGTCAGTTTGTTTCGTAAATAAAGCAGATGAGCGGTGGGCAGAGGATTTGTTTTTCACAGGGTTTCCTTAAGTTCTTCAATCTGGCAACGATATTTGGGAAACATAGTCTCATCGTGGGACACAGGCCTATTGAATCATACAGTTCATGTGGTGACCCACCAGACACAGGCCTGTGACTCATTTTGAATCTTGGGTAATGCTTACCATCCAGTGGGGTAGCTGGTTTGTTCTTTGTCTTTGTCCTTTTATCAACAGTATTTAAAGGAGCAGTGCGTAGGATCTGGTGGTATCTAGCGGTGAGGTTGCAGATTGCAACCAACTGAAGCTAAAAGTGACAAAAGTTTAGGACAACTATGGTGGCTGATGTGAAAACGTGAATGGCCCTCCCTTGAGGCAGTGGGAGCAGAGTCAGTGTGTGTAATGTAGATGATTGTAGGGTTCTGGATGAAATAGCCCGATGGATTAATTAGATCTTGCAATTAAGCTGATATTTTTTAATTAAACTAATCATGTGTCTTAATTTAAAACATTCAAATTCAAATAATTGATTTCATTCTTGCATCTAATACCACCACACTCCATACTGTATACAAAGGTATCAGAAATTTAGAAGTAGCTAAACTGACTTGGCTATAGTTGTAAAGATTAGCGTTTTCTTGTTGTATTTCTGTCATGCATTATTAATTCAAGAGCACAGTTAACTAATTTGTGTGCACTGGGTAAAAACAAATTACCACTGACACCTGTAGGCCTCCAGGCTTCGTAAAACAGCCATGTGAACATCACATGTAAAAAAGGGTTTTCTTCTTTAGTTCTCCTTCCTTCCCCTCCTCAACAGCTCCCACTGCTACTGATTAACAACATCCTGATGCCTGTGTGTGTGTGTGTGTGTGTGTGTGTGTGTGTGTGTGTGTGTGTGTGTGATCAGTTCTGGTGTGGGATGACAAGACGACTGCTTTGATCACACCGTCACCTCCCATGAACAGACACAGCTGGCCACCGTGCTGTTTGTGTGTGTGTGTGTGTGTGTGTGTGTGTGTGTGTGTGTGTATTGTACACGCTCCACTTGAATGAAATGTGAATGGAAGTCTAATACATGGCGTGAACAAGAGTGACAACGAGTTTTGTACTACAAAAGAAGGGGGATGCTCATCCCATTGACCCTTCACAATGTCATGTTTTCAAATAGCTGGAACGGTGAAACTGAGGTTAGGTTACAAACGTGTGATTCAACATGACCTTTTCAAAACATTAAGGGGCATTGATCCTTCCCGGCATTCATTTCATAAACCACAAAAGCCTCAAAACAAAGCATATTTCAAGCAATTCATTATTTACTTTGTACCTCTTGGCATCAATGAGGACAAGAGACAACGTTTCTCTGCTTCATTTGCTTATGACTGGTGAGCTGTTTTGTTAGTCTTATCAAATGTTTTCATAGTTCTGCATGGTAAGCTTGCCCAAGTGAGTCAGCTTTTACAAATCTACAAGTTGTTCTAGCACCGATCTTACTGTAACTAGATACAAAGGTCTCTGGTGCATTGTAAACAGTGTCCTCAATGCAGCATTATGCTGCTGGAATTTGCAATACACAGTACAGTACAGAGCGGACACACCACTGCTCATAGCTTCATAGTTTCATACTCTACATGTGGCAATACGGCCTTGATTTTATGCATTAATACTGAGTCATCAAGAACTTATACAAGGCAAAACATTCATCCAATGCATCTTGTTGTCGATGTCTATAATCACAAATCTGATTTCACCAGTCTTAGTTTTCAACGGGCAACATGCAAATCAGGAGAGTGGTGGTAATAGACGTAAGAAGTGGATGTAGTCACCATGACATCACCTATTCATTTGTGGACTGCAGTTTGGAAGTCTCTAGTTCAGCATTTTGGCTTCCGAGCGCTGAATAAGACATTTTTAGGTGACCAAAAATGAAAAAACACGGACAACTCCCAGACCGGACAATGCCGTGGTAGCGACCTGTCAATCACAAGGTAGCCACTCCCTAAAGTATACCCTGCTTTATGGTCTATTTGACTTTAAATGGGACCATCATTTACTAAATGAACATCAAGCTGTATTGAAGAAGACTTGAAACTAGCGATTGAGACCATAAACTCATGTTTACAATGTTTACTGAGGTAACAAATCAAGTGAGAACTTTAGTTAGGATCATTTTCTCATAGACTTCTATACAAACAGACTTCTTTTTGCAACCAGAGGAGTCGCCCCCTGCTGGCTGTTAGAAAGAGTGCAAGTTTAAGGCACTTCTGCATTGGCTTCACTTTTCAGAATCAGAGGTTGCCGCATGGTGGTAACGCACCGAAGCTGTTTGGTAACTGCTAAAGATTCTTCAAGAAGAATTACTTGTGCACTTTAACAGTTCACCACCCTGGATGTATTAGGGAGAACTGGATACCGTGTTCAAAGATGGCGCCCCATTCATTCCTATTAAAATTGAGCACATATGCCAAAGAAGTCCCTGTGGAGGAGATACTTCAGAGACCAGATCCAAAGCAAACTGTAGCACATGGATTTAAGGCAATCAACTTAATTAGCAGAATAACGTTTCAACACCAACTGCGTCTTCATCAGAGACTTCCCCTGGCCGAGCCGGATGACTACCTTTTGGCATAAACCACCTAAAGTAAACTAATCATATGGCTCTATTAGACTTCCCAAATGTTACTGGATCAAATTAATAATACAAAGAGTCATTTCAGGGTGTTTGTGTCACTCAGGAACATTGAAAAACGCTTGTTGGGCCAGTGTGTCTGTCTGCTGGAATCCAAAGTGGTTATTACACCCAAATCACCTCACAGCCAAGCACTGCTCGTATGAGAGAGACAAATGTTTTCCTCACAGGCTCTCACTGACATGATCTGCTCTGCTTTAAGTTCATGTTTTCTTTGTTTCTTGTCATGTATTCATGTTTTTTTTTGTTTTATTTCGAAAGACTTAACTTCTCCTGTCATTTCAGTTCCTGCCCTAGTGTGTTTCCCGCCTCCTTGATTAATTTCCCCTGTCCCTCGTTAGCCCTGCACTCACCAGACCTCTGCTCACCTGTTCCCACTTCCCCATTAGTCAGACACTACACATACCGGTCCACTTCCTTTGTTCTGTTGTCAGTTCCTTGCTACCTGCCTGTTATCTGTCTGTCGGACCCTCTGTCATTTAGGGCTTTTGATCATTGTAAGCTTGAAAAGAGTAAAACACTGAATTCATCCTGCTGCTTCTTCATCTGTCTGCATTTGGGTCCAATCCATTTCCCTGCATTGCCAGTTGTGACACTCACAAATGCTGCTCCCTGCTAGTAAATAGCCAAATCTAAGAGAAAAGAAGTTTAATAATGACATTCCTACATTTCACTTTGTGGAAGTCTACAGTGCTACAAACCAGTATGTTCTCCAATTCTCATAATGAGAATTTTAGGCCTCTGTTAAAACCCTTTTTCCGCCACTGCCAACCCATGGCGATGTAGAACATATGACAGATATTACCCGGCTTTCTTTATATAGACCTAGCCCTGCCTAGCCCTGCCCAACACTTTCCTCATGGTCCCAAACCTGACAAGCACAAAGAGGGACACACTGAGAGAGAAATGCATTAGGAGATGGAGTAATTAATACATGTTTCTGAGCATGACACATTCGCTAAAGACAGCAAGCGGGAAGATAACCGATAGAGAGATCAGAGAGACGGACAGAGAGAGTCTGGATCTGAGCTCTATAGAGGAGGAAACCACGGAGAAAACCTCTGTGGCCAAGGCATCCATCATGCTCATGTTACTGCGATGGGAAGAGATTGCTGACCTCACTAGCAGATGTGCAGCCTGCTGGCTGGGCTGGGCTGCAGGGTTGGGCAGGGAACAGTTGGACTGATGCATCTACATGGACATTCCCATCCAAGTTCTTCAATGGCCATTTAGCTAGCATGCTTGTAATTGAATGGTCATCTTGCTGGTACAGTACACTTATGATTAAATGGCCATGTAGCCTTAATATGGATCTAGAACGGAACAGTCGGCTAGTACAATGATACTGAGGGAAATAAATCTATTTTAGGGTTGTTAGGAAAGCTAATGTACGGGCTGGGTCTGAACATCCAGGTCTGAGAAGTGAAGCCAATGCTGAAGTGCCTTAAACTTGCATTCTTTCTAATAGCCAGCAGGGGGCGACTCCTCTGGTTGCAAAAAGAAGTCTGATCCTACTTCTCACTTGATTTATTACCTCAGTAAACATTGTAAACATGAGTTTATGGTCTCAATCACTAGTTTCAAGTCTTCTTCAATACAGCATGATGTTCATTTAGTAAATTTACTCTCGGTTGTACTTAGCTCCCCCCTCTCGAGTCACTTCTGGTTGCAAAAAACTAAACGAAAACCAAGAATGCAATGTGTTTGAGTTGCCTAGGCCTAACCAGATGTGAGACGCGGAACTCAAACCCCAGTCAAATCAAGCCATTTTTATTTATATACCCCAATATCACAGATCAATAATTTAACTCAAGGGGCTTTACAATCTGTGCAACATACAACACCCTCTATTCCTATAAGGTAAAGACCCACTGAAGGTGGTGGGATGCAAAATTCACCCCATTTCCTATGGGAGACAAGCAAATCGCTTAGCAAGACATTGTGGGATTCCAGGCAACTCGGGACTGAACTGAACGAAAAAAATAATTTGCATAAAGTTTAAATTTTTTTAACTTTATTGCTTATTTACATAATGTTTAATGAGCAAGCTACTTGCAAGCTTGCAAGCATTGACAGGCCCAGGCGAGATAAGCGAGTAGTGGTGGAGGCAATTTGTTCGCTTCCAGTAGGTCTTCTCCATTAGACCCAGGTATTCAAAAACTCCCCCTGGAAAAAAACTTTAACAGGGAAAAAGGTGGAAGAAACCTCAGATAGAGAAGGGATTCCTTTTCCAGGACATATAGACATGCAATAGATGTTGTGTGTACAGAATAGAGTGACATAGGATGACACAATTATAGATACATTGTGAACATACAATTTTAAGAATATGGATCCAGGAAGATGGTAAGCAACTCCCAGAGCCACACGACCTCCTCTGCACCACGGAGACCTGGAAGAGGACAGACTACAAGCACAACATTCACACAGATAGGAGAAAAGAAACATGCACACAGAAGGAGAGAGAGACGAGAGCAGAGGCTGAATATCCTAAAGGACGAAGATCCAGATCCAAAACATCTGGAATGAGGCACCAACAGCTGGGGGAATGTCGGTCCTTTGTGCTGCATATTTCTATGTGACAAACTGTTCTTGATTGAAAACCACTGGATCAATGTGTAGTTGCTCTGTGCTACAGGATGTAATTACTAAAGCCTGCACAAAGATGAGCAAGTTATGACAACAGCGCAGATCAGATTCTCTTGAGAACTGCTGAAAATAACATTTGGCCCCTAACAGCCCAGTGTTCATGTTTATGAAGACTCTGTCCCATGTTGGTGTGGTGATATATTTACACCTGAAAATGATCAAATCTTTTACCTGTTTTAGCCATGTCAATATCATCCGATCTGGACTGAGCTCTCCAGGATATTCAACATCTAAAACTCTTCTGCCCTTCTCATCCTCTTTTTCGCATCTGCTGTCATTTCCCACCTTTTATGTTATCGCTACTTCTTTTTCCCTTTTTGTTCTTTCTCTCCTTATTTGTCTTTAAGCCACCGTGCAGTCTCTCCCCACTGCCTTTATCTCCCCCCTCCCATCTCTTGATCCCGGCGCTCTCTCTCTCACTTCTTCTCCACTGGAAAGTCCCCTGAGTTTAGCAGTGGCACCGGGAGCTGCAGCAGCAGTGTTTGGGTCACACTGGTGAGGGGAAGGCACGCCACTGGCAGCTGGCCTACCACATTAGAGGACTTTGGTGTACGCATGTGTGTATGTGCATGTGTGTGCGCTTGCATGTGTGTGAGTGCGTGTGTGTGTGTGTGTACAATAATAAGAGCCCTGCTGCCTGTCAGCCACAAGGCAGCAGCTGCTCAGGCCCACAGATTAGAGGCTTGCACTGCACTGGATGCCCTTAGTGAGTGGTTAGATGGATGGATGAATGGATGGATGGATGGATGGATGATGTTGAGAGGTTGGGAACTGACCGTTCACTAAGACCCTCTCAGTTAAAGATGCTACACCTGCCAAGCTTTACATTCTAGCACGGCACATATACAATCATAAAGGTGGGACATTTACAACTCAAAATTCATCGTAATTTTCAGACAGAGGGAGAAAAAAGCAGATTTCTCAATTCGCCAATATTGCAGGCTGAAATGTTTCCAGGTGACTCATTTGAATATAACAACCTGCAAAATATGCATTTGATGTACATGATATCATGCTAACTCAGCCCGATTTACAGTAATGATGCACAAATACTCAGAAAATCTAATCCCCAAATCTAATAAAGTGCAGGACAAAGCCACAAATGTTAACCTGAACTCTGAGATAGGAGCAACTCCCACCCAGGCAGCGTGCTATAGTCCTGAACAGAGCTTTTTCCAATATGACCTGTAACGCCTATAATAACAAGATGAATCAAATGACTTTAAGAAATGTGACAGTATTGGATATTTGTTCAAATGCGTCCAACAACTTATGTTTTCCTGACAAGCATCCTCTTGTAGTCGTCTAGATCACTGTCCTCTATTCATCAAACAAACCTCAAACATTCAAAAACTTTGAAATGAGTCCGGGGTTGGTAGTTGTCTTTGACAAACTCACATATACCATAACAGTGATGTTTTCCTAATTTCGACCACAGACATATTATTTTTGTGCATTTTTGCCTTTGTTGGAGAGTCATATTGAAGAGGCAGACAAAGGGAAGAAAGAGAGAGGTGGGACAGATGCTACAGAGGTCCTTGGAATCAAACCTGAGACATTGTGGTTATGCGGCATGCACCGCACGGTGAACAATGATCCATTTAGATATGAAGAATTGTTGCTTATAATAGCCAAAATCGAATCAATCTAATCAACTAAAATTATTTTAGTTAGTTAATAGTTTGGCTATGAATACCAAAAGTTAATTCATTACTTAGTCGAATAAAGGGATTTGCCCAACTTAATTGAGTCCTTGCTCTCTGTAGGGTTACTTGCAACTTTTTTTGGCAGCTCTTCGCCGATATACTTTTTTTATTTCTCCTTAATGTTTCTGTCCTAAGTCAGTTTTATGAAAGTTTAATTTGAAAGTGGCTTAAAGTTCAACACGTAACAAATGGATGGATTCATTCTTTACACCTGACAACAGCAACAAAAAACAACTCTTCCTCTGTTACTGTATCTGTACATCAGCTCGACACAAAGACCCATTCTATTACACTTCCACAAAAATAAGGGGTTATTTGAGCTCACTTAAATACTGCCAAATGACTAAACCATCCCACAGAAGTTCAATAAAGACGTATTTCATACATGCCAGTATAATTACATCCTCAGATCCCCCAGGGTCAAAGTAAATCAGTTTAGGTGTAAATGAAATTCCACCCTGGATTTTAATTCCTTATCATTAATCTCTGTCAGTGCAGTGTATTTGAATGTCTCAACAAGAGTCAAGAGTTCAGTCAAGAGTCTTATCCACCTTCGCTACTGATACAATACTGTAACTGCAAACAAATTATTACAATGTCAATGAATAGGAAAAAGGCTTAGCGGCTTATTTGGTGTTTTAGCTTTTCTAAATGTAATTTTGATTTGGCTTAGTGATAAATATTAAGGTATTATGGCTTGATGCAAGTAAAATCAGGACATAAGTTTCCTTGCTCCCTGTCCTTTGATAACATAGTACAGCACAGTCTTGAGTAAAGTTTAACGGGCCAAATATCTCCTTTTATTGATGTCTAAAAAGCTCATTCTTTCCACCCAACAATTATTTAGACTAGCTGAGATGAGGTAGTCATCACACATCAGCTGCTCCTCCTCAGTGGCGTTTTCATGTATTCAAACTGAACCCCATTCGGTTGCCAGCTGCTACGGACTACTATAAAAGAGTAGGTGGCTGCCGTATATCCCACCTGTGCATAAAAATCAGTTTTTAGGGTGGAATTCCCCTTTAGGCGGGAGCTATCAGTCATGTGCCAGTGAGGTATCCCCCCTGATCCTCTGTTGTGGTTTTCTCTGGGTGAGATGAAGGCTATTGCTGTGACACTGGGAGGTAGGCGAACTCTTAAATGCTCCCTCTCTGTGTCTGATCTCTTTGTTCCCTACATACTGGCACACACGTGCATGAGTGAAAATACACACACACACCAGTGAATGAATGAATGCAAGTACATGGAAACACACACACACACACATTCATTCATGCACGCGTACACCGTTAGTTGATCCCTGTAAGAGTATACTCTTTATGTCATAACCCCAATAAAAGCACAGCCCTCCAGATGTCTGGTGTGTGTGTCATTGTATTGGGCAGATCACGTAAGATGAATGCCCACTCACTACATCAGAAAGAATTCACAATCCTCCACACACACACACACACACACACACACACGTCATCCAGGAGGTGCGATCATGCCAGTGGTGGAGAGGTGGTGAGACACCAGCAGCGGCTGCCTCATACATAAAGGAATGCTGTTCAGAAGACATCTGGTGCAGGTAGGGATGTAGCGTGGTCAAACATTATGTCATCATGTTCAGGTGCTGCTGATGAAGAAGGGGATTGTTCGTACACCTCATGCTTCACACTCAACACACAATTACACAAATTGTCTCATTCTCTTTGACACACGAGCAGTCACACATTCAATTATCTTACATTTCAGTAATAACGTAAATCTATTATGGTGACTCAAGAAAATGTAATGACAGAACAAATTCATCTGAGAGATCCTGCCAGATGGATTACCACAAACAATATTCCACACATCTTTGAATAATGGTAATGGTGGTGGCGTGGTAACTTTTTGTAAATCTTTTTATTGGGATTTTCAGAGTGAAACTTACAGTTTCGTAAATAATCTTTTGTGGTGATCATAATGTCATACCATGACAAGATCTTCAAATAGGCTGTAGCTGAAGGCTATTATTATGCTGCTGAAACAACTGATAATAATACTGCTGTTCTTGACTTTTTAGGATGGCAATGTGGCTTTGTCGTCGGTCTGTCCACCACTTTAGTCCAGAACGAAATAACTCCACAATTATTGGATGGATTGTCGTGAAATAAAAGGATGAACGTCTCTCCCTGTTGTGATCACTTGAATTTTCATTTAGCGCCACAATCAGGTCACAATTCATCACTTTGGTGTATGACTAAATAAACTAATGACATTCCCATCAGCCTCAGCTGTACTGTGTGTTCTGTGTTTAATGAACTAATGCCAGCATGCTACCATGCCAAACTAAGATACTGAATGTGGTGAACATTATGCCTGCGTAGCATTGTCATTGGAAGCATGTTAGCATGCTGATGTAGGCGTTCAGCTCAAAGCACCGCTGCACATAAGTACAGCCTCAGAAAGATAAATGGCTGTAGACTCTTATACAGTATATACAATTAACCCTGTAGCTATAATGGCATTTGAAGTGAGCAATCACAATTGGAGGCCACAGAATGTTTGTTTCTTAACATTTCGGCTACACAGCACCCACGGCGTGAAGGCATTATGTCCTCGTTTTCAAAAGCATCATTTTGAAATGGGCCAAAGGCCAAAAAAGAATGTCTTTTCATATTTAGTGTATAAAGAGTGTAGCCCCTTTTGTGTAGACATTAATGACCATCATTAATGACCAAAGACTTTGCGTTTGGAAGTCTACTTGTGGCTTATAGGTCTCATCCACTGGGAGGTCCCTGGTCTGCAGAAATACATACTTTGAAAAGATTGTATGTGTGTGCACACGCAGATATACATGTGCACTCGCACACCCGCCTTCAGCGTGGGGCAGGTTTGAACACTGTGGTAGCAGTGAAGCCTTGGCACTCCCCGTCTGACATGTTCAAATCTGTCCTCATCACTGATTCTCCACTTAATCTGCACCTGATCGCCTCTGTCTGTCACATCAAAAAGAGAAGGGAGGAGTGGCAGAGAGAAATGATGTGTGCCCTTCTCTAATTTGCTTCTATATATACGTTAATACTAGAGGTCAATAAAGCACCTTTGAGTTAAACTGGAGGTAAAAGGAGCAGCATCTGCAGGGTTAAGTGATGTGGTGGAGGTGTTGGGGTGGTGGGGGACATGAAAGCTCCGGTCACACCTGTATGAAACAGAAGGTGAAAGTTTTAGGCTACATTCCTTACACTCTTCCCTTTAGTTAAACACATGGAATGTACTGTATGCTGTATGTCTGCAAAAAAGTGAGAAACTGTGTGTGTCTGTGTGTGTGTGTGTGTGTGTGTGTGTGTCAGAGGTAGCAGTTAGAGGCACAGACATGTAGGCTACATTGCAGACAAACAGATCATGTCTGTTTCTGTTGCAAAGCAAAGTGATACCAAAATTGGAACGCTGTTGCGAGAGATACTGTAGAGATGTGCCAGTGCACTCAGACATCAATTATTGAGTGCATTTCTCAGTCATATGATGTAAGTAAGAGTACTATACAGTATACTGTATACTGTACATTCTTTATGAGTAGAACCAGTGTCTGTGTGAGAGAGAGCATGACAGAACCGTACAAGCACAAAGTAAATAAAATAAAGGCCAGGTGATCCAGCCTGTTCCCGGCAATATCTGCCCACGTTGTACCACAGTCTGCAGACAGGGTTGCCCTGCGGGATCATGGGAGAGAAACAGGAGGGATGGACAGGAGGGAACGGAGGAGGGAAGAATGTGAGGAATGAAGGGTGAGCTCAGCCCCGGCAGGTCTGTGCAGAGACAGCATGCGCGGTGAACTCTATGTAAGGTATTAGAAATGGCCTAAGGACACATCTTTGCCTCTGCCTCGGCTCAACTTGCTACTGATTAACCTACATCGATTCAACTCTCACACCCTTTCTTTGACACTGTCTCCATCCGTAGAGAAGAAGAATCACACTCTCATTTCCTATCAGTTAACAAGCTTGACTAACAGTTTATTAAAAGATGTACTTATACCATCGACTCCTGTCTCATAACTCGTAAAAAAATGTTTCCATATGGGGCAGTTTGGGTAAAATAAAAGTGGGTGATGCCACACAGCTAATCTGTTACAGCCTTCTCCTTTTTGGACTTCATTCCCTCTAAGGTCAGCACCGTCAAGATGGCTTGCTGAGATGGCAGTGTTTCTGGCAGCAGCCAACCGATTGCGATTAGGTCTTCACGGTGCATGGCAAATAATAATAAAAGGAATCCTCTGGACTACCTCTATCTTCTCACACACCAAAGAGCTGGTTTTAGTGCTAGAAAGCTTGGCGTATTGGAGTTAAGACTGACATGCTCATTAATTCTTCATATTTTTTGTGAATACCGCCCCTGATATTTACCAACTATAAAGACAAGGAGGAAAACTCTTTTAAGTCGTCATCAAGGCTATGCATACAGCTGACAACAGTTTTGGTAATGACCATGATTGAGGCTAAGGCCATGATGATAAAGATTTTGACCTTCACTGGAACGGATAACTGGAATTCCTGTGCTGTGTTGAATCTCCAGCAAAACTGCACCATAATGTCTAAACGGTGCTGTCCTAAAAATGATCAGTTGGTATGATGGTGTCCATCCTGAACAATAGGCTACCTGTATCAGGCTAGCCATGAGGAATAATGGATGGTTTCCCAATTGGGCCCCTCCTCCACACCCACTCCAGGTCATCTAGTTTCCTATGATACCAGTATCTTCATTATAGCTGTAAAACTGAAGTTACACCCACAAGGCGAGGACCAGATAAGGGTTGCTGAAAAGCTCACGGCCAGAGCAGTGAGCCACCTTCACCACAGGCCTTTCAGACCGACATAGAGCCAATCGCAGTGAGCCACCACGGAGGAAATATTGCAACTCAACCGCACCATTTTCACAATAACTGCAGGGTGTGGTATTAATTAATGTGTTATTCTTGTAACTTGTATTGTCAGTGATATATGTCAGTAAGCAAATAGTTGTAGCCTTAGATCTGTGACCTTTTCATGGGCCTTGGACCTGGGTCATCTGTACCCTTTGAGCCCCGCTGACGGTGGGGCAGAACTGTATCCTAATGGGGATGTGAATTAGTGAAATGTAAGGTTTTCTTTGTAAACAAAGGACCCATATATTGTCTATTTGCATTGTGTATGATGGCATAATAAAGGTTACACAGTGTTACTCTTGTTCCATGTACACAGGCAGCTCACTAACTCAAGCTAAACAGTATGCTGAATCAGGCCAGACCACCAACAGTTCCACGGAGTTACTTTAACTCCTCCGCTGATCCTTAGAGTTCATTATAATCCTTTGATGCTCAACAGGTCACAGGAGAATATCTAAGGCATTAAAAGACTACAAATGAGAAATTACCCGCAAATGAAGTCGTTCGGCTAACCACTAGTTGTCAGATCTTACTATAGAACCATACACACCCTTTCTCTGAGGCTTAAATGTCTGGTCTGGTAGAAGATCGTGGGTTGCAGTCCATCATGGGTCAGTAAAGTAAAGAAGAAGGTAGGAGGTGGAAAGGAGAAGGGCCATAAAAACAAGCCTCTGAAAAGCTTAAGATTAAAGGGTACCACTGCTTGTCCCTCGTTGCGTTATTAATGCCGAAATTAGTAGTAAGTATACTGTCTCAGATGTTTTTAAGGCTTGGTTGTTGAGGCAGCAATTTAACTTGTTTGGGGCAGATAACTGATCAAAGCAGGAAGCTAGCCGGGGTTGTAAAGGAGAAGGCTGAGGTCCATACAACTACAGAGAAAAATATAGAAAAAGAGAGAGAGAGAGACGAATAAAGATACTGTACATGTATGACGTGTTAAAGCAAAGTAAAATTATTTCATTTATATAATTTATTGAAGATAAAAGTTTGATGAGAACATTTTTTAAAGCTACTTGAATTAAAGATGGCAGAGTGTGGGCCTACACAGCTAAAGACAAGGGTGAAAATTCAGTCTAACCATGGCAGGTGCTTCGTTTGAAGGAGATTCTGGTTTGTTCCAACCTGGGAGTTAATTGTGGCCATTCAGACTAAAGTGGCACTGGCAATGCACTCACCAGCTGCATTGTAGAGATTCGTGGAGAAACAACATATATCCAACAAAAAAATATATATATTACAACAAGCAGCACGACCCTCATAAAGCTTTCCAAATAACTTTATTAAATTATGTAATTTGCTTCCAGGGCAACTTGCCGGCTAGCTGCCATTCATCTGCAGTAATAACAAATATAGCATGATTGTGCAGAGTAAATTGCTATGAAGGGCTGAATGTTTAGTCAAGCCAGCCTCTGCCTTTTCTTCCAGTTGATTTTTAGAAGGTGAAGCACAGTATCCCCAACGGCAATGTTGATCAGAGCAGCAAATTAATTTGTTGTAGCAGCTGGGATCACATCCACAGTATATATTCCAAGTCTGGCATCAACTGGTCCCACCTTCGGCAGCAAAGTTCAGCAAGCTTTGGAGCGTAATGACCGCGGGAACACCACCAGTTTCCGGAGGTACTAAGCTCTGGGGGACGGTCCAATGTTGCCTTTCTTCCTCTGAATCCATTCTTCGTCTTTGTTCTTCCAATTGAGTTAGATCTTTGTCTATGTACTCTAGTTCAAACGTATACGAACTGATGCAACCCACCTCCACCCTATCATCTCCAGTCCAGTCATCATACTCAGTGCCCAGTCCTGCTCTACACCCCTTCTTTGGATCTTCAGCAACTCCCTTCACCACCAGCACCAGTGTCTGGACTCCAAGGGCGAATGTACCTAGTCTCACCACGGCATCATTACCTTCTTTAATACATTACGTCACGATGGAATCTAAACACCAAAGACTTTGCACTATTCATCTTATCATGCACCATGTAATAAATTATTGTTGATTCGAAATGGAGTTTCTCCCGATTGAACTTTCTCTTGTTTGCTGCTACTTATTGAGCAAGCACTAAACTGACAGCTACCCATAGCTTCGCACAAAACCAGGCATGCACATATAGGCAGTTAGTGTAGTTAGGGGACAAGTTGCCATGGAAGTAGAATCCTATGCAGTTAGCTATTAGTGTTAATCCAGTGGGTTTATTTCTATGTTGCTTTCAGTCAAGGCCAACATTCAAAATTAAGTTTATTTGGAAAGCATTCGGAGGCTTGCACTGCTTGCCCCAACATACTCGTTTTGCTGGAGGAAGTGGTAAGTACAAAGATAGCGTGACTTGTCAGAATGGCCACTTGTGAGATTAAGACCTTCAAGTTGAAAACTATAAGGATCAACAAGAACAGAGTGAACATTACCTAAGGCACGTATATTGTCTAGCTGTCAACGGTGCGAGTGAATAGAGGGCGCCCTGGCCTAATGAGTCACAATTTTTCTAAAACAGCCAAGATTCTTGATGGACAAAGCATGAATAGTATGAGATTAAAACAGGTATGCCAATTCAGTACAGCAGAAGGATGTTGATGAGGACTTCCATGATGGCTGTACTACTTCATGTGTGGTGGTTGGGACGGTGGGTGGTAGAGGGTTTCCAGCAATTACAAAGAGAATGCATAACAGATGAGGAAAGAATGCAGACAGAAAAGACCAAAGATTAATGGCACATTAAGTACATTCCTTTGTTTGGGTGCAATAATCAAGATATCAGCCACTCTCACATGTGTCTTTTAATTCAGCTGAGGCCAGTCTCTTGAGGTTAAAGCAATAGTTCGACATTTTGTGAAATGCACTTATTTGCTTTCTTGCTGAACGTTAGACGAGTCTGTTCGTCCGATATGAAGCTACAGCCAGCAGCTGGTTAGCTATACTGAGAATAAAGACTGGAAATAGGGAGAAAAAGCTGGCCTGCTCTGTCCAAAGTATAACAAAATCCACCTGTTAAAACTCACTAATTAACACTCTGTATCTCATTTGTTTAATTTGTGCAAAAATATTTTCATTTTAAAGAAAACACCCGGCCAAGAAATACGAATTGTTTAATAATTCAATAAATAGTCCAACTATTCTTTACAGATGTGATCGTAGAGGAAGGATCTTCTGTAGAATCAAGGTTCTGCAATAATTTTCTATAATAACTACAGTATTGACGATAACCGTGATATATGCAAAATTTAATATTGATATGTTAATAATACACATATGATAATATTGTGTACATTTTTATACAGGTATGATTACAGACTCTCTCTCCACCTCCCTACTTTCGTATTTTGAGTGTAATTCATATGCGAAACGCACAATATACACAGTTGAAGATGAATTTGACTGATAACATTATTATTATTTTCAAAATTTCTCTAGATATCCTGTCAATATTGTTATTGTGAATTATTTTGCCCGCGATAATCGTTTAGTGAAAATCTGATGTGACATATATGTGACAGCCCTGTGACAGTCGATCAATTTGAATGCATCAACAACTTCAGCAATTAGTATTAGTATAGTAAAAATAAAAAAATCCTGCTGTAGATGCAAGGTAAGGAATGGATTTATATTTAAGCCGTCTTACCACCACAACACCACTGGATGCATCAAACATTCGTAGGCCATGTTCATACAATTATTAATATCTTAACTACTGTAATCATGTACCTTCGCTTACGTTTGGTCATGCACTTGTAAAAGGAATTTATGGTGGGAAGCTTTGCACTGGAAATGGCTTTGCAAGCTAGATCACTAATTACAGATGTTTTGAACTGCTAAAGAGGTGATGATTACTGAGCTGTGCAGCTATCAATATGCACCTGAAACAGTTCTTTCTCACTATGCATTCTTGTCTGTACTTTTTTTCTCATACATATGAAACATCATCAGTCATTGCCAAAGTACTGTCCTGATTCAAAGTCCGCATTTTAGCCAAGCAGGACTAGTACAAATACTTGCAAACATTTTGCTGTTTTCTACTTAGCTGAGCTCAAAGTGCAATATTTCAACCAGTTCTAGGTGCATCAGTACAGCTAAAGGTTCCTCCTGAGGAAAACCGCTGGCCTTCTTCCATATATAGCCCTTCTTGTGAGGAAATGTTTGACCCTCACTGATCAATATTTTAGGAAATTGCTCCTTGTGTCACTCCCCATCTCCCCAGCTGACAAGGACGTGATTGCCGTGTGTGTGTGTGTGTGTGTGTGTGTGTGTAAGACTTGAGTTAAAGTGAATGCGTCAGCAGGCCCGTAGCATTTCTCCCCACCATCTCATTCCCTGTCAGGCTTCAAGAAAGTGGAACTCAAATCCAGTGGAGCAAGTGTCAGCTTAGGTCGAGCGGAACATGTTGCAAATGGTGTTAAAAGCATGTACTCGTTGGCCTCCGCTCTCAATAATTCATGAGAGAAGGCCCACAAAAAATGATCCCTGTTTCCTCTTCGATCCTTCCCTGGTGGAAGAGGGCATGAATTAGTAACACAGATCAAACTGCAGTGTTAGCGCAGATCAAGTATTTGTAAAGAAGCTGAAAGGACTATATACAAGACAGGTCCTATGAGATAATGTGGATGTTCCTGCATGTACCCTGTTCCTGTCACATTGAATTTTAATTTGGAATGGAGCAATTCTACAAGGTATAAGAATGATGAATTAGTTATCAAAACGCAAGACCTATCTTTAGACAGAAATGTCTTGGAAAAGAATTTTTAAAAGTGGTTTTCATAAAGTTGAAACTGAAATATTCCAGCGTACTGGAGAATGTACATTCACATCATTAAAGTTGATGAACAAATAACTCGATAGCAGATAATTTCGAACTGATTTAACCTTAGATGGTTGTTCTGCTTCAGTAGAACAGGCAGTAATTGGATTAAACTATCCACTTGTGTGGTCTTCTCTGATCTATCCTCAGAAAGAGCCACGCATGCTGATGTGGTATGTCCAAAATGACAGTGAGGGATTGCGGTGCTTCCAAACTTTACTAACGTGCATTTTAAGCAGTCCTTACAGAATCTGGAGTGACTGGTCATGAGCAATCTATTAAGAGTAAGCCATGCAACAGAAAAAGCACTTGCTAATATTACTTTGATATAAGTCCCCTTATAACTGGATAGTACTCTGGGCAGCTCAGTATGACTAGTTTTATTGAAAGCAGGCCCTATGGACAACCGAGTGATGGAACCATTTGAATGATGCTCTTGCTATCGGAGCAAAAACTGGCAGATATTTATAGCTCAGCGTAGATAAAAAAGTTACATATCCTAATCCAGCGCAGAACATCCAGAGCATTAAACACCAATGTAACATCTCTTTAGTGCAGGCAGAACACTGAAGTCATTCATTACGTCAATGGTCAGCTGACTTGTAGGACAACCCGTTCTCACTCCCAACTCGTCAAATGCCGATTCTTGGTCAGTGTCCACCGCCGTCTGATATCGACGCACCGGGGCACCTTTTGGCGTCTATATAAGACACACTTAACTAACGCCAGTTACGCAACAGTTATTTTAGTTAAAGGAACGATGTTTAACATTTTGGTGGATCTATTAGCAGAAATGGAATATAATAACTATGTTTTCATTAATGTATAATCACCTGAAACTAAGAATGTTCTACAGTAGCCCAGAACAGACAAACCAAACACTGGCTCTAGAGAGAGCTTTTCACATTTTTACATTACCTGAAGGCCAACATACTGTAGTTCTCTGACACGCTTGTGAAACTGTAGTAACGTGAGCCGCAGAGTGCAAAACCGTGGTACCGCCTGCCACCATCTGACTTCCTTTGCTCTTAAAGTAGTGTTATTATGGTAAAGATGGCCTCTGAGCAAGGCGAACGGCGTTACTGCGGTTTTACACTCGGCGGCTCACGTTACTGCAGTCTTGGAAAGGGAGGAGTGAGGGGAGGGGTACTCAATTGGTTGCAATCTGCAACCACACCACTAGATGCCACCAAAACCTACACACTCTAATAACAACCACACTCTCTTAACAAACACACTTATTAACCCAAACCACAATCCTTTACAAAGCTTAACCAAGTGGTTTGTTGCGTAGGTACGTTGAAAGTTTATTTGGAAAAGACACCGTTTGCATGTAACTAGCGGTAACTGCAACATTGTCCGTGACACATCCAAAACGGACACTGGAGGGATACCTTCAGGGGAGCGTCATGGTTTGAAGCGTCGGGCCACTGACCAAGTGTCGTATTTGTGGGAGTGAGAATGTGTTGGCATGTGGCATGTGCCCACAGCATATGAAGATTACTGTTATAATTCAGTATTCAGTGTTCTTTCTCCTGAGTTTACTTGTAGGGACTGGTCCCTCTCATTTGTTTTTTTCAAACCACCCTTGAGGGAAAAGGCAAAGAGAACGTTTATTTCCCATCAAGCTTGTAGCAGCTAGCTGGCCTGTCTATCTTCTTATCTTCAGCTTCCTACGTGTCTTTCTTTTCATCCCCACACTTCACACTGCCTTACCATCTCTCTGGCTCTGCAGCTTATTGCTTATTTACTTTTTGGTTGGTTTCTGCATATTTTTGGTTATACTAACCTCTGTTTAGGTGACCAGTGATACAGTTTAGTACCAGTGATTCAGTTTAAACCTCAAGAAGTACCAGATCAGTCGATCTCAAAGCACAAACACACTCAAACAAAATCACTCATGCCTACAAACACTTGCATGCACAAATGTTCATACACAAATATACAGTACGCTAGAAAGACAGAGGTATGCTTTCTCCTGCTATCTCTTGCACACTTGCATATTTTTCGCACACGTGCTCAGCAGTTACAGAAACACTGATTACAGCTTGCACGCTGTGGTCTTGTTACTTGCAGGAATATGCACAATTTATGTCTTTAATTAGTTTGTTTACTCTGAGGATATCTGAGTTATTAAAACGTTTTATCAGTCATCTCAGAAAACAACAATATCAATTAAGCAATTAAGGTTAAGATTCATTAATATACCTGTTGATAGTTTGGTATGCAGCGCCAAAGGGTCCTGGGAAAACCAGAACAACAGAGAAACTGGTGTATTTTCCCCACTAAAGGAAAAAAAGGTGAAGAATTACACATTTTCAATTTACAAGGTAATACAGTGGTTTTAGAAGCCATTTGGCTCCGCACAGTGAAGACGCACATGTCACTACATGTTATTTACATGCATAGTGAGTGTCCATTTAGGCATCATTGCAAAACAACCTGACCATGTCCTCGAAAACATTAAAGAATGTCTAACAAGTGATGCGGATCTGCTAGTTCATGCCAAGGGATCATAACACAATAAATCTCATTCACCAGCATAATGTTGTTTCAGCTCAAATCGGCAGTCACTTTGGGACCTGCTCTCTATCAAAATAACAGCCACTGTTCAAATAAACTCAACACACAAGTCCAGGCCTGGTGTTTCTTCACAGGCGAGAGCTATTCTCATGAAGATTAATGTTTTTTTTCCTTCTTCTTTCGAGTAATCTGATATTAAACAAGTATTTATCAAGGATTATAATATCTGTTCAGGTTCTGAATAGTCATATGATCATTTGGCATTTATTTCTTTCCATGCCAGATGAAATTGTTAAAGCAGGAAAAAAAAGAGAGGTGAGCATTTTGATTGAATTTTACGCAATCTTATATAAAATAGAGCTGAACTTTGATTTGGCAGCCATTGGAGTCTATTGGTGGAAGAACCCAGCAGGGATGCTCCACTCGATTCGACTGTTATCAGGCCATTAAATAGGCGTTATCAGTTGCTATAAGCCCCATAGATGTGGGTCAATAGGGGCCTTCTACATCTACTTTACATTGTAAAAGTGAAAGTGAAACTTAAAAGCAACACGTTCCAACATGTAAAACTGAACGAAACATTATGTTTTTAACAGAACAAAAAGGCTTCTTTAGGTTAGGTTTAAGTTACAAAACTACAACTTCTTTAGGTTTAGGCAACAAAACTACAACTTCTTTAGGTTTAGGCAAAAAAGCACTTAGTTAAGTTTAGGGAAAAACACAGTATTTTTGGTTAACTACGAACATAAAGACACATTGTTGGTTTCACACAGAATGTGAACTCCAGTCTACTTGGTGAAAACTCTGTGTTTATACCACAGCACCTGACTTCCTCTTCTGCTCCAGTCATCATTACTACGGTCACTAGACGTTGTTGTCGTGTTCTTTCATACCTTCTTTCGGTGATCTACCATGTGAATAGATGATAGAACCTACTAGTAGGCGTAGTAGGCCCCTATTGACCCACATCTATGGGGCTTATAGCGACCGTTGATGCCTCTCAGCAGGTTTCTCAACCTTGGCATCAGGTTGTTGTCAACGCGAGCATGCAAACACACCCCCTGACACTTAAATACATGTGCCCGCGAAAAGAAACACAACAAAACACGCACATGCAATTCCCACATGGTGTTGTCACTACAAGAACAGATCCACACATAAACTATTTATACACAGAGAGAGAGATGAAGAGCGTGTTCACTTAAACCAGTGCACTAAAAGATGCAGTATGCACGCTAAGCTCAACGTACAGATGGTGCACCGCGGAGGAGAGAGGAGAGAGGAGAGGCGGGAACGCCGAAGGAAGCTTTCTTTTTTTTTCTCCCCCCTGAAAGCGAGCAGTATGTTTGGATAAGAATAGAACCGCAGGACTCTGAAATAGCACCTTTTTACTGCACAGCTGTTTACTTTGAAAGTGTATCTCTTGCATTCTTACACTTGACTTGGTGACTTCATTGCTTCCCTCAGGGCACAGAATATTTAAGTGAGTCAGGACGCTCAACAGGATTTCTCTCTGCACGCAAGCAGCAACTGGTAAGGGAGGGTCTACAATTGACCACAAACTTGCGGTCTTATCTGGTCTGGGTATATCTTAAGGTTCCTAACAAAACATCCAGGCTATGTGCAGTCAAAAGCAATCACTGTAATAGCTGTAATTACAGTATGGGTGCCAACTATTCCAATGATGGGTCTTCTTTGTTGGTTTTTCAGTCAATGTGGAAAGAATAAAAGCTTCTGCACACTTTCTCCACAGCAGATTTGACTGAGCTTTCTGTCAAAGACCTTCTTTAAAGTATGAGAAACACTTCCCAGACTACACCCTCCTATATCCTACTGTATACCCAAGTATATCCTCCCAATAGAAAGGGCAACCACCAGTTATTAGATCCTTATTGTATAAATATGGAAAATAAAAGTAAGAAATTTAAAAGATCTACATTTTAAAGATTAAATTATTGAAAAATAGCATTCCCAGACAAGAACAGAGCACATACTGTAAGCAGTCAAGTTAAGCTTTCTTGTCACAGTGTGTGACTAGAAAGTGTTATTGTGTTATTTAGCCTGGAAAACGTCTGTATATTGTCTTCTGTGGCTCTGGAGAAGTTTTCTTACCTTGATTCTCGTAATATCACATATCACATATCACACAAAAATCCATCTTTTCAGGCCTCAAGTAATGCGTTTGTGCCCGGCAAGCCAGAGCACAGACCAATCTGCATCCTGTGAGGAGCTACTTGCAGCTACAGATGCTACTGTTTGTTCTAAACACCAATGGCGGCTCCTGAAGAGGTTAGCGTAGATGCTGCAATAGCATCAGTTATATCAGAACTGGAGATTTCTTCATTGAAAGAAGAGCAAAGAACTGAAGGAACTGAAGGCTTTCCTCGATGGGAAAGATGTTTTCGCTCTTCTCCCGACTGGCTTCAGCAAGAGTTTGATTGACAGATGGTTCATCCAATCACCTGCCAAGTATTTTTTTGAAAGTGCCTGCCCTTTTCCAAACAGTTTCCAATGACGGCTTCTCAGATGGTTCTGTGTAACAAACCATCTGGCGGGTCAGGTTAGGAGCTTCGCCAAGCCAAAGTGAAAAATCAATTTCACTCTGATTTGGACTAGCCAAGCTGACTAAGGGTTGTGAAAGCGCCCTAAGAGAACTTCTGGGTCTTGTTCCAGAAGTAAGAAAGCCTCATTCAGAATCCCATTCACATTTGCAACTACTAATAACTAATCCAGACTACAAATCCAGCCTTGGTACATGCATGGCCTTTCTCAACAGTATGCTGTGTGGCTCGCTTCATATGTCAATAAGGACAAATATCGTTGTTTATTCAATGTCTATATCATGGCTTGACAGAGGAAGTGAGTCCATGAGTGAGTTGAGGGGTCTCGGCCATCTCCGACACGTCTGTCATAACAGCAGGACAGAGAGGTCTGAAAGCTGTAGAAGTTTTATAGACAGTAGAGATTACAGCTACATTGAGAAAATACTTTAGAAGAGAGCTTTGGTGAATACATATAAGTACCTGCACTGCTGCACAAAGTAATTGTTGTTTTACTTTATTATAATCGTAGAGGTTTCAATTTCTAATAGCAATTGCTGTTGTGGATGGCATACTTGAGACTAAAGTCAGGATACTCTGCTGTTACAACTAAATCTCTGGAGTGGCCTTTCAAAAAGGCATCAGGAACAACAAGACAGTCAATTTTCAAAAATATCCAATGTTATACCAATCCATATCTGTTTGGGTTGCATGCCTGTCACAAGGTCTCTGTTGTGTAAGCCACCGGGGCCTAGAGGGTAATAAAATCACCTGCGTCCATGCTGATTAGCAGTTTTTGGTTTGTAACAGAGAGGGCGAGAGTAGTTATTTTCTGTTGACCGCTACCAATCTACAATCAGTCCAGTTTTGCTACAATATCTGAGAGCATCATGTAAGGTAAATCTATTTTATTTGTTTGCAAGAAACAAAAAGGAACGCAGTTACGGACTCATGCTCTTTGTTGGACATAGTGTGTCGGAAAGACCTTCCTGCATTAGCACTCTGTGCGACTAAATGTTGACTTTTGATCATCGCTACAACACCATACCTGTAACTAATGCAGCGTGTCGGTGTTTATGACAACTTTGCCTGATTTGTTTGCGACTAAAAGATCGGCTAATAATAGTGTAATCTGCAAGGAGGAAGCTGTTATTCTTCTAATTTATACAAATTACCTGGGTACAAAATAAAGTAATGATAATCAATGGCCTATGTGTTCCCATAGGATGGAAACTAATGACCTCTGAGATAACCTTACCATACTATAGTAGCATACAGTGACTAAAGGATTTATCATCATTAGTGTGCTGATGGCAGCAGACTGGTGACAAAATAAACATAAAACTGTTCTCTGACCAAACACACTGCTTTCATGTATTTTATTATTCATCACATTAAAGCCCCTTTCAATATTATGGTCTTTCTTTATTGTCTTACAAATATTAAGTTATCCACAAAAATAAAATAACTTAGATAATAACCATATTAAAACATAAAAATACATACATACATACATACATTACATTTATGACATGAAAATAATGCATATTGCTGATATCTCCCAGAGTTTTCCTGGACACAGTTCTGTATGTGCAAACTACTTATCAGAACCAAAATAATCACTGGAAACACAAGTCCAGATTTATTTTTTTTATCTCCCTCTGCTTTCAACACAGAAACATATTTGCTTGAAATAAATTACACCGTCTGATAAGGAGCCTCACTCATACGCGTCTCTTGAGACCAAATGTGATCTTCAAAATGTGCATAGACAGAAATTGTTTTTTTATATACGTCGAAGTTGACATCAGAACATCCCTATTTGCACACGTCGAAGAAGTGTGAAGAAGGTGAGTGTGGATATATCACAAGAAGCTTACAGTGTCGCACGTTGCATCACAAAACAGGAAACACTTTGATTGATGGCAGCTTATAGGATGTTTATAGTGGGAGGAACCGAAGCCTTGTTCACGTGCGCTCAGTTTCCTGAGGCACTTTAACTTTATTGATGGTGTTTGTGCAGCATTATTCAGCTTTTATTTACAATGCTGTTGAGATCATGCTGAAGATGAAAATGGTACTTGATAAATGAAGGTGTAACTGTGCACTGTACTCTGACAGTCCTCTTACATTACATACCACACACAACACACACAACACATGGGACATTTTGGATAAATCAGGACAATGTATCTGTGCTCTGTTTTAGGGAGGCTGACCTTATTGTGTGGAGGGCTTGTGCTTGTCCTTACTAAAGCTGATTTGTGTGTTTTTTGTTTATTTCAACGCCCTCTATTAGAGGGAAGGGAATGGTTTCAGCTGTGAGGGTCTGATATGAGGAATCGTACTAACAATCAGACTTTTAGATCTGTCACTGATTGACTTCAGCTTCAGCCGCTCTGATTCAACGTCCTCCTGTAAAAGCCTTCGGTAACACTTTATAATAACCATCTTTTATAAATGGTAAATTGATAGTTAATTAAACTCAGTTAATAGTTATTTTACAATGAAACATGAAATTATAATTTTTTATGTTTACTAATTATTACTTATTAATTAATACTAACTCTTTATATACTATATTATAAGTATTTGTTTCTTAAAAATAATTGTTAAATCTTTAAGAAATTGTTTGCAAAACATATATAAACATTAGATATTTGTAACACTTTGTTAATGGTTAATAAATGGTTTGTAAACCGTCTGTAAAAAAAATGTTTGGATGGCGATTATAAAGTTACAACTGATGATTATAATAGCTTGTTGAATGGTTAATAAATACTTTGTAAAGCATTTATTAACATAATTTAGATAGACAATTAATTATTTTACAAATTATTTCTTAAAGGTTTACAAATCATTTGGTAATTGTAGCTAACAAATACTTAATATAGTATATTAAATATTGTAATAATAACAATAAAATGATAATTAATACTTTACTAATGTGTCATCTATGATACATTATAAGATATACACACATCATATTACACAAACTAATGATAAAATTACATAAATTATACTAATAATTAGTAAACATTATTTATTATAACTTTGTTGTTTTTTTAAAAGTAAAATAACTTAACTGAATTTAATTAACTATCAATTTACCATTTATAAATGATGGTTATTATAAAGTGTTACAGAAACTTCTAATTTAAATAGTCCAGTCCGTCTTGGGACTCGTGTGAATGTATTTATTCAGGGGTGTCATCACTGTTACTGCAGGGTTACACATTATGCATACAACATTGACTGATACATCTACACAGTGTCAGTTAAACCAGACAATCCCCTGCTGTCTTTTTTAGGTGTGACATGATAGTTGCTATAAACACTGAACTGCCCTTGAACAAGGCACTAAATCCTTAAGTGCTCCAGGTGTGTTGTGCTGTGTCAAATCCTGTGCATTGTGAATCCTGATGTGTGAAAAAGGTTTATTTGTGTCTCAACCTTTCCACTTTATATACTGCTGGTGCTAGGAAGCAATATTATTTTCTTTCTGCATGCAATCTGCTTACTCTCAACTCCCTCTATGCTCACCTGAATATCATGCAGCTGTATGTCAGTCAACATGAAACAACAATAAATGTTGTTGTTTTTTTGAGCCCAGATTTCATATTCAGAGCTTTCAGATATTTATCTGACATGTTCCTTTCTCTCAAGAGGAAGGCAGTAAACATCCAAGCTCTCTGAGTTGTGGCAGCTTTAGACATACCCCGCATGTGCACCCTCTTTACCAACATGCATATCTATCTTTCTGCTGGCTCAACTGCTTCACACTCTGTCCTCGCTCTTCTGGAAAACAGCAGTCCACCGCAAAAAGGTATGGGGCACATATATTACAGTCATATTCCCCTTTCAAATGAATAGTCTTGATTTTTAAAAACGTCTCTTTTTCTTTGTTTTCTTTGTTGTGTACAGTCTTTTAGTGTGTGTTTCTTCATTTACAGACACTGACCCACTCTGTTATCCTGCATTCTTCGCACACCACGTAGCAGCACCAGTGAAACTTGCAGTTGCAGCGTTCGCTCCGCGTCTGCTGCAGGATGTTGTGGCCTCTCCCGCAGCACAGACTCTCACAGTTGTCCATGCCGGGGCTGGTCTTGTTGCAGATCCGGCCCTGCGTGCCCACCGAGTCCGACCCCAGGTCCCGCTCGCAGAAATCTGGCGACTTTTCAAAGTAGACCAGCTCGTTGACGCTCGGCCGCCGCCTGTGTGTATGGTGGTGGTGGTTGTGGCGGTTGCTCTGATGATGGTGATGGTGGTGGTGGTTGTGGTCGTTGTGATGGTTGTGGTGGCTGTGGTGGTTGTTGTTGTTGTGGTTGGAGTGGTCGAGCTGTCCGGTGTTTCGGTTGTGAGCCTTGATGAGCGTGGCGATGTGGAAGCGCTCTTTGAGGATGGAGCCCACCACCCGGAACTCCGGGGTGACCTGCCAGCAGGTCTTCAGCTGGCAGCTCCCCGACGTCCCGTGGCACTTGCATTTCCTTCTCATGTGGTCGAGCACCACCTGTGGAAAACACAGATGGAGACAGACAAAAAGAGAGAGTGGGATGGAGAGAGGAAGTGAGCGGGGGGGAGAGAAAAAAAATGAGAAGGATTAATGACTTTCTTGATTACTGGCTGCATTTGAAGTTTAACATATACAGGTCCAGGCTGTTGCAGACTGCATGTCATATTTCAAACTGTTTTTTAAAAAATGTGTTTGTTCTTCTAAGCATAGTGAATGACACCTAATGCCCTGAAGGAATATTGGTCCCGCATTTAACAAGCCAGGTGGTCCGTCTCTGAGCCTGTTGTCAAACATACTGATATCAGATATCACAGATGGATGCAGGCATCACCCAAACAGACAGTAGTGTCATTACTCATCTTTTGGCTTCAGGTAACGTCTCCATGCATGACAGACGTGTAGCTGCACACTGGAGCATTTATATCACAGCCTAATATTTTCACTTTAATGGTTTAATGCTGACCAATGGAACTACATTGATAACAACCAGCCCAGTCGCACAGCAGTTCGTGAAATAGTCACACAATTTAAAGTATTGATTCGTGTACATAGACACAAATTTCAATTTTTTTTCGTGATGGTGGGTCAAAAAATACACTTTTGCCCAGGAGACCGGTGTTTATGTCCCGTGTGAAACCAGAAGTCAAAGTTAGTTTATTTGCCACGTAACTTCCGTACTTAAGTTACAGCACTTCCTATATCAAACCAAACCACGGTCTTTTACTAGACCTTACCAAGCAGTTTTGTTCCCTAAGCCTAACAAAGTCAATCTATTCCTAAACCTAACCAAGCAGTTTTATTTTGAAAAGACTGGAGCGGAAATTAACACGTGTGCCACATGTTGTTGAAAGTCGTGCTGAGTGTCACCAAAAAAGGGAAATTTGTGTCTATGTACACAAATAAAATAGATTACATTTTGTGATTTTATTACATTACAAGCGCAACTTAGTGAAAATAATTTTTACTCACATAATGGATTTGTTCATCTAAATGTACTTGCTTTGGGCCCTGTTCTAGCAAAGTAATTTAAATATCCTTTAGGGCCTTTAAGGTCCAAAACAGGGGTCAGCAACATTCACTATCAAAAGAGCCGTTTTAGTCTAATGCAGAGAGGACCCGCACGTGCAAATGAGAGGCTGAAGAAATGTCTCAGGAGATTTGGTTGGAAGCTCCTGCTGGCTTTTCAGCAAATGCAGCGGGCTTGTTCTGGAAATGACTTTCAATTACTTTTTTGGTTGTTTGCTAATTTGTCGCTGCAGATCAAGCATGCCGGTAAGCCCGCAAATCATACCAGAAACCAATGACTAACCACCGCTATTGAGGTTCGACAAAATTAGAGGATAATAGAGGATAAGGCTATGACGCACATTTTAGTTGACTAAAATGTGTTTAACTTGTTGTATAGGCTACAATTTTTTGCCATTTTTTGTCAAAGCCACAGGGAGCCACTGGAGAAGAGCTGAAGAGCTGCATGAGGATCTGGAGCCACAGGTCTAAAAGAACATTGCTGATGCCTGTAGTATATCTACATGCATAAACAAGCATAAACACAAAACGGCCCACTAGAGCATGACCAACACTGCAAGATACCCACCGCTTCAGCCCACACACACACACGTACATCCCACATGGCATAAATCCTGTCCATCTCAATAATATTTCCGCAAAGCTATATGTATGTATTTATGTATGTGTGTGCTTATCAGTCATCACCTGCTCTAAACTTTAAGATCCAATTACCAACAGGAACAGCAGGCCACCCAGTGTACTGACAGATGCTGCTGCTGTTGCCGCCCCTATCAACACACGCACACAAACACACACACATACACACACTTGCTGGACACTTCCACACATGTGCTAGCAATAATGCTAATCTCCACACACACACACACACAAAACATGACTGTCACCCACATGCTCTGTGTCACCCACGCAGAACGAGACAGATATGGCCAACCACAGAAATGACCAATATAAAGAGATGAGTTCAGGAGTTTATAGTTTCTGTGTATGTGTGTATGTATGTGTAAGCATGTCCACTATACCTTATGTTCATGCTTGTGTGTACATGGCGCATCATATCCTCATACAACAGTTCGTATGATATACTTCCGAAAAGTTATTCCTTATTTTTTGTGTGTTTTCCTACCAATGTCGAGCGTCAATTTCCGCTCCAGCCTTTCCAAAATAAACTCCCGTCTTCACAGGAAACAACTTGGTTAGAATTAGGCAACAAAACCACTTAGTTAGGATTAGGAAAATATCGATTTGGTTAAATTCAGGCAACAAAACTTAGTTAGTTAAGATAAGATAAGATATTCCTTTATTAGGTTTAAGAAAAGGTCGTGGTTAAGTTATGCCAAAAAGGAAGTGGTGTAACTTAAGTACGGAAGTTCCATGACAAAAACTACATGGTTAGGTTTAGGAAAAGGATTACATACAAATACATACAAATTGATTTTGTGGGATGTATACGAATTATAATGCATTTACTTTTCATAGGTATTATTAGAGTTTATTACTTTATTTGATAGGGACAGTGCATATTGATAAGATGTTTCTGCTTATAGTTGGACGTCTGTTTGTGTGTGCAGGAATGATCCTGTAGACTCGGCTTGTTTTGCTTTCAGAACATGAAACTCTCCCGATAAGAGCATCACACGGATTACTTTCCTTGTAAGAAGTTACATAGTCGCACCCCCTCCATTATTTAACCAGGATCTCATCTATTAAAGAGGCGGCAGAAGGAACTGAAGCCTAGAGGGATAAAATAGAGATGGGAGAGATCTATCATGTATCTATTGAGCGTGACAATCCAGTTACACAATTCCACAAAGTCAAGGTTAATTCGGGCCGATGCTGAAAATCGGATATTGCACTTGTCCTATATCCTTTTTTTTTGCTTCCACCTCTTCTCAGAGGGAGCTAGAACAAGATGTTGAGGACACAGTTTGCGTGCTGTAAGGCTCCGCTGCGTGCTGGAAGCTGGGTTCCCAATTGAGGAAAGCGTGCAGAGTAAAAAAAGAAGTATAATGCATCTTTCCTTGTTCTGGAGCGTGAACGAGTGCAGAGGTGGATGAGAGAAAAATGATAAATTGAGCTACTTGACTCATCTGCTTGGCATGAACAAAGAGTGAAAAAAAGAGCAGCAAAAGAAAACTCTCTCGTTTGCCACTGATGATGATCAGTAAATGTGACAACCCCCTCCTATGACTTGTCTTGAGTGACTGCAGGTCTCGGAGATGGGCGTGGCAGAGCGTCGTCAGCGAAATGGCAACACCTGAGCTCATCAGCAACACTGGCAAACCCTGAGCCCTGTGTGCCAGAGCTCCTTTAAAAACCCTGTTGGAGCTCAGTTGCTGTTTCCCTCTCCTTCCTGAGACACCCTATTAGGTTTTGTGTTATGTTTATGTTGCTGCACTGTACAAAAATTTAATAAAAGTAATGACATAGAATTAAAAAACATGCGAAAACATGTGATGCAGTGAAGGATATGAGACATCCATCTGTAAATATATCCTTACATTAAGATATGTTTATGTGTCACTCATCAAATCCACCAGTAAGCAGTAGAGAATTTAAGAAATTGTAATGTTAGGAACACTGATGCTGCAGCTTTAAATCATTTTAATGGCGTATTATAACAATTACGCAAAATAATATCTTTTCAGTCTTTGCATCATTGCATGTTCTGCTCTTAACGTTACAGAAAGTGACTAAAATGCATTTTGGATAAACATGGTTCCACTGTTATTGAGAGTGTTGAAAACAACGTTTAAAGAAGCTGTGATCCGCGGTGAGGAGAGGCCTGTAAGGTTTCATAGTAAACAACATTATAATAGCTCAAACGCACTTGCACTGAGTTCAGATTGCAGCGTTTGGTTCAGTTTTTAGGGCAGAGGCAACCCCAGAATCACAAACGTGCTGGCCTTAAACACACAGCAAAGTCTGTAATCATAAAACTCTCCAACCCACTTAAACCTTAAAGGGACAAACTGACCCAGGAGTCATAATTGCATCCACATTGCTTCTGTTTGAAGGTACATTCACAGCAGGATAGAGGTTTCAAAGGACAGTAAAACAACAAAAACAGCGGAAAAGTGTTATTTCTAATGACAGTTTGTCATTTTTGGCAAGGAAAAATAAAAAAAAAAAAGCTTCAGTGTTCAGGGAGATTATGAACCACAGCAGCGTGACTCAAACTTTTTTTTTATGTGTTTCAGAGTAAAGTAAATAGTTTCAGCAGCATATGGAAATGTTCTCACTAAAACTGTGATGCCTCCAGTGGTGCAACATGTCTGGCTTCCATAATGTTTAGAATGCAGAAAAATGCAATTTACTGTTCCCGAAACTCGTCCCCCGAACACTGATTGTCCAATCATAGCTTAGCAACCGTAACTATGGCAGGCCTGTGGATTTCCCCACATGCGGGCTGTAGTGAGAACTCTGCATTTAAAGAGTTTAGAGGATGGTGTCTTTGTTTTAGCCTCTCCAAAACACAAGAGCAAAAGTTAAATTATTAGTGTCTGGCTATAGCCTAACTACCTGCAGTAGCAACAGAGCGTTACTTCCAAGGTCAAGCAGCACATCATTCAACAACTACATTGTGTTCGGCTACAGGTAGCCTAATGTAAAAAAAGAAATCTACTGTATAATGTATAATCTAATATTTCCCCACTGCATGGACCCTGGTTCTGCATGAAAGACAGCATGTAGAGCCGGCACATTTTCACATCTAATTTGATGAATTACAGGTTTATAATGACCAAATTGTTGGAACAGTGGAAAGACTAACCAAGACTGTTTTAGTGAGTTTTATCTTTTATCTTTTATCTTTATCTTCTGTCAAGTTTAATTGAAGTGTGTGTTACGTTGCACCGCCGCTCTAACACAACCCTTAGCTGAAACTATGGGGTGTGCCGCACCGCACACACACACACACCTGCGCGAATAGAAATCAAAATATTTTTATGACAAGACGATAGTCTCATAAACTGTTCGATTTTTTATAATTTAACGACTATTCGAACATTTTAAAATCATGAGCCACACACACTCCACAGCCAAAAAATCTGCCACTGTTATAATTGTAAAGTGCATATAGGTGCTGTGCGAGAACAGAAAGCTCGAGAGGTATAGCGACAGTAACTACTAAGGGGTGCAGGGCTTAGAAAAACATACATTTTGCCCCGGGTTTCTTAATTATAAATGCATAACGATGTATCCTATAGGTTTGATTTATTCTGTCAGACACAGCCAGTTAGGATTCACAACGTGTCGCTACTCAGTTAAAGTCCAACCTGGTACCAATGGTGAGGCCTGCGACATCTTTTTAGATTTAAAGAGGAATACCACACCATTTAAAAATAACAACATTCAGCATCAAAGAAGTAACATCAGTGAGTTCAGAGTGGATTCATCCGTTAATCACACGAGGCACGCTGCTCACCCTCTGACTGGGCAGAGCTTAATAAAAGATCGCAGGCTCCTAAAACCCTCAACAAAAGAACATAACTCCAGGTGACAGGTACGTTTGTTTGTGTTGGGAAACTGTCAACTATTCTTTTCACACGTAGTTGAAAGGCAATCAGGTACAATCCCTTAAACAGGTTATAGGAAATAAGGAAGCTGTCTGCTCTTGCTATATTAAAAGTGGCCTGTCAGTATGAAACGAGGAGCGTTGATCCATCTGACAAAAGAGCTGCGAAAAGTGGAGTACATTTCGTACAAGAGGAGAAAAATAAAAACATTCACAAATAAGCACCTGATAATGTAAATGTCTGGCAAAATAAATGAAGCATGTAGTTCAAATGCATGAAATTGTTTTTAATCCAATAACTCGGAAACACATTGGAACAGTGATCTCAGATTATTCACTTGTATTTTTCCAATGCCGTGTGGATTTAGGTTTAGAAGATGAGAGTTGGAAACGTTTTTAGTCTTTACTGATCTAATATATTGAACTTCCTATGACTCTCCAAATCAGTTTGACTGTAGAAGATCCAGACTGGTTATTGATGATCAAATGAAAGGTTTCTGCTTTCTTCCTGTTGCTTATCATCTGTATACCCGGGGGCTATGACTGACAAAGAGAGAGTGAGACAACAACGAAAAATGTTGTGTCTGTGTTTACTAACTTGACTACGGTGGAAAAAGGGGAAGGATAGTGATGCGTTGATTTATTGTTGCCTTGTTAAGGATCTTGGGAATTAGCCCCGAGGACACTGGAGGAGGGGCTGGGTGTGAAGCTGAAGTATGGGGGTGTACAGAACATGTGGAGGAGGTGAAGGGAAGGGAACGAAAGAGGAAAAGAAGATGACAGGTGGGGGAGATGATCTTTGGATTATCTCTTTGCGGTCCCAACACAAAGGCTGTTTATTTGTGTGTGTGTGTGTGTGTGTGTGTGTGTGTGAGGGCGTCACCTGTCCGTCTAGCTGACACTCCATCAAGGCTCAGTCATCATGTCCTGCTGCTATTAGCCATATAAATTGACTTGCAGTGGTGGGAGAAGTACTCAGATCCTTTACTTAAGTAAAAGTAGAAATACCATAGTCTAAAAATACTCCATTACAAGTAAAAGTCCTGAATTTTAAATGTTATAATACACTTTTCTCTCTGAGATATAAGGAGTGGAAGTATAAAGTTGTATAAAATGGAAATACTCAAGTACAAGTCTGTCAAAATGGTACTTAAGTACAGTACTTCACTTGAATATACCTAGTTACATTCCACCACTGCTGTTGTCTTGGCAGTTTGAGCCGTGAAATATACAAATATTGTACGTCTCAGACAACTTGAGTCACTTTGCACAAGCTATAAAAGACTTGCTTGAAACACACACTTACAGTCAGCTACGGTGGTGTATGTTAATGTGACCAGAAACTCAGCGGTGGCCTGACGTCTGGGTTTTGAGAAGAATAAAATAGGTTACTAAACGAGGAAAAGAGCTGATGTTTAATGGATGAAACAAGTGACAATGAGGCAGTATATGTCCAGTCTTTTGGCTTACATCGCACGTACACTGAGAGATGTAATTGCTTCAAAGTCAATGGCGGTCGGACCACAGTTAGAAACAAACATCTGGCAAGTTTTAATTGGCTTAGAGAGTAAGACAGAGGCTTCTATAAAACAACCCCAGACAGAGATCAAACACAACATGTTGGTGGCAGATTAGGACTGCAGGCTACATAATACAGTAGACCGGGGGTAAAGTAGTAGAGCGCAGCAGACTACCGTGCAATGAAGAGGTGTGGACGAAGTAAACTGGAGCTATAGTGTCTGGCCTTCGTACCACAATCTGATGCTTTGGCTTTACTGGAGAGCAAACAGCAGAATCAGAAGCCACAAAACAAGAGCCGAGGATGAAAGGGTGACGACATGTGTCCCAGTTCGCCAGCCAGAAGTGAACCGCAAATGTTTCAGTTACGTGGAGTATTTGACAACCGCGACTACTTTCACACTTTGTCCTGTTCTTGATTATTTGTTTTGATGTAGTACATTTGTCGGTTGTCAGGTTATTTGAGTCAATCAACACCTATTTTTGCTTCGTGTTTAAATGGATTAAAAATAGTACAGTATGTGTCAATCAACTTTTTTGTTTAACATCTTCCTTGTAGCAACAGTCAATAATTATAGCGCTAATTCTCTAGAACATACTAATGACACCGTGTTTCATTCAAGAATGCAAGTGCCTGTGGCAGCCGTGTCATACTGACAACTATGATCGACTCATGCTAAAGGTTAGGTGTTACCACGCTCCTTTTAGCCTGGTGTTACACCTGATTTTGTCATCCTGACCAAATATCCAGATTTGGTTGAGTCAATACTGACTCAGTGGTAATGAAGGAGTGGGTGATGACTTACTGCATTGCTTTTTTATTTTGGTTGTTGTGGAGGGAAAGTCCTGTGGCATGACACACATACAGTAACACCACCAATCTCTGATGGAGGGAACAAACAGCCAATGAGGAGTTGAGCAATTGTCTGTCTGTCTGTGCTTGTAACAGCATTACTGAGGAATCCCACACCCGAAATAGTCCCTGTTGTCAAAAATGTGATCCATCCCTGTAATTTGTCAAACTGTGCAGGTTGGTCTCATACACTGTTCGTAGCTACACCTACAAAAAGTAATACAATGTAATTCCCACGAAAACAATTTTGTTTGTAATCATGAACCAGGAAATATAAATATCAGCGGATGGCGTGTAGGGAGGACGCTGGGATGGGCGGGTCCAAAAACACCAGACTGTCACCCAGGAGAGAGCCGTTTGTGTCCCTTGTGAAACCAGAAGTCAAGGTTGATTTATTTGACACGTAACTGACGTTCTTAACGCCACTTCCGGAGGTATTTTAAGCCAAACCACAATCTTTTCCTAAACTTAACTAAATAGTTTTATTACCTAAACCTAACGAAGTCGATTTAACCTAAGGTTGCATCCACAATTCCATACTAACATGCTATTTAGTAGGCGAAAGCAGTTAGTGAGATATTTTAGAATGTCCGATATCATAGTATGAAACCAATAGTGTGCAAATTGCATACTCTTAAGTATAAGATTTCACTTTGCTAGACATAGAATATATTTTAAATTAATTCCAACTTTGATTCTCACAAACCATCGTTTTGGTTACATGAGGTTGGCACGGGTTACCATGGTTACACGTCTCCAACCGGCAAAGAGGCTCTCAGGAAGTGGCGACGTAAATTACTGCTCAGTGCTTCCGAAAAGATACATACTACTGTTTATTCACACAAAAGTATGTTGAAAGATAGTACACATATTGAGTACGTAGTGCATAGTGTGCGATTTCGGATGAAGCCTAAAGTAGCTTTCTTGCTTAAACATAAGGAAGTTGTTTCCTGTGAAGACGGAAGTTTGCTGGACATTTGAAAACGATCAAAAAGGAGGAATAACTTTTTCGGAAGATATCATACAAACCGTTGTATGAGATTAAGTTGAACTGTGTTTATATGGCCAAACAAGTTGAGTTATTTAGTGCTTTAATTTTGGTCTCAATGTTAATCCACATTAATAATCACCACTTTTTAAAATATGAGACTTCTATGTTAATGTTCACCATGTGGTGAGCAACTTCATTGCCAGTCATAACCAGCTACACTGTACCAGCATAATTTACGCCTTATTCCCTGCTTTGTTGGGCGCATTGGATTTAATCGTTGGCCAATCCCTGTGTCATCAACACTAACCGCTTTTTGGGAAAATCCTAATCTGATGTCTATGTGTCCCGCAAACGACCCTTCCTGCCGATAAACGGCAGACTAGTCTGCATGCTGCCTTGTGTTCGTCAGTTCAAAGACAATCTACTGAAGGACCTTTAAAGCCGAGCAGAAAGCCAAGGCGATATCAAAGCACACAAACAAATCCCACAGCAGCACATTAAGCCCAGACATCACTTTAAACAAATCAAACGCCTCGCTTCAAAAGAACAGTTAAGCGTATACGCAGACAAATACACAAGCACACATTACAACGAGTCTGTTCGTGTGTGTGTGTGTGTGCGTGTAGTATTTACTCACTGTTAATTGCACACAATGTCCACAGCTCTTATTTAGAGACTCTAATAAAATGTTATTACCAGCATAAGCACTTCCACCTGCTGCGCTTTTACTATGAAGCATTTGGCTCTATGTATATTTACGTGTATGTGTGAGTAAAGGAGAGGCGTGTGCATATGCACATGCATGTATGTGTGTGTGTGCATGTGTTACAGTATGTGGTGGGTCAGATCAAATGCTCTGCCGCGGCACTGTCAGGACTCAGGAATGCTCTGCACACCACTGATGATATGAAATGGCCTCTGAGGAGCCCAGGACCAACCCCGCACTAATGTGGCTATTTTTGTTCAAACACACTTTGCTTTTCGTGTGGGTTCTGAGTCAATGAATTAGCGTGAATGGGCTCTCCAGAGCCGTTTATCATCCCTCAAGGGTTAAATTAGGCATAAAAGGATCCTAGGAGTCCCACTGTTACTGGCTTGGATCAAGCTAGAGGGGGTGCTGCTCCAGACTCATTATGGTTTAAATCACTTTTACATCATGTTCAGTGCTCTGGTGAAGCAATGCTGCGCCTTGACTCATACAAAACATCAGCTTTCAAACATTTACAGTTGGCGGCATCTAAGTTCTCAACATATTTCTCTCAGGTGTAAATGGCAGGTGGCTGAGGTTATTTCTTTTTTTAATCACTCAAACCACAAGTCCTTCCCATTTCCACTGAGCAATACACACAGCACACGGCGATAGCTGGTGCAGTAGGGTGAGTGAATTCACTCTTTTGCCAAGAGGAAGCTGATGTTCTTGTACAACTGGTACAATATGAATATATAAATTAAATTAGATGGGTTAACATATTCAGTTGCTGTGTGTTTTTGGTCCTATCCAGTGGTACTCAACCTGGGGGTCGAGACCCTGGCCCACTGGGGAAGGGTTTTTACATTACATCACCTGTACCAATGATATAATTTGCCTCAGAATAGATTTGATTGAGTCTGTTTGTGAGAGTCAAAGTGCACGTGCATATGAGTTTCTGCAGGGAGCACATTGGACAATGCCTAGGACGGTGCTAACTGTTAAAACTAAACAAAACTAATTTACTAAGAGATGTGATAGTGACAAGACTGTTTAATGAGCGATCAATGTGTTTGCATCGGGATGTTGTGAGTTAAATGCCCCAGTGCTATTTGGGGAAGGGGGGTCGCAAACACCGACCTGATTATTCTGGGGGGTCACCACTTGAAAAGGTTGAGAACCACTGCTATACGGGAACCATTGCTCCACAAAGCTTGCAGTTACCCCTGGCGTTTGCATATTGCAATTGGGCATTCACAAACCAGTCCATCATACGATAGAGGGCCTGGCTATAAAGGGTTCAGCCACCTCCACAATTTGGACTTTGTGTCACAGCATATACTCACATTTCTATCGCTGCCCATCTAAATGAGCCTTTGAATCACTTCCTGAAGCTGCAAAGACAGCTTAAAAAATACAACAGCGCTGAATGAGAAAACACAAATCCCAGCAATTCTTAAAGAAAAAATGAAATAAAAATACATTTTCCAAATCCTAGGCCTGTATCCCTACTGGCAAATATACCACTTATATCAAAATCCCTCCCTTTCCTCTTCCCGTAATATTTTGATGACTCATCTTAATCCAATCAAATCCAATTTGCGGCTAGCTAACCCCTCCCATCATGTAGAACCATTTGACCGCCGTAGTAGCTAGTAGAGCAACGTCATAGTAGATGATGGAGGTGTGTGAGAGCATGGTTGTTCTGTAATGTATTAATCTCTCTGTGCTGCTGATCTAACAACACAGGTGAGGGATGTGTGGGTAGAGGCCAGTCACTTCTGAGTGATCCAATCAGATCTGAAGGATTTGATTTAAATCCCTCTGTCCACATGCACCTCCACCCACACTTACTGGTACTGTGAAGATCAACAAAATGCCAAAGACACAAGTGCCATCATGAACATAACCTTTGAAAATGATTTGGAGGGAGTGCAAATGTCTCAAATGTTCAAAATAAGTAAAAACAAGTATTGAACAGCAGCTTGGCTTCATTACAAATTTGGAAAGGGGGTGAGAAGAAGTTGAAATGTATAGCTTGTTTCCTGAAAAAGGGGGATACCATCTCTCCTTACTCCCCTGAAGTCAGGCCCTGATGGTAAATTGTAATTACCAGACACCCCTTGCCAGTAACATGACAGACTGTTGCAGAGCCGGCACTGTCACCACCTGCCTAATGAACAGACAGGATTGAACAGAACCTCTGCGTGGCTCTAAGCTGTGCAACATGAACACAGCGAAGCGTGCCAAGCATTTTGTTTTGAGGTGTGCTCTCTAAACGATTGAGGAGAACGCTCAAGGGAAAAAAAGAAACTTGGCCAAGAATTTTACTGCCCCGGTGAAGTGTTTCCATGTCACAAGCAGCCACTTTACACATGAAGTCAGGCGTGTTAAAACCACTCTTATTAACTACTGAACAGTAGTGCGTTCTGGTTCACTGAAACGAGGGCTCAACGGTCCATCTTCACAGCATAAACAGACATATAAATCAGTTGAATAAAACGGCGTTCATCACCTTTGAAAAGCATCCTCCACATTAAGTAGAGCCGTGAATGTTAGATTAGCAAAAACTTTAATTTTCATGTTTTAAAAATTGTTGAGAGGGGATTTATCTAACGATGTAGACGCATGAAATGTTTTTATTTATATTTCTACTTATGGTGCCTTCAAATAAAACTCGTGAACTCGTGTTTACAACATGGGAAGTTGTGTACACAATATGCTTGGCGTTCAAGTGGTTAAGTCGTGATAGCACCGCTGCTAAGCAACCGCAATATTAACGCTACTGTCGGCGTCTAGAAGCCACAGAGGCTGACGATTTAGCAAGCTAGCAAGTGGGAAACATAATGCAGGAAATGCAAAGGCATAACGACAGAAGAAAAAGATGAGGCCGTTTGGAGTATCAACATTTTCCTCAGACCTATTATAAAATTACGTAGAAAAAGAATATACGACTAAAATTACAATATATTAACTTATTATGTACCGAAAAATGAACTTCCAAGGCCTCCACCATTTCTGACAAAGTCAACAAGCACATCACAACTCGTGAACTCGGAGCTTTCAGAAACTCTCTACGTAAGCGGTCGTGAATACGGACTCATATGGACTCTTCTCGTGAACACGGTAAACACGACACCATCTGAAGGCACCATTACTCTAATTATATTATTATATTATTATATTATTTATTGAACTTTACATATGTATGACGTTAGTGATAGGCTGACATCACATGTAAATAAACCTCCCCTCCGCATTAATTTCTTGTGCCTCCTCAGTGTACAGTATTATTTGTGTAATCAGCCCCGCTGGAGCGACGCTGGAGGAGGCAGCGCAGGAGAGGGGGAAGAGGGGAGGGAAGGAAGGGCGAATCTCTTTCTACTTTCCGCCCCGGTGTTTGAAGTCTAAAATCTTTTGCAGGGTTTTAAACATCTGTTTCCAAACTGCCAGCAGCCACTAATTAGGGCTAAAAACAAGACGGAACGTCGTGAGAACCCTGGGGTGGGCATGAGGCGACATGCACACCCCGCTAAAAAACCACCGCATTCCTCTGCCTAAAGACTACTTCTCTGAAAAGGGGGGAGTGGGGCAGGGGACGGAGGGGGAGGAGCGGGGCGGAGGGAGGTGAGGCGGTGGTAGCGGCGGGTCGGTGGGATACGGGAAGGGTAGGTATTATTTTGAGGCCCCACCTGTCAGTGTTTTCTGTTTGATTGTAGGGGCCGTGTGTGTGTGTGTGTTTCAAGGTCTTAGAGGGGTTTTGTTGCGGCTTTCTATACCTATTGAAGTCATCAAGGTGCATGATATTTTAGAGTTTAACAGCTCTGCAATGACTCATGCCGAGTTTGTTCTCTGTCTCTCTTCTTCTTTTCTCTGTCCTTCAGTGCCCTCTCTCTTTCTCATCCCTCTTTCTCCACAGGCTCCGCACACTCATTCAAGCATTGATCTCCAGCCTGTGGTGAGCCGTAACAAGTCAGCACTCCGAGCATCTCCATGTAAACAGTGGTTTGATATTGTGCTGAAAGCTCACATCGTCCCCTAATTTTAAAAGTAATTTTGCATGAAAGACATCCATTAAGCTCATTTTGTAATTTTAACAGCATAGCAGGGGAATTCTCCTTTATCTCATCTCCTCTTTAACAGTTTGGAGAGGCTTTTTTTTTTCTGTGCAACACTGATGTATAACCAGATTTATCAGAGAAGTGTGCAGGCGAAAGACTTCTGGCTTTGAACCCTACCAAGGTCATCAGGGGTCGTCGAGCTTGTGTCAAAATACAAAAAGTAAAGGTCAGGAGCAGTGGGTGTCCTTTAGCGTTAGTCGTTGATCGTAACCAGAAGCTTTTCCAAAAAAAAACTTACAATCTCTTTGATGTTGAGGACTTTGAGTCTCTCTTGTTTGATTGATGCTTCAGCTCGCTTAGCTGGAAATTTTGCAGCCTGGCACACAGAAAGATAAATTTATGGTGAAGAATCTGTGAGCCAATATTTAGTCTTTCTCAATAACCTTCTGGAAAGGTGAAACTGGCGGAGTAGTGCCAGTCGTAGATTGTTTTCTTTGAGCTACTGTTGGTCTTTTCATAGTTTAAAGGGTGTGATTAATTATATATTCCGATTTTGAAAGATTTACCTCGGGGCACTACACCTGCTAAACGGTGGAACTGAATTGCTTTGATAAACTTGTTTGGGAAATTGCATAATTTACTACTTTAATTGATATTGTGCCTTTGAAAATTACTCTCCCACATTGCAAAGTTGCCCCCAAATGAACTTCATCTGTCAGTTTTTGCTTTCGGTCACATCTACAGGTAAGTTTTCTTGCCCATCAAATTCATAACACATCAGACTGGCTATTGTATTTTTTTTTTTACCACAGACATCAAGTCATCATACTGCCAGACAGTCTAAGCCAAAAACAGAAAACGACTTGATTTTGACTCCCTGCAACTTCATAATGATTCTGTCAATATGCCCTTTTCACAGCATCTTGACATGTCATTGCAGGGTAAACAATGGTAATTAATACCATTGATTATGGCTCCGTTCCATTTAGGTGGGCCAAGGCCCTGGCATTGTGCATGCTGGCTCAGTAGAATGGCCGTGACACTAAATAGAAAAGTTCGTCACGGAATTTAATGAATTGTTTTTTTCCTTTTTTTTTGTGATGGTAAGCATGAGATCAATTCTTATGTAATTCACGTAATTGTAAACCGTGAAGTACAGAGCGGCAAACGCCGCGAAGGGAGGAGGTCGGGGTGGATGAGAGGGTCAAAAAACACTGGACTTTCGCCCAGGAGACTGGTGTTTGTACCCCGCGTGAAAAACCAGAAGTCAAGGTTGATTTATTTGTCATGTAACTTCTATACTTAAGTTATGCCACTTCCGGTGTTATCTTAAGCCAAACCGCGATCTTTTCCTAAAGCTAAGTAGTTTTTGTCACCTAACTTCCGTACTTAAGTTACTTATTTTAACCCAAACTGCGATCTTTTCCTGAACATAAGTAGTTTTGTTGCCTAAGCCTAACCAAGTCCATCTTTTCCTAAAGCTAACTAAGTAGTTTTATTTTTGAAAAGAGTGGAGCGGAAATTGACACGTGCGTCATGTGTTGCTGGACATTCGTAGGAAAACGCACAAAAATACGTTGTTGAAAGTCGTGCACAAGAAAAAGGGAAATTTGTGTCTATGTACACGAATCAAATAGATTAAATCCCGTGACTATTTCACCAACTGCCGTGAGACTGTGTTGTTCTTTGACAGCGGTTTGCCAAACAGTGACTGTTATAGTCATGTATCATGTGTCATATTCCGGTTATGCCTATTGTATAATAAAAGTGACATTCAAATGTGACGCTAATTGATGTCTGTGTCATCATGCCTCAGTAAACAGGATTTATGTAAAGTCAGCAGTCAGTGACAATGATATATGACCATCTCCGCATGCCATTGTGAAATGAAGGTCTCATGTTTCAACAGCAGAATTAGCAGCGGCGTGAAGTTCATGTTTAACTTATTATTTAGCATTTTTACATATTAGTGACTCAATTCCACATTCCTACTCGCAAGAAGAGATGTCTCAGTGTCTTGCTCAAGGGCATTTTTGACATGATACACTGCTGCAAAATTACTAACAAGGAAAGACAAAGCAGGATCGAACGTGTTTTGGATGTGGGGCAGTGTATAAGTCTGCCATCATCCATCACTTATTGGGAAACGTCGCCTCAAGAGGTAGAGCAGACAGAGTAAAGACAACATACATGAGGCCACACTGTGACCCTGCCTGTTAGTTTCACAACCATATGTTCACACAAAACGAGAAAGACCCAAAAGACAAATTACTCTCTTTCCTTGGCTCGTGAACTCATTACTACTCATGTCATATCAGCCCCCACCCAAAGTTTATACTCCCATAAGTCCACAGCACTGACTGGAATCGAAGTCACCAGTTCTACATCCGTGACTCTTTCTACCATTACAGCTACTGCAGGGAGGCCAGCTGTTGTTGAATTCAGGCTGACGCGCTCCACATTTGTGTTTTGTCTGCATAATCAAGGAAACCAGAAGTAAACTGATGGAGAGATACAGGCCCAAATTACTCAGGAGGAAACGGGGAACAATGAGCAATTTACGGTCGCTTCTTGTCTCTGTTCCATCACAGTGCTGGGAATCGTCAAGGCCTTATCACTGTCATTTACATCTCTTTTCTCCCATTGCCAGAGGCAGAAACCTCAATAGGAGTGTGCTATTATATGGACATTTTAACCGTTAAGTGTTTAAATGGTTAATTACTACAGTAGCAATTTAGATTCCAATCAATAGTTGACCCTGAAGTACTTTATTTGACCCTTTTACCGAGTCAAAAGTACCCCACAATATAACTACAACAACAATGATGCTGATGATGATTATTGATTATGTCATAGGGTGTTTTGATGTCAGTGTACCTACATGAGAAACAAGAAAAGCCTGCTTCTCAGCTGGAAAGATACATAAGGCGAATATTCCTGCGGTATTGAGCACCGTCACTCTACTTGAACATCATGACTGATCTGACACTACAATAACTGACAGAACACGACGAGCACACGGCAACCATGATAACAGAACAACGTTAGTCCAAACTGGCAACTTCCTGTTGTCAAACAGAGACTGACTGATCCATAAATGTCCTGCGAGTTGGAGTAATTACTAGAGTTTTGCCCAAAGACAACAAAACGGGGGAACAATACAGCTAATTATAAAAGTGGTCTAATCTTACAATAATAAAGAATAACAAAGTAAAGCCACCAAAATAACCATTTGCACGAAGGCTTCTTTCAACTTTAACATCATCATCATCATCAAGAAGTGTTTGAATTAATATTTCCAAAATATCACTCAATCATTATGATCATTATTATATTATACTGTAAGTCAGAGTTTGAATAAAGTGAAAAGTTACTCCCCAAGTATGTAATCCCCAAGGCTGTGTAGGCTTTTAAGGCAACCCTAAAGAAGAGTCATATTGGGACTGCAATATGGTGCAATATGTAAGATCTGGTCACACGCTCCAAACAAATAGGGGGCAGCATTTTACCTCTACTACCGGGTCCCAACAATCCAGTATTTACAGTCATCATCACTACTACGCTGGCTGAATGCTACAGCAAAGCGCTAACCACTAACTGAAGGTCATTCTCCCGGAGCCGTCGCCCACCCTCCACCCGGCGAAGTAATCTCCCAGTGGCAGGGAGGACGAAACGAAAACATGAGTCGTTTTCTCCTTTCTGCCACTTTGGATTTAATCCAATAAACAAACTATCAAAGCGTACACAGACCCTGTACCTTCAACATGATTGAAAAGCCCTCTGGGCAGCTCTATTCCTTCGTCCTCTCATGTTGGACTAACGACAGACTGGACGCTACAGTGACTCACCATCGCCTCTCGAGATACAAATGGTATTAAGACAGGACGTGCCGGGGCTAGCTGCTCATTTCAGTCTCATCTCTGCAACACAATTCATGTCTTTGACACATAACGTCAACCTCTTCACATTCTGTTGATAAAGTTAATTCATTATCTGAATGTTTTAAACTAAAATCTGGCCAGATCATTGCACCTTTAACAAAAAAATGTACCTCTCTTTGGATTGCACCGAGAGAGCATAAAAGGGCAAAGATCAGATAAAGTTGAGTATACAAGACAGTTGATTGGACACCAAGCTCTTAATGATATGAAACAATGATTTGCCACTTCCCTCTCCCCCCCTCCCTAGGTATCCTGCACCGATATCATTCTTCTTCTTTTGCATATGAAAACTAAAAGAAAATACACAACCAGGGTAGCAGCCTCACACCCTGCATCTACGCCATTAATAAGGTTGTTTTTCAAATAATTCTTCTCTCGTAAAAACAACTTCTGCTGCCCTGCGGTGCCACAAAAAGTCTTTGAAATGGACCCTGTAGTAGTAGTTAGGCCTACTGTGTGTTGGGACAGAATACAACCGTAGTTGTGATTAGATATTATCACAATTTGAAACACATTTTATCCGAATTGTTGCAATAAATATACAGTGTTATAATAAAAGTCCCGTTGTGATTCAAGTTACTTTCAAAGAACGGATTCACTGTTATACTTTGCAAGACTTGAACTGTAGAGTAACCATCAGCTTAGGCTATAAACACACACACACACACACAGAGGCTCCGCCAGCAGAAATAAACAGCAGTGTAATAATGGCAGGTTCAACGCTGACCTAGCCAATAAAATCAGATAGTGTTTTGCTCTTTAGAGTTATCGTTGGCCCAGTAGCACTCTACCCACCCATTCTCCACCTGTTTTATGTTTTCTTATATAAATCATATTAAAGATTGTGTAATATTTCCATTGATAGCCGAGGAAGGCTAACTGTGTTTTGCTTCCTTCACACGTCTGTAGATAAATAGAGCACAGCAGGTTCACAGCAGAGTCAACTTAATTGAACCCCGGTTGATTTATAAGCAACGCCTACTCAAGTTGATAGTGGTAGTATAATGGTAATAACAGAGTATTGTTTTTGCACAAACAACCTTCTCACACTGAATTATTTTCAATTTAAAGAAGCACGTCAATGATTTAGTTTCATAAAGTTGTGAGAGAGATTTATTTTTAAATGGTCACAATTGAAGCAACAAAAGCCTGACCTTTAGCCCCAGGTATGGGTCAAGCTCCAAAAACTCTTGATCCTACAATTCCCATAATGCAGCTGGATATCATCTTTCATTAGATCGTCCCTGCCTGGTAAATGCACACGTCTTTCAAACTCCATAAAACTTGGAGAAACACTCAAACACCCACATCCCCTCCCCACTCACCTGTCTCCCAACTCTATTATTATGCAGCCTCATGCGGGCGTGGATGTCCTTGTAGGTTTCACGGGCATCCAAGAAGTCCCTGGAGAACTTCTCGCCGAATTCCACGTCGGGGCTGCAGCCGCCCCACTCCCAGGAGTCCTGGGGTCCCGGCAGGTCGGCGGGGAAGTGCTCCATGACGCCGTGTACCATGCCCTTCCCTCGGTGGATGGCCTCCAGTTGCAAACGGTGCAGTTTGATGCGAAAGGCCTCCTCGTCCCCGCGCCGCTTCTCGTCACAGCTGCACGCCTTCAGTTTGCCCATGGAGCAAGCGTTGGCCACTGCGTGCACCACGCCTGCTGCTGCGATGGCATACGCAAAGGCGCTCTCTCTGAAACCTGTGGGGTGAAAGGACAGGATAGTGGTGTTATATAATGTGGAAGTAGAAGGTTATAAGAACTGTCACAATCAGGAAACAGAGTTTGGGAAAGGAAAGACTAGATATTTTGTCTAAAGAAACATGTTCACAACTTAGTTCAAGACATGTTTTCAGTTGAAACAGCAGTTACCAAGAGGAAGATGGACATTAAACTCTCTAAACTGACACTGTGCTTCACTGCGATGTCCAAAATGACACAGGCATCACACGAAAAGCTGACATGAGGACTGTGTCAATATTTAGCGATGTGACATGTGTCTTTTAAAATGGAGTTTGTGTAAAATGTCAACAAAATTTCCATAACCCGCAGGCAGAACATACCTGTGCGTCATGAACCTGACAGGTGAAATGAGAGGATTATCAAGTCGATGGAGGGTGACATTTGATAACAATCCAAATTCACATTACTCTGCTGTTTACAAGTGTTTTTTTACATTTTCAATTTTAACAGAAAAAGCATCGGGATAAGCAACGAAACTATTTAAATCCCCTCATTAAAGTTCTGTTGTAAAACTGCTGCATACAACTTTAAGATGTCAAGTGATTTTCCTAACCCTAAAACTCAGTTTAACAACAGCTAATTGAGCAAGACAAAGACATCTTTTTACTCCTCTGTTAGCATCAAATTTGCGTGTTTGCACGCTTTGTTTCATGCGCGATCAGTAACGCTGCAGCAAAGGAGCTTCCTCTATTTTGACAAAGACACACATACAAGTTTATTCACACGTTTATACTGTATACACACATGCCAAAGAGTCATAAAACCTGGGGAAACATCTGGGACAAAAGCAATTAAGTGTTCCAAACACTTGCGTACTTCGTCTCTGTGGACCATGTGAACATGAACAGACCCCCACCACTCCCATCAGAGGACTCACAGAGGACTCACACACTAAACAGGGCTGTGTCTCCTTATGTGGCTGTGCAACTCACTACTGTCCACTTACATGTACTATCTGTGTAAGTGAGTAGAATGGTGCGATATCCAGCTTTCTCCATGCTTTCCTCCACAAGTGTCCCTGATGCACTTTCAAGAGATCTTCCATCCAGTCGGCACCCATTACCTTTGCTATTCTGGGGTCACTGACCTACTTCTCTGGCTGTGTGGCATCAGATTGCTGATCCTTTTATCTTTTTTGTCATTTCATATCTTGCAATGAAAGTTCAGAACCAAACTGTGTTACTGTACGTGCATGTGTTTAGGTTAGAGAGACCGATCATGCCACACCGCGACTTTTGCCTTGTAATCACTTCCAATTGCCTCAGACGGACGACTGCAAGCAGAGGAGGCGGTTAAATGGCCGTGTGCATGTAACCTCTCTATACGACGTGCGACTGCTTTAGTCTTTACAGCTAAACACATCCCTTTCTCCTCGACAGCAAGTCTAACTTGCACGCGGCACATGTAATGAGTTCAACTCATACCACAACTGATCTGTAATTCAGCAGACTAATGTTACAGTGCTCTTCTCCTTACACTCACGCACTGGCAATATAAACACACATACAGCACACATTCACCCTGTCCGTGGTGATATATTTCTGTGACCAAAAAAAAACCCCATGTCCAATTGTGGAATCCGTGAATATTGAAGGATGAAGTGCGACAACAGCGCTTGCACTCGTAGCCTCTACACTGTTTGTTGTTGGATCTCAGCTTACTGCCTGTGAGCAGGTTCTATAAAAGCAGCCCCACTGGCAGTCACTTACTGGTGTAGAAAACACTGAAGATTATAATGGAAACTTGTAAAGAAAACATGAAAAGAAGCCACTCAGGAGTTTATAGCGCTCTGCTTGAAGGGGAAATGATTCCGGCTGCTTGTTGGAGTCAAATAAAAGGCTATTAACTGGAACAGCCCCTTTTAGCACTGTTTGATGTTACGTTCTTATTTGTGTATTTAAGTAAACTTCATATTATTTTGTTTTTGTGAGGTATGATGTAAAGTTTGACACGTTTGTTGTCATGCTGGACTTTTGTAGCCTGTACTCGACACTGGCCACATAAAGAGTCGGAGGCAGCGCAATTACGAGAAAACGAGAAATTCAGCATAAACCAAGTGACACTATTGTCACAGTGTGAAACAAACACAGTGAAAACCACCGCCCTCATTAGAATGGAGCCAGTCGGTCACCACAGGGGGCTCTGGCAAAACAACGCAGCGTCGTCCATGAAATAGCTGGAAAGGCTCAACTTTTGCTGCAAAACAATGTAATCCAGCAAGGCGCCGTATTAACCCTAAACAGGCCTTAAACAAGCCCCCCGCCAAGGCAGCCCCATGCACGGTTTTAACGCAGGACTGTTTTAACGCAGGACTGTTTTAGTTTGAAGCCCTGCTTAACAACTTGATTTTCAGTTTGCAAGGAAGTTGATAGTCCTCATTTCAACAAGCTGGCGACATTACCCAAAGTGTTTCTCTCTGCACGCAACCTGCCCTTAAACCTGCATCACTTTTTTGGGCCACAATTGGAAACAGGCTGTAAATACAACATATGTGCATATTATCACTTTTCGACCGTGTTAGCAAAAAGTTGCTTATTAACACATCCAGCAGAAATGGAGCAACATTAGCATTCACATGGAGTCATATTAGATTAATGAAAGTCCGATATTCCAACACAGTCTCAAAGCAGTTTATGAAATAGTCCCGAAATTGAATCTATTTGATTCGTTTGCATAGACTCGATTTTCCCTTTTTTTTCGTGACACTCAGCACGACTTTCAACAACACGTGATGCACGTGTCAATTTCCGCTCCAGTCTTTTCAAAATAAAACTATTTAGTTAAGCGTAGGAAAAGATCGATTTGGTTAGGCTTAGGCAACAAAACTACTTAAGTAGGTTTAGGAAAAGATCTTGGTTTGGGTTAAAACAACACTGGAAGTGCCGTAACTTAAGTACGGAAGTTACAGAACAAAACCTACTTGGTTACCATTACAAAAAGATCGTGCTTTGGGTTAAAATAACGTTGAGTACGGAAGTTACGTGGCAAATAAATCAACTTTTGCTTGTGGTTTCACATGGTATACCGGTCTCTTTGGTGAAAGTCCTATGTATCTTGACCCACCAATCCACCCCGACCTCCTCCCTATACTTCCCAGTTCCGAATTATGTGGGTTACGTGCAAACTTATTTCATGCTTACCATCTCTAAAAAAAAATGTGTGTCTATGCACACGAATCAATAAAATTCCGTGACTATTTCACAAGCTGCTGTGCGACTGGGCTGGATATTCACTCTCCTTTTAGCTCTGTTTTTGGTCTCCACCAGCTCTTGAGGGAAATATCTGGCTCTTTAGCAGCTATATGCTCCACATATGTTCACAAGCTAGTCGATAACTTTGTCTGCTCTGTCTTGTGTGCTGGGAAAGTAGCACACAGCGGATTTATCAGAGCTTTATTTGCTGAATACAGCTTCATGCTACATCTGGAAACATGAGAACGGTGAGACTGAACCAAAACACTGAAGCTGTTTGGCCATAAAACCAAACAATGAGATTAAAGACTCTATAGAGCTCTATAAACGGGATCTGCAGAGTTGGGTGATAATTCTCTGTGGATTCGTCACTGTGAGTGATCCATTTAACAACATACAAGTAGTCATTTGATCCGTTGTTATCATAAAAGAATATTTGTTATAGCAGCTTTAATGTTCCATCAAATCTTAACATCAAATTAAGAGCAATTACTAATTCGGTTTTATATCAGCAATAAACAAACTCATAACTCTCAATCTGCCCCTCCCTCCTCCACCCTCACACCTTGACTCACTCAAGGTGGGGGAAGTGAACGGGATAGCACTTAGGCACATCCTCATACATAGAAAGCCTGTTTTAGCTCTTGCCCTGCTCTGCGCCGGGCTCCCCCGGAAGACTGGGAACAAATCAATCTAACAAATAATTTACCGGCAGCGACACGCCCGGCTGAACTGATGGCAGAGGAAGTGACAAAATGAATTAAAGATTCAAAGGAAACTGTCACTTTGTGTTACAGAAACCGACTAAACAGGTTTATGCTTTTGCCGCCGAGAGTTGGGAAAGTGCTGAGAGCAAATTCACAAGCACTTGCACTGGCAAGGGAAGTAAAAGCATTAGGAGCAGCCCAGCGAGGGAGGACGCAGACACAGTGACAGAGAAGGAGAGGGAGATTCTCCTATTTCTGTCTATCCATGTCTTGCCTGGCGTCCTCTTTAGCCTAGTTTTTGATGCAAGCTAAACGGGAATGAACATGGGCCCATAAAAGTTATCAGAAACCATCAGCAGAGAGATACGTGGCAGAGCCAGAGAGGATCCGAGCAGCATGTGATGTAGTAAAATTAGACACCAAAACAAACATTGAGATAGAGAGCACCTGATACGCAACTACAAAACTTTGTAGAATATCGGAAGAAAGCTCTGCAAGAATATTTGAACAGGCGAGGTTCCCAAAAAGTATTTAATTTGTATCTCGTTTTACTAGGTTTTGTGTAAACATAGATAAACTTGTTATTGTATTATACATAAGCCTTTCATTTGTTTTTCTATGGGCAGTTACACTGAATACATGTGTTAATCTCCACAATTCCACCTAATCCTTGTCTGTAACCCTGTCTCGATGTAAGCACTGTCCCTCTGCAGGAGCTGCACGCAACAGCGGCTGCAGCACACCAACTTGTATCCATTTTTTAGCTTCTGTGGAGCTTCTGTGAACGTATCAACATGTAACAGATGAATCATCCGATTTAAAGAGGTTGTTTATGTCAGTGGTTTGGAGTTTCTGCACCCGAGGCAAACCAGGGATGCCAGACAACCAGCAACTGCCTCTACTAATAATGGCAAACAGGCATTCAATGAGTCAGTGAGAAGTGAAAGTAAGTCCAGAGGTGTGTGTAAGCATATACTGAAGTTACTAATAGGTTTTCTTTTAAGATCCACAGAGGTGGCAGGGTATAAAGTCCTCAGCGAGGGTTTCAAAACTAGAGTTTCGTGATATACTGCACACAGATTAAGGAGAACATAAATTATAGCAGTACCCCTCCAGGGATGATCTGACACATTTAATCAGTTTGTCTTTCTTTTTATGACGGGGAATTCCATCAACAATTCAGTGACGGGGTCTAAAATGATACTTCAATCCTGGGTTATATACTTTTTTACACTTTGCACATTTTTTTATAAAATAAAATCTCAAAATTGAATTTAACAAATAGATGTTGTCGTACCAAAGCCAATACACTATAATGCAATACATTAATATGAAATGCAATAAGCGTCATTGGAGCACAATGACGCACTTCGTACCAACATGCCAGGGTCCTTTCAGAAAATAATAATTTGACATTTTAGAGCCGTATCTGACAAGTCATTTCTAAAGATCGGGATCTATTAATAATTCAGTTTTGAGCACTATCTTCTTCCTCAACCAACCACATTGTGCGCTGTTCATCCATCCAGGTAAGAAACTGATGCCTTTTCCAGTCAATAACCGCTGATGAGTCCATCTGAAGGCCTTCCCAACACTAAAGATCCTCTTTCATCCTTTGTGGCTTACTTGCAAAGCTCCACAAACCGTCACAGAAAACTGATCTGCATGAGGTTTGGCGATCTTGAGGTGACTAACTGCTTTTGAAGTTTACTGCTCTTTTGTACGGGGCTACTGAGGAGATACGGCGAGGGTTAGAAAGTAGATACCATGTCTGCTAGTCTCTAGAGATAACCTGACCATCTGGGAGACTTCATACCTGTGAGATAACATTCAATAACTGCATCTATGACGGAATATGATCACTAATCTTTTGACGGTGTTTGGAGAACATTATTACACCGCAACTAATCTTTCTAAGCCTATCCTTTCAAGGTATTCTATCAAAGTGTGTTTGAGGATGAAACCACAGCTTGTTTGAAGGCCAAAACTTTAGAACTGCATGTCTGTACTTCATTGTTTTGTTTTCAGCAGGTACCCTGTGGGGATCTTTCACCTCATTGCTCTAAAGGTATCTTGCAAGGGATTTTTCATTTTGTATTTAAATTCTACATTGCTGCGACTTTTAATTGAAGAGATGCAAAGTGTTTCCAAGAAAAGCAGATGTGAATTAAAATGAAATTCCACACTTCTATAGTACATTGTATATTGTGACCGTAGAACTGACCTCTTTTAAAGACTATGCTGTCGTAGGGTATTTTGTTCCTCGTCTCCAGGCTGGAGCAGTTCCAGCGGTGTCCTCTGAACTGGTGCTGGCACTCGTGGATGGCAATCTGGATTCCCTGAATTGCTGAAGCTGTCACGTCTGGGTTGCGCATACACACCTCCAGCTGGCGCCGCGTCAAACCTGGCAGCGTGAGACACACCGTGTTGGCATTCAGGATCGGGTCGATGTTGGGGAGCTTCAGGCCCAAGATTTCGTTGGAGTCTACCCTGCATGGAGCACACAGGTCAGGTTATTGACGAGACAAACTGCATGGAGCACACAGGTCAGGTTATTGACGAGACAAACTGCATGAAGCACACAGGTCAGGTTATTGACGAGACAAACTGCATGGAGCACACAGGTCAGGTTATTGACGAGACAAACTGCATGGAGCACACAGGTCAGGTTATTGACGACACAAACGCACAAGTCATAAATCTGTTGTTGCTCACTAAAGTCTGCTCAGGACAATTATGATTTCTATTGATGTTCCTTGGGTGTTACAGCAAGAGTTCAGTTCCCACAGTACCAAAGAGACACCCTGACTCCTGTAAAACCATCTCCACATGCTGGTGGTTTCAATGAGAAAAGTGCTCGCACATCGGATCTCACATGATTCAATTTATGATCATGCAAAGTTGTCAACAATATAAAAAGAGAGCTGTTGACTATGATTTGTGGTTTAAATGCATGTGCAGAAACTTGCAATAGTTGACTTGCAATTTGTGTTAAATTAGGCTAAATTCAGGTTTTGTATCCTGACCTTCACTTTGATGCTGTGCAAGATAATTGTGGTACAGCAGGTGAGTTGAAGTGGGTAATGAAAGGAACAGCATCCACTCGGTTGGCATGAACCCAATAGTTCTGGTAACAGTTTCAGATACACAGCAGGGGGAAAAACAACTTGAACATGTAAAATCACCTCAGGAAATCAGTCAGCATGTAAATTCACTGACTTTTTGGCTGCAAGGTGTGTCTCTGTACTCAACCGCCTGCTGCCTCTGTTGCAGATCAATCAAGTGAACAACAGTAATTGAGCCGACAGCAGTCAAAGCTCATTTCTACTTCACAGAGAAACAGTAACAGCAGTAACAAGGAAAACACAGGCTGCGCTGATGAAGGCTCCAGAGCTCAAAGGTGTCCGGCTTTTTTTTTTCTCTTTTCATTATCATTACAAGTAAAACACATGGTACGACTGACACACACAAGTCAGCGTTTATGTATGGCTGTGGGCACACATGCACATCTGTATGCACACATGCTCAAGCATGCACACACATATACCCAGGTGTAGGGAGGAGTGTATAGTAACACGCACAGGAGGCACAGCTGCAGAAACTTTGCATACTATTTCTTCCCATAGTTTCTTCAACATGTGAAACTGTAAGTTCCTTTTGCCTCTTTAACAAAGAAGTTTCTGAATGAAAAAGCAACCAGCAGCTTTAGTCTATAATTAAAATTTGCATGTAGTGGTGCCCTATTTTTAGGTGGCATTTCATGTGTGACTCTGTAATTCCAGTTTTTGTTGCTACCTGTTGTTCCCTGCTTTGAGAGTAGACCTGTTCCAACAACTGTCATTCCAAACGGGCAACTTTTTATTTATTGGAAACAATGTTGGGTAATGAGGGGTGCAAGGGAAGCATGCAATTGTCAATAGACCGGAACCTTGTAAAAAAAAAAAAGCTGATGTTTCATTATTTAATTTGTGTTTTTATATGTCATCTCTAAGCACGTCAGCCAGAATAATGTGACTGTGATTCACTTTTGCTTGCATGCAGAAAACTTTAATGTTGTGAAATTAGATTATTATTTAATTCTCTGAAACATCTAATCTAATCTAATAATTAAGGCTATGACGAAAATAACATAAAGTTGTTGAACACATTTTTATAAAAAAAAAACAAAAAAAAACAGAGATGCTCTTTCAGTGTATTAAACCAACACTAACTTTTTTTTTTTTTTTTTTTTTACTGTGAATTCATTCAACTCACCTTTTATCCAAGAGACAGATAATCACCAAGAGGCATGCTAAACATCTAATATAATATAATCATTTAGGCTATGAGGAAAATAACATAAAGTTGTTGAACACATTTTTATAAAAAAACACAACAACAACAACAGAGATGCTCTTTCAGTGTATTAAACCAACACTAACTTTTTTTTTTTAATTCTTTTTTTTTTTTACTGTAAATTCATTCAACTCACCTTTTATCCAAGAGACAGATAACCACCAAGACGCATGCTATTCTGAGGACCAAGTGTTCCATTTTGTGCCTTGTAATTATGAAAGAAAAGTTGTAAAAATAAAGAAAGAGAAGAGTTTAAAGTCCAGTATTCCTCCTTTAAAGTTGACGAATCAGAAGAGTAAAAGGGGGTCAGGTCAGGTCCGGTTGGAAACTGGACTTGACAGCTCTCCGACGACGCGTCCAGATGTGCCAGCCAGCGGTGGTGGGATACTCATTCACAAAAAAAAAAAAGTTTCATCCACCTCTCAACTCACTGAATGGAGGAGGTTGCTACAAGTTTGAGGAAAAAAGTCTGTCTCATACACATCCGTACACATCCCGGTTATCTCCTGCTGATGGTATTTGCATTGGTATATAACATCCGAGAGAGAGAGACGAGCTGAACCGAGATATAGGCGCTCTAAATGAAGTCTGCTCCACTAGTGATGTGTTCGGTGCGCTCCTCTAAACTCCGGCACTTAGCGCTTCGCCAGCCCACTTTATTTTTGCGTCAGAGGAGCGCCGAGGGAGGTCAAGTGGCTCGTTAAGAGCAGGATAGAGATCCTTTTAGATAAGGAAAAGCAGAAAACACTTAGCCTGCAACCTCTCTGTGAGGAGGAACATTTATTCGCACTGGATGCTGAGGATGAGGAGGTGGACTACACATTGCAAAAGTGAAGACTACAAAAAAAAAAGTGGATTGGAATTTTTGGTTAAAAAGATGAAGAGGAGGAGGAGGAGGAGAATGATGGTGATTTTGAGTTGTAAGAGGAAGTCCATACTGCAGAGAAGACTGACTTTTTTAATAAATAAAAAAGGTGATTCATGATGATTACATGATGAAGATGAAAGATAATTAGATTGCAGCTGTTTTATCCTCAAATCAAAGTAACTGTATGTGTTTGCATCTGTGTACCAAGTCACACTTTTTGTAATGACAAAAAGACAACTGGGGAAATTTAATTATATACTTTAAACTTTAATTCTTCATTTCACTCTTTACTTTAGTACTTTTATTTATGAAGATGAAAGATGATTAGATTGCAGATGTTTTATCCTCAAAACAAACCATGATTTGTTCAGCTACTGGGTGTGTTTGTATCTGTGCAATGACAAAAAATCAACTGGGGAAATTGAATTATATTCTTTAATTCTTCATTTCACTCTTTACTTGAGTACGGTAGAGCAGGATAGAGATCCTTTTAGATAAGGAAAGCAGAAAACACTTAGCATGCACCCTCTCTGTGAGGAGGAACATTTAGATTCACTGGATGCTGAGGATGAGGAGGTGGACTACACATTACAAAAGTGAAGACTACAAAAAATAGAGGATTGGAATTTTTGGTTGAAAAGATGAAGATGGTTATGTATCCCTCTCTCTCCCTCTCTCTCTCCCTCTATCTGTTTATATCATGTTTATTTTTGTTTATAGCTTATTTTTTATATTGTATATTGGTAGAATTTAAAAAAAAATTATTCTTATTTTATTCTGACGTTTTTATCTATTATTTTGTTATTATACTGTTTACTTGCACCAACAAAACCAAAGCAAATTCCTAGTGTATACCTCTTACACCTGGCAATAAACACGATTCTGATTCTGATTCTGATTCTGAAGAGGAGGAGGAGGAGAATGGAGGAGGAGGACAATGATTGTGAGTTGTAAGAGGAAGCCCATACTGCAGGGAAGACTGACTTTTTTTTTAATAAAAAAAAATGGTGATTTATGAAGTTGGAAGATGATTAGATTGCAGATGTTTTATCCACAAAACAAACCATCATTTTTCAGCTACTGTGTGTGTTTGTATCTGTGCAATGACAAAAATGCAACTGGGGAAATTGAATTATATTCTTTAATTCTTCATTTCACTCTTTACTTTAGTACTTGACCACAATTATCCTCAGCCTGGGGCTCATTTCCTCTCTCTCTTGTGCCTTGAATTAAAGGGGAAAATTAAATTTATTTTGTCTTTCACTTCCATAAAGTTGTTGGACTCTTAACTCTATTAAAAAAAAAAAAGAAAAAAAGAAAGGTCAAGATTGAGTAGTAGAGGCTGAAAAATCCTGAGTTTTAGTTCCTAAATGAACCAAGCTCCAACAGCATATTTTCATGACACCCTCCCTTCCTGTTAACCTCTGTTTACATCATCAGTGGAAGTCCATACTGCAGGGATGACTGACTTTTTTGAATAAATAAAAAAGATGATTCATGATGATCGCATAATGACGTTGAAAGATGATAAGATTGCAGCTGTTTTATCCTCAAATCAAACCATGATTTTTAGCTATTGTGTGTGTGTTTGCATCTGTGTACAAAGGCACATTTTTTGTAATGACAAAAAGACAACTGTGGAAATTGAATTATATACTTTAAACTTTAATTCTTCATGTCACTGTTTACTTTAGTACTTGACCACAATTATCGTCAGCCTGGGGCTTATTTCCTCTCTCTTGTGCCTCGAATTAAAGGGAACATTTGATTCATTTTGTGTTTCACTTCCATAAAGTTGATGGACTCTAAAGAGAAATATAAAAAAAAATGTCAATATTGAGCAGTAGAGGCTGAAATATCCTGACTTTTAGTCCCTATATGGGTCAAGATCTTACACTTACATCATCAGGGTGGTTTATTTATCAGATGACTGTTTTCACATGCGCATGCACATGAGTGGTGCAAACAATTAAACTGATTTTGTTGTGGAAAATTGGTGGAGTTAATAACGCTTTTATTAAAATCAATATGTGTATTGAACGGTGGGTTCGCAAAGTTTGAAATATGTCAGTGTGAGGAGAACCCTCTTGTAGAAAACGTATCGTTAGAAAATGACTGCTTGTTAAAGCCGTCGGCTGAAGTTGCCATTCCTCTCTAACCTTGCCTTGTGTGTCACAGCCTTTAATCTTTCAATTTAAATGACTATAAAGTAAAACAAAAAGCTCCCTTGTTGATGAAGACCACATGATATCACTCATCTCAGAGCTTTATGAGTAGCTTAGAATAAAGATTCAGAAACCACAAATAAAAAGGTTTTCCCCCCACCAGTGGAGGGAAGGAAGCATTCTGCCAGCATGGAGTCACCAGAGCAGTAAAACGCTACACGAGTTTAGCATTCAGACGCAATTAAGTTGCCGTGCACAAATTTAGAAGATCAGGGACACAATCCCACATCAAATTTTCTCCCAGAGGGATTCATCACAGCACCCTGAGCTGGAAGAATTGGCAGGGACGGCAAAACTTTGTGCTTAATTATTTCAAGGCCTGTAAAGAAAGCAGGCTTGTTAGTCGACTTAGTGGTTTTTGTGTCTTTGAGTTCAGTTCTGCAGCAGGATGTGTTGCATGCTGTCATCCCGATCGCTCTGTCTCTCTTTCTCTCATCATCGCTGATGATAAAAAGACTTTCTGAATCACAGTTGCTTATAAACTTGACTCATACATTACTCCCCTGTCTCCACTTGGAGAATCAAAAACATCGGCAGAGGGGACCTCTGTTGTGACGCTATTGTGACCCAGTGAGGCAGCTCAATAAACCACATCATGAAAAGGTGTTGAGGGTGATTTCTTTCCCTATGGAAGCCCATTACTGCCAGAAAAAGACATTATTATATATGAATATGAATATATATGAAAAATATGTAGTCATGATAAATATAAAAATGCTCATGATAGTTCAAAATTGTCAAATCTATGAGATAAAATTTTTAATTACAAAGTAAGAATTGTGAAAAAATATGTCAAATACTTTACTTAAAGCACTAAGTAACGTTTGAAAGAAGAAATGACACATATCTCCTCCTAAAAAAATGGAAAGTTGAATCCATAAGCAGTAAAATGCACCTTTGCTGAGGTCAAAATGCTGACTGGTTTTGCTGCTATGACCTTACTTGGTCTGGTATGACCAGTAGCTTTTCATGGCTAATGTTAGCTTCTGCTAACAAACCTTATAGGCATTGTTTTGTAACCGACATTACTGAGTCTGTGTGCTGACTTTATGACTTTTATACCGTAATTGTCACTTATAGGCTCTCTTTAAGTGATGTTTCATATATTGTTTAAAGCAGGTCTATGTACAGTAACGTTTGCTCAACAGCTGCCACTGTGGCTTTAATAGCTAAAAAAATATGAGACAATAAGTCAAAAACTAGCACTTTTATTGTCGTATCGTGAATTTTTTAATATATTTATCATCTAACTTTTCATCTAGTTTTGACTTAGTAAGTCAACTAAGTCCAAATTTTGACGTAGTAATTAAGTCAACATCTTGAGACATTAAAAAAGAATATAAAACAGTAAGTCAAAATTAGGAAACAGCAAGTCAAAATACTTATGAAAATGTTTTAAAAATGTTCATCATGACTAATTGTTTATCTTTTTTTTTTATTTTCCTTGCGGATATGAGCTTCCACTTTGATGCGATCCACAAGTCAAAGTCGGAGTTTGTGCTCATGATTGGTTGTTGCTGACCTCAAAATTGAGTTATTATAGCTTTGACAAATCTCATTAGGAACTAATAAGCTCCGCCTGTTTTTATTTGAACATTAATACTCTCTAAATGTGTCGGGGACGATGACTTTGGGGCCTAATTTTTTTAAAAACTTGAATGACAAGTGCAGGTCCCAGCAGGCAACAGCACTTTATTACACACACGTTACATATTCATGCTGTGGACCTATTACACATTATTCATAATGAAAAGGATATTGTGCACATGCACTCGCGCACATGCAGACACATAATACACACAACTTCCACATCTGGACCGGAGTCCTCTGCCAAGGAGTCGGGTCTGTCGTCTTATTCTCTCCCTGCCTCTTATTGTGTGTGTGTGTCTCCTTTTCCCTCTCTCTCTCTCACACACACACACACCTTTAATTGTTTCCCATTCTTCACCGGAGTGTGTGCTCAGTTACATTCATTAAAAATGATATGGGAAACATTTCAGTGCTGGTCCCAGTTCAACTTGACTCCCGTGTCTAGAGACATAAAGACTTTATTTTTGTCAAAAGCCCATGCCAGGTTCACTCCATAGTTCCCTGTTTTGAGCCTGAACAGTTTTTGTTTTTACATGATGTTCCTGCAGCCCTCGAAAACATTTAATATTTTTTATCTCGCGCTGCTCAATCTCACTCGCTCTGCTACATGAAATATGAACATTTAATTCAATAATGAACAAAAACACAGAGATTTCCCAACAGCGGCCTGTATTTTTGTAGAGTTGCACTGTCTGGTTCAATTGAAACTTTATTGTCCTGCAGGGAGAGACACGGCCGAGCTAAGCTTTCACAGTCTGGTGGCGAGTGCCATGTAAACACATTAGGTCATACGGTATTTATGAATATATAGTTTCTGCTCTTGTGCAATCAGACTGTTAACTTTTAGTGTGGCAGTATCACAGGACGACAGTGATTTACTGCTGAAATGTCAAACATGGAAATACAAGATTTTATCTTTATGTTTGCGTCAGACAAATCCAGTTGTAAAATTTGAAGTTCATGTCATGGCTTAGGGCCTAAATACAGAAAGTGTTGAGACTGGATTCGTCATGTGGCCTCTCTCGCACCAAGACAGTGGTCACTTCTTTTCCAGTGATTTTCCCCTGTAATAAATAGTAAATGCTTTGCCATGCAACTTGTAGGCTACCATGCAAATTGAGATTATGTGTTATTATACAAAGCAAGACACTTTTATAGCGAATGAGACACACACCACACCTTTTTTTCTTATTATGAAAAAGTGACATTCAAAATGTTTGATGCAACAAAAGTAAAGCTTATAGTTATACATGATGGAAGGTAAAGTAAATTCTTGCTTGACAAAATCATTGTGCTTTACATACTTGACTGTGTCTTTCTTGACAAAATGCACAAACATAAGTTCAAGTAATGATTTTACCCTCCAAACACTTATAGTTTACTTGCTTACTTACTAAGGTACACATTTAGGATTAATATCCACTATACAGTAATGCCTACATATGAAATTATTATATCACCATTGACTTTACAAGTGTGATAGAAGTTATGGTTTTTAATCAAGCGCAAAAGTAGCAGTGTGTCTAAAAACTGTTTGGATCCAATTCAAAGCAATAGTTTGACAGTCTTACCTATAAGAAGATCACTATAAGAACATCACTCTCATTTCTGTATGCTAAATATGAAGGCTGGTCTCACCCACTGTTTGTAGCTATACGAAAAGTAATGCACTGTAGTTTGTGTGTATCCCACAAAATCAATTTGTGTGTAATTCATGTAATTGTGAACCACGAAATGTAAGAGCGGCGAACGCATTGTATGGGAGTAGGTTGGGGTGGATGGGTGGGTCAAAAAGTACCAGACTTTCACCCAGGAGACCGGTGTTTGTGTCCTGTGTGAAACCAGAAGTCAACGTTGATTTATTTGTGACGTAACTTACTTAAGTAACGCCACTTCCAGAGTTATTTTAAGCCAAACCACAATCTTTTCCGAAACTTAACTAAGAAGTTTTGTTGCCTAAACCTAAGGAAGTTGTTTCCTGGGAAGACAGAAGTATATTTTAAGAAACACTTAAAATGACACGTGTTGCTGGACATTCGTAGGAAACAAAAAAGGAGGAATAACTTTTTCGTAAGATATTATACTAACCGTTGCATGAGAATACGCTGAGTAGCCTATTGGTTTAGCTTAGCAAAAAGACTGGAAACAGAGGTAGCTTCAGTTCTGTACAGCTTCAGTTTTTGTACGGATTTAACAAACAAGAGAAAACATTGTGATTTTCAGACTTGCTGGTACACAGATTACCTTTGCACAGAGCCAGGCTAGCTGTTTCCCTCTGTTTCCAGTCTTTGTGCTAAGCTAAGCTAATCAGCTGCTGGCCGTAGTTTCATACTAAGACTGCTATCGATCTTCTCATCTGACTTTTGGCAAGAAGGCGAATAATCGTTATTTCCCAAAATGTCAAACTATTGCCTTAAATTGGATTAAAACTGTTTTCCAACACTTTGTTTCCAATCTCCACTTAGTATAAACGGCAGCCAGATCATTTCTTTCCTGTTAACTACAAAGTTCAACTGCATTGCTGCTTTCGTACTCGGCTGAAAACCATGGCAACATTGGTCTGATTACTTCTGTCACACTTGTAAACTGAAAGGTGATATATAAAATGTGATGGAGTATATTACTGCCTTTTACACTGTAGAGGGTTCCCATTGTGTCTTGACTTTGGTGCATTTTCACACAGTACAGTGTTGAGCTTTCATTAGTTGTGCAGCGTCACCCCCTTTTGCTCCCATGAACTTTTCAAGATTGACTTCATTGTTGCAGAAATAGCAGAGCGGGTGTCATGGTTACTTTCACCATTTAATGCATGCACAGGACTATCGTGAACCCAAACCACTGTTACTGTCACCCTGGGATCTCATACGTATACAGTATAACAAATTAAGTAGAAGGTTCTCTCTGATAGGATTTATGATAGAAGGTCAGAAATAATTACAACTTATAGTAATTTAAAGATAGCTTGCGGCCATTTCTCATCTTCTCTCGATGCATTTCTGGCTGGTCTTGGCCTTTCTTTACCTCACTCTCCCTCTCAGCACATGGACCAATAACACTGTGACAGTACAGTGTGCAGTATATTAGCTGACAGAAGTTATGTTTGTCACACCCTCGGCCTCTGTGTCTCTCCGAGAAGGGAGTTCAGGCGAAGTTCATGTTTCTTGGAGAGTTTTGGACCGTGCTGACGAAAATGAGCAAAGCAGAGGAGAGCGCGGCAGAGCAGAGGTTAGTCAATTACAAGGCTCAACTCTAGTAACAAACTTCTAACAAGCAAATTCTTGGCTCTGTGCGAGTGTGTTTGTGTGAGCGTAGGAGACAGAGAGAGGGGAGGGAAAAAACAGAGTGTGGGTGCACAAGGCTGTCAATAAGCACGGGCGTTTGGATGTTTTTGCTTGCAGGGACACATGTTTTGGGATTTCGTGTGAAATGTGGAGAGCCGGCAGGGCAGGACAAACAAAGTGAAGGAAAGACAAAGTGCAAAGGAAGAGACGGCTGTGCAATTACACCAGAGGGAACTGAGACAAATGACAGGGCTGCCAGTTAGACAATCAGTTTTCCAGATCGATGGCATCTGTGATTGAAGTGCTTGAAAAAGAGAAAGTTAAAAACAAAAAGTAGTCATGTGAAAGCATTTTGGCTCTCTTTTTCCTCGAAACTCTACTTCATTTTTCTTTCTTCGTCTGAGTCCTTTTGCCCAGGACACTTTGACTGAAGCAACTATATGACGCACTTTGGCTTTATCTTATCTTACAGAACAAGATCATTTTCAAATCAGCAGTTAAATGAGCAGGGCTCTGGATTCCTTCACTATGATGGACATTGATTGACAGTGTTACTGTACAATCAACCACTTTACCTTAAAGGGGAACTACGCCCATTTTCAAAGTTCATACATGTTATTCTTATGGTCTAAGGCAGTCCAAAAATATTAGTAAACATGAACAACTCTCTCCTAAAGCCAAAAACGAGAGTGCTAAAACTCAAATTTGTGATGTCATCAAGTATAAAGTGTGGAACTGCTCAACGTATTCTCATGCAACAGTTCGTATATGCCTATCTTACGAAAAAGTTATTCCCCCATTTTAGTTTGTTTTCCTAAAAATATCCAGCAACACGTGTCAGTTTCAGCCCACTACTTGTGTCTTTTCAAAATCCGTCTTCACAGGAAACAACTTCCTTAGGATTAGGCAACAAAACTACTTAGTTAGATTCAGGAAAAGATCGTGGTTTGGACTGAAATAACTCCGGAAGTGGCGTTACTTAAATACGCAACAAAAAAAATCATTGTTGAGTTCTGGTTTCACACGGGACGGTCTCATGGGCGAAAGTCTGGTATTTTTAGACCCACCCATCCACCCCGACCTCCTCCCTATGCAGTGTTCAACGCTCTTTATGTTACATGTTTCACGATAACGTGAATTACTAACTAACTACTATTAGTAATAACTATTAATTGATTTTGTGGGATATACTCAAATACAGTGCATTACTTTTCATAGGTATACCTACAATAAAAGACAATGCATTGAGAAAGCTGTTATAGACGACACTTAGAGCCCCCAGGAGGATGTTCTCAGTATGAGGAAACATTTTCTGTTCCACTACTGAGAACACTATAATTGAATAAAGATCATTTGGTTATAAAAAAAGAAATCAGTCTATGGAGCAGGTCCAGACTTTATACCCTATGACATCACAAATTTGAGACTTACTTCTCTGGTTTCTGGCTTTGAGAGAGAGGAGCTCATATTCTCTAATATTGATTGACCTTTCCTCGGCCATGGAAAAAACATATTGGAACTCTTAATTTGGGTGGTGTTCCCCTTTAAAATCTGCAAATCATTCATGCTACGCTTTGCTGTACATCTAAATGTTTGTTTCCACGTGCATGTTATTAGAGCAGTCACAGAGCTGTTTCCTACTATTGTGTTGCAATCCCATGCCGAGACCCCGGTGTGCTTCTAATCAATTAACCCATCACTGCTAGGAATGAAAATATCCCGGGGTTGTGAGAAGTGGCTTTATTTTGAATGATCCTGACGATTCACAGAATGCACAGAGAACATATGCCTGAGGGGAGGTGAAACTTCCAAAAAGGATCCTTTAACAAAACAGGCAAAGAGGGATGCAAAACTCCCGGTGAATGGAAAAGAAAATATTTCTTGGGTTGTATTTTTTGAGGAAGGGAGAAGTGAAAGAGTCATATTTTAGTATCTCATTTCAAACAAAGGTACAGTAATTGTTCATTTTAAAACAGCTCACATGGAATAGGGTAACAATAATGCCTTGCTTAGTATTAGCTTACTTCTGTCATCCCACTTATTTTGTTCTTCAAACTTTGTAAGGGCGGCATCAAAAAAGTATAAAAAGAAAATAGAAAATGTTTTATCAAAAGGGAAACACAAAACCTTTGAGAAATTCAGTATTATGAATGATGTACTTTGTGCATGTAGTCACCCATACATTCTGGTGTTTATTTCACTAATCATCATGTCTGGTCCCTGGAGGCAGGTAGTGCAGTTCAGTATCTTACTCACTCACACTTTTATGAGGTGCCCTGATGGTCTGGTGTATGTGTGACAATGATGTACTGCATTTGAGCCCATCAGTCCAGTACCTTTGCAGAACCTCATCCCTCCTAAACTGTCCCTTTCTTTACCCACTACTCAATAAAGGACACTTTATAAAGTTTAAACTGCATTGTCTCGACTCTACAAGCGATCTAACACACCCAGCAGATCCCCAGACCGAGGGACCCCATCACATCTGTTTTGTTTTTTTCAATCTGAGAAGTTGAAGAAGCTGTCTTTGTAACTGTGTTGGCAAAGGATGGATAAGACGGGAGAATCATGCTATTCTGAAGACTTAAAGACTGCACACACACACACACACACACACGCACGCACGCACGCACGCACGCACGCACGCACGCACACACACACACACACACACACACACACACACACAAATACACGCACTCACTCTGTCTTTTTTGTTTAGCGGCATCAGAAGTGCTTGTTTTCCTTCCCGCCTCACTAACCCCTGGGTATCTCTAATTGGGGATGATAACAACATGTTTGCCTGTTATTGTTGTCTCAAAATGTTGTTGTGTGTGTGTGTGTGTGCGTGTGTGCGTGTGTGTGTGTGTGTGTGTGTGTGTGTGTGTGTAATTCAACTAGGGAGGTATGCAAGGTAGCAGGCACAGCCGACCCAAGACTGTGTTTACAAACCCCTTATCGTTGCTTCAGAGCAAGACTGCCGCATGAAGAACAGTCGGATAATTATATGGATTACTAAACTAAAAATGTCAATAAAAATCTCTCTTTCTTTTTCTGGAACACATAAAAACTAAAGCTCACGTACGTGCGCACACACAAACACAAACACAAGTAAGCATAAAGGGTTATACAGGCTGAAAAGTTGAGCTGATTGCAACTAAGCCAGATGTTGTAAGCTGTACATGTCATTTATGATTTATTGTTAATATGTTATTATAGCGTATTTCACTTGATTTTAATGTACTTTATTTGACTTTGACGTTGATTTTCATTTTTGATCTTGGCTATCATTACAAGCAGGCCTCTCAGTGTAGTCTGAGTAGAACGGAGGTGTAGATCAAATCAACTTTCTGCTCCAAGGACGCCATCTTGTGTTCAAAAACCAAAATGAATAGAGAATCTCAGTCCACTATGTGTAGAAATACATTATCCTGCAAACCAAAGGTAGTAAAATTGTTCTGTAAACAATGCTTAGCCCTGTATTACTGTTTTAGAGCCATAATCTACCTAAACAGGGTAGTATGTATGTTACAGTATGGGACTCTTTGCTTTAACACTGTAGAAGCTCACATGTTGCTGAGGTCAAAGGTCGTATTAAAGGATGCCTTCATGTCTGTGTGTGAGATCATTTCTCACTCAGCTTCCCCGAACAGTAAAGATGCTTTGCACGCTGACCACAAGTTGCCCATATTGCACATATGCACACACTTTAGCGAGCTGGTTGTCTGCTTCCCATCAAGGCATTCCGCGACTGTTGTTGCACAAACAACCATGTTTATTGTCTCTGTCCTAAAGAGAGAGAGACCTGCCCTGTCTTCACACAGGAACACTGAGCCAAAGCAGCCACTATAGACAGCAGACCCCCCCTCTCTCTGTCTCCCACCAACCTCTGGCAGCCATGTTTTCACAACCCAAGATAACAGAGAGAAGGGGAGGAGACAGTTACGGAGTTTGATAAATGGCACAATCGCGAGGAAGACGTGACGGAAGAGAGAGAGAGAGAGAGAGAGAGAGAGAGAGAGAGGAAGAGGGATGTGGGACAGATGCAGGGAGATTTAGGCGGGGGTGAAAGAGATGAGTAAAAGATACATTCATCTCAATGTTTATCCACCCACGACAATCATGGGGGTCAACGACTGTTTCTCAAGGCAGCAAGTGTTGTTTCAGGATGTTGCAATGATGACAGGTTCCTCGAGGAAAGCGCTCATATTTTCTCATGCGGTATATTTCTCAAGGAGGAGAGTGATATTGCAAAAACACATTTTCAGAATTAAACTATACAAGCTTTATCTGCACAGCAATTTATCTGGATTAACACTCGACTCACCTCGTGTATGGGGGAACAACCCATGATAAGTCATACTCCGGATGTGATTTTATAAATGTTGTTTAAAGGATAAAGGATCTAAGTGACTAATGGGGACAACACTTTTTGAAATTGGTCTTGAGGGAGTACGCTGTAGCCGCTAAACGGGCTGTAGTGTAACAATTTGGGGCAACCTGGCACTGTTAGTTTACGTCCAAGTGCTTGTCTTTGCCACTGACAGGCTCAGGTGGTTATTATAAGTGTCTTCACCCAATGCCAGCTGGGATCGGCTCCAGCCCCCTGTTGACCCAGAATAGGATAAGCGGTTACAGATAATGGATGGATTGACCCTATAGAGAAACGTTTCTCTTATCTTTCGTTCGCTTGATCTGGTCCGCTTGTTATTGTGTGTCTCGCTCGGAGAAGCCTCGTTCTGAAATCTCGCGTCGCATCCACGTTGTCGAAATCATCTAAATATTCAGCCATGACATTGAAAATCTTTTAGATAACACTAAGCTACGCTTTCTTTACTCCCAACACAACAATCTCTGACAACACCGGTGGCACTCTTCTCTCATTTTCTCACTCACGTTTTCACCGTTGTCTCTTTCGGCAACAAGTCACATGACACGATGACATATAGAAAGCAAAAGGTAAAGAAAACGTTTTTATTTCTCAGACACCTACAATCTGAGCCAAAACAAAGCACTTTTAACAAGCACTTTTAGAGGATGTTAACTGACGGTACCAGGTTGCCCCAAATGATTACACTCCAGCCCGTTTAGCAGCAAACTTCTCCCTCAATACTGGACCAATTTCAAAAAGTGCTGTCCTCATTAGTCACTTAGACACAAAAACATGTGAAAATAGGGTGGAAAAATACCCTTTAAGTTACCCTTTAAGGGTCCCTCCTGAGGCAAGCTGGGCCTAAAAGGCGGAGATGCAATGTCGTGCACAAAATAGACTACTAAATCTCTTAGCACTAGCAGCCTAGTTGGGTGGCCCGTGGAACTCAGGCGGCAGCTGAGCCATCACCTTCAGGGCCTGCATTAACTCATAAAGATCACTGTCTCCTCCAAACACACTGAGCCAAAGTGGAGGTCACGGGTGTTCATGCGGATTTGTGAAAATGTGCGTGTCTCTATCTTAAAAGCATGATAAATGATACTTTTAGTGCATATTTCATCTGTAAAAGAAGCAAGATTGCTTCATTTCACGGTCTGTATTAAACACGTGCGTGTGTGTGTCTCCCACTCCTATAATTACAGTCAGTGGTATCAGATGAAACCCCACACAGAGTTGATCTCGAGATGTGCCCTTTGTGTAAGCAACATCTCACTGCTAGATTGATGGAGAATTGGAGGAGTTCACACAAATGGAGGAGCATTATAGTGTCGGGTTACCTCTAAGTTCTCCCTCTGTGTCTCTTTCTCTCTCGTTATCTATACTGTATCTCTCAGTCTTTCCCTCCTTTCTCTTTTCCTCTATTCATTAATAACTTTCCCTCCCTTGTCGCTCATTCCCTATACGCTGGCCCACTCATTTCTCATTTTCTCATCCCTCCTATCAATGGTCCTTGTTTTTCTGCAAGCGAACACACACATGTGCAGGAAATGCATGGTAAATAAAAGCAGCAGACCACCTAGACTCCACTGTAGGAGATAAGAAATAGGAGGACTCCACTTATCTGACTGATCTACGGAAATGACTGTCTGCAGCGTATAGATCCATTTACAGTGGCAACCCCTCATTAATGCTTTGTGGGAGGTTGCATGTGTGTATGCACTTAACAGTCATTGTAGGTGGAGACAAAGCTCATCTCTAGTAGGGACGCTGTTGCGTTCCTCAGGCACTATTTCTCTCTCAGAGGGACACATGGAAAAATACGCCCACGCTAACCTGGCCGTGCACTCCCACGGACACACACATATGCATACACACACACACACACACACACACACACACACACACTGACTGACAAAGACAGACGCATGCAGCCACATGCACACAGATGTCGACAGACTACCAGATTTATACCAATGCTCTAATAAATCTATCTGCTCACTTGTCTATTTTCTCTGGCTTTGCCCATGCAGCACTGAATGCCTGCACAGCTTAAGGACAGAGAGGAGAGGAGAGGAGAGGAGAGGAGAGGAGAGGAGAGGAGAGGAGAGGAGAGGAGAGGAGAGGAAAGGAGGAGAGGAGAGGAGAGGAAAGGAAAAAGGAGGACAGGAAAGGAGAGGACATGAGAGGAGAGGAGAGGAGAAGAGAGGAGAGGAAAGGAAAGGAAAGGAAAGGAAAAAGGAGGAGAGGAGAGGAGAGGAGAGGAGAGGAGAGGAGAGGAGAGGAGAGGAGAGGAGGAGAGGAGAGGAGAGGAGAGGAGAGGAGGAGAGGAGATGAAAGGAACCGAAAAAGGAGGACAGGAAAGGAGAGGACAGCAGATGAGAGGAGAGGAGAGGAGGAGTGGAAAGGAAAGGAAACAAAAAAGGAGGACAGGAAAGGAGAGGACAGGAGAGGAGAGGAAAGGAAACAAAAAAGGAGGACAGGAAAGGAGAGGACAGGAGATGAGAGGAGAGGAGAGGAGGAGTGGAAAGGAAAGGAAACGTAAAAGGAGGACAGGAAAGGAGGAGAGTAAAGTAAAGTAAAGTAAAGTAAAATAAAGGAAACGAAACGAAACGAAACGAAACGAAACGAAAAAGGAGGACAGGAAAGGAGAGTAGAAGAGAGGAGAGGAGAGTAAAGGAAAGGAAAGGAAAGGAAAGAAAAAGAAAAAGAAAAAGAAAAGAAAAGAAATGAAACGAAACAAAACGAAAAAGAAGGAGAGGAGAGGAAAGGAGAGGAGAGTAGAAAAGAGGAGAGGAGAGGAGAAAAGAGGAGAGGAGAGGAATGGTGAGGAGAGGGTAAAGGATATAGGGGAGACAGGAGCAGATGAGTGCCCCATGTCATTTTCCTCTTCTTTGGCCTACCTCTCCACGTCTTAAACACAACTGCTGGAACCGTCTCTGCTGCACCACCATGCAACAAATTCCAGGAAAATATGAACCTGTGTCAACTTGTACAGCTCAAACTAATACAGGCCGTCTTTTCTTTTTCTTTTTTCTTCTCCTCCTCGTCTTTTCATTTCTGCAGCATAAATACCTCCAAACAACACCTCTTTCTGCTGAGTGGCAAAAATAATCTAATCAAAGCTGAGGTGTGGAAAGGATCCAGTTTGGTGATAATGAAGTGAAAACCTGTATAAAATAAATTACACACTCACACAATGTGTGGAAGAACTGCGGAAGGAAAAAGTGATAAAAGATGTGATTAAAGCAAATTAGTCTGTAAATGTTTAATGTCTATATTAATTTAATGATTTGTGCTGCTTCTCCTTGCAGGATATAGTATTTATATGAGAGGTTTGATGTGGCATAGTTCAGTCAAGATTGGGCTCAAAGCCATATTTAAAGTTCAAACTGACACCTACTTACTGTAACACAAGCGATAGAAGAGATAAAGAGAGAGATAAAACACACTAGGCCTACAGAAATATCTTCATACAGTTATTGTACATTGCTATGTGCACCTGAATATGTCAGCATGGTTCAAATAAGGAATTTGTCCAAATATACAGCAAAATTCATCACTATTAATTTATCAAAATGAGTGTGAGGGAGCTGCAAACCGTCCCCCTCACTAAGATGCAAAAAGACACACACATGTCAATTAACTAAGTTCAAGAAAACAGACTGATAACGTTTAGGTTGTAATGTTGTGTTTTTATTCTGGAGAACTCCTCTCTCTTTCAGGCTTACAGTACTTCCAGGGGAGTGTTTTCAGGGAGCACACCTGAAACTTCAGCCACAGGTCTCCAGCTGATTTCACTTTGCTTGTTAGGCTGAACCAAGTGCCAGGGAAGAGAGAGGGGAGTGGGATAGAGGTGTTTGCTTGTTAAGTTGGCTTTTGTTTCATATTTATTCCATTTATCATGCATATTATTTCATCTGTATTCATGTGTTGTTGTTGTATATGTAAATATTAAGGTTATAGCGTACATTAAGTTAAATTGATTGTGGGAGTGGGGATGTGCCCTTCATTGTTGGTATAGACCACAGGTATATATGCCATGTGGGAAAAGCAGTGTTGTGTGAGTCTGTGTGTGTGAGAGAGAGGGTGGGGAATCAGGTTGAGTGTCTGTGACACGTGTTACCCAGTTTTCTTGTCCATGTATGGGGGGGACTGGGGATCGATTAACTCCTCCCAGATCTCTCTGCAAAATGGACAAGCCATACCGTCTACGTCTTCCTAGCCCACCTGCGAGTCCACATAGGCCTCTTTTTTTAGACGTTTCAGCAGAAAGGATGGCACAGATGATCAAGGCAGCACGTATCTGCCTTGTTAGCATTGTGACCCGTACAGACCTCTGCTAGCAAACAAACTGGACCAGCCTCGGAGCTTTCAAACAAATCGTTGACAACTGTCCACAGCCAGAGCTGCCCTCAGAGGCCTGTGGGCCGTGTCTTTATTTTTCTATTTTACACGTCCAGTGTGAGCACTCGGGTCGTGGCTGACGATCGGACCGTACAGTGTGAGCACATAAATCGTGAGCTTTGTCTTTACATCGCAAACGATTTACTCGTACAGTATGAGTAGGAATTAAACAACACATTTCTAAAATCATACAGTGTATGTCCAGCTTAACCATTGGTGAGAGTTTTGTGATTTTTGGAACTTGTCTATAGTCACAAGTAAAAACTTGAGCTCTAAAAAAATCCTGGTTGGTCGGTTTCTGCTCACTTTTCCACCACGCTCGCTATACACCTCAATCCTGCTGGTTTCCGTCCTGGTTGTAAGGGTCCACCACTTCAAAACCTTACAATGAGTGTCTCATCACCTCACGTCTCATATGACCTCAATAATGCACATGGAAAGAATGAGATTAAATAAAAAACATGAATGTTTTACATTTTATTTGAATAGTGTTTTGAACGTGACTCACACACGGTGGTTTTACGTTAAATGAAAATGCAACATAACATCCAGATATGAAATGATTTCTGAAGAATACGAAAATGAAGAGCATAATGAAACGTGAAGCAAACATGAGAAGAAGAATGTCTTTAAATAGATAACAAATCGATGTTAAGTTGTTTGACACAAACACAATAGTTGGCCAAAGACGGGTTGCTTTATGTAGTTGCCACTGAAATGTTTTGTTGTTTGAAAAGCATGTCAGCATGATTACCATGTACTGTATATTTATGGCCCTTTCATAACAAGTGTGTGAGAGTTTATGTTGTTGTTGATATCATTCTAATATTAAATACATGAGCTTTTCACGGAAATACTCTCAGTTGCTGAAATAGTGATCATCCAAATAATAACTTTGACTATATGTCTTGCAACTGCAAAATATGAAACTGTGGGACCTTGTTCATACAACTGGATTCAGGATCAAAATGTATTTCTTCCTAAAATGCTTTCGATGAATATTTCAAAAATAAATTTGACTATAGTCTCTTAAATGCAATGCCAAATTCACACCAGTGCGGTGAACTGCCATGCAATATAAAGCTGCAGCGGCCGCCTCCGAGTTCAGCGAGGTGCGGCCGTTTGATTATGCGGGGAAGTGCGGCCAAACAAAAGTTGGGAAAAGTTCAACTTTTACTGGTGAAATGCGGTCAGAGAGGACCTGCAACCAATCAGTAAACAGATCCTGTGACTCCTGGTTCGTGTTGATGTATGTTACAAAACACCTTTTTCCCGCCTGAAACACATGAATGTCTCTCGGCCGCAGAAAAATTTAATTATTGCGGCGAAACGCCCTTCGCCGCTGCCTGGTGTGAATTCGGTGTAAGGATAACTGCTAACTGTTACTGAAAATATACTGTATACCAGTGTTTTTTTTTACTTTGGAATTAAAATTATGTTGGTCTAGTTGAAACGTTACTAAACAAAGCTACACGCACATTAATCATATAAAGTGTTTGGGAGATATTGCCCACATTACAGCCATCCTAAAACATGTCACTAATCAAGGTGGTCGTTTGATTTTGCCCCTTCAAAAAGCTGTCATATAGAAGATATTGAAAGTAACTATGGTCAAGCCAGCTCTGAATCATGATCGCCTCCTGAAACACAAACATCACCAACTGTGAGATCAGATCAAAACAAGCTGAACCCGAACACTCAGTGAACTCAAACAGCCTTAACAGAACAAGTGGAGGCAATGTATTATTATAGTTCAGTATACTTACTGTACATTGGTAATAAAACGTAAGTGTTAATGAGATGACAGGTTTATGGGAAACATACTTCCTCTGAAAAGGAACAAATAAAAGATCTTGTCTGCCTCACACAGAGACAGAGAGTCAAAGAGCATGTGTGCTTTCAATAACCAACAAAATGCAGTTTAACGTCAGACAGCAACTTGAAGATATAGGCCTGTATAAAAAGTACTGTCAGCTGAAGGATACGGTGATAACTGGCCAACCTGTACAAACACATACTCAACACTTTCTCTCTCACACACACACTCACACACACATATGCAAATACAGTATCAAACGAAAGCTAACATCCAAAGTGCATTATTACATTAGCCCTGTATATCATAACAGATAAACAAAATACATTATATACATTTTCTCGATACCAAACAATGTCAAAGGTTGCTCTTTTGGTTTAATAGAAACAGACAACCGCAAAAAGGTTTTATTGCCAAGCTATTGAGGAAGTCCGCGGCAGCCAAAGTGCTTCTGAGAGAGATGGAAGTGAGTAGTCTTGTCATCATATCTTTATATAAATAACAGTCTTTGCTGGCAGGCCAAGTCCACACCTGCTAAACATGGTGTTGACAGCTAGCATTCTTCAAATATGATAATGTGATACCATTTCCCTTTTTTTTGGTATATGTTTGACGAAGTAGCAGAAAAAAGAAAGTCAAGACCAGCATCTTTTTGTATTTGGTGTGTGATATTCATTTAAAGGCTACAGTTACTGTAACTGAGAGACAGATATATATCAACCTTTATAAAGATTTGGGGTAAAATGTAAAGATGCTCTGATTATTGCTAATAAGAATATTATATTGGGCCATAGTGAGATCGTTAATCTTTCTATTGATCCTTGATCGTTCGCTAAACCCCTCCCACAAACAGCAACTGGCCAATCATAGCTTGGCGACCGTAACAGGGCATGGCAGGCCTGTCAAGCTTAGGGTTTCTCCACATGCTGAGATGACGTGATGTAAGAGTGATGCTCCGCATATAAAGAGTTTGCAGGGCGGTGTTTTTCTTTTTTAGCCTTTCCAAAACCCAAAAGACAAGCGTATAAAGAATAGTTGCTCCAATGAAGGCTGCAATTGTTAGCATGCCCGGCTAAATGGCTTACTACCGGTAAGCTACTGCAGTTGCATCCAAGACCAAGTATCATTTGTTTAGTAAACTGTTCCTGTTTTAAAACAAGACAGTTGGAGACTGCTTTTACATCCAGCTCATCAGCTACAGCTGATAAAATCTGCCAGTGACAGTTATAACTTCACCCGGCAAAACTGAAGCCTGCTTTTGTCAATCTCTGTCTGAAATCAAGGACCCATTGTTGCAAAAAATACTAAGAATTTTGAGTGGTAAATCTTGCGCTGTTATTGTAAATTGTATATGTGAGAATGGGAAGCTGCACAGGGGTATTAACTAAGGGGGACGGGGCTTAGCAAACGGTCAGTTGGGGAAATTCCATAACCAAATGAGGTGCATCAGCACAAGGTGAAGTCTGAAACTCTTTGGTTTTAGATGGCAGTCAACGTCGAGCTCTGTTGTTGAACTGGAGGTGGAAGTGACACTAAGAAACCTCCGTGCATAAGTCCTCCTCTTTCATTGAGATGGGATATACAAATTGTCACATTCTTTGGTCCTTTTTCATACACAAGAAAAAGAAAAATAGGTAGTTCAGAAAGAAACATTTCTCTATATGACTTCTTTTAGTCCCCCATTGCCATTGTTTCCATGTGGTTGCATTTACTTTCTGTACCTTTTGAAGCTTGGCCAGCAACTCTTATGACTGTCAGAAATTCCTGGGAACCAAACAGCCAGAACTGGGATCAAATACTATATGAAATGAACATCTTTGGGGCATTATCTGGATGTGGCTGGTGCAAAAACGGAAACAAAAAGGATCACCATGAAAATCCAAACCCTATCCTTCTTCCACACTAGCCAAACTAAAGCAAAAACCTCAAAATGTAACAGAAGTTTATTATAATCAGCCAAGTCATACTGACTGCTGTCGACCTCAGTTCATCAGTGACAGAGACTAAGCTCTTTCCGGACCAAGCACTTCTTGCACTGGACCACACAACACCAGTGGAACCGACACAGGCAGTTCTCCTCTAGCACCACCGTTTCCTCCCGGTAGCCACGCTCGCAGCACAGCAGGTCGCAGCCGCTGATGTCCATGGCTGTGCTGTTGCACATGCGCCCCCGTGTCCCCAGTGAACCAGTTTTCCGATTTGCGAGGCAGAAATCGGGCGACTCGTCAGAATAGATCAGATCCTGCTTATCCGGCGGCTTTATGTTCTGGCCGACGGGGATCAGGGTCTTGCCGTCGTTCCCGCCCATCACCTTGGAGGCGCCGTTGAAGCGCTCCAGCAGGCGGTCGCCCACCTCACGGAAATGAGGCATCTTTTTCCAGCATGTGCGCAAGGTGCACGACCCCGACAGGCCGTGGCACTTGCACTCTGTCCGCATGTAGAGCTTCACCGCCTGGTAGTGGAGGTGTGGGTGGGTGTCAGAGAGTTGAAGGAGGGCAAATGGGGGATAAATAAGGAGAAAGGGAGAAGGTTGATCAAACAGAAAAAAAGGGGACAAAGGAAACTTTTTTAAACTTCTACCCTGAAGTGAAGCAGGACTGCTTTTTGACTAAATGACAAGTTCCCTAAAGAAGTATTTTACTGTTGTGTTCTCATGATATATCACGGACAAAGCCACTGGATCACACACGCACACACACCTACACACACTGATAGATAGGTAAGATAAAAGCAGACGCTATTCAGAAGGAATTTAACTCCCCAACCCCCCTCTCCCTCCATGTTGCCTCTGGCCTTCCTACATCTAACAAGCCTTGACAACAGATCATTCACTTATACTGCACATAATTAACCCATCACACACACACACACACACCTGCCCGCTCACACACACACACACTTGCAAAACGTGTGTACAAGTGCACACGCGTGCTTGCACATAGACATTTGCACGCATCACAGCACGCTTATTTCTCAACCTCTAGGCATTTGTGTGCAGATCTCTCCTTTTGTTCAAATGGTTTGTTCGCTAATGCTACAATTGGACCATGTCCCATGATCCTCCCCTCTCCTCTCTACCTGCCTTTGACCCCAACCAAAGTGAACTTTGTAACTCTGAGTTTCGGTTGTGCATGTGTCAACATTTCTGCAAGTGGGTGTAACGCACACTGAGACGAAACACTGACAGCTAAAAAAGAAAAAAGTGATCTGGAAGATTTACCGAGCTATATTTCAAAATGAACGTAATTAACGTTGCTACTTTATCTCTACTCTTTCGGTAGCACGTTGTCGGGGCCATACTTCACTCGGCGTCCATACGGCCAACAATAGAGGAACTTAAAACTTGTACAAGGGGCTGTGGAAACGTTAGGAGCTACCTGCCTCGGAGGCTTGAAAACAAAATGTGTGGCACGCTCTTGTTTTTGTGTTTCAGAAACCTGATTCTTGTTAGAATATCAGCTTACGCCGCTACACAAATATGGCTGGGGGCGATGTCTTTCTCTTTTGCATGTTCGTGGAATGATGGAACATTCCACAGGACAAGCAACACCTCTGCTGCTAAAATCTTTGAGAGTATAGTGAAATATCACGCCTGAGTTCAGCACAGTAGCGGTTAAAATACATTTGTTCACACATTACAGTTGTGTTTAATGTATTTCTAACTAATTCAGGATGGAAACAGAAACTGCACAGACATACTGAGGTATTAATTCTGAAACTTACCAGCCGCCCGGCCTCGTTGTTGTGCAGGTCAACGAGCGTCCTGATGTCACTCTTGCCCCTTCTCCTCTTGGCATCCATAAACTGTTTCGACTTCTCATAACCAAACTCCACATCATCTCCGCATCCCCCCCACTCCCACTTGACTCCGTCCCCAGGGGGGGAGGAGGAGGACGGCCTCGGAGGTGCTCTGTTCCTGGTCGCCTCGCAGCCACACTGCAGGAGGTCTCCCATGCTGCAGGCCTGGGTCACGGCGTGGGTCACACCGGCCGCCGTGATGGCATAAACAAACGCCGTCTCCCGGATATCTATGGTAAAACGGATAAGTAAAAGAGGGGTTTTATTGATTTTATTGATTGGTTCCCAAGTTTGGTTTGCACACAAGTGCCCAGAATGCAAGATACACTGATATCTGATTGAGAAATCTGTTATGATTTCACCACAGTTTAAAGGAATAATTCATAATCCAAATGCAAACTGGCACACCATCTCAAAATACAAAACAGAGGATTGGATCCAGCATTTTAATTATGACATGCACAACATAAATACCTCCACATTACACCACACCACATTCAGGGTTGTGTTAGGTAGACGGTAACACCCAAGTTGCAAAACTCTTGCGAGATGGTTATGGTTAGGATAGGTCGTCAGGCAACAAGTCTCGCAATAGTTTTCACACTTTTTTGGAACTTGGGGGTTACCTTCTAGACACAACCCACATTCAGACATCTGTTGATCACACTCAATCAATCACAGGATAACAACTGGGGGGAAAGAGAGAGCACTACAAGTGACAGAAGCTAGTTTCCATCCATCCATCCATCCAACCAGGCGTCTGCCTCTCCATCCAGTCAGTTCATATGGCAGCTACATGGAACAGGATAAAAGCACCTTTCTCTCAATCCTGGTCCATTAACTACGATCTCATTGGATTTGTGGTGCTGAGAGGTCGGCTATTTCTCCCTCTCTTGTACACACCACAGCTGCTGGTTTATTTCGGGTGCGGAGCTTAACACTCCTGTCTGAAGGCATGTCCAACCACAACTGCAAATTGATCGTCTGTCCTCGCCGGTGGCTCCAGCATCGTTCTCACTCTCGGCTCAACACGTCTTTATCCTCAGTTATTGCAGCTATGAAAGAATCTCAGAGACCTACCGGGCTGAATGCTTTGTCGTAAATATCTTATGCATTCTTTGTGCTCTTTGTCCAGTCAAACACTGGCTATGAAAACCTCTTTCTTTGGTGGGAAATCTTTATTGATGCATAACAAATCTAATATCTGAAACCTTCCAGATCTTTCAGATCATATTAAACCTCTGTGTTTAGCTACTGGGATTAAATGAAACATTGCTTAGGAACATAATAATAACAAAAAGGAAAGAGCTGGTGATATTCTAACTGATGCTACTAACAAGTAGCCTGATAAAGCCTGATATATCTTATTCCTATTTGCCATAGAACGCCAAGGAGAGCGCTGTTTATGTCCCGTGCGTTAAGTTTCACTTTCACGTTACGTTCAGCTGTTTGTTTGTGTCGCGCGTTCACAACGTTCAGTTACATTTTTACAAATGTAGTAGTTTTCAACCCAACCATGTAGTTCTTTCCTAAACCTAACTAAGTGGTTTTGTTGCCTAATCCTAAAATGACGCTTAGGGGTGTGACACAGCGTAATTGATGAGACAGGATGAGAACGTGCTGCAGCGCCACAGAACTGAGACACAGATTAATGCTTTGCTGAATTTTGCTCTGTTCACAGGATTTGTTGACAATAAGACTGTCAATTTTGCCTGGAAACAAGCAAGCTGTGGGAATTGTTCAGGACATTGATGAGTCAATGGCAGGACTCTGCCTAGATAGATGAGGAACTAGGGACCGAGCATATGCATGTGTGTGTGTGAGAGAGAGAATGTGAGGGAGAATAGCCACTTAGCGATCCATTGTACGTGTGTGCGGAGACTAAGGGAAGGACTTTTAAAGAGCTGGAAGGCGGTGAGCGTGCAGTCACCACCGTCAACACTGCCAACTCCATATCGCATGATTCAGTGAATGGGATTCATTAGGAATGGTAACACACACACACAGAATGGGTGGCGTGCGACGAGACCTGCACACCCCAGCGCGCCGTGATATCAATACCAGCTGTACACCCCAACACCCAGAGATGTCTCCAACGCAGGCAAATCTGTGTGCATTTGTGTGTGTCGATGTGTGAAACGTATTGTTTTATTTAGGATTAAAGCATTTATGACTTTTCACAAATAGTCTGCGTGTCTAATGTTTTGTGTGTCTTATTTTGAAGCCTAAATCCTGTGGATTTCTGATCTCATGGTTTATTTGGGATTTGCTGTGGTTGGTGGCAGATTAACTAAATCACTTAATGTTATTTGTGTGTGACTTTATATGTGCACGGTGGTGCATGGTGTGCTAGTGTACACCCTGCTTGCGGCTCAGTTAAAGACCACACCTTGCTGCTCCTGCTGTTCAGCAGAATTGGGCTGAGATTTTCAGGAGCAGCAACATACTCAATTCAAGATGTGTCTTCTCCAAAACCTCCCTGGTTCCGTTTAGAGACACGTGTGTGAAATCGGCACACAACTCAATATTAATACAATATGGAGATAGCAACATGAGCTGTGTCCAAACAAGCTATGAGCCTGTCCAGATGTCCTCAGATGCACTGGTGGAACACTGTATTTAGCATCTGCACGAGGGAAATGTCATGTTGATAGTCATTTAATTCAAGCAAAAAAGTACTTGAATCTGAAATTGTTATTGTGGTTTATTAAAAAAGTAACCTGGAGCTGAATATCATCCAACTAAAAGCTGCCAAGCCACAGAGCGTAAGAGGAAATAAAAGGTTGAAAGAGAGATAAAGTACAGCGATACAGAGAGAGGAGTATTGTTCTGCGCAAAAGAAGCTATCAAAAATCGGATGATTTGAGGCACCCTGTTTCATATTTTCCTCGGAGACATGAATTCCAAACAAATTCTACTGCCACGGCGGGTGTCTGGGCCTGTCTACGTCTGCTTCTAATTCCAGAAAGGCCTTTATGCAGGAATTAGCACATATTCTTTTAATACTCTGACTCTCAGGACATATGGGATGTAAAAGCTGAAAGTAGTTCGATATAAAATCCCCTCACAGTCCAAATAAGCATAGTTTAATAAAAAATATATTAGTTTTCTTATAGAGAAAGGTGTTAATTCTGAGGATCATCTGTTTTAGTGGATTTGGTGACACCTACAGTGACTGTTGCTCACATCAGGTGCTTTTTCCAAAGACAGCGAGGACACTAGGAGACTGCAATACATCCTGGAGCATCTAGTCTACCAGAAAGTCTATTTGGACGAAGTTGTCTGTTGTGGCTGAGGCTGACTGTGAGCGCCATCAAATTAGATATGATATTAAGTCATCGCCAGTCTGTAAATGTAAAGAAACTATGAGCTAAGTAAACTATTAGTTGACAAAAAGTAACAAGTGGAAATAAATATGAGCTAATGTACAAGAAAATCTATGTAACAAAAAATAGAAGAACATCGCTGCATCATTTTGTCTGGCAAACATACAGTACAGTGGATATACTCATTTACTTCAAATACCAGTTAAATACGAGAAAACACCAAGTGTAAAGGTGTAAACATGTGTATATACCTGTCTCTACACCTGTGTGTCTACCTGTGAAAATCGTTAATTAGAAGACCCGATAGACTAGTTTAATTAATTTGCAACCAGCCCAGAACAAGAGTCCAGAACAATACTCCACACACACACATACAGTACACAATCTATCATGACTTTCAAAGAGCAGCAACATCTCTTATGTGATTACCAGCATCACTGTACAGTATGCTGGCTGGCTCAAACTGCCAGTCATGACCGCTCCGGGGTCTGTATGTTATTTAAACACGGCGGGGAGATCAAGGAAAAGATGATGATAACTACCAATTAATGACGAGATTAGACCTCGTGTTGAAGCTGAATATACGTGGAAGGTTTATGTCCAGAGGAGAGAACATTTCAATTCCAATGCAAAATGAGTTGTCATTCATCATTGTGCCGACATGTTCATTCATTCGCACTTTTTGCAATAAAGGTGCGAGATGGCAGAGTTTCAGTAATATTGTGAAATCAACTAAAATCCCTATTATACACACACACACACACATTTCCACACCTATCTCCCTCGGCTTCTCTCTCTCTTCAAGTGGCTTCATGCAAAAGTGTTCAAGTCAAAAAGCAGACGTGCACCATGCCAAATGAATGTCTGTGTGTGTGTTGTTTTAGCCATACAGCTGGAGATATGATGTATGCAATATCGTGTTCATAATCTAAAGCCTTACGCATGCATGCATCCTGGCTGTACAGTTCTCATACAGAATCCCTTCTTATCTCATTACTCCACTGACAAGCTTTACAATCAGACACATGTTGACATACAGCAGCCGTGTCTCTAGCTAATGAGCACACCACACGACACAAGTACTGCACGGTTTGAACAGTGGGTGAAGATAGCCCGGAGGTGTTTTTGCAAAGTGGGAAGCAGAAAAGGACGTTTCAGCCGGATTGGCTGTGTTCCCAAACACCCTGTGGCTTTGTTTTCACTGTACAGTTATAACCCTAACACAAGCACACAATGGAATATTCTTTGTCCAGGACGTCATCACTACCACGTACTTAAAGCAGCATTTAGACTATATGATAATCAGGTGAGGTTAATTTGCTACAAATGTCTACTAACAGTATATATATGAACGTGCTTAAGAGTGACACACACTCTACCAGCCCGTTCTCATTCCCAGGGCGTCAAATACCGACGCTTTGTCACGGCAGTCGGCGTTAGAGACCGACATACAAGGCATACAAGACGCACCGAGCTTTGCATCAACTGCAATGAAAACCCATCCGCAGCAATATTATCAAACGCTCAGGGAAAGTGTGCTGGGAGTGTGGTGACGTAGCTTCTAAACGAAAAGAGACACCGGGCGATCGGTAGGGGAGGTGGATGGGTCCAACAAACACAAGGCTTTCATCCAGGAGACCGCTGTTCATGTTCTGTTTGTTCGTGTCCCGTGTTCACAACGTTCAGTTTCATTTTCACTGTACAAACGTAGTAGTTTTAAGCCCAACCACGTTGTTTTTGAGAACACATTGATTCTACAGCTAAATAAGGCAGAGATGAATGGACTGTAAGCTATGCAGACTGCAGCAGCTTTCATTAGGATTGTCTAATTTCTCTACAAAGAAAAACTCCTGTCATTAAAATAATTTGAAAGAGTCTATTATCACTTGAGGTCAATGAGGTTAAGTAAACCACTTAGGGAGAGTGAACATTAAATACAAAGGCACTTTTATTTTGACATTTACTGCTACTAGTTCATGATAAACAGCCATTAAGAGCAGATCCAGGTAATTGAGGACAAAGGCTTCAAAACAGGGGAGCACTTTGGCTTCCCTTATAGACAGCCAGGAATTTATGATTAATTGCTAGTCTATCCTCTACTGGTAGATTCTTGTCCTTCTCTCTTCCTCTCTTCCTCTCTTCCTCGATCTATCTTTGTGTCTGCATTCTTTTTTCTCCTTCTGTTTTTTCCTGTCAGAGAGCAACACCGGCAGTGTCAAATGAGATAAGAGGATAAAAACATACTTTTTAACCATATTGTCGGGTTCAGCTACACAAGTTACTGACATATAATGTAAACTTTTCTGATGATGTGAGGCCACATGGTGTCCTTTAATGTGACATGTTATCCTCAACGGTTCATATGATCTCTTACAAAAAGTTATTCCTCATGTTTTATTTCTCCTACGAAAGTCCAGCAACGTGTCAATTATTGCTTGTTACAATGCATACAGTCTTTTCAAAATAAACTTCTGTCCTCACAGGAAACAACTTAGTTTGGTTTAGAAAAAAAATTGTGGTTTGGGTTAAAATAACTAATTGAATAAATAAAAAATAATTGAATGTTGACTTCTTAAGGGTACAAACAGCGGCCTCCTGGGTGAAGTTCTGTGTTTTTTGACCCACCCAGCCACCTCAACCTCCTCTCTACGCGGCGTTTGTCACTCTTTATGCTTCCTGGATCACAATTACATGGATTATATACAAATTGAGTGCATTACTTTTCGTAGGTATATCTACGAACAGTGCATGAGAACAGCCTGTATTATTGAAGATGAATGGTCCGGGATATTTAACAAATACAATGTGAAAATGTACCTTGTGTGGTTTCGAAAGAGGATGCTTTCAAGGAAGATTCTGCATTTTAAGTGGCTATGTGTTATGAGCTTAATATGTGATTTAAAAAAAAAGATCTTATCAATTACAATTACACAGAACTGAGAATGAAAATTTGATTTCCTACTTTTGCTTTCTGTGCATAAGAAATATAGTATATTAATGCATTAATGCATATAATCAGCTTTCTGACTGCAACATACAACAGAACTAAGTTTGTAAATCTGCAGTGTTTTGATCAGGACAGACACTCCACACAGTCCTTTTAGAGAACTTTGTCTTTACAAATGATAACAGACCTCTCCCAGGGTATAGACTGTTCTGCCACGGAGGTCTTCTATTTTGATAGCGGGGACCAGGAAAAATTTTTTTGACAAACGAGAGATTAACAAGATTTGCACCTTACACATAAATGTTAAATGCGTACAAACACGTATTCCGGCTGTCAACTTTTTCTTTCCAGTACAGGAAAATGTTAAAAGTTTACGTCACAGTCAAACGGCATTTTAAGAGTTTTGTTCTTCCTGAAGGGAACTTGGATTTTTTTTCTGTACGCTTACGCCAAGAAGTAATCATAAGTTTTCCAAAATGGGAAAGTTTTGCATCTTTGATGTAAAAAGTCCAGAAGATTGAGAATAACAATTCAGTATTGACTGTTATATAATGTCATGGAAAATGAATATGATTAAAATGTCATGTGCTTCTTCCTTGAGACATTAATGACAGGCGAGCACAAAACTTCAGTATGCACAACTTGTAGGAATGAGACCCAAAATGGGTTTAATAACATGCTTGACACATTCGTTGTATATTAATATCGGTTTTTCCCTGTTTGTTGACTCAACACGGAGATAAAGGCTCTCTGTAGTAGCACTCAAAGAGGAGACAGGCAGCTCTCTATGAATCTAATCATACAAGAGAAAAACCAACACAGTAATTGGAGAAGACCCAGCGGTGACCCAACATCAGTTATATTACAGACTTCAAAGAGCTGGAGGAAGATGTTAAGAGATCTTAAGAGAGATGTTAAGAGAAAAAGGCAATTTTAGCTGATCATTTCAAGCGTGCCCAATCTGATGAAGAGGAGAGTCAGTCAAGTGTGAATACGTCTGGTCTGAAATACAACAGCTGCCCTTGTCTGTTGGAGGGCCATCAGACGGGGATCTGACCTCAAGTTGATGTAAGGCCGTCAGCTGCGGTCGTGAGGTCGTGGGTTCAGATCTTAAGGTACTCACGGCTGAAAAATGGGACATGACAATATTTTTAATGTGTTCTTTAAAAACCATGTGACAGGCTTTTGGAAGGGCTGATGTGGAGAGAGCCGCAGAGATGATTATGGGAACTTCCCATCGTAAGTCTACTGTAGGTCAAGGGTCAAAAATCCATAGCACTGAGTCACATGCAAGTGTTTTCAATTTTAACGAGTGGCTGAACAAATCCAAACAACTGCTATGACCTGTTTAACACAATTTGGTTGATGCTCAATATTTTGGAATATATGCTTATTTGCCTTTTTGGCAAAGAGCAAGATGAGTAGATCGATACCAATCTCATATCTGTCCATTCAATATAAGGCCACAGAGCCAGGAGACAGTCAGCTCAGCTTCGCAAAAAGACTGAAAACAAAGGGAAACAGCTAGCCTAGCTCTGTCCAAATGTAACAAAATCTGTATACGAGTGCCTCTAAAGCTCACTAATTGACACGTAATATCTTGTATATTGCTGTATTATATATTGTATTGCTGTAGTTATAAATGGCCCTCCATGCTCAGGCTGGTCTCACCAAATGGCGTATGAATGACATTGTAATTTGTAAGTATTTTCTAGTGCAATAACAACGCCTTTGTTGCTTTTGCCGTGTCATGTGTACGACATGCAATCTGTACGCTCAGAGCTAGTGATGTAGAAAAAAAAGTGAGAGAAACTGCTTAAGGTGGGCAGGAGGGGAGGTGCATGGGTCCAACAAACACAGGACATTCAACCAGGAGACTGATGTTCATGTCTGAAAGGATTTTTGAGTTCTTTTGAAGTTACATTAGTTGACGTTGGTGATGTGTTTTCAGGTACTTCTGTTACATTGCTTACACACATATTTTACTTAGTTAACATACTTATTTTAAACACAACCAAGATGTTTTTCCTAAACCTAACTAAATGGTTTTGTTGCCTCAACATAACCACGACCATTTCACGGTATAACGACGTGGCGTTAAATGACACACGAAAAGCAGTTTCACAAGCCTGTGACGTATAAATGACACACAAAAAGGTTGCATTATCATGACACGTGGAATGTCCTTAAAATGTTCTGCTACAGGAGAAGAAGACAAACAAAGTTATCAACAAGCCAAACTCATTCCTCCCTCACTCACCTTGCTGCAGTATTTTGCCAAAGTACTTGTTGTGGCTGGTGCAGTTCCACCGGCGGTACCTGAACTGGTACTGGCACTCTCTAACGCCCAGCCTGGCTCCTTTGGCCACCTCGCTGACGATCTCTGGTTGAGTCTGGCACAGCTCAGCCTGCTTCCCCGCTAGACGCTTCGCCTTCCTGCAAATGCTGTTGGGGTCCATCACCAGCGGACTGCCCACCGCCCTGGAAAACATTTAAACAATGTTAGAGAAGAGAATAATCTCTCAGTGACACCATATCAACAGCAAGTTCTCACTTTTCATATTGTTGAGCAACACCTGTTAACTTAGACGCACAGTAAACAATGTGGCTGCACTCATCAGCAGCCACAAACCAAATGCAAGCATAGTTTTCTCTGTGGCTGCTAAGCCTGCCAACTCTGCCCACCACTTCTCAGCTGTGGCGACAATGTGCTTCTTGAGACAGGCACGTGGGAGACAACAGAGCACCGAGGTTCCCAGAAGCATCTCGGCTCTGACGTCAGATTCGCCAGTCTGCGTTTTTGTTATTGGACTGCATTCGGGAGAACTGTGTGGTCCTCACAAAGTTGGAAGTGAAACAGTTGGACGTCTCTTAACAGACAGGCCGTGTACAGTTGATCTTAATGCTAAGTTGATTTTGGTAAACCAGAGGGCAGACTCTCTAGATTTCCTGATAAAACAGCCTCTCTGGAGATTTTTGGAGCAGTTAAGAACTTCACCGCTTTAACCGCACATATCCCTCGAATCAGCGCTGCTAAAACAATTCCCAGATTTAAATGAAAAATATACATATTATGTTACTAAAAAGAAGAACAAAAAATGAATGTTTAAATGTGTTGCAAAAATAAATCAAGCGTGTCTCGTGTAGTGCAAATATTTAAAGCATTTAAATATATATACTGTACATAAATCTTGTATTTGATGAATACAGACCCTGGACCTCCTCGATAGCTTTGACAGATGAGTGTATATAATAAAGATAAATAGTTTATTCTAACTCTTAATGGGAAAGAGGGGCTTGGCGCTGCCACTTAGAAGCACTGCCAGCATCTGTGGCCACTTCAGTGGCATAAAAGGAAAGCGGCTTTATGAGATGACTTTATTTCCATTCTTTTCCTCGTCTCCTTGGTTTAGCTGTCCCCCACTCACCCTCTCCATGCTGCTAACTATGTACATACAATTCCTTTTCTCACATCAACCTTTCATTTAATCCATCAACCTTTCATTTACTCCATCTCTCTCTCGACTCTTCTCCACACTTTAAATCAGTGAATCTCAGCAGATGTGATTCCATAGCTTTTACCATGAAATAGGAGTCAGAAGGGGTGTGCACGACAGAGAGAGGGAGAGCAAAAGACTACCTCATAGGTTTTCATTCAGCCTTGTCCCTGTTAATCGCACCGCCTGATATCATTCATCTGCTTCGAGAGTTTGTTTTAAGAAGCAGAACAAACACTCTCTCCAATCCCCTCTCCTGGCGGTCCGATACCGAGCAAGACATGTGCACACGCACGCATGCACATTCATCCTTGCACACTGCATTTTTGAAGGTTTTGAAAATCTAATTTTATCTAAATAACGCTATTTATATGACAGACTAACATGTCAACACGTGATTGAGTGAAAACGTCATTCACAGGGAATCTTGTGTCAGCCAAACACATCACGGAAAGGTAGGCAAACTGACAAAAATACTGTTATCCAGCAGGCCTTCAACATGTGATAATGGCAGACAGCACGGATTACAGTTATGGTTTCCTTGTAATCCATTCTAATAATTCAATTTGTCCGAAGATTAGGGGGAGTAAATGTACCTAATCCTGCAGCATGAGCCATGATAACTGGGGTGCAATGTGGAAATTCTAGTAAAAGATAATAAGTGCATCGACACACAAGCATCCGAGCATGCATGCAGAGTCTACACATGCAAATATGTCTGTATACAGACTCCAGGGACACCCACGCTGCATTCCTTCTATAATTATTGAGAGTGTATTGACAACATCGCTATGGAAACAATGCCGTATTTTCAATACAGGTGTTATGTGTGTACAATTCGTGCGGAACTGTACGTGTGTATGTGTGTGTTCTCCTCCAGTGTGTGCGTGTGGAAGTCACACAGATAATGAAATCACACAGACTGTCTGTATGTGTTAATTAGCAGGTACAGGTACTTAGCAACGCACACTAACTCTCAACAACCACTCATTATATATACCCACTGCTATCGGGCTGTGTGTGTGTGTGTGTGTGTGTGTGTGTGTGACAGAGAGAGAGAGAGTTGCATGCAAGTGTATTTCTATTCAGTATGTGTCGATCTTTATGGATGTGTTATATTCATATATTTATATTTGTGTTTGCTTGTTTGTGCCTCTGTGTGTGTGTGTGTGTGTGGTGTGTGTGTGTGTGTGAGTGAGTGTAAGTGAGTGTGCGTCTGTGCTCGTGCGTGTGCACGTGCCAGGGGCAGCGCTGGGAAGCCAGCTCTGTCAGCAGCTCACAATAGCCTGCCTGGTTTTTACAATGGGAGGTGTAGAGTTGTAAAACTAGTGAATGTACTGGATGAAGTTTGGATGGATTCCTGGAAGCAAAAGTCAGAGACAGTTAGAGAGCTCTGACAACGAGAGAGAAAAGTTTCCTTATGATCTTCTGATCTACTGCAAAGTGGGCTGGTGAAAGAGAAAAAGAGAGGTTATTTCTGGTGGAAGAGCAGACGCAACAATGATTGTAAAACAGCAATTTTTGTATGCACTTTTCCCGAGTGTTGAAAACTGACCGATTATATGTTAAAGAAACATTAATATAATGTTTTGCTTTCTCTTTGTTCTGTTTACATGTTTGATATCGGCACTGGAGAGTAGTCCTGGAGATTTCATAATGCAATATTAATATGTAGAATGGACTTATCTTTATCAAAAAAGAGAGAAGATACTGCTTACACAGATATAGATCTGTGTAAGCAGTATCTTCTCTTCTTTTTCTTTCATATGCTGCCATCTTCTTTTTTCTTAAGTGCCATATGATACAAGTTAATTAATTTCAGCAGCATCTTCTTAAGACTGAGCAGCTGCACAACAGTTGCAAAAGGACAATGGAGAAAGACACTGATCAGAGCAGAGACATGAGCAATAGCAGGACTTAAAACTAGTTGCATGCTAATTACATAGCTGACCTTTACTTAAGTCAAGTTATGTGAGTTTTAACAATTAAAACAGATATCAAAGTGAGTACGGATTAAAGTAGGTACATAAAAGAAAACTGTGAAACCCCAGTAGGATGAAATCATCCCTTCATTTTGATTGAAGGCTATTTTTATAATCCCTACGGTACTGTCTTCAATATAAGTTTAGAAACAAACGGGGCATGATGGGGGTAGAATGGGAATGTGGTCTGAATCGGAAGGTGGAGTGAACTGAGGTGGAAAAGCACATTGCCGGCGATACAGTATACCCAAAAATGGGGTGCAATAATTGGATAATAGGATGACAGTAAGCGCCCAGCATTCTTGCCCTTGTTTGGAGATCGGTACATAAGAGTGTGCATCCCTGCGAGGTTGAATAAGATACTGGAATCCTTCAACGTAGAAACCGGAAAGTGCATGTGGCAGGTGCAAAGAAAAGCAGAAGTCTTTAATAAATTGATCACAACTAGGGTGGCTTAAGGAGGTTTATGTGCACAATGGACATTACTAAAGACGTCAATCTACTTTTCACTTCTCTGTTTTGGTTTTCATGGAGCAGAAGTGGACAAAATGGTGCATCTTTAACTGTACACTGTATACTGTACAACTATTGGCCTGACTCAAATCCTACTAGAAATGTCTCATGTTTGTCTCCTGCTCGGTGGCCTTCTGCAGCCTCAGCATCTACTGCATCATATAAAGATGAAAGTGACCCTATTAAAGCTCAAATTCTCAGAACGAGATGCTTCAGGTGGATACATACACATGCAGTTTGCACACAAAATCCTGCATATACAGTATACAGTACCCACAAGCAGACTCATTCACTACTGTGCAGGCATGCACAGAGATAAAAGCACACTCGGAGAAGGAACTACGAAGCCAAACAGTAATCAGATCCTCTTCGTGCAAAGTGCCACTGTCATTTATGATACATCTCTTGAACAGATAGCTCGGTGCAAAACACCATCCAGGACGTGCAGTCATTGATATTATCAGGGACTTTAAGGAAACACTGTCTCGCATGAATAGTTCTTCATGATGATAAAGTCACAAAACAGAGACGGGGGGGTCATACATCGAGAGATAAAACAAGACAAAGCAACACAAATACCCAAATAAAAAGCAATGATAGCAGGATAATGCTACCACCTGCCACAAGCTGTTAGAATCCAAACCTTGCTTTAAAAAAGGCTTAAAAAATCTAAATAAGATCATATTGGTGATTTGTTTTTACATTAGTTTGTTTTTTCATATTGTGGCTGTAAATTGGGGAAGAAACCCTGAGGTTTCATATAGAAATAGATGCCTTATTCAGTGTTTTCTGAGCCCAGAGGTGGGTCAGAAAGAGATTAAACGTTGGTGCTCAGAGCGACCTCAGGTTTCATTAAGGATCTCACGGCACCATAGATAAAGTGCTGTACTGTACGGGGCCCTTCTTTTTTTTCACTCCGCCCACGAATGAGTGAATTTCATCCCTCCTTAATCCCTCAAGTATGCCGGAGATGAAGACAGTCACGACAAGCGCTAGTCTGAGACGCCACAGTGTGAGAGAGAATATGAAAAAGAGTCAAAGAGAGGCAGCCAAAAGGAGGGTGTTTAGAGATAAAGAGAGATGGTGAGGGGGTTCAGTGTGGAATAAGATACAAAGAGATAAAGTAAGGGGATTAAGAAATGGAGATGAAAACCAAAACACATGTAAAATTTGTCTGGTGTCCCAAAAATGAAAAATAGATATGAATAAATTCAGCAGCACTTTGCCAATGACCCTGCGAGGACGGTGTGAGAGGGTCTGTGTGCCCTCAATAACTGCTTCTCTGCCTTCCTGACCCTGCAGTCTGGGACACGTTGATCTCTTTCAGACATGCTTGATCATGTTGTTTTGGCTGATGTAAAACATGGTTGAGAACAATGCAGTTTGTCTCAATAAAACGTTACAGCGCTCATAATTTGTAATGCAATGCACCCAATTTAAATAGTAGCAATAAAGTGTGACCAAAGGGAAACCAACACCACCAAAGCAATTACACAGAAGAAAAACATTCATTTTGTTCTGTTGTAACAACTTGGTACAGTGGCACACCCAACTGCGCTGCCAGCCAAAAGATACAAATCGTCCAAGAATGGATGTATTCAGATGAAAAGTAGGGGTCGGAAAGGTGCGTGGATGTTTGTGGGGCTCTATAGCTTTATGGAATATGGAGAGCAGAGCTAAGTTGATATGAAGGCTGGTGCTTTTTGTACCACATAGACATCTTAGGGTGATTTCACATCAGGGACCCGGGCTCGAATCAGAGTACAGGCGAGAGGGTCCTTAAAATATACACAATAGTAGGTGATAGAGTTGGGCGATGTTTGTCATTTTATTTAGCTAATTTGTTGTTCACCATTTCACGCAGTATGACAGATGATATCAGAAAACTATGATAAAACCGGTACAACGGAAACGTGAAAGGTAAGAAAGGACTCAAAACTCCGCAGCAACTCCTACTTTACGCAGGCAGCTTGATGTTAGCTTGCAATGTTACACTTACATTTCAAGCTGCCTTCTGCCGACCCCAAAACTGTGAGAACTGCTTTTGCCCCTGCTTTTACCCTTTGCCCTACATATTTCTGACACTGGAACACATTTAAAGTATGAATGCCCACAAAAATGCATGCATGCTCAAAAGCGCAGACACACACACACACAAATACACACACACACATAAACACGTTTAATTCAGTTCTCTCCCTGATGCCAAAACCACATCGTCATTTAATCTTTATCTGTGCCCATCTCCCTGGTCCTGATTACTCATCTAGCTTTTCAGACCAGGAGTGGAGCAGACAAGATAAGATCTGTTACAATGAAACTCTCCTCTGGTGATGATGGCGGTTCTGACTATAGAGCCTGTCTGTGTGTGTGAGCGTGTGTGTGTGTGTGTGTGTGTGCATATATTTTCCCATAACGGTATGACTGAGTGTGTGCATTTGTGCATTTCTGAGTGCATGTTAAACAGATTAACCACTGGGTTGGAGATGTATTTGGACTGACACACACATAAACACACAATGCAGAGAGCTGAAACACACACAAATGCAGTGTGTGTGCACCTGTAGGCCTGTGGCACGCTGCAGGCGGGCCGTCGGCCAAACTGGGGCTACGACACACACACACACACACACATAGAGCAAAGCTGGCCCTGTTAAGCACTGCAGTCAAAAGCAGTATAAGAGAGCAAAGACATTCCTCACCCCTCTGAGTCTGTGAGCTGTGCTCTCTGCTCTCAGGCCAAATGATTAGAGCGCTCTAATCAGCAGAGGCTCTGAAAGGACAGCTATCTCCCCGCATTTCATCTCTCTCTCTCACTCTCTGTCCATCACTGCAGCTCTCTCTCCTTTCCTTCAGCGACAACCTATCTGTGCGATAGGTATTTTTTCCTTCAAAAGACAAGTACGGCTAAAGACACGCAGAGACACCGAAGAGGAGCGAGCATGAGACGGACAGAGAAAGAGAGATGTATGATGGTATGTCCAGCAGCTTTCAACAGAGAGCATCATTGTCCTGGCAGACTGGGGAGAAACCCACAGGTGTGGCTTCACCCTAGCTGCACCACAGTCGGCCACTGTGTGTGTGTGTGTGAGTGTGTGAATCTGTGCACGAATGTGTGTGCGAGTAAGCCACTGAAACAAGTGAGTGAGTGAAAGAAGATGACAACGTATGTCAGTGGGGATAAAAAGGAAGTAGCTGATTCCTTCGCGTTGATTCCCTTAATCCACCACAGCTTTATTTAAAATGAATGTCCCGAGTCCTGCCGAATGTGCTGCCAGCAGAACGCTGAACACATGAACATCACAGAGATTGAATATATTTTTAAAAAAGGTAGTCGGAGCTTTTACAAATTAAGCTTCAAAAATCACGATGTGTTATTTATTTTTTTCATTCCTTCTTACATCATCTCTTCCAATTGATCACAACACAGATTAGGAACCTCGTCGCAAAAAAAAAACGAATTATGCTTTGGTTGGTAATAATGGTAGAGTGATCTGTAAAGGTAAAAAATGTACAGTATTCTATTATGGTACTGTATAGGGGTGTAACGATACATCGATCTGGATCAACAATCAATGATCAACAATCCAATATCGATGCAAAGTGAAAACATTCATACATATCATCGTCTATAAGATACGCCTTTATCTTGAAATTCACATCTGTGTCACCATTTCTGTCTGAGCGGTCCCTCCTTACCAGTAATATAATTATAAAATCATATTTTAGTTGCTCTTTGTGAGTTGATATAAATGTAACTGATTGTGTTAAATGGATATATATATCATCTCATATTGATAACAAGGCCCCCAAATTGAATCAAAATCGTATCGTGGAAGACTTTGTGATATCAGCAAGTATTGTATTGTTGTCCAAAGAATCAATATTTGTAAGATTTACACCCCTAGTACTGTATATATCTTATATTGTAGGTATTTTTATAAATATCTTTCTCTTTTTAAATTGGATTGAGTCCTTCTAGATGACAGGATTTTACCAGATTTTGCCCAAATATACAAAGTGTAGGAAGGCAGTGTAAATGACTGACCCCTTTAGGGACATTGTTTTTCCATCCACAGCTGGGTCACAGCACAATTCAGCTACAGACCAGCAACCCTCTGGCTAAAAGTGACTTGTCTTTGTCAATACTATGCCCTCCATCCACACTGAGGCGGAATTTTTTCTTATCTGAAAACTGAGCTTTACGAAAACTGTCTCCAGTAACCCCATCTCTGAAAAATCCGGTCTGAGCTTCTGGAAAACGATCACAAAATTCTTCAGTGGGCATGTTGCAGTAAAGTTACGAAGAGTTAACGTACCTAACTTTCTCTGTGATCAGTCATTTGAAACGTCTATAATGACGATCAAGCGGCACACATTGTCACCAACCTGTATCCCTGTTGACTGATTTTGTCAGACGACTTTGCAATCATAAAATAGTGATTCAGTGTTGCAGTGCAGGGGTTTCTGTAGCATGTTTGCGCCAAGATCCAATTACTGTTTCAAGCTTGAATACAACAGAATAATATGTAAAAGAGGACAAATTATGAGTTTGGCTTCATGAAGACACACTAACAATAACGATGGAGATCATGGGGTGGACAAGAACGGAGATTTACCCAGCTGAGACTCAGCAGACTGTGTCTGTCCTTTAACAGATGTTGGCTTTGATGCACTCTTGTAGTTTGCCAACAAAAAGAGGACAAAGAACAGATTTTGAACTGTTTAGGCGTCTAAGTGTGGATGTAGATCTTTATGAAAACATCCTGTCTTTTATACATGTAATCTGCATTTTCTTTTTCAGTGACACCCCAGAATGTAACATGCTTTCCGACAGGAGAGCTTGAACCGATGTCCTCCACCTTATGGTCCGTCACTCATTTTTTCCCCATATCCAATAAGTTCTGCAGATACTGACGGAAACTATTCCTTTTTCCTAACAATGGTAATTCTCTGTAATTCTAATAAATCCCCGCAGGTTACCTGCATTTACCTCAAACGATCGCATGTGAAGTGAGAGAATAATAGAAAAGTTGAAGTTCAGAGACACGTCCTGTGAAGCTGCCAGTCCATCTGCTAGTCACACAAGGACATTCAGCAGACTTTCACAGCCGCTGTGACACTACAACCCACATTGACCTTGACTGGGCTGTGAATGAACAGTGGGAGGATTCGCTGGGAAAAAAAAAACATCACAAAGCTTCACATTCAAACACTGACGCTTTGCAGAAGCGTGTGTGTGTGTGTGTATAAAAGAGAGAGAGAGGGAAAGACAGCTAGAAATATTGGATGTTGTCTAATGAAACATTGCACACAAGACAGTGAAAGTACCACACAGACAGACAGACAGACAGACAGAGACCCACATGGATAGAAAACATGTTATCAGCAGATCTGCAGGGTCTGTCTGTCTGTCTTTCTGTCTGTCTGTCTGTCTGTCTGTCTGTCCGACTGTCACACACCTTGCAGAGCTGAGCCTATACGGATTGTTTTATGATGACATATCCACTGCGCCTAGAGGGCCACCTGACATTCCTGACTCTGAACCCCCACTACACACACACACACACACACACACACACACACATACACACACACACCACCTCCACCAGTCTCCTCCATGTATTACTGCAGGGCAATGAACAGCAGACACCTCTCTCACCACCCTGTTCCTCTGTCTCTTTGTCCTTCACCCTGGGGACCCATATATCTCACTGAAATGTATTTTGACTTGAGGGTCTCATGATCTCTAGGTTACAAGCACATATAAAAGCTTTGTTTATGTTAATATTAGAGAAGGACATACAAAGAATGAAGTGTGAATATTTTTTGACAACATGTATCTTTTATAATTTCTAATCTATCTGCATTTTTATGGATTCTCTATATTGTGTCTTTATCTTTTGTATTTGCATCCTGCTCTTGCAGCCTTGCATATTATGCTG